>NC_092707.1:333641126-334276054 GCF_047496885.1 Scyliorhinus torazame | reverse complement strand
ATGGGTGGAGACGAACCCCCACCCCAAAGTGCCATGGATTCAGAGTGGGACGAAGAGCACGACACAACGCCACTGCTGTCACCAACACCCTCCACCATCGCAGAAACACTCACCTCGGTTGGGCACTTTAGTGATGAGGCGTCTGGTACACTCACTGGTGCGCACAACACAGCCGTCCCGGTACAGCAGGTGGAGGTAGGAGCAGCAGAGGGGCCGGGCGGTCGGAGGGCAGCCCAGCCCAAGCGAACATCTGCCCGGGACACCACTACCCGGGACACCACTACCCGGGACACCACTACCCGGGACACCACTACCCGGGACACCACAGCCCGGGACACCACAGCCCGGGACACCACTGCCCGGGACACCACTGCCCGGGACACCACTGCCCGGGACACCACTGCCCGGGACACCACTGCCCGGGACACCACTGCCCGGGACACCACTGCCCGGGACACCACTGCCCGGGACACCACTGCCCGGGACACCACTGCCCGGGACACCACTGCCCGGGACACCACTGCCCGGGACACCACTGCCCGGGACACCACTGCCCGGGACACCACTGCCCGGGACACCACTGCCCGGGACACCACTGCCCGGGACACCACTGCCCGGGACACCACTGCCCGGGACACCACTACCCGGGACACCACTACCCGGGACACCACTACCCGGGACACCACTACCCGGGACACCACTACCCGGGACACCACTACCCGGGACACCACTACCCGGGACACCACTACCCGGGACACCACAACCCGGGACACCACAACCCGGGACACCACTACCCGGGACACCACTACCCGGGACACCACTACCCGGGACACCACTACCCGGGACACCACTACCCGGGACACCACTACCCGGGACACCACTACCCGGGACACCACTACCCGGGACACCCACTACCCGGGACACCACTACCCGGGACACCACTACCCGGGACACCACTACCCGGGACACCACTACCCGGGACAGCACTGCCCAGGACACCACTACCCGGGACACCACTACCCGGGACTGCACTACCCAGGAAGACGAAATACCGGACAGTGACTCAGAGTGGATGGGTGGAGACGAACCCCCACCCCAAAGTGCCATGGATTCAGAGTGGGACGAAGAGCACGACACAACGCCACTGCTGTCACCAACACCCTCCACCATCGCAGAAACACTCACCTCGGTTGGGCACTTTAGTGATGAGGCGTCTGGTACACTCACTGGTGCGCACAACACAGCCGTCCCGGTACAGCAGGTGGAGGTAGGAGCAGCAGAGGGGCCGGGCGGTCGGAGGGCAGCCCAGCCCAAGCGAACATCTGCCGCCCAGATGGATCCCGGGTTCCTGGAGTTACCACACCCACACATAGATCCGATGCAACCACCGACCCGGAGACGAGCGAAGAGGGTGACGGGCGGCTTGCGGCGGCTGCAGTCGCAGGTGGAGGAGTCCACCCACGTCCAGGAGCTGGGAGTGGTGCCGGTCATGCGTGCCACCCAAGCTGACACCGCACGGGTGGCGTCCGCGGTGGAGGCAATGGGTGCGACGGTGTCAGACATGGGGAACGGTTTACGAGGCCTGGGGCTTTCCGTGCAGTCGGCGTCTGTGGCCCAGGAAATGGCTGCCCTCTCACAGGAGGCCATGAGCCAGTGCCAGCGCCAGATGGCAGAGGCGCTCAACGCCATAGCCCAGTCTCTGCAGGCCATGGCCCAGTCTCAGCAGGCCATGGCCCAGTCTCTGCAGGCCATCGCTGAGGGCATCGGCGCCAGTGGCCATGTGCGAGCCGGCGTCGCACTGTCACAGACAGGGTTTGCCAACCCCTGGGCTCCATGGCTGCAAACCTGCAGACCCCTGTCAATACCAGCACGGGCCTCCAGAACTGGCAGCGCCAGATGTCAGGGGGGCGTCGGATGGCCAGTCCGTTCGCATCCCCTACCCATGTAGAGGCCTGGGGGCCATCGGGCACCCCGAGGGAGGAGGAGGTGGTGTGGTCCGTCCCGGCTCTCCCTGTAGGGGAGGTCCCGGTACACCGCGACACCTCGGACTCCCCCCCTTCCGTCCCAGGTGCATCGGGTGGGCAACGGGCAGGACAGGCTGGCAGCTCGCCATCCCAGTCGCCCGGGCTGCAGTCTGGCCCATCTAGGCCCCAGGAAACGGCCGCCAAAGGGATCCAGTGTCAGAGGGCAGGAATCACAGGAGTCCACCTCCAGTTCTGCTGTACTGTCTGGGGAACCACGTAGACGTAGTCAAAGGCCCGTAAGGCCAAACAATTAGACACTGAGTAAGTTGGCACGGGTGCAGGGCACAGATGAGTTTTAGGGGCTAGGGCACGTGCATGAACTCCTTTGGTTATTAAAGTCAATGTTACACCTACAGACGCTGCCTTTGTGCTCTGTCCAAAGCGTGCGGGGGTGTCATGTATGTTGAGCGCAAGTGTGTGTGTGAGGGGTGGTCTTACCTCAGCCCAGGTGAGTCTGCCCCCTTCCCCCTGGGCCGCCATCAACATCCCCCGGGCAGAGGACGGGACCGTGCGCTGCAGTGTCACAGTCGCATGCAGGGATGGTCCGGGTGGATGGTGGTACTGTGGCCATGGGTCAGACACAGTCCAACGATGTAGAGCCAGGAGCTCACCGCAGGGCGGGTTGTCATCATCCTCCATGGCCTGCAATAGACACGCGTCCACCCGCAACTGTGTGAGCCCGGCCCGTTGTGCCGCAGGTGGATCGGCAATGGGGGGGGGTGGTGTGCATGTGGGTGGGGTGGGTGGGGTTGGGGAGGGGGGGTGAGGGTGCTGGGTGGGTGGGTGGGTGGGGGGTGTGGGTGGTCGGCTGTTGCCATGGTGTGCGGTCTGTGGCCATACTACCCGATTCCCACACCCATCTAGTCAGTGAAGCGGGCGTCTATCAGTCTGTCCCGTGCCCGCTGGGCCAGCATGTAACAGTGGACAGCCACCCGCCTGTGTCTACCCCGTCTGCCCTGACCATTACCCCCATCCCCCTCATCTGGGGAGGACTGCGCCTCTTCCTGCTGCTCCTCCACTCCGCCCTCCTCTGCCTGCGGCACATCGCCCCTCTGCTGGGCTATGTTGTACAGGACGCAGCACACCACAATGATGCGGCCGACCCTATCTGACCGATACTGGAGGGCGCCCCCAGAGAGGTCCAGGCACCTGAAACGCATCTTCAGCACGCCAAAGCACCTCTCTATCACTCCCCTTGTCGCTACATGGGCATCATTGTAGCGGTTCTCCGCCTCATTGCGTGGCCTCCGTATAGGCGTCATCAGCCACGATCGCAATGGGTAGCCCCTGTCGCCCAGCAACCAGCCCCTCAGCCGGGGATGGCGTCCCTCGTACATGCCGGGGATGGATGACCGCGACAACACGTATGAGTCGTGTACACTGCCTGGGTAACGGGCGCAGACGTGCAGTATCATCATGCGGACCACCTGTATGTTCATCGAATAGGTCCCCTTCCTATTGGTGAACACGGCCCTGTTATCTGCAGGTGGCCGCACGGCGACGTGCATCCCATCGATCGCGCCTTGGACCATGGGGAACCTGGCCACAGCAGAGAAGCCCACGGCCCGGGCATCTTGGCTGGCCCGGTCCACGGGGAAGCGGATGTAGCGGTGCGCCATGGCATATAGGGCATCTGTCACTGCCCCGATGCACCGATGCACCGATGTCTGCGATATGCCGGACAGGTCCCCACTGGGTGCCTGGAATGACCCCGTTGCATAAAGGTTCAGGGCCACCGTAACCTTGACGGACACGGGGAGAGGGTGTCCCCCCGCCAGTGCCACGCGGTGACAGGTGTGCCAGCAGGTGGCAGATGTGTGCCACGGTTTCCCGCCTCATCCGGAGTCTCCTCCTGCATTCCCGGTCCATGAGGTCCTGGTATGACTGCCGGGGCCGGTACACACGGGGCGCCCTCGGGTGCCTCCGTTGCCGTGGGGCCGCGATGTCCTCCTCCCCCCTCCTCGTCCTGTCGGTCAGGTGTCCCTCCAGACTGGGCGGCTGCCGCCTGTCCCTCTGCGGCAGCCAGCGCCGCCTCTCTGGCACGCTCCTCCTCCTCCTCCTCCTCCTCCTCATCCAGGGCAACATAGACATGATCGGAAAACATGACGGCCTGGTGGGGGGGGAGGGGAACGACGACATGTCATAATTGCCCATGTCCCCTCCTCCCCCCAGCCAGGTGGCATGGACCGCATGGGTCCAACTGTTGGAGGCTGGCACCTGGCCAGGTGAACCAACTCACTTGCCCTCGCATCCCCCTCCCCGGCACGGAACCCCCATCCCCCTCCCCGGCACGGACCCCCCCAACCTCCGCCCCGGCACGACCCCCCCCAACCTCCACCCCGGCACGGACCCCCCCCCAACCTCCACCCCGGCACGGACCCCCCCCCCAACCTCCACCCCAGCACGGACCCCCCATCCCCATCCCCGGCACGGACCCCCCCCAACCTCCACCCCGGCACGGACCCCCCCCCCAACCTCCACCCCGGCACGGACCTCCCACCCCCTCCCTGGCACGGACCCCCCCCAACCTCCACCCCGGCACGGACCCCCCATCCCCCTCCCCGGCACGGACCCACCCCAACCTCCACCCCGGCACGGACCCCCCCATCCCCCTCCCCGGCACGGACCCCCCCCAACCTCCACCCCGGCACGGACTCCCCCAACCTCCACCCCGGCACTGACCCCCCCCCCCAACCTCCACCCCGGCACGGCCCCCCCCCCCCAACCTTCACCCCGGCACGAACCCCCCCCCAACCTCCACCCCGGCACGGACCCCCCCCCCCAACCTCCACCCCGGCACGGACCCCCCCCCCCAACCTCCACCCCGGCACGGACCCCCCCCAACCTCCACCCCGGCACGGACCCCCCCCCCCAACCTCCACCCCGGCACGGACCCCCCCCCCAAACCTCCACCCCAGCACGACCCACCATCCCCCTCCCCGGCACGGACCCCCCCCCCCAACCTCCACCCCAGCACGGAACCCCCATCCCCCTCCCCGGCACGGACCCCCCCCCAACCTCTCCCCCGGCACGGACCCCCCCAACCTCCAACCCGGCACGGACCCCCCATCCCCCATCCCCCTCCCCGGCACCATTCCCCCCCCCCATCCCCCTCCCCGGCACGGACCCCCTCCCGGCACTCCCCCGGAGCCCAGCCTACTCTAACCACCCCCCCCCCCCACCCCCCCCCCCCCCCGCCGCACACACACACAACCCGAGACACACCTCTCCTCACGCATTCAAACTGCGGCCACGCTATCGCCTGCCCAGAGCCAACCCCCCAGGCCGTCACTCACCTCCACGCTGGTCGGCGTGAACCTGGAGCACAGGGTCACGCCGATGAAAAGGAGATTTAATTTACGTCGACGTGAACGGTCATCACGTCGACGGGACTTCGACCCATCCGGAAGGGAGAATATCGGCAGGCCGAAAATCGGCTGCCTTGCGCAGACCCGTGACATTCTCCGCGGCAGCGGCGACATTAACGCCCCGCCGACTTTTCTCCCTTCGGAGACTTCGGCAACCGGCGGGGGAGGGATTCACGGCGGCCAACGGCCATTCTCCGACCCTCTGGGGGATCGGAGAATGACGCCCCCTTGTTCTTCTGATCTAAAATCATCTCTTATCGCTTATAATCAGAGCCAGAGGTTGGTTTATCTCACTTGAATAGACAGCTGGGCTGGGATTCTCCCCTACCCGGTGGGGCGGGGGGTCCCAGCGGGATGGAGTGGCGGGAACTACCCCGGCGTCGGGCCGCCCCAAAGGTGTGGAGCTAGGCCCGCGCCGGAGTGATTGGCACGCCGCCGGCTGGCGGGAAAGGCCTTTGGCGCCACACCAGCCGGGGCCGAAGGGATTGCGGCAGGCGGCGGTAGTCCGTGCATGCGTGGGAGCGCCAGCGTCAGCTGACATCATCCCCGCGCATGCGCGGGGGGGGGGGGGTCACTTCCGCATCGGCCATCGCAGGGGCTGTGGCCGAGGCGGAAGGAAAAGAGTGCCCCCACGGCACAGGCCCGCCCGTGGATCGGTGGGCCCCGATTGCGGGCCAGGCCAACGTGGGGGCACCCCCCGGGGGCCAGATCGCCCCCGCGCCCCACCCAAGACCCCGGAGCCCGCCCGCGCCGCCAGTCCCGTGGGAAGGTAGGTGGTTTGATTCACGCCGGCGGGACTGGCATGACAGCAGCGGGACTTCGGCCCATCGCGGGCCGGAGAATCGCCGGGGGAGGTCGCCCGCCGACCGGCGCTATTCCCGCCCCCGCCGAATTTTCGGTGGTGGAGAATTCGGTGGCCGGCGGAGGCGGGATTCACGCCACCCCCCCGGCGATTCTCCAACCCAGCGGGGTGTCGGAGAATTCCGCCCCTGGTCTGTGATGCAAAGTAAAGTCAGCAGTGTGTGTTCAATTCCCATTCCAGCTAAGGTTATTCATAAAGACTCCTTGCCCGAGATGTGGAGATCCTCAGTTTAAATCTCTACCAGTCAACTTTCCCCCGCAAAGGGGAGAGCAGGCTTCTGGGAGTATGGTAACTTCAATTTTACCTAATCAGTGCTACCCCACCTTTTTTTGCCTGTCCTTCCTAAATATCCAATAATCCTGAATAGACAGTTCCAAGCCTTGGTCACCCTGCAGCCACATCTCCGTAATGGCAAGTAAATCCTAGGCATTCACTCCTTCTATTTGTGCCAGCAATTCACCTACCTTGTTGTGAACGCTGTGTACATTCAGAATGCCTTTAATTGTGAAGTTTTAACATTGGGGGTGAGATTCTCCACTCCCGCGCCGGTTGGGAGAATCGCCTGGACCGCCAAAATTTCCCGGGACGCCGGTCCGACGCCCTCCCGCGATTCTCCCAAGCGGCAGGAACGGCCCCATCGAGTTCCGCGGGGCTGCAGGCCGGAGAATCGCCGGAGACACCCAAAATGGCGATTCTCCGGCACCCCCGCTATTCTCAGGCCCGGATGGGCCGAGCGGCAAGGCCAAAACGGCGGGTACCCCCCGGCGCCGTCCACACCTGGGGCGAAATTCTCCGTTATCGGCGGAAACTCCGCCGATCGGCGCAAAAAACGGCGCAAATCCCACTTGCGTCACGTCATAAAAATGGGCCGATAGTCTGCGGCCCGAAATGGGCTAGCAGCGACGTAACGGGATCCGCGCTTGCGCAGTGGTTCACGCCGTGCAGCATCATACGCGCTGCACGGCGTGACGGCTCATAAGGCCGCGCAGCTCCCCCCCACCCGACCGGAACAGCCGACCGCAACACCGGACTTGATGGCTGGCCGTCGCTCACCCCCGAGGTTCGAGTCACGCGATGTGGAGGCGCTCCTGGATGCGGTGGAGCAGAGGAGGGACGCCCTGTATCCCGGGCACGGCCGCAGAGTTGCCCCACGCCACAGCCGGCGTCTGTGGAGGGAGGTGGCAGAAGCCGTCACCGCTGTGGCCCTAACACCACGGACAGGCACCCAGTGCCACAAGAAGGTGAACGGGCAGGCAGGGTGAGCGTCCCCCATATCCCCCATATCCCCTCTCCCCCAAATCCCCCCCTCCCCCATATCCCCCCCTCCCCCATATCCCCCCATATCCCCTCTCCCCCAAATCCCCCCCTCCCCCATATCCCCCCCTCCCCCATATCCCCCCCTCCCCCATATCCCCCATATTCCCCCCTCCCCCATATTCCCCCCTCCCCCATATTCCCCCCTTCCCCATATTCCCCCCTCCCCCATATCCCCCATATCCCCCTCCCCCATATCCCCCCTCCCCCATATCCCCCCATATCCCCCCTCCCCCCATATCCCCCATATTCCCCCCTCCCCCATATCCCCCCTCCCCCATATCCCCCATATCCCCCCTCCCCCATATCCCCCATATTCCCCCCTCCACGATATCCCCCATATTCCCCCCTCCCCCATATCCCCCATATCCCCCATATCCCCCCTCCCCATATCCCCCATATCCCCCCTCCCCCATATCCCCCCTCCCCCATATCCCCCTCCCCCATATCCCCCATATCCCCCCTCCCCCATATTCCCCCCTCCCCATATCCCCCATATTCCCCCCTCCCCCATATCCCCCATATCCCCCCTCCCCCATATCCCCCCTCCCCATATCCCCCTCCCCCATATCCCCCCTCCCCCATATCCCCCATATCCCCCCTCCCCCATATTCCCCCCTCCCCATATCCCCCATATTCCCCCCTCCCCATATCCCCCCTCCCCCATATCCCCCCTCCCACATATCCCCCCTCCCCCATATCCCACATATCCCCCCTCCCCCATATCCCCCATATCCCCCCTCCCCCATATCCCCCATATCCCCCCTCCCCCATATCCCCCCCTCCCCATATCCCCCATATCCCCCCTCCCCCATATCCCCCCTCCCCCATATCCCCCCTCCCCCATATCCCCCCTCCCCCATATCCCCCCTCCCCCATATCCCCCCTCCCCCATATCCCCCATATCCCCCCTCCACCATATCCCCCATATTCCCCCCTCCCCCATATCCCCCATATCCCCCCTCCCCATATCCCCCCATATCCCCCCTCCCCCATATCCCCCATATCCCCAAGTGAATCCAGCCCTAACCTTAACCTCTGCAATGCACGCGCAACCGATGGCGTGCATTCATATACCTGCCTAACACTGTTGCCTTTTACCCCTGCCACCCCCCCCCCCCCAGGAGAAGCGCGCACACAACAATAGGGAGCATGTGAGGACTGGAGGAGGGCCCGCTGATGAGAGGCCACTGACCGTACACGAGGAAAGGACCCTGGAACTGGCTGGCGGACCTGAGGACCGGGAGGTTGCTGATGCAGAGGTCGGGGCCCCACGAGCAAGTGAGCCACCAACAGCCCGTCCCCATATCCCCCCTACCCTATATCCCCCTCTCCCGTATCACCTGATCACTGCCTGATGTCTAACCATGCATGCTTCATTGTGTATCGCAGGACCAAACGTCCAGGCACCCATCCCCGCAGATGCAGACCGCCCGCAGGATGCCCCTCGGAGACCACGGGAGACGGAGAGACCCGCACCCTCCAGCATGCGACGCCCGCAGGATGCCCCTCGGAGACCACGGGAGACGGAGAGACCCGAACCCTCCAGCATGCGACGCCCGCAGGATGCCCCTCGGAGACCACGGGAGACGGAGAGACCCGAACCCTCCAGCATGCGACGCCCGCAGGATGCCCCTCGGAGACCACGGGAGACGGAGAGACCCGAACCCTCCAGCATGCGACGCCCGCAGGATGCCCCTCGGAGACCACGGGAGACGGAGAGACCTGGAGCAACAGGGAGACGACACCCCCGTCACGTGCGGGAGCGACCACCCAGCGATGAGGGGGGCAGCCACAGGCCCCCGTCACATCCGAGCCAGGACACCACTACCCAGGACACCACTATCCAGGACACCCCTACCCGGGACACCACTACCCAGGACACCCCTACCCGGGACAGCACTACCCGGGACAGCACTACCCGGGACAGCACTACCCGGGGCAGCACTACCCGGGGCAGCACTACCCGGGGCAGCACTACCCGGGACAGCACTACCCGGGACAGCACTACCCGGGACAGCACTACCCGGGACAGCACTACCCAGGACAGCACTACCCAGGACAGCACTACCCAGGACACCCCTACCCGGGAAGACGAAATACCGGACAGTGACTCAGAGTGGATGGGTGGAGACGAACCCCCACCCCAAAGTGCCATGGACTCAGAGTGGGACGAAGAGCACGACACAACGCCACTGCTGTCACCAACACCCTCCACCATCGCAGAAACACTCACCACGGTTGGACACTTTAGTGATGAGGCGTCTGGTACACTCACTGGTGCGCACAACACAGCCGTCCCGGTACAGCAGGTGGAGGTAGGAGCAGCAGAGGTACCGGGCGGTCGGAGGGCAGCCCAGGCCAAGCGAACATCTGCCGCCCAGATGGATCCCGGGTTCCTGCAGTTACCACACCCACACATAGATCCGATGCAACCACCGACACGGAGACGAGCGAATAGGGTGACGGGTGGCTTGCGGCGGCTGCGGTCGCAGGTGGAGGAGTCCACCCGCATCCAGGAGCTGGGAGTGGTCCCGGTCATGCGTGCCACCCAGGCTGACACCGCACGGGTGGCGTCCGCGGTGGAGGCAATGGGTGCGACGGTGTCAGACATGGGGAACGGTTTGCGAGGCCTGGGGCCTTCCGTGCAGGCGGCGTCTGTGGCCCAGGAAATGGCTGCCCTCTCACAGGAGGCCATGAGCCAGTGCCAGCGCCAGATGGCAGAGGCGCTCAACGCCATAGCCCAGTCTCAGCAGGCCATGGCCCAGTCTCAGCAGGCCATAGCCCAGTCTCTGCAGGCCATGGCCCAGTCTCTCCAGGCCATGGCCCAGTCTCAGCAGGCCATCGCTGAGGGCATCGGCGCCAGTGGCCATGTGCGAGCTGGCGTCGCACTGTCGCAGACAGGGTTCGACAACCCCCTGGGCTCCATGGCTGCAAACCTGCAGACCCCTGTCGATACCAGCACGGGCCTCCAGGACTGGCAGCGCCAGATGTCGGGGGCGCGTCGGATGGCCAGTCCGTTCGCATCCCCCACCCATGTAGAGGCCTGGGGGCCATCGGGCACCCCGAGGGAGGAGGAGGTGGTGTGGTCCGTCCCGGCTCCCTCTGTAGGGGAGGTCCCGGTACACCGCGACACCTCGGACTCCCCCCCTTCCGTCCCAGGTGCATCGGGTGGGCAACGGGCAGGACAGGCTGGCAGCTCGCCATCCCAGTCGCCCGGGCCGCAGCCTGGCCCATCTAGGCCAGGACGCCCCAGGAAACGGCCGCCAAAGGGATCCAGTGTCAGAGGGCAGGAATCACAGGAGTCCACCTCCAGTTCTGCTGTACCGTCTGGGGAACCACGTAGACGTAGTCAAAGGGCCCGTAAGGCCAAACAATTAGACACTGAGTAAGTTGGCACGGGTGCAGGGCACAGATGAGTTTTAGGCGCTAGGGCACGTGCATGAACTCCTTTGGTTATTAAAGTCAATGTTACACCTACCGAAGCTGCCTTTGTGCTCTGTCCAAAGTGTGCGGGGGTGTCATGTACGTTGAGCGCAAGTGTGTGTGTGAGGGGTGGTCTTACCTCAGCCCCAGGTGAGTCTGCCCCCTTCCCCCTGGGCCGCCATCAACATCCCCCGGGCAGAGGACGGGACCGTGCGCTGCAGTGTCACAGCCGCATGCAGGGATGGTCCGGGTGGATGGTGGTACTGTGGCCATGGGTCAGACATAGTCCAACGATGTAGAGCCAGGAGCTCATCGGAGGCAGGTTGTCATCATTCTCCATGACCTGCGATAGACACGCGTCCACCCGCAACTGGGTGAGCCCGGCCCGTTGTGCCGCCGGTGGATCGGCAATTGGGAGTGGGGGGGTGGTGTGCATGCGGGTGGGGTGTGTGGGGTTGGGGAGGGGGGTGAGGGTGCTGGGTGGGTGGATGGGTGGGGGGTGTGGGTGGTCGGCTGTTGTCATGGTGTGCGGTCTGTGGCCATACTACCCGATTCCCACGCCCATCTAGTCAGTGAAGCGGGCGTCTATCAGTCTGTCCCGTGCCCGCTGGGCCAGCCGGTAACGGTGGACAGCCACCCGTCTGTGTCTACCCCGTCTGCCCTGACCATTGCCCCCATCCCCCTCATCTGGGGAGGACTGGGCCTCTTCCTGCTGCTCCTCCACTCCGCCCTCCTCTGCCTGCGGCACATCGCCCCTCTGCTGGGCTATGTTGTGCAGGACGCAGCACACCACAATGATGCGGCCGACCCTATCTGACCGATACTGGAGGGCGCCCCCAGAGAGGTCCAGGCACCTGAAACGCATCTTCAGCACGCCAAAGCACCTCTCGATCACTCCCCTTGTCGCTACATCGGCATCATTGTAGCGGTTCTCCGCCTCATTGCGTGGCCTCCGTATAGGCGTCATCAGCCACGATCGCAATGGGTAGCCCCTGTCGCCCAGCAACCAGCCCCTCAGCCGGGGATGGCGTCCCTCGTACATGCCGGGGATGGATGACCGCGACAACACGAATGAGTCGTGTACACTGCCTGGGTGACGGGCGCAGACGTGCAGGATCATCATGCGGTGGTCGCAGACCACCTGTACGTTCATCGAATAGGTCCCCTTCCTATTAGTGAACACGGCCCTGTTATCTGCAGGTGGCCGCACGGCGACGTGCATCCCATCGATCGCGCCCTGGACCATGGGGAACCCGGCAACGGCAGAGAAGCCCACGGCCCGGGCATCTTGGCTGGCCCGGTCCACGGGGAAGCGGATGTAGCGGTGCGCCATGGCATAAAGGGCATCTGTCACTGCCCGGATGCACCGATGCACCGATGTCTGCGATATGCCGGACAGGTCCCCACTCGGTGCCTGGAATGACCCCGTTGCATAAAAGTTCAGGGCCACCGTAACCTTGACGGACACGGGGAGAGGGTGTCCCCCGCCAGTGCCACGCGGTGACAGGTGTGCCAGCAGGTGGCAGATGTGTGCCACGGTTTCCTGGCTCATCCGGAGTCTCCTCCTGCATTCCCGGTCCGTGAGGTCCTGGTATGACTGCCGGGGCCGGTACACACGGGGCGCCCTCGGGTGCCTCCGTTGCCGTGGGGCCGCGACGTCCTCCTCCCCCTCCTCGTCCTGTCGGTCAGGTGTCCCTCCAGCCTGGGCGGCTGCCGCCTGCCCCTCTGCGGCAGCCTGCGCCGCCTCTCTGGCACGCTCCTCCTCCTCCTCCTCCTCCTCCTCCTCATCCAGGGCAACATAGACATGAGCGGCTGCCACCACGGCGGCCAACATCGCTGGATGGTCTGAAAACATGACGGCCTGGTGGGGGGGAGGGGAACGACGACATGTCATCATTGCCCATATCCCCTCCTCCCCCCAGCCAGGTGGCATGGACCGCATGGGTCCAACTGTTGGAGGCTGGCACCTGGCCAGGTGGACCAACTCATTTGCCCTCCCATCACCCACCCCGGCACGGACCCCCCCCCCCCCCCCCAACCTCCACCCCGGCACGGACCCCCTCCCCAACACCCACCCCAGCACGGGCACCCCACCAACCTCCACCCCGGCACGGACCCCCTCCCCAACCCCCAACCTCCACCCCGGCACGGACCCCCCCCCAACCTCCACCCCAGCACGGACCCCCCCCCCAACCTCCACCCCGGCACGGACCCCCTCCCCAACCCCCAACCTCCACCCGGCACGGACCCCCTCCCCAACCCCCAACCTCCACCCCAGCACGGACCCCCCCCCAACCTCCACCCCGGCACGGACCCCCTCCACAACCTCCACCCCAGCACGGACCCCCCCCCCAACCTCCACCCCGGCACGGACCCCCTCCCCAACCTCCACCCTGGCACGGACCCCCTCCCCAACCCCCAACCTCCACCCCGGCACGGACCCCCTCCCCAACCCCCAACCTCCACCCCAGCACGGACCCCCCCCCCAACCTCCACCCCAGCACGGACCCCCTCCACAACCCCCAACCTCCACCCCGGCACGGACCCCCTCCCCAACCTCCACCCCGGCACGGACCCCCTCCCCAACCTCCACCCCGGCACGGACCCCCCTCCCCAACCTCCACCCCGGCACGGACCCCCTCCCCAACCTCCACCCCGGCACGGACCCCCTCCCCAACCTCCACCCCGGCACGGACCCCCTCCCCAACCTCCACCCCGGCACGGACCCCCTCCCCAACCCCCAACCTCCACCCCAGCACGGACCCCCCCCCCAACCTCCACCCCAGCACGGACCCCCCCCCAACCTCCACCCCGGCACGGACCCCCTCCCCAACCCCCAACCTCCACCCCGGCACGGACCCCCCTCCCCAACCCCCAACCTCCACCCCAGCACGGACCCCCCCCCCCCAACCTCCACCCCGGCACGGACCCCCTCCACAACCCCCAACCTCCACCCCGGCACGGACCCCCTCCCCAACCTCCACCCCGGCACGGACCACCTCCCCAACCTCCACCCCGGCACGGACCCCCTCCCCAACCCCCAACCTCCACCCCAGCACGGACCCCCCCCCCAACCTCCACCCCGGCACGGACCCCCTCCACAACCCCCAACCTCCACCCCGGCACGGACCCCCTCCCGGCACTCCCCCGGAGCCCCAGCCTACTCTAACCACCCCCCCCCCCCCCCCCCCCCCCCCCCGCCGCACACACACAAGCCGAGACACACCTCTCCTCAGGCAATCAGTCTGCGGCCACGCCATTTCCTGCCCAGAGCCAACCCCCCAGGCCGTCACTCACCTCCTCGCTGGTCGGCGTGAGCCTGGAGCACCGGGTCACGCCGATGAAAAGGAGGTTTGATTCACGCCGACGTGAACGGTCATCACGTCGACGGGACTTCGGCCCATCCGGAAGGGAGAATATCGGCAGGCCGAAAATCGGCTGCCTTGCGCAGACCCGTGACATTCCTCCGCGGCAGCGGCGCCATTAACGCCCCGCCGACTTTTCTCCCTTCGGAGACTTCGGCGGGGGCGGGGGCGGGATTCACGGCGGCCAACGGCCATTCTCCGACCCGGCGGGGGGTCGGAGAATGACGCCCCTGGTCGCTGCCGTCGGAACAGCGTGGGAACGCTGGGGATGCGGCCTGTGGGGGGGGGGGGGGGGGGGGGGGGGGGGGGCGCGGGGGGGGGGTGGGGGGATCCTGCACCGGGGGGGTTCCTCAAATGTGGGATGGCCCGCGATCGGTGCCCACCGATCGTCAGGCCGTCCTCTCTGAAGGAGGACCTCCTTCCTTCCGTGGCCCTGCAAGATCCGTCCGCCATCTTCTTGCGGGGCGGACTCGGAGAGGGACGGCAACCACACATGCGCGGGTGATGCCAGTTTTGCGGCTCCGGCCGTGTCATGTGTGTGGCGCCGCCTTTACGCGGCGACAAGGCCTGGTGTGTATAGATGACGCGGCCCCGCTCCTAGCCCATTATCGGGCCCTGAATCTGTCGGGATAGGGGCCTTTTCGCACTGTCTTGAACCTCAACGGCATTCACCGTCTTCCAACCTTCCAATCACCAAAGCCACTTGGACCAACAGCAAGAGGCCCAATGCAGTCTAGCTCCAGCAGATTCAAATAAACCATAATCTGTTTATCTGGTTTTTCTACTGAACTAATTGATGTAAAGCAGGTGAGTTTCGATATTGGAGCAGGGGTGGGGGTGGGGCATCCTCGGGAGGGCGAGGGGGCCAGGCCTGCTAGGTGGGGGGTGTCAGGTCAGGTTCAGTGAGAGTAGGGTCAGGTGGTTGAGGAGTCCCTTTCGAATGGGA
This sequence comes from Scyliorhinus torazame, assembly GCF_047496885.1. Lineage (NCBI taxonomy): Eukaryota > Metazoa > Chordata > Chondrichthyes > Carcharhiniformes > Scyliorhinidae > Scyliorhinus > Scyliorhinus torazame. The sequence continues at coordinate 334,260,749 of NC_092707.1, read as the reverse complement.
GGAATCCCATGTCGGGTTGGGGAATACCATGGGTGGTAGTTAGTTAGGGAGTTGCAGGTGTCCCTTGGGGCTTGGCATTGTGTGGGGGGAGTGGGGGGGGGGGGGGGGGGTTGCTGTTTGGCCTCGGTCTTTACAATAGTTAACCGAAGTAAAGCAAGGCTATAATTTATCTAACATTTTTATGACTACCTATTTGCGTAACCCTGCTGGAACCATCCAAAGTTTGCGATGTAAATCGCATTTATAGATGGTTCACAGTGCAGGGCATTTGTCCAGAGGAAATTTACACTAATGCATACTGGTGAAGGTTTATAATGATCTTTATTATTGTCACAAGTAGGCTTACATTAACACTGCAATGAGGTTACTGTGAAAAGCCTCTAGTCACCACATTCCGGCACCTGTTTCGGGGTACACGGAGGGAGAATTCAAAATGTCCAAATTACCTAACAGCACATCTTTCAGGACTTGGAGGAAACCGGAGCACCCAGAGGAAACACACGCAGAACGGGGAGAACATGCAGATTCCGCACAGACAGTGACCCAGCCGGGAATCGAACCTGGGACCCTGCCACTGTGAAGCAAACAGTGCTAAGCACTGTGCTACCGAGTTTCGAGAAGGATTCATCTTTGGGGTACATCCCCAAATTCAACCCTGGGGAGTTTGGAAGTTACGGCCCAGCTATTTCATATTTTGACTGCTTTGTACAGGCGTTTGTTTCAGGCGTTTGTTTCTGTTGCCTTTCACCTTTGTTTTCTAAGCCTCGTTCAAGATGGCGCCAGAGCGTGGCGACTCTCTGCGAGCTCTCCTAACAGAACCTCTTTTCACTTATCTTACAATCGTTCTAATCTTCTAAAATTTAATTCTGAGCCCTGTTATGTATTTTCTCTTATTTCCTTTTCTTTTCATGAACTTAATGATCTGTTGAGTTGCTTGCAGAAAAAATATATTTCACTGTCCCTCGGTGCACATGACAATAAACAAAAATCAAATCCAAATCAAATCCATTAGCTGCTTTGTTTTCCGCCTATCTGAATTCACTCTCAGATTCCCATCTTCTTGACAGGCTAATTTAAACCCGCCGCAACAGCACTAACAAATCCCCCCGTGTGGAGAGTCCTGGTCCTGCTAAAGTTCTCATCGTAGATGTCCCACCTGTCCTGGAGCCAGTCTTAATGCCCAGAAATCGAAAAACCTCTCACCTACATCATTTCTCCAACCACGTGTTCTTTGGCTCAATCCTCCTATTTCTATACTCACTAGCATGTGGTACTGAGAATAATCGTAAGATTATTGCCTTTGCCACTCTCATATCGATATGTTTCCTAGCTCCTTAAGATTTTCTTTCAGGACCTCATCCCCCTTGATACCAATGTCATTGGTACCAATGTGGACCACAAGCTCTGGGTTCTCACAATCTCGCAAAGGGAAGCCCTTCAGTCACTCAGTGACACCACTTTACTTTGGTACTGGGGAGGCAAGACACCATCCTGGAGTCACGTCCATGGCCGCAGAGATTGTCTGTTAACCTAACTAGCGAATTTCCTACCACCATTGCTCATCCACTCTTCATCCTCCCCACCTGTGCAGCTGAGTCACCTTCGTTGCCATGAACTTGACTCTTGTTACATTCCTCTGAATAACCATTCAACCAAGCAGCTGGCTGGTGCATCCAAAATGGAAAAGCAATTAGTGAGCAAGACGGACTCAAGGGACTCCTGCACTACCTGCCGGGTACCTCCAGACTCTGGCAGTCACCCATTCCCTCTCTACCCGCATGTTCCTAGCCTGTGGGGTGCTCACCCCCTTAAAAGTGCTATATATGGTTCTCAGCTTCACAGATGCACCACAGTGACTCCAGCCAATGCTAAAACTCTGAAACCCAGATTTCAAGTTTCTGCAATTCATGCCACTTCCTGCGTGTTCGTCTAGGCCACATGAAATGTCCATGACTCCCCACGTGTCACAGGAAGCACAATCCACGCATCCAAGCTGCCCTGCCATACCTTAAGCTTGCAGTTGGACAATTTACTATAAACGGGAGACCAGAAAGTAGAATTACTCACCAACCAGCTCTTTCCCCTCCATCTATAAGGTGTAAAACTTTTACATTTTTCAGCCATTATTTTCAATAATATAATAATTACTTTATTTTTAGTGTCATAACTAGGCTTACATTAACACTGCAATAAAGTTACTGTTAAAATCCCCTCGTCGCCACACTTCGTCACCTGTTCAGAATTCAGAATGTCCAATTCACCTAACAGCAGTGTGGTGAAATGCATCGCTGTAAATACACAAGGGGTTAATATTAATACACTAAGACTAAGTAAACACTGCAGGGAGCACCAGAGACATCATGACATGCAGACATACAGCTAATGAACACATAGAACAGGACACGACCAATGGGCAGTCAAGACACCCAGAGGTGACACTACCGCAAGGGGGCAACCCATATAAAAAGACAGGGCACAAATGCTCTTTCTCTTTCCACAGGCGACACTCAGAGAGAAGCACAGGGGCAGATCAGAAGCATCACACCCACCGCATGGCTTAGAGCAGACTGGTTAGTTAGACGGAGTTACCATAGCAAGATTAGCAGGAGAGTCGAACTCAAGTAGGAGAATTGTTAAGTGTTCAACAAATGTGTTAAACCTATCTCCAAGTCTGAACCTTCCTTTGTCAGAGCATACATGAAGGAAGCAGCTTATGCTACATGAAGAAGCATAACACAACATGGTACCAGGAGTGGGGTTCAAACCCACGTGGACATATGTTTATAAATACACAAGGGGTTAATGTAAATACACCAAGACTAAGTAAACACTAGAGGGAACACCAGAGACATCATGACATGCAGACATACAGCGAATGAACACATAGCATAGGACACGGCCAATGGGCAGTCAAGACACCCAGAGGTGACACTACCACAAGGGGGCAACCCATACAAAAGGACAGGGCACACATTCTCTTTCTCTTTCCACAGGCGACACTCAGAGAGAAGCACAGGGACAGATCAGAAGCATCACACCCACCGCATGGCTCAGAGCAGACTGGTTAGTTAGATTGAGTTGCTATAGCAAGATTAGCAGGAGAGTCAAACTCAAGTAGGAGAATTGTTAACTGTTCAATAAATGTGTTAAACCTATCTCCAAGTCTGAACATTCCTTTGTCAGACCATACATCAAGGAAGCAGCTTATGCTACATGAAGAAGCATAATACAACAAGCAGGTCTTTCGGAATTTATGGGAGGAAACCAGAGCACCCGGAGGAAACCCATGCAGACACAGGGAGAACGTACATACTCCGCACAGACAGGGGCCCAAGCCATGAATCTAACCTGGGATCCTGGTGCTGTAAAGCAACAATGCGAACCACTGTGCTACCATGCTACCCTTCACACAGCTTTCCTGAAAGTAGTGAATTAATCTAGCTATTTGGACATAGACCTTTAACAGTGGCCAATCAGCTTGCAACTTTGCTATGATGTCGCTGTTTTGTTTTACTCTTCCTTCAAACACAGTGCACGCATTGAACCAAGCAGCTAATTGCTGTGTATCCCCGACTCCCAGGTAAGAGGATGTATGGTCTACTACTGCTCTTTTTTCTTGTGTTAAAGACTTGCATTTGTTCTGTTTTCATGTTTGTTCCGAGTTGGAACAAGGTCACTTTAAGAGTCTGCTCTGGTAACGTACTGATGATGCCATCAGCCCTTTGCACAGGCAAATGGGCAGTCTATCCTAACAGTCTTTGGAGTAAATACCTTTCCAATAAAGCTGGATTCTCTGGTTGGACTCTCTGCTGTCGGGATTCTCTGTTGCGCCGGCAGCGGGTCCACGCCCAGGGATTTCCTGATGGCCCACAATAGGAAACCCCAGTGGCCGGCTGGCAAGAAGAGAATCCCACCTCTAACGGGGGCGCGCCACAGCAGGAAACTGGGACGGAGACTTCTGCCCCTTGTTTTTTGTACTTTCATGGTCTGCAAGCCTATCCTTTAAAAATACCACAAAGAAAATTGACGACGATGAGGTTGGAACCATGTTGGCAGACTCCTGGAGAAGTAAAGGAAAATATAGAAAAATGGTCAAACAGTGCGCAGACATCCGAAAAGAATCTAGAAGCTAAAACCTTTGCGACACCAAAGCTGGGAAGGGGATTGGAGGAATGGCCTTTTTCTAATGGGTGGGGTGAGAGGGCATGAGCAATATTATCTGGTAAAACACAGCCCATAGATTGGGATATGCAGACTAGCCCATGTCAGAAAGATAGGGAATTCTTGAATGAGTTTGGATGAGCAACAAAATTCCCAAAGCTTACAAGGGTGTGAATCATATTTGATTGAGTAAGTTAACAGCCTAATGGTGTGTGAACGTTTATCAAACATGAATCAGAATATGACCAATGTAACATTAATTGTGATTCTAGCTTTAGGAGAGATTGACTTCAATGGGATGAAACAGAGACTATTCACATGTAAAACAGACAAATCTGTTCAAGAGCAAAATGACAGAATAGTGAGAGAGGTTGAAAAAGAGATTTAATGTGATACAGAAATAGTTCATACCCAGATGAAGCAGAAAAGACAATAAAAGGGCTAAGAGGCAACTTGAAACCAAAAGAATTACTTAGAATCCCTACAATGCAGAAGGAGGCCATTTGGCCCTTCGAGTCTGCACCAATCCTTAGAAAGAGCACTCTACCCATGTTCCCTTCCCCGTCCATCCCACTCTATCCCCACATAACCTGCACATCCCTGGACAATAAGGGGCAATTTATCATGGCTAATCCATCTAACCCTCACATCTTTGGACTGTGGGAGGAAACCAGAGCCCCGGAGGAAATCCATGCAGTACATAGGGAGAACGTACAATGTCCACACAGACAGTGGCCCAAGGCCAGTATTGAAACCGGGCCCCTGGCGCTGTGAGGCAGCAGTGCTAACCACCATGACACCATGCCATACAAAAATGCTAAAGAATAGTACAGAAGCTGGTAATTAGAAAAGATACCTGGAAAATCAAAAGTTGATAAAACGTGATCAGAGCTACAAAAAGGGAGTATGAAAAGAAACTGGTAGGAGGTTTCAAAATCATCACAAAGGTTTTTTCACAACGACATTAGGAAATAAAAAGAGTGGTCTGGAGCAATGCAGTCAAGTTAAAAACAGATAATGGTAATATTGTCAATGAAAGTAAGGGAATGGTAAGCAGTACTTTGCATCCACATTTACAATAGAGGAAGAGGTCAACAGGCCAGACATTCCAAAGAAACTTACTGAAATAAAGTCAACAACTCACCCAAATTAACGCCACCTAAAAAGCAGTAATGAAGAAAATAATGGAACCAAAAAATGACAATTCCCCAGGACTAGATGGTTCCAATCCCACGGTCTTAAAGAAAGTAGGTAAGGAAATATTGTAGATGCCCTAATTTTAATCTTTCAAGCTTCTTTGGTTTTGTGGATCACTCCTTCAGATTGGAAAGTTGCAAATGTCACTCTGCTAAAGAAAGGTGAGGTCAGGGTGACACGGTGGAACAGTGGTTAGCACTGGTGCCTCATAGTGCCAGGGACCCGGGTTCAATTCCGGCCTTGTGTGACTGTCTGTGTGGAGTTTGCACTTTCTCCCCATAGTGGCGTGGATTTCCTCTGGGTGCTCCTGTTTCCTCCCACAGTCCAAAGAAGTGCAGGTTAGGTGGACTGGCCATGCTAAATTGTACCTTAATGTCCAAAAATATGTAGGTTAGGTGGGGTTACGGGGATAAAGGGCAAGGAAGTGGGCCTGGGGGGGGGGGGGTGCTCTTTCGGAGGGTCGGTGTAGACTGAATGGCCTCCTTCTATGGGAATGGAAACCTGCCAACATTTAAAAAAAATATATATATATTTATTAAAGTTTCTCAACACAATTTTTCTCCCTTACAAACAATAACCCCCCCCCGTAACAAAAAAACCCCGAGAAATCGCGCAGAGCAAGATATATACATGGCAAAATGATATATTTACACAGCTTTGTACACTGGCCCTCACCCGTACGTGCCAGTTTCCCCAACCCTTCATGTTATCTCTTGCTCATCCACCCTCCCAGGCAGTCCCCCCTTTCCCCCCCCCCTCCCAGGATGTCCCCTCCACCCCCCCCCCCCCCCCCAAGGTTGCTGCTGCTGCTGACCGACCTTCCTCTAACGCTCCGCGAGATAGTCTAGGAACGGTTGCCACCGCCTGTAGAACCCCTGCGCAGACCCTCTCAAGGCGAACTTAATCCTCTCCAACTTTATGAACCCAGCCATATCATTTATCCAGGCCTCCAGGCTGGGGGGCTTCGCCTCCTTCCACATTAGCAAGATCCTTCGCTGGGCTACTAGGGACGCAAAGGCCAGAATGCCGGCCTCTTTCGCCTCCTGCACTCCCGGTTCGTCCACTACTCCAAATATTGCTAGCCCCCAGCTTGGCTTGACCCAGACTTTCACCACCTGAGATATTGCTCCCGCCACCCCTCTCCAGAACCCCTCCAGTGCCGGGCATGACCAAAACATATGGACATGGTTCGCCGGGCTCCCTGAGCACCTTCCACATCTGTCCTCTACCCCAAAGAACCTACTCAACCTCGCCCCCGTCAAGTGCGCTCTGTGGACCACCTTAAATTGTATCAGGCTGAGCCTGGCACACGAGGAGGAGGAATTAACCCTACCTAGGGCATCAGCCCACAGACCTTCCTCGATCTCCTCCCCCAGCTCCTCCTCCCATTTACCCTTCAACTCTTCTACCAGCGCTTCCCCCTCTTCTTTCAACTTCTGGTGTATTTCCGACGCCTTGCCCTCCCCGACCCATACACCCGAGATCACCCTATCTTGAACTTCTTGTGCCGGGAGCAACGGGAATTCCCTCACCTGTCGCCTCACAAAAGCCCTCACCTGCATATATCTAAAGGCATTTCCCGGGGGTAACTCGAACTTCTCCTCCAGTGCCCCTAGGCTCGCAAACGTCCCGTCGATGAACAGGTCCCCCATTCTTCCAATCCCCGCCCGATGCCAACTCTGGAACCCCCCGTCCATCTTCCCCGGGACAAACCGGTGGTTACCCCTGATCGGGGACCACATCGATGCTCCCATTGCACCCCGGTGCCATCTCCACTGGCCCCAAATCCTTAGCGTTGCCGCCACCACCGGGCTCGTGGTATACTTTGTCGGCGAGGGCAGCAGCGATGCCATCACCAACGCCCCCAGGCTCGTTCCTTTACAGGACGCCATCTCCATCCTCTTCCATGCCGCCCCCTCTCCCTCCATAACCCACTTGCGGATCATCGCCACATTTGCTGCCCAGTAGTAGCTCCCCAGGTTTCGTAGCGCCAACCCTCCTCGGTCCTTACGAAACCTGCCAACATTAGACCAGCTCATGCATCATCTGTGATCTGAACATTGCAAGAGTCAATAATTAAGGACAGGGTGACTGAACACCTTGAATATTTTCAGCTGATTGGAGGGAACTAGCATGAATTTATAAAGGACAGATTCTGCCTGATGTATCTGATTAAATGTATTTGATGAGGTCACTAATGTATTAGACAGGAGATAGATGTTACTGATAGGAATTTCCAGAAGGTATTTGGTACAAGGAGGTAGAAGTCTTACTGTTCTCGGCACCACACCTTGGAAGGATATATTGGCCTTGGAGGTAGTGCAGCGTACATTTACCGGAATGATACATGCTTTGCAAGGGTTAAATTATAACAAGAGATCACACACATTATGGTTATATTTCCTGGAATTTGGAAGGTTAATAGATGATTTGATTGAAGTTTCTAAGACGTTAAGGGGAAGAAATGGGGTAGATAGGGTAAACTACTTGTTTTGGTTGGGAAATCTACAATTAGTAAGCATGGGCTAAATTAGTGCCAGACCTTTCAAGAGTGAAATTAGCAAACACTTCTTCATGCAAAAATGTGGGAGAAGTTGTGCACTCCTCTGCAATTATTGAATTTAAAAGTGAGATTGATAGTTTTTTCTTAACCAAAGGTATGAAGGGATGTGGGAAGCACAGCCATGATATCATGGAATGGTGGATAGTTGTGAGTGGCTAAATGGTCCACTCCATATGTTCCTATATTCCAACAGTCCTATACCATATTCAGCTTCTGACAGCAACAAGTCTTTGTGGATGGCTGTAGCATATCACACTGATTTTTGAGACCCTCACTGGGATGTCCGACTGGATTTCATCAAACCTCTGAAACTGGAATGGAAAAATCCTATAGTTTTCTCTATAGCACATCTTCTAGATCTATTCCATAGAATCCATAGCATAACTTAAGTACAGAAGGAGGCCATCTGCCCCATCAAGTTGTCACCTATCCTCTGAAAGAGAATTTCACCCAAGCCCACTACCCCGTTCTTTCCTTGCAACCCTGCGCATTGCTCACGATCAATCCACCTAACCTGCACCTCTTTAGATTGTGGGAAGAAACCGGAGCACCCAGAGGAATCCCACGCATACACGGGGAGAATGTGCAAACTCCACTTAGACAGTCACACAAGGCCGGAATTGAACCCAGGTACTGATGTGTTGGTTGCTCTGGATCCGTGGAACACATACAGGCCACCAACACTTAAAATAGTGCAACACTATTTTATTAAGTTAGAATCTGTTGAACATGGGTTAACACAATGTTAGATTAAACCAAAGACCTATGCCTGTCCGAGCCAGTCAATGCACTCAGCACATGGTGAGGATCTGTGCTGTAAGCTGTAAGCTCTGTCCTTGTAGGAGGCTGCATCCCGAATGAGCGGGAACTCTGATGCCCCCTGTCTTTATAGTGAGTGTGCTCCAACTGGTGATTGGCTGCGGTGTTGTGTGTGTTGATTGGTCTTGCTGTGTGTCCATCAGTGTGTGTGTATCTGCACCATGATATACTGGTGTATATTATGACATCCCCCTTTTATAAAAGAATGTATGTGTGTGGCAATAAATAATGTATGGTGAGAATGTTCCTAACTACGTGTGGGGTGCGAAGACATATTTACAGGACTACGTACATGAGAACTAAGCTATTTACATGGGAAGGTGCTTGGTGCAGAGAAGCAGTATGTAACAAGAATAACGAGATCAACACTATATACAAACCAGGGAAACGATCAAACAAAGCAACAAAACAATTCAGAGAGTCTATACGTCCGCAAAGGTCATAAATTAAGTTTCTGAGGTGGGCGAGGAATTCTGGTTGACCGCCTCAAGGGTGGGTCGAGAGCCACCGGTTCAGGAGCGGGCTGGACTGCGTCAGAGTCAGGGGGAGGCAGAGTGACAGGGAGCCCTGCATAGTCCGTGGCAGGGTCAGCAGGAGGGCGGGGCGACAGTGGAGGATCATGTGGCGAGCGTGGAACGAGACGAAGGGCGCGTCGATTGCAGTGCAGAATAGAGCCATCCGGTAGATGAACCAGGAATGAGTGGGGGGCCACCTGCCGAAGGACAATAGCGGTTGCAGACCAGTCCCCATACGGAAGATGGACACGGACGTTGTCATCTGGAGTCAGAGCAGGGAGATCAGCTGCACGGGAGTCATGAGCCGCCTTGTGCTGTGCACGAGACAGCTGCATCCGGCGAAGGACCAGAACATGGTCGAGGTCTGGGACATCGATGGACGGCACCGTCGTCCTCAGGGTATGACCCATGAGTAACTGGACTGGCGACAGGCCAGTGGACAGTGGGGCGGAGCGATAGGCCAGCAAGGCAAGGTAGAAATCGGACCCAGCATCGGCAGCCTTGCATAGGAGCCGTTTGACTATATGTACTCCCTTCTCCGCTTTGCCGTTGGGTTGGGGGTACAGGGGACTGGATGTCACATGGGCAAAATTATACCACCTGGCAAAGTTGCACCATTTCTGGCTGGCGAAGCAGGGGCCATTGTCAGACATAACCGTGAGCGGGATGTCGTGTCGAGCAAATGTTTCTTTACATGCACGAATGACGGCAGATGAGGTGATGTCGTGCAACCGTATCACCTCCGGGTAATTCGAAAAGTAGTCCACGATCAGGACATAGTCTCTACCCAGCGCTTGGAACAGGTCGATGCCCACCTTGGTCCATGGTGACGTGACCAACTCATGGGGCTGCAGGGTCTCACGTGGTTGGGCCGGCTGGAAGTGCTGACAAGTGGGGCAGTTGAGGACTGTGTTGGCTATGTCCCCATTAATGCCGGGCCGGTACACTGCCTCTCGGGCCCGTCGGCGGCACTTTTCCACGCCAAGGTGGCCCTCGTGTAGTTGTTCCAGGACAAGTTGGCGCATGCTATGCAGGATGACAATGCGGTCCAGTTTTAGAAGAACCCCGTCTACTACCGCCAGATCATCTCTGACATTATAGAACTGAGGGCATTGGCTCTTGAGCCACCCGTCGTTAGGTGGCGCATGACGCGCTGTAGCAAGAGGTCAGCCGCCGTCTTGCGGCGAATTTGGACGAGGCGTTCATCCGTAGCAGGTAGATTGGAGGCCGCGAATGCCACATGGGCATCAACCTGGCAGACAAATCCCGCTGGGTCACATGGAGTGTTGACTGCCCTGGAGAGAGCATCAGCAATGATAAGGTCTTTGCCTGGGGTGTATACCAGCTGGAAGTCATATCGCCGGAGCTTGAGAAGAATACGCTGGAGGCGAGGCGTCATATCGTTCAAGTCCTTTTGTATTATATTGACCAGCGGGCAATGGTCAGTCTCGACGGTAAATTGAGGAAGTCCGTAGACATAATCGTGAAACTTAACCACACCGGTCAGAAGGCCCAGGCACTCCTTTTCAATCTGCACGTAGCGCTTCTCCGTGGGGGGTCATCGCTCGTGACGCATATGCACTGATGGCCTCATTACGTTGAAGGAGCACTGCCCCAATGCCGGATTGACTGGCATCGGTCGAAATTTTGGTCTCCTTTGCTGGATCAAAGAAAGCTAAGACCGGGGTCGTGGTCAGTTTTGCTTTGAGTTCTCTCCATTTGCGCTCGTGGGCAGGGAGCCATTGGAAGTCTGTTGTCTTCCTGACCAGGTTCCTGAGAGCCGTGGTATGAGAGGCGAGGTTAGGGATGAATTTCCCTAAAAAATTGACGATGCCCAGAAATCGGAGGACCGCCTTCTTGTCCTCTGGTGTTTTCATAGCTGTGATGGCAGCTACCTTGTCCACATCCGGCTGCACACCCAATTGGGAGATGTGGTCCCTGAGGAACTTGAGTTCCGTCTGACCAAAAGAGCATTTGGCTCTGTCGGAGTCCATGCTCATTTTTACGCCTGAATACGCGCTGGAGGCGACTAACATGCTCCTGCGGGGTGGTGGACCAAATGTTTATGTCATCGGCATAGACACGAACACCTTAAATGCCTTTCATCATTTGTTCCATAATCCTATGGAACATTTTGATGCAGATATGATCCCGAACGGCATCCTGTTGTAACAATATCTGCCAAAGGGGGTATTAATTGTGCAAAGTTTCCTGCTGGATTTATCGAGCTGGATTTGCCAGAATCCTTTTGAGGCGTTGAGTTTGGTGAAGAGCTTGGCGCGCGCCATCTCACATGTGAGCTCTTCGCGTTTGGGAATTGGATAGTGCTCTCTCATAATATTGCGATTTAGATTCTTGGGATCAATGCAACTTCTTAATTCGTTGGAAGACTTTTTTATACATACCATGGAACTGACCTAGTCGGTCGGTTCCGTGACTTTGGAAATCACTCCTTGGTTCTGGAGGTCCTGCAGCTGCTGCTGGAGGCGGTCCTTAAGGGGTGCTGGGACCCTGCGAGTGCATGCACCACAGGCGTGGCATTCGGTTTTAATAAAATCTTGTAGGTGTATGGGAGCGTGCCTATGCCCTCGAAGACTTTGTGGTACTGGTTGATAATGGCGTCGAGCTGCGCCCTGAAGTTGGTGTCCTGAAAGGCAGACGCGTCAGCAGGAGAGAGAGAGTGAACTCTCTGAACTAGGTTCAACAGCTTGCATGCCTGCGCGTCAAGCAGGGAGGCTTTCGAGGAACCCACGATTTCAAAGGGAAGGATGGCTTTGCGTGACTTGTGCGTCACTTCGAGCTGACACGAGCCGCTGGCAGCAATGGCATTGCCATTATAATCTAATAGCTGGCAGGCTGATGGGAGGATGGCTGGTTTGACACAAAGGCTTTGGAGGTCAGAGATTGGCGGAGGCACCAGTGTCCAGGCGGAATCGTATTGGGACCGGTTGACCATAAGGGTGGCACACGACTCATCGTCTGGATCGATGCTGTATACCGATAGAGGCTGAATTCTTTACTTCGGGGACACCCTGTTTTTTGTAACGATACCGATTCGAAAATGTGCCTTCGGGTCCTCGGTGTCAATATCGGGTAGTAGGTCCGCATCAGACTCGGTGACCGTGGGTTGAATGGCCCAGACATCCCTGCGAGGCTGGCCGGAGCGATAAGAATTGGCAGGCTGAACTGATCTGCATAAAGCAGCATAGTGGCCAAGTTTGCCATATCTCAGGCATTGTCGGGATTTGGCAGGGCATTGCCACTTTAAGTGGGCGGGGCCACAGTTGCCGCACGTTGTAGCATCAGTACGTTCACTGCGCCACCGTGCATATGCGGTGTGGCCGTACGTGGTGCGCACCTGTGCATTACGTTCGTCGACGTCGCCATCCCCTCGTTCGATGCGCAGAAGTGCGAGAGTCCGTGAAAAGAGAGCGGAATGGCCGCCCTCATCCAGGCTGAGGCCCTGGAGTTGCTCGATTGCTTGGACCTGTTCTGGCTCATGGGGACCTTGCCGCGCCGTTTGAGCCGCTTGGATGTGGGAATACCGACTAGTGACGTGATCATGTAGCACATAGGTCTCGAAGGCAATCGCTAGGGTGAGCTGCTTTACCTTGAGGAGCTGCTGGCGTAGGGGGCCCGACTGAACACCGATAACGATCCGGTCATGTATCATGGAGTCGGAGGTGGGGCCGTAATTACAGGACTGCGCAAGGATGCGGAGGTGGGTGAGAAAGGACTGGAAAGGTTCATCCTTACCCTGCAAACGCTGTTGGAATACATAACACTCAAAACCTTCATTCACCTCTATGTTGCAGTGAGTGTCAAACTTGAGGAGGACCATCTTGAATTTTGATTTATCTTCATCATCAGCAAAGATGAGAGAAGTGAAAATGTGAATGGCATGTTCCCCGGCCGTGGATAGGAAGAGACCGATCTTCTTGATGTCAGAGGCATCTTCCCGGTATTTGGCTTCCAGGTAGAGCTGGAAGCGTTGTTTGAATGTCTTCCAGTTGGCCCCCAGGTTACCGGTGATGCTGAGCGGTGGCGGCGGGCGGACGCTGTCCATTTTGCAGGATGACTGTATGCTGGTGGAAGGCAGATCACTTGCAGGTAGGTCTAAGAAGTTCTAATATCGCTTAACTCCTGGTATCATGATGTGTTGGGTGCTCTGGATCCGTGGAACACATACAGGTCACCAACACTTAAAATAGTGCAACACTATTTTATTAAGTTAGAAACTGTTGAACATACTTTCACTGTGGGTTAACACGATGTTAGATTAAACTAAAGACCTATGCCTGTCCGAACCAGTCTATGCACTCAGCACATGGTGAGGATCTTTGCTGTAACCCGTAAGCCCTGTCCTTGTAGGAGGCTGCATCCCGAATGAGCGGGAACTCTGATGCCCCCTGTCTTTATAGTGAGTGTGCTCTAACTGGTGATTGGCTGCGGTGTTGTGTGTGCTGATTGGTCTTGCTGTGTGTCCATCGGTGTTTGTGTATCTGCACCATGATATACTGGTGTATACTATGACAGGTACCTGGCTCTGTGAGGCAGCAGTGCTGTGGACCTTTCTGTATCTATCGTCTCCTTTTGCCCACAGCTGCCCTGCTTGCATCACTATTTTTGGTCACCATCTAAATATATGGTCGTGAGTCATGAAGAAAGAAATGATGGATTGTCATATGATGAAAGTATCATGGCAACATGGCAACTCCTTTGGTAGAGTATTTTGCTCCAGAGACGAAGTGCAGTGGAGAGTAGGAAAGGTAGAGCAACAGCTGCTGGCTGTCGTGGTGGATTTCCGTCCCAGATTGTTCACTTTTCAACTCATTCTTTATGGGCGGCATGGTGGCACAGTGGTTAACGCCCTGCCGAATGCAACCCTCAGCAATGGGTTTCCCGGCAGTGGGGCGGGTGAGCTACACAAAATGCCACAGTCATCGACAGGACCAGAAGATCCCACCGGATGTCAATGGCAATCACCTCCGCTGTCGAAAAACACATGCGGAAGGGCTGAAAAATCCTGCCCCAGTCTTCTTACTATGAAACAAGACTATTATCACAAAATCAAGCTTGGCATGCACCTAAGTCACACAAGACTACATTTTACATTTTGTTTTCAATTATTCAGAGGTTTCTTCAGTATTTTGTAGTTGCTTCTTTGCCTTAAAAAAGGAGGCATTACACGAACATTATTTCCAAAATTACCTGAAGCCAATAGCACTTAGACAACTCAAACAAAACAGCAAGACAAAAAAAAGAGGAAGCAGCATAAAAAGAGATTTGATCACTGTATCTGAGAGAATGATAGCAATTACAAGCTACAAAGTCTCATCCGCTTTTGTAAGTCAATACATATTAATGGAATATAAACAGAAAATGCAGAAAATACTCAGCAGGTCAAGAAGCTCTCCACAGATTGACAGCAGTAAGGCAATAAACATTAGTACGGGTTGGATATAGACCCCAAACTGTAGTGGTGATGTTGGGAACAGCATTAAACAGGAAATTCGAAACACATGCGATAAAGGAACACCCGTAATGTGGGTAATTTTAATCTGCATATAGATTGGGCAAAATCAAATTCGTCACACTACCTTAAGAGGAGGAATTCCTGGACTGTATATGGGATGGTTTTCTGGATCAATATACTGAGGAACCAACTACCGAACAGGCCATCCTAGACTGAGTATTGTGTAATCAGAAAGGAATAATTGGCAATCCAGTTGTGCGAGTTCCCTGGGGATGAGCAACCATAATATGATAGAATTTGGAGAAGAATTTGGATAATAATGTAATTGATTTTGAGACTAGGGTTCTGAATTTCAATAAAGGAAACTATGATGATATGAGGCATGAGTTGACAATGACGGACTGGGAGATGTTACTTAAAGGGATGATAGGGGCTGTTTAGCACAGGGCCAAATCGCTGGCTTTGTAAAGCAGACCAAAGCAGGCCAGCAGCACGGTTCAATTCCCGTAACAGCCTCCCCGAACAGGCGCCGGAATGTGGCGACTAGGGGCTTTTCACAGTAACTTCATTGAAGCCTACTTGTGACAATAAGCGATTTTCATTTCATTTTTCATTTCATGATATGGATAGGCAATGAAAAACATTCAAGGAGCGCTTGGGTGAACTGCAACAAGTTTGTATTCCTGTCTGACGCAAAAGTAAAATGGGCAAGGTGGCCAAACCATGGCTTACAAGGGAAATTAGCGACAGTATTAAATCCAAGGAAGAAGCCTACCAATTGGCCAAAAAAAACAACAGACCTGAGGATTGGGTGTAGTTTAGAATTCAGCAAAGGAGGACGAAGGGATTGATTAAGGAGTGGAAAATAGAGTATGAGAGTAAGCGTGCGGGGAACATCAAAACTGACTGTAAAAGTTTCTTTGGTGTGTGAAGAGAAAAAAATTGGTGAAGATAAATGTAGGTCCCCTGCATTCAGCAACAGGGGAATGTATAATGGGGAACAAAGAAATGGCTGACCAACTAAATACATACTTTGGTTCTGTCTTTACAAAGGAGGACACACATAACATACATAAATATTAGGGAACACAGGGTTAATAGTATTAGTAGAGAAATGGTATTGGGGAATTTGATGATATTGAAGTTCAATAGATTTCCAGGGCCTGATAATCTACATCCCAGGGTATTTAATGGAGTGGCCCGAGAAATAGTGGATGCATTGGTGGTCAGCTTCCAAGATTCTATAGACTCTAGAACAGTTCCTACAGATTGGAGGGTAGCTAATGTAACCCTACTAAACAAAAAGGGAGCGAGAGAGAAAACAGAATTATAGACCAGTAAGCCAGACGTCGACAGTGGTGAAAATTCTAGAATCCATTATTAAAGATTTTCTAGCAGGGCGCTTGGAAAACAGTGACAGGATTGGACAGAGTCAATGGATTTATGAAGGGGAAATCATGCTTGACAAATCTACTGAAATTCTTCGAGGATGTAACGATTAGATTTGATAAAGGGAAGCCAGTGGATGTGGTTTATTTGGTCTTTCAGAAGGCTTTCGACAAAGTCCCACATAAGAGATAAGCATGTAAAATTAAAGCGCATGGGATCAGGGGTCGTGTATTGAGATGGATAAAAAACTGGGTGGCAGATGGGAAACAAAGAGTAGGAATAAACGGGTCTTTTTCCAAATGGCAGGCATCAGCGCATCTACCGCAGGGATCAGCGCGGCGTCGCAACACAAAGGACGGGCCCTCCCGCGTCGCAGCACAAAAGACCCCCACCCCCACCCCGGAGGCCCGTCAAAATGGCCGCCCGCCGCGTAGCGCCGAGGTTCCAGGAGCGGGACATCAAGGCACTCCTGGACGCAGTGGAGCAGAGGAGGGAGGCCCTGTCCCCTGGATACGGCCGCAGGGTAGCTCCACGCCTCAGTCGGCGCCTGTGTAGGGAGGTGGCAGAGGCCATCAGCGCCGTGGCCGTGACAGCAAGGACAGGAATCCAGTGCCACAAGAAGGTCAATGACCTCGTCAGGGCAGCCAGGGTGAGTACCCCCCCCACATGCGATGGGCGGCTCAGCCCTAGCTGCAACCGACATGGCTGCACCCACCCATGCAGGCTGCAGTGGCAGGATGGGTTCTGAACCTCTGCTAACATATACATGCAGACCAGCGGTTGTGTGTATGTTTGCCTAAAACTGTTGCCCTTTATCCCTGCCAACCTCCCGCCCCCCCACAGGAGAAGCGCGCTCACAACAACCGGGAGCGTGAGAGGACCGGAGCAGGTCCACCCGAACTGCGACCACTCACCATCCATGAGGAGAGGGCCCTGGAACTTGCAGATGGACCCGAGGACCGGGAGGTTGAGGATCATTAATATATACATTAATAGCTGGGATCCAGCATCCGGCCAATGGGTTGTCCTCCGTCATCGGCACACAGGTATTATTTGGTTTCCAGATCTGACTAGTTGCATAATGGTGGGTACACTCAGTTTGTTTCTGAAACTGACTAAACCCTTTAGTGTGTCAATTTTCACCTTAAAACATGCAGATGCAGAAGTCGGGGGCGCACCACCAAGTGATACCCCCCACTGCCTGCCCCCCTTTCTCACTTACCCCATATCCCCCTTTCCATATATCCCCCTTATCCCCATATCCCACTTCCCCCATATCACCCTTCCCCCATATCCCCATATCCCCCTTACAGATATCCCCCTTCCCCATATCCCACTTCCCCCATATCCCCCATATCCCCTTCCCCCATATCCCCCTTCCCCCATATCCTCCATATCCCACTTCTCCCATATCCCCTTCCCCCATATCCCCCTTCCCCCATATCCCTCATATCCCCCTTCCCCATATCCCTCTTCCCCATATCCCCCTTCCCCCATATCCCCCTTCCCCCATATCCCCCTTCCCCCATATCCTCCATATCCCCCTTCCCCATATGCCCTTCCCCCATATCCTTCATATCCCCCTTCCCCCATATCCCCCTTCCCCCATATCCCCCTTCCCCCATATCCCCCATATCCCCTTCTCCATATCCCCCATCCTCCATATCCCCCTTCCCCATATCCCCCTCCCCCATATCCCACTTCCCCCATATCCCCCTTCCCCCATATCCCCCTTCCCCATATCCACTTTCCCCCATATCCCCCTTCCCCACTTTCCCCCATATCCCTCCTCCCCCATATCCCCCCTCCCCCATATCCCCCATATCCCTCTTCCCACATATCCCCTATATCGCCCATCCCCCCATATCCCCCTTCCCCCATATCCCCTTCCCCATATCCCCCTTCCCCATATCCATCTTCTCCCATATCCCCATATCCCCATATCCCCCTTCCCCCATATATCCCCCTTCCCCCATATATCCCCCTTCCCCCATATATCCCCCTTCCCCCATATATCCCCCTTCCCCCATATATCCCCCATATCCCCCATATATCCCCCTTCCCCCATATATCCCCCTTCCCCCATATATCCCCCTTCCCCCATATATCCCCCTTCCCCCATATATCCCCCTTCCCCCATATATCCCCCTTCCCCCATATCCCCCTTCCCCCATATCCCCCATATCCCCCATATCCCCCTTCCCCCATATCCCCCTTCCCCCATATCCCCCTTCCCCCATATATCCCCCATATCCCCTTCCCCCATATATCCCCCATATCCCCTTCCCCCATATATCCCCCATATCCCCTTCCCCCATATATCCCCCTTCCCCCATATACCCCCCATATCCCCCTTCCCCCATATATCCCCCTTCCCCCATATATCCCCCTTCCCCCATATATCCCCCTTCCCCCATATATCCCCCATATCCCCCTTCCCCCATATATCCCCCTTCCCCCATATATCCCCCTTCCCCCATATATCCCCCTTCCCCCATATATCCCCCTTCCCCCATATATCCCCCTTCCCCCATATATCCCCCTTCCCCCATATATCCCCCTTCCCCCATATATCCCCCTTCCCCCATATATCCCCCTTCCCCCATATATCCCCCTTCCCCCATATATCCCCCTTCCCCCATATATCCCCCTTCCCCCATATATCCCCCTTCCCCCATATATCCCCCTTCCCCCATATATCCCCCTTCCCCCATATATCCCCCTTCCCCCATATATCCCCCTTCCCCCATATCCCCCTTCCCCCATATCCCCCTTCCCCCATATCCCCCTTCCCCCATATATCCCCCTTCCCCCATATATCCCCCTTCCCCCATATATCCCCCTTCCCCCATATATCCCCCTTCCCCATATATCCCCCATATCCCCGAGATATCCCCCATATCCCCCTTGTATCCCCCATATCCCCCTTGTATCCCCCTTCCCTCATATATCCCCCATATCCCCCTTCCCCCATATCCCCCTTCCCCCATACATCCCCCATATCCCCCATATCCCCCTTCCCCCATATATCCCCCATCCCCCATATCCCCCATTCCCTATATCCACTTTCCCCCACATCCCCCTCCCCATATCCCCCTTCCCCCATATCCCCCTTCCCCACTTTCCCCCATATCCCTCCTCCCCCATATCTCCCATAACCCTCTTCCCCCCACATCCCCCTTCCCCACATCCCCCTTCCCCATATCCCCCATATCCACCTTCCCCCATATCCCCCTTCCCCCATATCCCCCTTCCCCATATCCCCCTTCCCCCATATCCCCCCATATCCCCCTTATATCCCCCATATCCCCCTTCCCCCATATCCCCCTTCCCCCATATCCCCCTTCCCCCATATCCCCCCATATATCCCCCTTTTCCCCCATATATCCCCCATATCCCCCTTCCCCCATATCCCCCTTCCCCCATATCCCCCCATATCCCCCCCATATCCCCCCCATATCCCCCTTCCCCCATATATCCCCATATCCCCCTTCCCCCATATCCCCCTTCCCCCATATCCCCCTTCCCCCATATCCCCCATAGCCCCCCCTTCCCCCATAGCCCCCCCTTCCCCCATAGCCCCCCCTTCCCCCATAGCCCCCCCTTCCCCCATAGCCCCCCCTTCCCCCATAGCCCCCCCTTCCCCCATAGCCCCCCCCTTCCCCCATAGCCCCCCCCTTCCCCCATAGCCCCCCCCTTCCCCCATAGCCCCCCCCTTCCCCCATAGCCCCCCCCTTCCCCCATAGCCCCCCCCTTCCCCCATAGCCCCCCCCTTCCCCCATAGCCCCCCCCTTCCCCCATAGCCCCCCCCTTCCCCCATAGCCCCCCCTTCCCCCATAGCCCCCCCCCTTCCCCCATAGCCCCCCCCTTCCCCCATAGCCCCCCCCTTCCCCCATAGCCCCCCCTTCCCCCATAGCCCCCTTCCCCCATAGCCCCCTCCCCCCATAGCCCCCTCCCCCCATATCACCAATATCCCCCTTCCCCATATCCCCCTTCCCCCATATCCATATCCCCCTTCCCCCATATCCCCCTTCCCCCATATCCCCTATCCCCCATATCCCCCAATATCCTCCTCCCCCATATCCCCCTTCCCCAATATCCCCCATATCCTCCTCCCCCATATCCCCCTCCCCCCATATCCCCCTTCCCCAATATCCCCCATATCCTCCTCCCCCTATCTCCCCTTCCCCCTATCTCCCCCTATCTCCCCCTTCCCCCTATCTCCCCCTATGTCCCCCTTCCCCCATATCCCCCTTCCCCCATATCCCCCTTCCCCCATATCCCCCTATCCCCGTCTGCGTGTCTAACCATGCATTCTGTATTGTGTATTGCAGGACCAAACGTCAAACCACCCGTCCCCGCGGATGGCGACCGCCGCCAGGACGATCTAGGGCAGCCACGAGCCAGGGACAGACCCGGCCCATCAGGCATAGGATGCCCCCAGGACGATCCAGGGTAGCCACGAGCCAGGGACAGACCCGGAGCACCAGGGAGACGATGTCCCCATCTAGTGTGAGTGCGGCGACGCCGTTGGGCCAGCCCCAGCAATGAGGGGGGCACCACAGGAACGGGCCCCCGTCACAGCCGACCCAGGACACACCTGCCCAGGACACACCTACCCAGGACACTGACGCCCAGGTCACTGACGCCCAGGTCACTGAATCCCAGGATACTGACGCCCAGGACACTGACGCCCAGGACACTGACGCACACGACACTGACGCCCAGGACACTGACGAACTGGATACCGTCGCACAGGACACTGACGCACACGACACCCACACCCAGGGGATGGATGGACAAGAATCACCACTCCAGGGG
Organism: Scyliorhinus torazame; assembly: GCF_047496885.1. Lineage (NCBI taxonomy): Eukaryota > Metazoa > Chordata > Chondrichthyes > Carcharhiniformes > Scyliorhinidae > Scyliorhinus > Scyliorhinus torazame. The sequence goes on along the minus strand of NC_092707.1, from coordinate 334,239,808 downwards.
ACCCTGTTCTTCGGGTCGGATGAGGACCACGATACTCCGCCACTGCTATCTCCTACCCCCTCCACCATCACAGAGACACTCACCTCGGTTGGGCACTTTAGCGATGAGGCACCTGGGACACTAACTGGTGCGCACAACACAGCCGTCCCGGTACAGCAGGTGAAGGCAGGAGCAGTCGAGGGGCCATGCGGTCGGAGGGCAGCCCGACGCAGGCAACGATCTTCCGCCCAAATGGGTCCCGGGTTCCTGGAGTTATCACACCCACCCATAGACCCGATGCAGGCATGGACCTAGGGACGACCGAAGGGGGTGACGGCCGGCTTGCGGCAGCTGCAGACGCAGGTCGAGGAGTCCATCCGCGTGCAGGAGCAGGGGGTGGCACCGTTCATGCGTGCCACCCAGGCCAAAACCGCACGGGTGACGTCCGCGGTGGAGGTAATGGGTGCAACGGTGTCAGACATGGGTCGCAGTATGCAAGGCCTGGGGTGTTCTGTGCGGGCGGTGTCCGTGGCCCAGGACATGGCTGCCCTCTCACAGGCAGCCATGAGCCAGAGCCTGCAGCAGATCACAGAGGCGCTCAATGCAATGGCCCAGTCTCTGCAGGCCATGGCTGAGGGCATCGGTGCCATTGCCTAGGTGCTGGCAGGCATCGCCCAGACACAGACCGGGATGGCCAACTCCCTGAGCTCCATGGCTGCAAACTTGCAGACCCTTGTTGATACCAGGGCGGGCCTCCAGGACTGTCGGGGGGAGTCGGATGCTCAGTCCGTTCGCATCCCCGACCCATGTAGAGGCCCGGGGGCCATTGGGCACCCCGAGGGAGGAGGAGGTGCTGGGGCCCGTTCCTCCGTGAATTCATGGCTTTCGAAACTAGCTCCAGAATTGTGAAAAAACATGTGAATAAATCACAAAATAGATGCTGAGACCTTCGACAGTAAAACAAAATAGAATTCTGAAATAATTAACTTGAGAGTTATGCAACCTATCGTACAATCTGTAAGAATCAGGATAACAAATAAAAAAAGACTGATTATATGATAGAAAGTAATTAAAATTCTACTTGTCTTCGGGATTTCAATTTAATACTGGTCTAGCAGTGTGCACATTTTTAATATCTGAATAGTTACTGCCAAGTGGAAGACCAATGCATGAGATTGACAAACATTTTGCAGATTCAAGTAATTGTTCTGAGCATTTTAAATTATTTAGCTGGCTATTCTTGGTGGCAAATTAGATGGAAATTTGACAGCAGAATACCTCTATGGATTAAAATACATGATCACATTACAACCCATATTGCTACAGACTTCAGATTGTCCAAATGCAGTCAACAGTAATTACCATACTTGTGGATTTTCCCTCTCTTGCACTGATTTGGTGCAGCAGGTGTATCAATTGCTCAAGAAGCTGATGGGTTGGATTCTACACATCTTTCCGGCCCAAATTTGTGCTAAATGGTGGCAGTGGATGGGCGACAAAATGGCCCCCAACTGGTATTGCTCCTAATGTGAATGCAACACCGAGAGCTGCTTAGACCTGTGAGGACTGGTTTGAGTCTTTTATGGTTTCCTGGTAACATTTATTTAAAACATTATTAAACATTGATGTTTATTTTTATAATTTGTTTGTAAAATTTTAATACAGAATGAATCATTTATTTTTCATGGAGCAACTGATCCTGGCCACCAGATCGTGGAGCTCTGCCCCCACCCCCTCATTCCCCATGACTGATTTTCAAACCCATATCAGTTACAACTACTGCCTTCAGGCTCTTGTCTAAAGACTTGAACACATAATCCAGCTGACCTTCCATTGCAATGCCGAGGGAGAGCTACAGGTTTAGAGATACTAGGTTAAATTCTCCACCCCTCGGTGCCAGAATTGCAAATCGAGATTGGGCAGAGAATCGGGCATGCGGCCAAAATTGAGGTATGCCCCAGGCGCCTAACCGATCATTATGCTCTGCCCCCCCTGGCGGTGGAATTGGGGTTCATGTCCGGACACCATCGGGAGGATGCTAATGGATGCAAATTTATCTTAATGATTCATTTGCATCCACTTAGCATGCTGGGCACCGTATTCTCCAGCCCTATGTGGTTCTCCGGTCCTCTGAATGGGAGCCTGGCATAGCAGCGGGGCAACATGCAAGAGGAGGAGGGACATGGAGTTTTGTCTGAGGAGGAGGAGCAGGTGGATGAGGAGGGGCTGGAGGACGAGCCCCGAGAGGATCCACAGGAGGACAGGTGGTGGCAAGGGTCCAGCATGCCCGAGGACCAGGGAGGCCCTCATCCTGACCTGATTCTCACACGATGAGTTTTGTCCATCAGCTCATCCCTTCCCCCCCCCCCCCCCCCCACTTTTCATTTCTTCCCACCAAATTCCCTACTTCCTACCCCGATTCCCCGACCCTCCAAAAACCTGCCCCTTCCCCCCTCCATGACTACCCTGTTCCACCTTCCAAGGGTCTGTGTAACATCACCCAGTGTGTTGGGCCTGTGTCGGCATTGTCAGCGGGCACAGTCAGCGGGTCAATATACAAGGCAGGAGGGTGATGATAACTCACTGTGAGGTTAGCTCTGGTGCTCCTCAGTTTATGCCAAAGTCTGACTCCTGTCTTTCAGGGGAGAGGGAGAGAGAGAGAGCCGGGACATTGAAAACAGCGCGGGAGATTTAAAAAGCGCGGGAGCTGCGAGTCAGAGCGGAGAGTTTAAAAGTTTGCGGCCTGGGAGAGGTGAGTACTGTTTAAAAACCTCCTTACCTTGCAGGTCAGCTGTTAGTTTCGGGAGTTCAGTGCCGGGAGCAGGCCTATTGGCTGACTGTAAATCAGGAAGGATACAAAAGGTGTGGCTGAAGTGCCTTTAGAAACAGAGTGCTGGAAGCAAACAGAGTGTATCTGAGTTTGGGTAAGGCTGACTTCGGCTAAGAGGTGAGTGAGGGCTGTGGTTTTTTTTGGAGTTTGGTGTTGGGGTTGAGTTTCAAAAAAAAAAAAATCCAATTAATTAAGTAAATTATTTAACTAGTTAAGGGAATTTGATGCTCATCTTAAGGAGGTGCAGAGAAGCAGACCTGTGGGGGAGTCTCGGGAGCAATTACATCACAGCCAGCAGGTAAGTGATTGGCAAGTGATTTTTCTCTCTTTGATTTTCTCTTAGCTGTGTAGTGTAGTTCAAATTTAACTTCAGGTTTAAGTCAAGGCAGGAGAGCTCAGACCCGTGTCATGCTCCTCTTGAGATGTGGCAAGTCAGGGACCCTTCTGGTGTCCCTGACTCCTTCATCTGCAAGAAGTGTGTCCAACTGCAGCTCCTGTTAGACCGCTTGACGGCTCTGGAGCTGCGGATGGATTCACTTTGGAGCATCCGCGATGCTGAGGAAGTTGTGGATAGCACATTCAGTGAGTTGGTCACACCGCAGATTAAAATTACTGCGGCAGATAGGGAATGAGTGACCAACAGACAGAGGAAGAGTAGGAAGGCAGTGCAGGGATCCCCTGCGGTCATCTCCCTCCAAAACAGATTTACCGTTTTGGAGACTGTTGGGGGAGATGGCTCACCAGGGGAAGGTGGCAGCAGCCAGGTTCATGGCACCGTGGCTGGCTCTGCTGCACAGAAGGGTGGGAAAAAGAGTGGCAGAGCTATAGTGATAGGGGATTCAATTGTAAGGGGAATAGACAGGCAAACGAGAATCCAGGTTGGTATGTTGCCTCCCTGGTGCAAGGGTCAAGGATGTCTCGGAGCGGCTGCAGGGCATTCTGGAGGGGGAGGGTGAACAGCCAGCTGTCATGGTGCATATAGGCACCAACGATATAGGTAAAAAACGGGATGAGGTCCTACAAGCTGAATTTAGGGAGTTAGGAGTTAAACTAAAAAGTAGGACCTCAAAAGGTAGTAATCTCAGGATTGCTACCAGTGCCACGTGATAGTCAGAGTAGGAATGACAGGATAGCTAGGATGAATATGTGGCTTGAGAGATGGTGCAAGAGGGAGGGTTTCAAATTCCTGGGACATTGGGACCGGTTCTGGGGGAGGTGGGACCTGTACAAATCGGACTGTCTGCATCTGGGTGGGACCGGAACCAATGTTCTCGGGGGTGTGTTTGCTAGTGCAGTTGGGGAGGGTTTAAACTAATGTGGCAGGGGGATGGGAACCGATGTAGGAAGTCAGTGGGGACGGAAACAAAAGGCAGGAAGGGAGAGTGTGTAAAGCATGACCAGAGAAAGCAGGGCAGAGAGCAAGGAAAGTCTACATTAAACTGCATTTATTTCAATGCAAGGGGCCTGACGGGCAAAGCGGAAGAACTCAGGGCATGGATGGGCACATGGGACTGGGATATTATAGCTATGACTGAAACATGGCTAATGGAGGGGCAGGACTGGCAGCTCAATGTTCCGGGGTACAGATGCTATAGAAAGGATAGAACAGGAGGTAAGAGAGGAGGGGGAGTGGCGTTTTTGATTAGGGAGAACATCACGGCAGTACTTAGAGGGGATATAGCCGAGGGTTCGCCCACTGAGTCTATATGGGTGGAACTGAAAAATAAGAAGGGAGAGATCACCTTGATAGGACTGTACTACAGGCCCCCAAATAGTCAGCGGGAAATTGAGGAGCAAATATGTAAGGAGATTACAGATAGCTGCAAGAATAATAGGGTGGAAATAGTAGGGGACTTTAACTTTCCCAACATTGACTGGGACAGCCATAGCATTAGGGGCTTGGATGGAGGGAAATTTGTTGAGTGTATACAGGAGGAATTTCTCATTCAGTATGTGGATGGACCGACTAGAGAGGGGGCAAAACTTGACCTTGTCTTGGGAAATAAGGAAGGGCAAGTGACAGAAGTGTTAGTGAGGGATCACTTTGGGACAAGGGACCATAACTCCATTAGTTTTAAGATAGCTATGGAGAATGATAGGTCTGGCCCAAGAGTTAAAATTCTTAATTGGGGCAAGGCCAATTTTGATGGTATCAGACAGGAACTTTCAGAGGTAGATTGGGGGAGACTGTTGGCAGGCAAAGGGACGGCTGGTAAATGGGAGGCTTTTAAAAATGTGTTAACCAGGGTTCAGGGTAAGCACATTCCCTTTAGAGTGAAGGGCAAGGCTGTAGAAGTAGGGAACCCTGGATGACTCGAGATATTGAGACTCTGGTCAAAAAGAAGAAGGAGGCATATGACGTACATAAACAACTGGGGTCAAGTGGATCCCTTGAAGAGTATAGAGATTGTCGAAATAGAGTTAAGAGGGAAATCAGGAGGGCAAAAAGGGGACATGAAATTGCTTTGGCAAATAATGCAAAGGAGAATCCAAAGACCTTCCACAGATACATAAAGGGAAAAGGAGTAACTAGGGACAGAGTAGGGCCTCTTAAGGATCAACAAGGACATCTATGTGCAGAGCCACAAGAGTTGGGTGAGATCCTGAATGAATATTTCTCATCGGTATTCACGGTGGAGAAAGGCATGGATGTTAGGAAACTAAGGGAAATAAATAGTGATGTCTTGAGAAGTGTGCATATTACAGAGGAGGAGGTGCTGGAAGTCTTAAAGCGCATCAAGGTAGATAAATCCCCGGGACCTGATGAAATGTATCCCAGGATGTTGTGGGAGGCTAGGGAGGAAATTGTGGGTCCCCTAACAGAGATATTTGAATCATCGGCAGCCACAGGTGAGGTGCCTGAAGATTGGAGAGTGGCGAATGTTGTGCCCTTGTTTAGGAAGGGCAGCAGGGAAAAGCTTGGGAACTACAGACCGGTGAGCCTAACGTCTGTAGTAGGTAAGTTGCTAGAAGGTATTCTGAGAGACAGGATCTACAAGCATTTAGAGAGGCAAGGACTGATTCGGGGCAGTCAGCATGGCTTTGTGCGTGGAAAATCATGTCTCACAAATTTGATTGAGTTTTTTGAGGGGGTGACCAAGAAGGTAGATGAGGGCAGTGCAGTAGACGTAGTCTACATGGACTTTAGCAAAGCCTTTGACAAGGTACCGCATGGTAGGTTGTTGCAGAAGGTTAAAGCTCACGGGATCCAGGGTGAGGTTGCCAATTGGATTCAAAATTGGCTGGACGACAGAAGGCAGAGGGTGGTTGTAGAGGGTTGTTTTTCAAACTGGGAGCCTGTGACCAGTGGTGTGCCTCAGGGATCGGTGCTGGGTCCACTGTTATTTGTGATTTATATTAATGATTTGGATGAGAATTTAGGAGGCATGGTTAGTAAGTTTGCAGATGACACCAAGAATGGTGGCACAGTGGATAGTGAAGAAGGTTATCTAGGATTGCAACGGGATCTTGATCAATTAGGCCAGTGGGCCGACGAATGGCAGATGGAGTTTAATTTAGATAAATGTGAGGTGATGCATTTTGGCAGATCGAATCAGGCCAGGACCTACTCAGTTAATGGTATGGCGTTGGGGAGAGTTATAGAACAAAGAGATCTAGGAGTACAGGTTCATAGCTCCTTGAAGGTGGAGTCGCAGGTGGACAGGGTGGTGAAGAAGGCATTTGGCATGCTTGGTTTCATTGGTCAGAACATTGAATACAGGAGTTGGGACGTCTTGTTGAAGTTGTACAAGACATTGGTACGGCCACACTTGGAATACTGTGTGCAGTTCTGGTCACCCTATTATAGAAAGGATATTATTAAACTAGAAAGAGTGCAGAAAAGATTTACTAGGATGTTACCGGGACTTGATGGTTCGAGTTATAAGGAGAGGCTGGATAGACTGGGACTTTTTTCTCTGGCGCGTAGGAGGCTTAGGGGTGATCTTATAGAGGTCTATAAAATAATGAGGGGCATAGATAAGGTAGATAGTCAACATCTTTCCCCAAAGGTAGGGGAGTCTAAAACTAGAGGGCATAGGTTTAAGGTGAGAGGGGAGAGATTCAGAAGGGCCCAGAGGGGCAATTTTTTCACTCAGAGGGTAATGAGTGTCTGGAATGTGCTGCCAGAGGTAGTAGTGGAGGCGGGTACAATTGTGTCTTTTAAAAAGCATTTAGATAGTTACATGGGTAAGATGGGTATAGAGGGTTATGGGCCAAGTGCGGGCAACTGGGACTAGCTTAATGGTAAAAACTGGGCGGCATGGACTGGTTGGGCCGAAGGGCCTGTTTCCATGCTGTAAACTTCTATGATTCTATGATTCTATCTGACTGTGTGCACACACCAATCCTCTGAATGGGGTTTGCATCGGGGACGTTTGATCTTGGATCACTGCCCAGGGGGGTGGGGGGTGCAGACTGGCCCACTGTGAAGATTAACGTGACAGAGGCTTCACATGTATCAGATGTAACATGTTTTAATTGTCAACGTTGCGCGTTTCCATTCCCCCTAGCTACAGATAGTGACCGCCACCTCCACCTTCAGTGTCAACTCAGTGATCAGTCTCTTCTTGATCTTTTGTGGTCTACTGCTACGACTAGGTGTGTCCCCAGGATGCACATCGGAAGTGGAGGCAGCCTGCTGCTTTCTACACCCTGTGGACTTTGTTGCCCTTGGTGGACACCCTTTGGAGGACCTGGAGCCGGAGGGCCCTGGCCAACTTACCGGTATCACTGGGTTTGCCGTGTCAGCCTGTTCTGCCTGTTGCACTTGAGATGTGCCGGTGTCAGGAGAGGGGAGATTCAGAAGAACTGGAGATCGCCATCATCTCCTTGGTGGCAGACCCCAGGTTGGCCTCCAGCACTTCCTCCTCCCTGATGGGACAGAGGGGCAGCTGGAGTAAGTTCCATAGGCCTCGGAGTCCTCTGGCTCTGCCAGGCCTGGTGGCTCCCCATTGGCTGAACCATGGTGCCAACACCCTCAGCAATGTTCCTAAGTGACTGGTGATGCTCTGCCTTGTTGCCAATATCTACCTGTATCTGGGACATGTCCCTCAGTGACTGGGACATGATGTCAAGGCCCTCAGGCCTGGGTGTCACAGACTGAGCTATGCCTTGGGCACCACCACTCAAGATGCAAACATTGGCTCCAGGCGTTCCATGGCGGACACCATGCTAGCAGTGTTGACCTCGGCGCCACGCATTGTAGGCAACATCTCATGCACCCGTAGCCTTTAGGCCTCCTCCAATTGGCTATGCACATGCTGGAATGTTGCTGACATCTCCTCCTGAATGTCACGGCTGTGTCCTATCATCGGCATCAGCTCTGGGGAAACCCTGTCCAGAGGCTTGGCACCTGGCTGTGACCCAGCTGAGTCCAATTGCTGACTCCCTTGGGTGTTCCTGCCTCCAGCTGATGTACATCAGCAACTGTGTGGTGCTCAGACGATTGTGCCTAGAAACCTGTCCACTAACGTCGACCACTGAGGTATGTGTCTCTGCGCTGGTGGAAGGTGGGGGTGATATCTGTGATGCTTCAATGCTGATTTCGACGGAGCTCTCCTCCAAGATTGTGTCTTAGAACATAGAACAGTACAGCCCAGTACAGGTCCGGGGGATGGGTGGGGGAGGGGGGGGGGGGGTGGAGGGCAACGACTCCGGATGGCCCAGCCCCATCAGATGGAGATCCTGCGAGACAAATGGACAGATGGTGAGTGAGAGAGAAGGGTCATTTTGTCGGATGTGAATTACTGACTTGAGACAGTGGATCCTCAACTCTCTGGCATAGGCAAACCTCGCTGTCTGTGACTGCTCTCCCTCGGTCAACCCCGCAATTTCCAGGGCCCGTTCCTCACAGGGGGTGAGGACTCGAATATCTGGTGTTCAACCCCCCATCGTAGCCTTTCCCGCTTATTATGAGCCATCTTGTCCTGTGGGGACAAAGAGAGCATATTGTGAGCTGCGGCTTGATGGGTTAGTGGGGCCTAAAGCAGGTGGCATGTGTTGGCACTGCACCTGGACTTGACGGGGCTGTGCTGGCTGATGCCAGTGGGTTCTGATGTGCAAGCACGAAGATCAGATGTAGGGAGGGTGCAAGGTGTCAGCCAGTGGATTGGGGAGGGAGGAGAGGTTGTAACTTACCCTTGCACCTCGGTTGAGGTCGTTAGTTTTCTTCCAACATTATATGGCCGTCCTCCTTGTCACGCTGTCCGCACTGACAGCCACTCTCACTGCCTCCCAGGAGGTATTGGTGATCCTGTTGCAGGTCCTCCGACCCTCTTGGGGGAACAGGATGTCCCGCCTCGCATCGATGGTGTCCAGGAGCCTGGCCAGGACAGCACAACCGAAGCGAGGAGCAGGTCTGCGCACTGCCATGCTTGTGTTGACTGAGTGATGAGGGACTGTTTAAAAGCAGTTCCCCCCTTGTTCGTAGCAAGATGCTGAGGCGTAAGTCTGGTGAATCAGACGGCGAGATAGCCAGTATTAGCGAGAAATTCATGGGGGCTCATTTCCGGCACTAAGTGCCGTTAAATGCGGGTCACAATCTTGCCCATGTGGCTGTCAAGAAACACACCGCCAAACGCGACCAAAATCACACATACTTAGTCATTTTTTGGGAGAATTTAACTCAAAAAACAGGAACGAATTGAGAGACAGAAGAAAAGATTGAAACAAAGTGCCAAAAAAAGTTTTAATTTAAAATGTTACTGTTGGTTTTAATCTTCAACAACTGTAACCTGAAGGAATGAGACTGCATACTTACAATTGTTCATTTTCAGTGCCAGAGATGTTCATTGGCAGTAGTTAACAATTATCACATTGTTGAGAGGGTAGTTAGATTTGAAATGACAAGACTTATCTTTTTGGGCGAATCTACTTTATATAGACTGTAACTACAACAACTTCATGACATTGGATGCAGGTCAATGTTGAGCCGGATAGAGGGATCATTTTTATAAAGCTAATAGGGAAGTGATGCAATTCAGATGGTAACTTTTGGATATTCACATTTAACTGCACATTTGATGCTCACTTGAAGTTGCTGTGCTATTTGTGCATGAATAACGGTGACAATAACGGTTATTGAGAGCAAAATCTGCCCTGTAATATTAAATACATGGTGCCAGGAAGTAAGTGTTCCTCATCATGTTAACAGGGTTTTAGGGAGATGCAGTACAGCAGAATGGCTTGAACTAATACAAGTTAGGAATTTCACAGTATTTTACTTACCTTAGGCAAATGTTCTCCAACAATCTGAAACAGATGATCAGACTCAAGAAAACAAACAGTTCTGCTATAGTTATTTCTAATTTTAGAATTTGGAAAACATTTTGTTGCTGTATATTTAGAACCAGCATCTGGGTTTTGTACTTTCAGGTGGTTATTTTTGACAACTATTTAGCATCAATTACATGTAACATTTTGAATAACAAAGTTCTGCCTCTAGGCAGTCCATATGTGGATTACAGGATAAAGTCAGTAGCTAAAATGTTTAAGTAAAGTTAGACTGATTTAACAATAAGCGATCTGAAAGAAATAATACTCCAGTCATGTAATAATAACAATAATAATAATCTTTATTGTCACAAGTAGGCTTACATTAACACTGCAATTAAGTTACTGTTCCAGCGCTTGTTTGGGTGCACTGGGAGAATTCAGAATGTCCAATTCACCTAACAGCACATCTTTCTGTGCGTGTGGGAGGAAACCGGAGCACCCAGAAGAAACCCATGCAGACACAGGGAAAACGTGCAGACTCCGCACAGACAGTGACCCAAGCCGGGAATCGAACCTGGGGCCCTGGAGCTGTGAAGCAACAGTGCTACACACTGTGCTATTGTGCTGCCCATAATAATAATAGTAGTTGCCAGATAGTACTACTTGCAATACTAAACATGTAATTTTATAACAAATAATTTACTCACTTAACTAACTAGAATAAAAGAGCTCATTTTCATCAAATGTTATCAGCTAAAGTGTATTGTTTTTGACAGCAATACTTCTGTTACGATAGTAATTTTCAACTTAATGGGATGTTTTATTAATCATTAAATAAAGTTCACTAGCTCATGTAAAGCTGGATGTTTACACAGTACAATTATACAAAACATCTTCAGAGAAACTTGCCTCCCTCTGTTTTAAGCAAGACTGTTTCAATCTAATTCTTAATTGTAGATCACAACCATTAAAGACCAGTTTCACAGCTAATGCGAAAGATCAGTGAAGTGTAAGGTCTTATTAACGCATCACATAGAATATCATAGAATCCCTACAGTACAGAAGGAGGCCATTTTGCCCATCAAGTCTGCAATGACCCTCAGAAAGAGCACCCTGCCAAGGTCCACCTCCCCACCACCCACCACCCTATTCCCATAAACCAGTAACCTAACCTGCACATCCTTGGACACTAAGTGGCAATTTAGCATGGCCAATCCTCTTACCATGCACATCGTTGGGCTGTGGGAGAAAACCAGAGTGCCCAAAGGAAACCCATGTGACGTTGTCAGTGGGGTGGGTCTCAGGGGAGCAAATGGCCACCGTCACCACTCATTAGGGTGGCTCCGGGTTGGCACCCAGCACCCCCTCCTCCCGATCGGTGCCTATAGGGATGGTGGGGCAACTGGATTGAGCCCCGGCTGCCCCCGCATCATCTGGCTCTGGCAACCCTGGCGGCTTGCCAATGACTGCAGCACAATGTCACCGCCCCCGGCGATGATCCTCAGTGACTGGGAAATGCTCTGGAGTGCCCCGGCAAAACCCCCCTGCGACTGGGACGCGTCCCCAGTGATTGGGACATGCCGCAGTGCCCTGGCTATGCCCACCTGAGACTGGGAGACCTCACCTAGCAACCGGGGTGTGCTCTGGAGGGCTTTGGCAATGCCCATCTGAGAATGGGACATGCCCACAGTGCATCATCAAGGTCTGCCTGGTACTGGGTCACGTCCCCAAGCGACTGGGACATGTTGTTGAGGTGCTCAGCCATGGCCGTCACTGACTGAGACATGCCTGGGACCCTCCACTCATGCTGCTGATATTGTGCACCAGGCTCTCCAATGCGATTGCCACCCTAGTAGTATTGGACTCAGTTCCAAGCATTTCCAGCGTCATTGCCTGTGCCTGCAGCCTCCAGGACTCCTCCAACTGGCTATGGACTTGCTGGAGGGTCGCTGACATCTCACGGGAGCACCCTAGCATGTGCATCAGTTCTGGTAAACCTGGTCCAGAGGCTCAGCATCTGACTGGGACCCAGTTGGGTCCTGGGATCCAGCAGACCTCTGACTATTGTCTCACCTGGGTGTTCCTGCCTCCACCTGATGTGCATCAGCAACAGTGTGGTCCTCACCTGAATGTGCCCCAGAAACCTGTCCTGTATCCCACCAGGTGTGTGTGGCTGCGCTGAAGGGTGGGGATGACAGCTGTGATGCTTCAATGGTGGCATCTTCGGAGGTGTCCCCATGGGAGGTGGGGGCGGGAGTGCCACACCCCGGATGGGCCTGCATCCCTCCATGATACATACCTGCCGCACTACGGGGTGCGGGCCCTGGGTTGCCAGAAACACCGGACGTTGTCTATTGGATGGAGGATGATGACAACCCGCTCTGCGATGTCCTCTGGTGCTCCGTATCATTTGACAACGGCTGACCCCTGCCCACAGTAGCACTTTCCACCGCCTGCCTGGGTGATCCCTACATGCGAGCTGGCTATTCCATCACATGGTGGCATCAAATCCCTGGGGTGACGGTGGTGGGTGCAGTCTTGGGTTGGGAGGGTGAGGGGGCCCAGCCCACCCACAATGTCTGCACCCACCACCACCTCTCTGGCCAGACCCGACCAGCCCACCACTCACCCATCTGACAGAGCACCGAGGCAGGTTGTAACAGTTGAACAGGTGTTTAATGTGACAACGTATATCCAGATTTGTGCCCTAGTTCCTATCACTAAACTGTGCCCTCCACCTGTGCCAACTTAACTAGTGTCTAACTTCCTGGTCTTACAGGCCCTAATGCTAGATCTTGGTGGATCCCCAGACAGCACATCAGAAATGGAGCAGCCTGCTGTGATTCCTGCCCTGCGACCTGGGTCATTGTTGGCAGCCGTCTTCTGTGGAGATTGGGCCTGCATGGGCCTGGCTGCTGCTCGGGTGTCCCAGATGGTGTGGTGAACTGTTACTGTACTACATGTATTGTCGCAAACCACTGCCTGATGGCTCCGCCTCCCCTCAGGCTTGGTATAAAGGTGGCTGACCTCCGGCTCTGCCCCAGTTCGGGTTCAGTGGCCAGGAGGCTTTTTGTTTAGCTTATTAAAGCCACTGTTTCGTTCACTATAAGTCTTGTGTTAATTGATGGCACATCAGTCACATCAGCCAGTGACTGCGCCATCTCCCTCTGGGACTGGGCCACCTCCTTCTTTGTCTACGCCACATCGGTGAGCACGTGGGCAATGCCGCCAACGTTCCCAGCCATGGCCTGCTGTGATTGTCCACAATCAGAATTGCTGCCGCGATGTCCAGGTGGCTCTAGCACATGGCTGCCTGTGCAAACCTGTCCTGGGCCTCGGCCAGCACCTGCACAGAATGCCCCAGGCCATGGACATGCTGATCCGTAGACAAAACCGATATTGGCCTCAGTGGTACACATTGTCAGCACCAATACCTGCTCCTGCACGTGGTTGGACATCTCCAACCGCACCTGCAGTTACTCGATGCTCGTCGACAACCTCTCATGCAGCCCCTGGCTCTGCAACTGCATCCACACAATTGATAGGACTGTCCGTTCCAGATGCCTGAAACCAGTCTGGACGGCAGCTAGTCACTGGGGTCGGCCTGCCAACCAACCGTCCGCCCCCTCGGGTGTTCCTACCTCCACCTGATATTCTGGATCAGCTTTGTGGTGCAGACCAGATAGTGCCCCAAGAGCCTCTTCACTCCCAAAGTGATTGTCTCTGGGATGTTGGAGAATGTTATAGACAGCTTGATGGGAAATCAGTGTCATCCTCAGCCTTGAGCTCCAGAGTGTTCCGAGTCTCGGGTCGAAGGCTTCCGCCAGAGCTGCTCTCCTAGTCAGTGCTCGGCTCACTGGGGGAGGCTCTGGCTGTGGCACTGGCTGGGGGCGGGGGACACCGGATGAACCAGCCCCATTACCAACAGGTCCTGCAAGACACAAGACAAGAAGAATTATTAAACCACGGGCCGGGGGGATTGGGGGTGAGGGTAAGTGGCAGGGTGGGGGTGAGGGGGAGAGTGGTGTGGGAGTAGTGTTGGGGGGGGGGGCATTGACACACGTGACGTGGGCATCCACAACTCAGCAGGGTCCCACTTCCTTGCTCACTGCCAACCTCCACCCTGGCAACTTCCCTTTCCTCCGGAATGCTGACCGTGTCCAGGACCCTCTGCTCTGCCATGGTGAGGGGCCGCAGGTCCGGCGGTCCCCCTCAGTTTTCTCCTGCTCCTGCCATACAACATGGCGCCGGCGATGCGTGGACCCGACCTGCCAAATACGGCCCCACAGGACACCCCTTGGCCTCCCCCTAGTCACCCCACCACCAGCACCCCCTCACCCTCACAGAAGTCCTGCCGGCCAGCAGCATACCCGCGGCTGCCACGCCAGATTCACCACTGCTTAGACCACACGTCAACCACATGGCCGGGAACTCGACCAACCGGGGCAGAGCATCGGGGGAGGGCCTTCCGCCAACGCGTTCCAACAGCGTGTGCAGTGTACGGCGCCATTTCGGAGGGAGCGGAGAATCAAAAATCGGCGTCAAACCAGTGCCTCCCCTGATTTGGGAGTCGGAAGGGATTCTTTGCCCGATCGCCGATTACGATATCACCATCAGGCAACGTAGAATCCTGCTCTTTGTTTATTTTTCTAGCCAAATTCAATGTCAAAAGGTGGGAATTCTGCAGCAAGTATGTTACTTCCTGACTCCCCAAGGCCTGTGAACCATCCACAAGGGACAAATCAGGCGTGTGATGAAATACTCTCCAGTTGTATGCAAGAATGCTCTCAAGAGCTTGACACCATCCAAGAAAAAGAAGCCCTCCTGATTGATACCTCATCCACTACCTTAAACCTTTGCTCCTAGCACACAATAGCAGCAGTGTGTACCATCTACAAGGTGCACGACACCAACTCGCCAAGGCTTGTATGACAACACCGTCCAAATCTGTAAACTCTACTACCTGGATGTGCAAAGATAAGAGTTGCATGTGAACATCACCACCTGCAGGTTCTGCTCCAAGTCACACACCATCCTGGTTTTGTACTATATCATTATTCTTTCACTGCCTTTTCTGTCAAAATCCTGCAAATCCTTCCCTCACAGAGCTACACATATGGACTGTAGGGATTCAAGAAGGTGGCTTATTCCCACCTTCTCAAGCGCATTTAGGGATAGGTAGTAAATACTGGCCTTACCAGCAACATTTGCATCCCATGAACGAAAGAAACCTAACTAATGTGTACTTTAAATTACCCATCCTCCAAATTTAAATATTATATTATTGATGTGCATGTTGGTATATTCTGAATGAAATCAAATATATTATGTGCCAAAGTCAAGATGACAAAATTATCAATGTTATAAAGCTATTGATGCACACTTTAACAGAGAGTAACATTTCTATGTGGAGATAGCACATTATGGTTTAT
The DNA here is from genome assembly GCF_047496885.1 of Scyliorhinus torazame. Taxonomy (NCBI): domain Eukaryota; kingdom Metazoa; phylum Chordata; class Chondrichthyes; order Carcharhiniformes; family Scyliorhinidae; genus Scyliorhinus; species Scyliorhinus torazame. The sequence goes on along the minus strand of NC_092707.1, from coordinate 334,224,352 downwards.
ATTATCACAGTTAATGCAAACTTACAAACATTTAAAAGTGAGTCATGTTTTCTCTGGAAATCAGCATATGTGCAGTTCCCATTTTCATCGTTATAAAACAAACCTAGCTGTCAACTCAAGTAAGAAACCGTCCAATCTACATTATATTTGTTTGTTCTTGGTCAGAAATCTATTATTTAATGGAATATTTTCAAGAATTTAAATTATTGAAATGGAAAATGTTTTATTGTAGCACATAGCGCCATTACATGAATAAATTACATATTTAAAACTCACCAGTGCCTTATTTGTTTCATTTTTGTGTCTTCTTAGTAAACACACAACATAAGGACAGAATGGATTTTTAAAAATATCCATATAGAAGTTTTCCATTCCTCTAGCTAATTATGCAAAAACAGGGATATTTTGGTCAATAATGAATCACCATTTACAGCGATTTTCAAAAACAAGGACTAATACGTGCTAAATTCTCAATGTTTTCAAACTTACTCTGCATTGTTGAATCTCTGAGTTTTGGTCTCCGCCTAAGGGATTTACATTTAAAACATAGAACATAGGCCGAATGGCCTCCTTTTGCACTATCATGTCTGCACCGACCCACTTAATCCCTCACCTCCACCCCATCCTAGCAACCCAATAACCCCTCCTAATCTTTGTTGGACACGAAGGGCAATTTAGCATGGACAATCCACCTAACCTGCACGTCATTGGACTGTGGGAGGAAACCGGAGCACCCGGAGGAAACCCACGCAGACACGGGGAGAACGTGCAGACTCCACACAGACAGTGACCCAGCGGGGAATCGAACCTGGGACTCTGGCGCTGTGAAGCCACAGTGCTAGCCACTTGTGCGATCGTACTGCCCTTAATACTTTATATTGGAAGACCTTGTAAGGTAAAAAGCATTTAAATTATGGTTTAGGCAATTTGAAGGCAGTTACAGACAGGATCCTGGGGGAGTAAACATCTCTCAACTCTGTCATAAGAAAGAATGGACAGGACTGGAACTGCAAAGAGGTAGGCTTCCTAAAGTACAAGACACAGTCCAGATAAGCAGGGAATTGGGACAGAAAGAGTTTTTAAAACCACTGCAGTTAGGAGAACAGAAACCAAGGTATTGTTCAGAAAAATTCAAGGAAGAGTAAATAAAATGTTCTGAGTTAAAGAGACAATTGCAGTAACTAGATTTAAAGTGGGACAGCAAACTTCAAAGGTAGATGAAATGGGTGATGTAATTTTAATACAGTCAAGGAATCGAGAGTTAAAGCAATTGGGAGCACTTTGCACAGCGGTCAAGGCAATAAATCCTAAAGTTGTTGGTATGATATCCTGGACTGGATTCATTGTTAAAAGTGTAGCAAAAGCTTTGTTTGAGTGTCATTTGCAAAACCTGGACAAGATTTCGGAAGGAAAACCACCAACAGAAAGAGTCATTATGAAAAAAGAATTTAAACGTTTTTTTGGGAGTGAAGTTTGGAAACTCTCATGAGACAATGATCTGGGGGGATTCCGAGGAGAAAAACCACAGACACTAACTTGGGTTCAGAGCGGAGTGTCTATTTGACCACAGTCATCTTGTGTGTTTAAAAGGGACTTTTTGTGCTATAGAGACCCAGACCATTGTACCTTAAGGCGTACTTTGTAATCCATGTCTTTAAATCTCTGTGTATTTGTTAAGCTATGGGGGGGGGGGGGGGGGGAAATAGAGTAAAGGAATAGTGTGTTAAATTCGACTTTTTCATGTTTACTAAATGTTTTTTTCTCGTTCAAACTAATTTAGCAGTGCTGTGACTCTGTCCCTCCACATTTTATTTTTTTAAATATAGTTACGGTCTTTTGAGTCAGGGTTCCATTCTGGGATCTTCCCACCTAGCTACAACACCAACTGGGATTGTAACACGTCAGAAAAGTTGACACAGAACGAAACCTGTCGAGATGGTTAGATAGCTCTGATCCATTTTAATGCCTGCGTTTTAGGCACTTGTCAGTAACTTGCAGAAAAGCAGCCTGGGATGGTAAAGGCTGAGAACAATATTCCAACAGTTTTCTCTTCAGTCATATTCCTCTGTGCACAATTGCCAGTGCAGAGTCCAAGATCCCTTGCACTTGCAACAGGACTCTTTTGAGTGATGCTGAGTGGATAGAGACCTGCTCCAGTCAATTAGCTGCAGGATTGGTGTTGCATTGAGGAGATATGGGCTGATCAGCAGCAGAATATTGTAAGGCAGACCTGGCAGACGAAGCTTCTGGCCCGTTTTGATTTTTGATAGCAGATGCTTGTGCACTGACAACATTTCTAAAATATTTATTATTAATGTGAAATGCAAACAGTTTGCATCTTCCTGCCTAAGAAATGCTGCTTTTGGGAATTTTTGCCTGCAGTGCTTCCTTAATTAAATGCAGTAAAAAGCACAGTATTCCACCTGTCCACACTCTTCACCTCCACCAAGACATACTATGGAGCTGGCCTATTGAAAAGCATACGCTCGGCACCTGTGCTTCACCAGCTTCAAATTGGGGATCTGACTGCTGTGCCTCTCGATCGCTTCTCCAGTCCAACCTTTGTTTCGTTAGCTGCTGTTTTTTTCCACTTACTTCTTTTCATCTGATACAGTAATTTTCAAGAAAAAATAAAGCACTGCAGCCTTTGGAAAGGCTGGAAACTATTCTCATCCCGTTATCTTTACCCAATCTAGGCCACAAAATTCTGTCCAAATAGAGGGTTGGTCTGGGAAAATATGACCGATTTATGCAAGTAAAAAGCCAGGGCCTGAAATTCACCTGGAAATGTGTTTAAATATTAAATAAATATGAAAAAAATAGAAATGGGAAATTTTATTATTTTTGTCGTGACCATCCATTCTGTTTTTGCATCCGTTATCAACGTTATTCTCATTAGTAGGAGCAGTGTGTTTCTAAACTAAAGAATGTGAAATACAAGGGGATTGGCTATCATTTGATGACAGCTCAAAATCTCAGTCATTTTTTGCAATAACTTAAGAAAGCATGGAACACCAAAGGTCATTCATCTGTGAGCTTTGTTCCGGCTTCTTTTTTCATGCACTGGACAAAAGTGCACAATGAACTGGTCCCGTTTGGAAGTAACAGCACCGAGATGAATGCCCTATATTTTTTAGTAGTGTTTGTATTCTGAAGCTCCGTTTTATTGTCTTAGAGCACCAGAGAAACTTTGAAGAAGAGTAAATGTACTAGTCCTTGGGACATTTTATAAAGCGAAAGGGACAATATAAATGCAAGTTGTTGCTGCTTACCGTAACAGGTAGTAATTACATGTCAATGCAACATTGAAATCATAGCATGATTCAAACTTCCTATTGAATGAATGCTATGTCAACATGCTGATGGAGACTCTGATGTTAAAATGGTCACAGCTACTTATTTTAAATGATGTGTTATGTTTCACTGTGACACCAGTAGGTGGCAATCCAATATGATTTCGAACTTCAATCTTGCCACAAACGTCGGACATTCTCCATCAACAAATCACTGAAAATGCTTTGATTTTCAGCGCGCTTGCAGGCTTCCAAATACTAGTGATGCTGCAGCTCAGGTCCAACAACCATTTCTATTTTTTGTCCTGTTTTCCTACAGGGAAGCATTATTTTTCATTCAAATCTCATGCTTGTGGTATTACGGTACCTGAGAGGCTGTAGTACCATTGGTTAAACCTAGGGGTTTACCATTGGCTGTATAGTATAGTAGCTCCGCCCTGATAGGTGGGGTATAAGAACCCACAGCCCTCATTTGTAACTGAGCTGCTGGAGAACAGTCCTAGCTTATTAAAGTCTTCAGTTGTACTACAACCTCGTTTTAGTAGTTATTGATTGTGCATCAATTTAATAAGCAAAACTAAGTAGAAAGAATGGACCTCCGAATCAAGCCGGAGGGTCTGCAACTTAGTCCACACGCGACAAACTCAGCGGCGATTTTGAAGCATTGGCTGGCGTGCTTTAAAGGCTACCTTGTGACAGCTGGAGGCACACCCTCAGGGGAGCAGAAACTGCACGTCCTGCACTCAAAGAGTAAGCCCAGAGATCTACACCCTCATCGAGGAGGCGGAAGATTTTGATGCAGCATCGACCTTTTAGAAGGACACTATATTCGCCCAGTAAATCAAGTCTACGCTCATCACCTGCTTGCAACAAGACGACAAAACCCCGGGGAATCGTTGGAGGAATTCTACCGCGCTCTATTGGTGCTGGGCAGAAGCTGTGGCTGCCCGCAAGTTTTGGCGAGCGAGCACATGGAACTCCTAGTCCGGGACGCCTTTGTAGCAGGTTATGAGCTCTTCAGAAATCCGCCAGAGTCTTTTAGAGAAAGACACCCTGGGACCTAGGGAGGCATGGGCCCTTGCAGGATCCATGGACGTTGCCTCCAAGAATGCCCGATCTTACGTGCCCGACCACGCCGCGGCACCCTGGGCAGCGTGAAATCCCGCAGCAGCCGCCCCAAAGACCTTCCCCGTTTCCCCACAGGCCTGCGCTGTAAGGCGGCCCGACAACCCCGATGGATCCCACAGCTTCTTTTGCGGGCAGGAAAAACACCTCCGCCAGCGCTGCCCGGCCCGCACATCCATCTGCAGGGGGTGCAGTAAAAAGGGCCATTTTGTGGGGGTCTGCCAGGCACAAGCGGTGGCCATGGTCTCCAGCGGCGACTCCGGACCGCCACAGCGAATTTCTCCAGGGCAGCCCCCGTATCCCAGGTCCACGTGCGGACCCCGGGTGCCATCTTGTCCCCCGGACACCAAGCTGGACGGATGGGCGCCGCCATTTTGTCCACCCTCGACCACCATGTGCGACCAATGGGAGACACCATCTTGATGCCCCACGGACTGCCTGAACGAAATCCGCAACTACTGCGTCTGGCCTCGGTGACCCTGGACCGAACTCGACCTCTAACACTCTCAACAGCAACGACGACCATCTTCATCAACGGCCATGAGACGTCCTGCCTGATCGACTCTGGGAGCATGGAGAGCTTTATACACCCCGACACGGTAAGGCGCTGTTCCCTCTTTATCCACCCTGTTAATCAAAGAATCTCCCTAGCCTCCGGTTCTCACTCTGTGGAGATAAAGGGGTTCTGTTTAGCAAACCTCACAATCCAGGGAAGGGAATTCAAAAATTTCCGCCTATATGTTCTTCCCCACCTCTGCACGACTACACTCCTGGGTTTAGACTTCCAGTGTAACCTGCAAAGTCTGACCTTCCAATTCCAATTTGTTACTGGAGTGATGTCAGAGTGTGGGTGGAGTTGAGCTCAACTTCTGCTTTTTAGTTTCAGTTTGAGAAAGCTTGGGTGTGTCTGTTTTTTTCAGTGAGCTGAATCTGAAGTTAAAAGTGATCTGCACTGCTGTTGATCTCTGCCATCGAAAGACTATCTATGGATCATTATGTTAATTCAGAAGAATTATAAATGTTTTCAGTCTTGAATGTAAACCCTAATGTGCTCCTGTTTGAAGGTTTGTTAAGTCTGTTGGATGTTAAAAGGACAGCATACAGATTACTTAGTGTTGTATTCTTTGGGGGTGTATTTGATTTACTGGTTGCTAAGATATTCACTGTTTGTTTTGAAAAGATTAACTTGAGTTCATAGAATAAACATTGTTTTGTTTTATAAACCACTGGTCCATTTTCTGCAATACCATATCTGTAGAGTGAGCCATGTACTCCCCATACCACAATCTATTAAAAGTTGTGGGTCAGGTGAACTCCATGATACACTTTGGGAATCTCTAAACCCTGACCCATAACACAATTGTTAATTTTAAACTTAGGCTGCTATATTTTTATTAATAAAGGATATTAAGGAATATGGGGCAAAGGGAGTTATATGGAGTTAGATTAGCCATGATCTCATTGAATGGGGTGGAGCAGGCTCATTTTCTTACTCCTATGTTCCTATGTCTATTGAAAATCCAATTGGCACTTTATTTTACTTTTTAAAATTAAAAATCTATCAATTGAAAATTATAAAATGATTAATATTCACCAGAATGTATCATTTTTAATGTGAAGGATTTTGTGGGATAGGACGCCTTAACTTACCACATCCCTTTGCTCTCTCTCACCCAACCGAAGACAGAAATGCGCCTCGTGGCTTCAACGTTTGGATGAAACCTCAGATTTTCATATATTTATGCTTTTGTTTCCTCGCATTCAAAATGAAGATACCCTTCCTACTCAAGTGAAAAGGGGCATAAGTCGTTGCTTTCAAATGTCAGGCCTGTTCTTGAATTGTCAGCATTTAGGAGACTGCAGCAGTTTTTTTTTTACTGCTTGGTTAGCTTTAACTCGATTTCTAACTTGGCATGGGTGGAATTGTAAAATGCAGCTTTGCTTCGGAGATTACCTACACCCAGTCTAACAATTGAGAGTCCCCTGCACAACACAGATGCTAGGTAGGCATTTTGCCCTTCCAACCTGCTTGCAAACATCTCAGAGTTGGTTATGATATTGGGATGAGCATCCACCCTGACCGCATCTGCTTGATATGGTACTGCAGTGGATTGTTCCACCATTAGCCATCAGAATATACATAAAGCCTCATAATTACAAAAGATCAAAACCTTTAACATAATGTTTGAACTGCAGTGACTTTTTGTTTAGGTCAACAGTGGATGTAAAATTCACAGCAGTCATTACTGACAGTCTGTATTGTGGTTACACATTCTCTGTTGCTATGGTAAAAATTTAAGTAATCCTAAAAGCTATCGGTTCTGTGCTACATTCGCTACCCGCCAACCTTGATACCACAAAGCACTTAAAAAACACATATTACACAAACTCAGCACAGGAGTTCATCTGCTGCAATTTCATAACAGATAAGAACAAAGAAAAGTACAGCACAAGAACAGGCCCTTCGGCCCTCCAAGCATGCGCGAACCATGCTGCCCGTCTAAACTAAAATCTTCTACACTTCCGGGGTTTGTATCCCTCTATTTCCATCCTACTCATGTATTTGTCAAGATGCCCCTTAAGTGTCACTATCATCCCTGCTTCCACCACCTCCTCCGGCAGCGAGTTCCAGGCACCCACTATTCTCGGTGTAAAAAATTGCCTCGCACATCTCCTCTAAACTTTGCCCCTCGCACCTTAAAACTATGGCCCCTAGTTATTGACTCCTCTACCCTGGGAAAAAGTCTCTGACTATCCACTCTGTCTATGCCCCTCATAATTTTGTAGACCTCTAAATGGTCGCCCCTCAACCTTCTTCGTTCCAGTGAGAACAAACCAAGTTTCTTCAAGCTCTCCTCATAGCTAATGCCCTCCATACCAGGCAACATCCTCGTAAATCTCTTCTGCACCCTCCACATCCTTCTGGTAGTGTGGCGACCAGAAATGAACACTATACTCCAAGTGTGGCCTAACTTAAGGTTCCATACAGCTGCAACATGACTTGCCAATTTTTATACTCATAGCCCCGGCCAATGACGGCAAGCATGCTGTTTGCCTTCTTGACTACCTTCTCCACCTGTGTTGCCCCTTTCAGTGACCTGTGGACCTGTACACCTAGATTTCTCTGACTGTCAATACTGTTGAGGGTTCTACCATTCACTGTATATGCCCAACCTGTATTAGGCCTTCCAAAATGCATCACCTCACATTTGTCCGAATTAAACTCCCATCTGCCATCTCGCCACCCAAGTCTCCAAACAATCTAAATCCTGCTGTATCCTCTGACAGTCCTCATCGCTATGTGCAATTCCACCAACGTTTGTGTCGTCCGCAAACTTACTACTCAGATCAGTTACATTTTCCTCCAAATCATTTATATATACTACGAACAGCAAAGATCTCAGCACAGATCCCTGCGGAACACCACTAGTCACAGCCCTCCAATCAGAAAAGCACTCTTCCATTGCTGCTCTCTACCTTATATGACCTAGCCAGTTTTGTATCCATCTTGCCAGCTCACCTCTGATCCCGTGTGACTTCACCTTCTGTACCAGTCTGCCATGAGGGACTTGTCAAAGGCCTTACTGAAGTCCATATAGACAACATCCGCTGCCCTACCTGCATCAATCACCTTTGTGACCTCCTCGCAAAACTCTTATCAAGTTAGTGAGACACGACCTCCCCTTCACAAAACCGTGCTGCCTCTCGCTAATACAATCCCTTTACGATCCAAATGGGAGTAGATCCTGTCTCAAAAAATTCTCTCCCGTAATTTCCCTACGACTGACGTAAGGTTCACCGGCCTGTAGTTCCCTGGATTATCCTTGCTACCCTTCTTAAACAAAGGAACAACATTGGCTATTCTCCTGTCCTCTGGGACATCACCTGAAGACAGTGAGGATCCAAAGATTTTTGTCAAGGTCTCAGCAATTTCCTCCCTCGCCTCCTTCAGTATTCTGTGGTAGATCCCATCAGGCCCTGGGGACTTATCCACTTAATATTTTTCAAGACGCCCAACACCTCTTCTTTTTGGATCTCAATGTGACCCAGGCTATCTACATACCCTTCGCCAGACTCAACATCCACCAATTCCTTCTCTTTGGTGAATATTGATGCAAAGTATTCATTTAGTATCTCGCCCATTTCCTCTGGCTGCACACAAAGATTCCCTCCCCTGTCCTTCAGTGGGCCAACTCTTTCCCTGACTACCCTCTTGCTTTTTATGTACGTGTAAAAAGCCTTGGGATTTTCCTTAACCCTATTTGCCAATGACTTTTCGTGACCCCTTCTAGCCCTCCTGACTCCTTGCTTAAGTTCCTTCCTACTTTCCTTATATTCCACACAGGCTTCGTCTGATCCCAGCCTTCTAGCCCTGACAAATGCCTCCTTTTTCTTTTTGACGAGGCCTACAATATCCCTCGTTATCCAAGGATCGTGAAATTTGCCATATTTATCCTTCTTCCACACAGGAACATGTCAGTCCTGAATTCCTGTCAGCTGACATTTGAAAGCCTCCCTCATGTCAGATGTTGATTTACCCTCAAACATCCGCCCCCAATCTATGTTCTTCAGTCCCCACCTGATATTGTTATAATAAGCCTTCCCCCAATTTAACACATTCACCCGAGGACCACTCTTATCCTTGTCCACCAGCACTTTAAAACTTACTGAACTGTGGTCACTGTTCCCGAAATGCTCCCCTACTGAAACTTCTACCACTTGGCCGGGCTCATTCCACAATACCAGGTCCAGTACAGCCCTTTCCCTAGTTGGACTATCTACATATTGTTTTAAGAAGCCCTCCTGGATGCTCCTTGCAAACTCTGCCCCGTCCAAGCCCCTAGCACTAAGTGAGTCCCAGTCAATATTGGGGAAGTTAAAGTCTCCCATCACAACAACCCTGTTGCTTTTATTCCTTTCCAAAATCTGTCGACTTCTCTGCTCCTGTCTCCCGCTGGCTGTTGGGTGGCCTGTAGTAGACCCCTAACATTGTGACTGCACCCTTCTTATTCCTGATCTCTACCCATATAGCCTCGCTGCCCTCGGAGGTCTCCTCCTGCAGTACAGCTGTGATATTCTCCCTAACCAGTAGCGCAACTCCGCCTCCCCTTTTACATCCCCCTCTATCCCGCCTGAAATATCTAAATCCTGGAATGTTTAGCTGTCCTTCTGGACCGTCCTTCCCTCAACCAGGTCTCTGTAATGGCAACAACATCATAGTTCCAAGTACTAATCCAAGCTCTACGTTCATCTGCCTTACCTGTTATACTTCTTGCATTAAAACATATGCACTTGAGGCCACCAGTCCCGCTGTTTTCAGCAACATCTCCCTGTCTGCTCTTCCTCAGAGCCACGGTGGCCCTATTTCCTAGTTCTCCCTCAATGCTTTCACCTTCTGAACTATTGCTCCAGTTCCCACCCCCCTGCCATACTAGTTTAAACCCTCCTGTGTGACACAAGCAAACCTCACAGCCAGGATATTTATGCCTCTCCAGTTTAGATGCAACCCGTCCTTCTTATACAGGTCACAACTGCTCCGAAAAGCTCCCAGTCGTCCAGATAACTGAAACCCACCCTCCTACACCAGCTGTTTAGCCACGTTTTTAGCTGCTCTATCTTCCTATTTCTAGCCTCACTGGCATGTGGCACAGGGAGTAATCCCGAGATTACAACCCTTGAGGTCCTGTCTTTTAACTTTCTGCCTAGCTCCCTGAACTCCTGCTGCAGGACCTCATGCCCCTTCCTGCCTATGTCGTTAGTACCAATATGTACCACGACCTTTGCCTGTTTGCCCTCCCCCTTCAGGATGCCTGCTACCCGTTCGGAGACATTCTGGACCCTGGCACCAGGGAGGCAACATACCCTCCTGGAGTCTCTTTCATGTCCACAGAAGCGCCTATCTGTGCCCCTGACTATAGAGTCCCCTATGACTATTGCTCTTCTGCGCTTTGACCCTCCCTACTGAACATCAGAGCCAGCCATGGTGCCATTGCTCTGGCTGCTGCTGTTTTCCCCTGATAGGCTATTTCCCCCGACAGTATCCAAAGGGGTATACCTGTTCGAGAGGGGGACAACCACAGGGGATTCCTGCACTGACTATCTGCCCCTTCTGGTGGTCACCCATTTCTCTGCCTGCACATTGGGTGTGACCACATTTATATAACTGCTATCTGTTGTGTTGGGTGTTCTGGATCTGTGGAACACATACAGGTCACCAACACTTGAAACAGTGCAACACTATTTTATTGAATCATTAACTGTTTAACATACTCTGACTGTGGGTTAACATGATACTAGCTTTAACTAAAGACCTTTGCCTTGTCCTAACCAATCGATGCACATGGTGAATGTCTGTGCTGCAGGCTGTGAGCTCTGTCCTCCTAGCTAGCTGCAGCCCGAATGAGCGGGAACTCTGATGCCCCCTGTCTTTATAGTGCGTGTGCTCTAACTGGTGATTGGCTGTGGTGTTGTGTGTGTTGATTGGTCCCACTGTGTGTCCATCAGTCTGTGTCTGCACCATGATATACTGGTGTATATTATGACACTATCTATGACACTTTCCGCCACCTGCATACTCCTAAGTGCATCCAACTGCTGCTCCAACCGAACCATGAGGTCTCTGAGGAGCTCCAGTTCGGTGCACTTTCTGCAGATGAAGCCACCCGGAATGCTGGAAGCCTCCCGGACCTGCCACATCTCACAGTCAGAGCACTGCACCCCTCTAATTGACATTGCGTTAATTAATTTGTAAATTAAATTTTAAAATTAAAAAAAAAAACTACTGTTATCTATATGCTTCCTAGCACTAGATTTCTACTATAAATGTAAAAGCTAAATACAGTACTCTCAGATCTCTGGCTTAGATACCCCTCTAAATTATGATTAAGTAATTAATTAATTATGTTTAATTAGTTTAACAATGTTTAATTTTTAAATTTAGTGCAGATTCCCTATCAGTCAATCAGGTCACAGCTTTCCTGTGATGTCACTTTTCAGTTCCCCCCCCCCCCCCCCCCCCCCAGTTGGATCACTCAGAATAGCAGAATACCTATCACTTACCTGTTCCCAAGCTGCTCCCATCTCTCTCTCTCTCGCTCCCGAAAATGAAGGCCGCTTCAACCTGGGTGTAAGATTTTATACCACCTACCTTCCCAGGATGTTCCCTGGTTTTCTCTCTGCTTCTCGGAATGCACTCTGGATCTCTCCTTGCTGATTACCAGTTACAAAGTCAAACAAAGGAAACAGAACAAAAAGTGAAACAGCGCCTCCTCCCCCTCCGCGCCGAATTACCACACCGCCCAAATTACCAAGTTCCAATTCCCACTCTGGCTGTGTCTCACTCACTCAGGCGGTGTCTCCTTCACCTGCACAAAGCAGATATAGAAATGTACAGTCTTCAGTACAATTGTTGAAAAATAACTTCCCTATGAAGATCAGGGGCGAAATTCTCCGGTATCAGCGCGATGTCAAAAACGGCGGCATCGCGCCGCCCCAAAGGTGCGGAATCCTCCGCATCTTGGGGGGCCGAGCCCAAACCTTGAGGGGCTAGGCCCGCGCCGGACTGATTTCCGCCCCGCCAGCTGGCGGGAAAGGCCTTTGGTGCCCCGCCAGCTGGCGCGGAAATGACATTGCCGGGCGGCGCATGCGCGGGAGCGTTAGCGGCCGCTCACGGCATCCCCGCACATGCACTGTGGAGGGTGTCTCTTCCGCCTCCACCATGGTGGAGACCGTGGCGAAGGCGGAAGGAAAAGAGTGCCCCCACGGCACAGGCCCGCCCGCGGATCGGTGGGCCAGATCGCCCCGTGCCCCCCCCAGGACCTCGGAGCCCGCCCACGCCGCCTTGTCCCGCCGGTAAGAGAGGTGGTTTAATCCACGACGGCGGGACAGGCAACTGGCGCGGCGCAATTCCCGCCCCCGCCGAATCTCCGGTGCCGGAGAATTCGGCAACCGGCGGGGGCGGGATTCACGCCAGCCCCCGGCGATTCTCCGACCTGGCAGGGGGGGTCGGAGAATCTCGCCCCACATCTTGCAAAACATCCAAAAATATCTTTATTTTAAAAACTATAGTGTATTCATGTCTTCATCAGAGAATAGCATTTCCCCAAGTAAATGCTGTACTCATCGTGGAAATTTTCCAACCTTGATTTTGAGATGCCCCAATCTCCAATTAGTTTGTCAACTGGCTAGGCTGACACATGAAGAACAGTCACTTGGGCAAATTACCAAAAGCCTGGGGATGCTTATGGAACCGTGCTGCAGTATGCATTACTACATTTCAAAAGGCACAAAGAGAAATCTAGAACAAACATATTTGAATCAGTCAGATGAAATTGTCCAATTTCAATTGCTTGCATTTAAGAATTTGGTTTGTCCTCTGAGGGTATTGTATTAATCAAGCATTAATTATCTTCCACACTTATTAGATGATCCTAACACAGAATTGGGCAATTAACCAGCTCTAGCTTCCATGAGGGCAGAACTATCATATAGATATCAATTCCAACAACAGGCTAGAGTTGGCTTAAGTAGCAAAGGATTAGAAAATGGAGCAGTGACAGGAGATTTAGTAGGTATGGGGGCTGTTTTTCTTTTGCAGTCCAGACTGGTAGTCCAAGATGCTTTATTGCCACCCAGGTGTTAAATAAAAGGTTAGGTTGCATGTAACTTTGTAATATAATTCTTCTCTCTGGTTCCAGTCCCAATCTCATGACGCAAGCACGTAATGCAGATTGATGCTCCAGCGTGACACTTAGAGGATTTTGCACTAGAAGTGGTGCTGTCCAACAAATGAGATGTTAAACTAATGCCATTCTGCCGCCGTAAGTTAACCTAAACATCACATTTTCTTGAGGAAGAACAGAAGCGTTTCTCTGGTGGTCTGGCTAATATTTATCCCTTAACCAACATCACCAAATCAGGTTATCTGGTCATTTACTTATAGCCATTTGTGATAACTTGTTATGTGCAAATTGACTGCAGTATTTTCTAACATTACTCTATTCTGTAAAGTACTACATTGATTATGCAGAGCTTTGGGACATCCTACATTTCGGTTAGGTAATTTCTTTCCCTTTACAACATGCAGACTAGAAAATATTGTGAAAGGGAAGGAAGAGCAGCTGGCTATTAGGGTATATGTCCATTTAGGCATATGGCAGTACAGCAGTTAAATTATAGGATAAGCAATCTGAAGACCACGATTCAACAGACCTCAAACTAAATCCACTGCCGGGAGTATTTTTGGGGCTGCAGCACCGGGAAACATCTGGCTATCCAATGACACTTAACTTTTTGTTTGGCCTCAGGGAGTTTCTCTCTGCTGAGGCCACTTAATGCTCGCAGGAAAGGCTGCCGCAGATCGGGGAGTCATTTTGATCGGCAGCCCCGATCTTCCATCCATTCCCCCTCCAGGCCTCCCCAACTTTATTGACAACACCCTCACCCCCTGAGGAATCCCATCCCCTCCAAGTGGCAAGCACCCACTCCCTGGCCTCGCCCCAGGCACCCTGGCAGTGCCACCCAGGCACTGACTGTACCAGGCTGCCCAGATGGCACTGCCAGGGTGCCAGGCAGGCAGTGGCAAGCTGCTCAGGTACCAGGGGAAGTGCCAGGGTACCACACTGCCGCTAACCACCTGGGAGGTCTCCAATGTTCTGAGAGACCCTCCCACAGGTGTCATTACGCCTGATCCACATTTGTGGACTAGTACTAAATGGCACCCTGGCAAGGTCTCCCAGGCACGGCCGTTGGGTACTGGCGCCAGGTGAATCTGGCATCCTGGTAGCCATTAGGCTAGTATAAATATTCAGATCCGAATCTCACCCAGCGGGGTGAGATCCAAGTCGCGACGGGTGGAGCGAGTTGGGTGACTCACGATCAGCCCAGGGCCTGGCGTGGATCCCGATTTGGGGCTCTGGTGCGATTCACCCGTTGTGCGTGGCGTGGTCACTGAATCGCACCAGGATTAATAATCCAGAGATTAATTCAAATACCAATTTGAGAATTTGAATTCTGCTCAAAAAATCATGAAATTCTAGCTCGAATAGAAGTGACCATAAAACTACTTGATTGTTGAAAAATCTAACCAGATTGGCCTTTAGAAGGCACAGGAAGTAGCTCCCATTTAATCCTTGATTCGCTATTAAAGAACACTCCGGGATAAAGGGCATCAAATGACTCATTGGTGATCCATGAGCAGACAAGATTCCCACGTCCAAATTGATCATGTGAGTTTTCTTGCTTCTAGGAGACTGATGCATGGCTTCTCCTGCAATTCAGGGACCCGGGTGCCATTTTTCCTTTTTTTTAACCTTTAATAAAAATTATTTTTTTTTTTCATAAAATATCAATAACAAAATGAAAAAGAAGTTAAGTACAAAACACAGTCCAGAAAAACAACCCTCCATGTCCCCCTTCCCCCCTGTCCCTCCAGTGTAAATAACAAAAAAATAAAAAATAAAGTGACCACCCCCCGCCTCCCCCTGCTGCCATTGACAATGTCTACCACTCTGCCAGAAGTCAAAGAACGGTTGCCACCGCCTAAAGAACCCTTGTACCGACCCTCTCAAGGCGAATTTCACCCTCTCCAACTTAATAAACCCACCATATCGTTGATCCAGGATTCCACGCTTGGGGGCCTCGCATCCTTCCACTGAAGAAGAATCCTCCGCCGGCTACCAGGGACGCAAAGGCCAGAATTCCGGCCTCTTTCGCCTCCTGCACTCCCGACTCTCCTGCCACCCCAAATATTGTGAGCCCCCAGCCCGGCTTGACCCTGGATCCTACCACCCTCGACACCGTCCTCGCTACGCCCTTCCAAAATTCCTCAAGCACTGGGCATGCCCAGAACATATGGGTGTGGTTTGCTGGGCTCCCTGAGCACCTAACACACCTATCCTCACCCCCAAAAAACCGACTCATCCTTGTCCCGGTCATGTGTGCCCTGTGCAGCACCTTAAACTGTATGAGGCAGAGCCTCGCGCACGATGAGGAAGAGTTCACCCGCCCCAGGGCATCTGCCCACGTCCCTTCCTCAATTTCCTCTCCCAACTCCTCCTCCCACTTACCTTTTACCTCCACCACCGATGCCTCCCCTCCTCCTGCATCAGCTGGTAAGTTTCCGAGATCTTCCCCACTCCCACCCACCCCCCCCCCCCCCCCCACCCCCCGAGAGCACCCTGTCCTGTACGGTGTGTGGCCGTAGCCGCGGGAATTCCACCACCTGCCGTCTGGCGAACGCCCTTACCTGTAAGTACCTGAAGGTGCTCCCCGGGGGGGAGCCCGTACTTCTCCTCCAGCTCACCCAGGCTCGCGAACTTCCCATCCACAAACAGGTCCCCCAGCTTTCGGAGCCCTGCCCTGTGCCACCCCGCAAACCCTCCACCTGTTCTTCCTGGGGCGAACCGGTGGTTCCCCCATAATGGGGTCCCCGCCGAGGCCCCCACTACCCCCCTTTGCTGCCTCCACTGCCCCAAGATTTTGAGGGCAGCCACCACCACCGAGCTAGTGGTATACCTCCTTGGAGGGAGTGGCAACGGCGCCGTTGCCAGCGCCCCCAGACTCGTTTCCACACAAGACGCCGTCCCCAGCCTCTTCCATGCAGCCCCCTCCCCCTCCATCATCCACTTGCGCACCATCGCCACATTGGCGGCCCAGTAGTATCCACAGAGGTTGGGCAGCGCCAGTCCCCCCGATCTCTACTCCGCTCCAGGAACACCCTTCTCACCCTCGGAGTCCCTCGCGCCCACACAAACTCCAATATACTCCTGTAAACCCGCCTGAAAAAAGCCTTCAGCACCTCCCACAGGTACCCACACTCGACCCTATCGAAGGCTTTCTCAGCGTCCATCGCCACCACTATCTCCGCCTCCCCCTTCCTCGCCGGCATCATGATAACGTTCAAAAGCCTCCGCACATTCGCGTTCAACTGCCTCCCCTTCACAAACCCCGTCTGGTCTTCATGGATGATCTGCGGCAGACAATCCTGAATCCTCGTGGCTAAGACCTTCGCCAGCACCTTGGCATCTACATTTAGCAAGGAAATCGGTCTGTAAGACCCACACTGCAGGGAATCCTTGTCCCGCTTCAGGATCAAGGAGATCAGTGCCCGGGACATGGTCGGGGGCAAAGCCCCCCCCTCCCTTGCCTCATTGAAGGTCCTAACTAACAGCGGGCCAAACAGGTCCATATATTTTTTATAGAATTCGACCGGGAAATCGTCCGGCCCCGGTGCCTTCCCCGCCTGCATGCTTCCTATCCCTTTGATCAGCTCCTCCAGCCCAATCGGGGCCCCCAATCCCGCCACCAGTCCCTCTTCCACCTTTGGAAACCTCAATTGGTCCAGGAAGCGGCCCATCCCTTCCTCCTCCCGTGGGGGCTCGGATCGGTACAATTCCTCGTAGAAGTCCCTGAAGACCCCATTGATGCCAGCTCCACTCCGCACCACACTCCCTCCCCTGTACTTAACTCCCCCGATCTCCCTAGCTGCGTCCCGCTTCCAAAGCTGATGGGCCAGCATCCGGCTTGCCTTTTCCCCATACTCGTAAATCGCCGCCTGGGCCTTCCTCCACTGCACCTCCGCCTTTCTGGTGATCACCAGGTCGAATTCGGCCTGGAGGCTACGCCTCTTCCTCAACAATCCTTCCTTGGGCTCCTCCGCATACCTCCGGTCTACCCTCACCATCGCCCCCACCAGCCTCTCCCTCTACCCCCGCTTGCTCCGCTCCTTGTGGGCGCTAATGGAGATCAGCTCTCCCCTCACCACCGCCTTCAGTGCCTCCCATACCATCCCCACTCGGACTTCCCCCTTGTCGTTGGTCTCCAGGTACCTCTCTGTACTTCCTCGGACTCGCTCGCTCACCTCCTCGTCCGCCAACAGCCCCACCTCCAAGCGACACAGCGGGCACTGGTCCCTCTCCTCCCCCATCTCCAAGTCCACCCAATGCGGGGCGTGGTCCGAAATGGCTATTGCCGAATACTCAGTATCCTCTACTCTCGCTATCAACGCCCTACTCAAGCTGAAAAGGTCGATTCGGGAATAAGCCTTATGGACATGTGAGAAGAATGAAAATTCCCTAGCCCCCGGCCTTGCAAATCTCCAAGGTTCCACCCCTCCAATCTGGTCCATAAACCCCCTCAGCACTCTTTGTCCGTCTGAGACCTGGAGCGATCCAGTGCCGGATCCAGCACAGTGTTAAAGTCTCCCCCCATTATCAGGCCCCCCACTTCCAAGTCTGGGATCCGACTGATGCACAACCACATCGACCCATCATACGCCGCATAAAACCCGCATCATCCCAGTTCAGGGCATACACGTTGACCAGTACCACCTTCTCTCCCTGCAACTTACCACTTACCATTATGTACCTGCCGCCATTATCTGCCACAATGCCCGACGCCTCAAACGACACCTTCTTTCCCACCAAGATCGCCAGCCCTCGATTTTTGGCATCCAGCCTCGAGTGAAACACCTGACCTACCCACCCTTTCCTCAATCTTACCTGGTCTGCCACCTTCAGGTGTGTCTCCTGAAGCAGAACCACATCCGCCTTGAGCCACTTCAGGTGCGCGAACACGCGGCCCGCTTAACCGGCCCATTCAGTCCCCTTACATTCCAGGTTATCAGCCAGATCAGGGGGCTACCCGCTCCCCTCCCCCGCCGACTAACCATGACCCCTCCTCGGCCAGCCACACGCCCGCACCCCACACCCAGCCCACACTGTATTCCCCACAGTGGCATACCCCCGTCTCAACCCCCCCCCATTCGCTCCAGCTCCTCCTTGACCATAGCAGCAGCAACACGATTCCCCCCCCCCCCCCCCCCCGGCTAGGACCCATCCTAGCTGATTTACTCCCCCCATTGCACTTCCGTAAGTCAGCTGACTCCGGCCACTCCCGCCTCTCCTTCAACTCCTCCCATTGCGTGGCACACCCTCCTCTCCTGTCCCCATCCATAGAACAAAAGGGGGAGGGGGAGAGCCTAAGTGCGGGAAACAACCCTCGCTTCCCCGCCCCGCCCCCTCTTTCCACCTACCAGGCCCCGCCACCTCTGACGCAGCTCCTTTTACAGGCCCGGTCCCCTCACCCTGACTCGGGCCTCCCCCTCCCCCGCGGGGCTCCATCTCACCTCCAATAGCCCCCCCCGATCAACCCAACCAAAACAGTGCCCAACCCGCCCCAGCCACCCTCACCGACCCAAAAGAGAAAAAACACAAAGAAAAAAGAAACCCGGAGCAATACAAAGGCCCCCCCCCTCGAAACAAAAATAAACATAGCATATCAACCGCAGTCCCCAATCGCCCATCCCGACCCTCAATCTGTGTCCATCTTCTCGGAATGAACAAAGGCCCACACCTCCTCCGGAGATTCAAAATAATGGTGCCGGTCCTTGTAGGTAACCGACAGTCGCGCCGGCTGCAACATGCCAAACTTCAACCCCTTCCTGTGCAGCACCGCCTTCGCTCGATTGTACCCGGCCCTCCTTTTCGCCACCTCCGCACTCCAGTCCTGATATATTCGAACCTCCGCGTTCTCCCACCTGCTGCTCCTCTCCTTCTTGGCCCACCTGAGCACACACTCCCGATCAGCGAACCAATGAAACTGCACCAGCACCGCCCGCGGAGGCTCGTTAGCCTTGGGCCTCCTCGCCAGCACTCTATGGGCCCCTTCCAGCTCCAGGGGCCCCTGGAAGGACCACGCTCCCATCAGCGAGTTCAACATGGTGACCACATAGGCCCCCACATCCGGCCCCTCCGGGAGGCCCAGAATCCGCAGATTCTTCCGCCTCGACCGATTCTCCATCTCCTCGAACCACTCCTACCATTTCTTGTGGAGCGCCTCATGCACCTCCACCTTTAATCGCCAGGCCTAAGATCTCGTCCTCATTGTCAGAGATCTTTTGTCGAGCCTCGCGGATCGCCACTCCCTGGGCTATTTGTGTCTCCAGCAGCTTATCAATAGACGCCTTCATCGGCTCTAGCAGGTATGTTTTAATCTCTCTGAAGCAGCGCTGGATACCCTCCTGCTGCTCTTCTGCCCACTGCATCCACGCTGCCTGGTCTCCGCCCGCCGCCATTTTGTCCTTCTTCCCTCGCACCTTCTTCGGGTCCACCACCACCTTTCTTGTCGCCCCGCTCCTAGTTGAAGCCATATACTGACGGGGAGCTGTTGTAGACTCCTTCCCACACAGGGAAACATCGAAAAAGTGCCGTTGGGGGCCCTGAAAAGAGCCCAAAAGTCTGTTTTTGCGGGAGCCGCCGAATGTGCGACTTAGCTCTGCATAGCCGCAACTGCTGGGTGCCATTTTTCCTGTCGCAACAGGCTGCATTAAATTCTGCCCATCAAAATTGGCTGGGAGATTATGAAACAAGGTTAGATGCAGAACTCTGTGAGGGCCAATTCCAGGATTTTTGCCACAGATAGGAAATCAGTGCAAGGCTGAATATGTGGTGTCAGGATGAGGGATACCACTTTGTTGGCCATTGACACCAATTTTGGGTCAGGTTAGGTCATATGCTGGAGGATGGACTACATCTGAAGACAGAGGGTGCTAATGTATTTGCAAAAAAATTGAAGTATTTCATAGAATCATAGAATCCCTGCACTACAGAGGAGGCTATTCGGCCCATTGAGTCTGCACTAACCCACTCATATCCACTCACCCATCCACCTCACCCTATCCCCATAACCTAACCTGCACATCCATGGACACTATGGGGCAATTTAGCATGGCCAATCCACCTAAGCCGCACATCTTTGGACTGTGGGAGGAAACCAGAGCACCCGGAGGAAACCCACGCAGACACGGGGAGAATATACAAACTCCACACAGACATTGACCGGAATTGAACCCAGGTCCCTGGTGCTGTGAAGCAGCAGTGCTAACCACTTTGCCACCGTGGCACCCTAAACTAGGAAAGAATGTTGGGAAAAGAGCCAAAATAGGGTTAGCTAATTGTAATGAGGAAAATAAATGAGGATATATCATGCAGAAAACACTTCATAGGAATAAAATCAAATGAGCTCATTGTAATTGGGGAAAAGCCTGAAGTAATGTCATTAAACAAGCAAAAAAAGGTTAAAATGCTTAAAGTGCATTATGTAGATTGTAGAAAATATAGTGAGGGAATAGGAAACAATTACTTTACAGGAAGATCTAGGCTTCATAGAATAAAACAGGTTGAAAATTAGTTGAACATGGAAAACATATTGGGATATCTGGAGAGATAGGAAATGTCGAAAAGGAGGTGAATTGTCAATATTAATTGAAGGGGGAATACATGCTTTTGAGAGGATAATGTAGACAAGGAAGCGGAACAGAGAGGGTCAATAAAAAAGTGCTTGTTTGCTACATTAAAGGGAATAGAGCAGGAAACCTACAGTTTAATTAGAGAGATGAGTAGGAATAACAAAATTATTGTTCTGTGAAATTTGAATGATTCACTCATTGACTGGGAGAGAGAGAGGGGGGGGGGGGGGAGTAAATGGTGAAAAGGAAGTGGATTTCCGAAAAGCGTACAGTATTTCTTCCTCAAGCATAGTATTAGTAAGCCTAAAAAAGCCTAAGTCAGCCTAAATAGGCTTTGACAGATGTGTTTATGAGTAATGAAATAGATTAGTATAGTCTTTAGAAGTAGGTGCCTCTATATAATAAAGAACATCCAACTAGATAGGAAGGAATCAATACAAAACCTAAAGCACTAATTTGGATTAGGGAAGATTCTGAAAAGATAAGGGTTTAAGTGATTTGAAATGAAGTGGAGGGAGAAATTGGCACACAGGGCCATAGGGCACTGGGATGCTTTTAGAAAATAATCACTAGCGTGCAGATTAGGTATAATCCATTACAAAAATAAAAGTAACTACTAGGATGCAATGAATAAACAAGGAGCTTTTCAACCAACTAAGTTTTTTAAAAAGGCTACGATAGTGTGAAGAGTAATAATAATGACTAAAAACTAAAGGAGAACATAAAAATAAGAAAATAGGTTAGGAGTGGGACAAGAAAATTTCAGAGGGATTTAGAGGCGAAGAATTTAAAATATCAACAGGAACAGTAAAGCATTTTACAACTGTATCAGTGAAAAGAATACTGCTAATAGTGAGGTGGAACACCCACCTCTCCCACACCCACCTACCAAGAGGAGAGGGTGTCAGTGTGTGGACAAAATTATCATAGAATGGCAGAGGTATTTAATAATTCCACATCAATCCTTACTAAAGAGAAAGATATGGAGTGATTTTCAAAGTGCTTAAGCATAACAGAGCATCATTATAATGGATATAAGGAACATTTAAGAATGGTGAGTTATGCTGAAGGGAGACAAATGACACCAGGCCTGAATGGAATACATGCTAAGGTCCACAGGAATGTTATTGCTGCGCCTCTAATAGTTATATTTTCAAAGGATAATCTAATAATATATAAATAGGGAATAAGAACTGGATAATTAAAACGAAGAATATATAAGAGTATATGGAAGTGTAGTGGATACAGTGTATATGGACTTTAGGAATGCCTTAGAGATCACACATAGCTTTCCAGTGGAGATTAAAGTTTAAGGAATTGGGTGAAAGATGAAATGAATTCAGTTAATTCGAAGGGAGAAAGCAGACAGAAGGATTTCTGAGAAGCTTTTTAGACTGATTGGAATTGTGTCACACAGAGGCTATTTCAGTTCACTATGTTCATCGACAGCTTTGATCTACCTTTGGAAGGAGTGGTGTCAGCTGAAACCAAAATGGGAAGTGAATGCAATTCTCTGGAACACCAATGGAAATTGCAAATAAATAAAAGATAAAATAGACTTAAAAGCTGGTAGATGGAATTCAAAAGTTGTTATGCGCAAGGTAACACATATTGGTAATAATGTTTTGACCAGAAGCAGTGTTTATGCAGAAGTCTAATTGAATTCTAGGTTTTATCACAATTCATGCAGAACATAAAAGCCCAAGGAGTAGTGAAGAATCTATATACAACCTTTACAAGAACTCAGTGAAAGTATTATGGGGCACGATTTAATTAAATGGGAACAATGTTCCATAGAGAGTGCGTTTAGTTGCATGCTTCCCGGCGCTCACAGCACCAAGAAACACCCTGCTATTCAGCACTGGCAGTGCCACCTGGGCACCTTGGCATTACCAGGACACCAGGCTGGCAATGCCAGGGTGCCACCCTGCCAAGCACCTGGGGCCTCCAGTTCCCTGGGAGGCCTCCACGAGTGCAGTTCCGTCTGGTCCCCGTTTGCGATTCCAATCGATAATGGAATAGTGTAGATGGGCTTTAGATTGGTTTCACAGGTCGGCGCAACATCGAGGGCTGAAGGGCCTGTACTGCGCTGTAATGTTCTATTGTCTATAGTACTGAACAGTGCTTGCACAAGGTCTCCGAGATGAAGGGGATAGATACCAACGCCTCGGGTGCCTCGGGAAACTGCATATTAAAGTCTCGTTCTAATACGCAGACTTGCCAAAAAGTGATCCCCCCACCGCAACATCTCGCAAGATCACCTTAGATTTTGCGAGGTGTTGCGAGCCAGGTTGATCCTGGGAACAGGGTCTCCTGGCTTCTATTGGCCATGTTGCACAGCCGAAGGCACCTAGGGTGTCCTGGGTTGTGATTAATCACATTGGGTAGCTGCTTAATGAAGACCTGCATCCTCAAAGCCTGGGAAGCAATCACATGCCAGTGGCATCAAGGTGACCGCAGCCGGCGGATCGGTAGGTGTGTCTGAGGAGGCCGTCCTGGAGGGGGGGCGGGGGGGATCCAACCCCGGGGGGGGCCTCCACAGTGGCCTGGCCCGCGATCGAGGCCTCCGATCCGCGGGAGGGCTGGTTCCGTGGGGGCCTATGTTCCTCCACGCCGGGCCCCTGTAGGGCTCCGTCATATTGCCCGGGGGCCGGTGCGGAGCCGGGAATCCATGCGCATACACGGAATCACACCAGCCGCAGCGAACCCGCGCCGGCCGATCCACGCCGGCTGGAGCTGCAGGGACCACTCCGGCACTGACCTAGCCTCCTAGGAAGGGGAGCATTCCTCATTATCGGGGACCGTTGACACCACAGTGGTTAGCACCAATTTCCCTCAATAACCCCATATGACATATATTCTTTATCAGCTAGGAATCCATCGATCTAATAGTTGAGCATACACAATAGGGGGTGGGGGATGTTCCACGTCCATTTTTGGCGGCAGGAAAGCCAGTGGGGACGGAGAATCCAAATGGATTTTAGGCTGGCAGGATTTCCCATTGACATTGTTCCCCATCCCCCGCCAATGATGTAATGGAGTTCCCACTATGAAAAGTCAAGATCTCCATTACGATACATTTAAATATCATTAACGGACTACCTCGCGATATTTTACCCCCACATAAGGAATTCCCATCCCATCGCTGGCGTGATGCCACATCGGCGGGGTTTACAGGAATTCAGGACCAACGGGGACCTAGCAAATGTTCCCGCCCAGAGTTACACAGGTAGGTGCAGCCCCAGTGGGGAGAGGGTCATGCCCTGGCAGTACACTGGCAAGTGCTAGGGAGCAGTGCCTGGGCAGTGCTAGCAAAGGAGGGGCTTCCCTTCTGGAGGTTCGAGATGGATGGTTCCCTGGCGGTATAACAAGGTAGGGAGGTTGCTGGCTGGGCGGACTCATTCAGGACTCACCCCACCAGCATCCTCCACGTTTCCCATCCGAGACAACACTTTGAAAAAAAATCATAAAATTCCACCCAATGGCAGTGCCTCCACTGTCCTACAGGATGTACAAAGTCTTACAACACCAGGTTAAAGTCCAACAGGTTTGTTTCGATGTCACTCGCCACGTCACAATGTCACTACAGGATGTTGACTTCTGACAATTCACTGCCCTCTATTGGAAGAAAATCCTACACATCCCAATCCTAGATGACCTAGCTAATATCCTGAGCCTGTGTCTCCTCATTAAGGATACCTCAGCTAGGGTAAAGAGCTTTCCTGCAACCACTCTGCAGAATCCTGTAAGAGAGTCTATGTTTATAGTGTCAGTCCTCAGAACTGTCAAGCATGCAGGCCCATTCTCCCCACTCTCACCTCATGGGTTAATCTCCCAGTCTGCAGAATAAGTCCAGTCAACCTTGGCTGTAATCCTTTATTGCAAGGACTATATTTCCCTCGGTAAGGAGACAAAAAGGACACATCAGTGAGGTTCACCAAAGCTTAAGTCAACTGCAGCCAGGCCTCTTTAATCCTACACCTGATCCCTCTTGCAATCAAAACCAATTTGTCAGATGGCTCCTCACTTGAGAGCTACAATTGCATGTTAACTTAAAATTATTATTGAATGAGGACAGTAGGGACTGTTTGGCTGTCCACAGGCTCCATTTTCACTACATCCAGGAAGCCTCTGATTTTCTACAGACCACAGTGAAAGCTTTTCACCCTCACATTCAGCTGCCAAGTTCCTTGCCACTCACTTAACCTGTTTAACTACCCTTAAGCACTCTTTGCATCCCCTCACATCTCCCATCAGGAAAGCAGCAGCAGGAGATGGAATGAGCTTGCTGCAGATGCTGCACAGATGGTATGCTCATACAGCTCAGAGCCTGCTGAGATGAAACTGATGGCTGGTATGCTATGTGCCTAGGCCGTATGATCAGTGACAACAATGTTGATTATATGAGGCAAGTGTCTCGATTGTAAGATGTAATCAGAATCTAATAGGGACAAAGTTCCATGCTTTTAAATCTCTGTGACTATCGAAGCAACTATCAACAAGCTGAGAATTCAGCAAACTTCCAAACAGTGCAAGGAAACATTTATTTACCAGTCAGAAAAATCTTTATGGTGTTTGAAAACTGCCATCTTTGTGCCTTCAAAATGTATTTATCTTTATTTTCCTACCGCTACATCTAGGTGCAGCCCCGACAACTACAGCTGAGATTTCGCCAGTCTGCTGACTAATATGCCCTGTTGATTGTGATGACTTTGGCAGGCGTCTTTTATTGACCTGAGTCCTAGAGGGTGCCGGGATGCTAAGAGTCTCCTGCACAGGTGCAAATGCACCCTCTGCAGCCTGACCTAGTGGAGACAATAGGGTCACTGGTCGAGGGGAAGTTACGTGGAAGGTACATTTGGAGTGCACTGGGATGAACCCTCAGGCTTGTGCTCGTCCTCCCTGTGTGTGCCAAATGGCACCTTCCTGACTCTTTGAGGAGAAGGGGCACCTGGAGGTGCTTGTCAAGGTGCAATGTACCCATGACTAGAGCAGATCCAAATGCATATCCGACAGCTGTTCTGAGTTCTGTTGGACCTGGTTCTGCAAGGTGGCCATTTCCCTTTCCATGCAGAACATGTGCTTACATGCCAAATCCACAACATCAGACTTAACTTGGATGGTGCCTTCAGCCTTTGCTCAAGACTGCACTTGGCCTCTGGCATCTCTGTCTGATGTTCCTCTGCCTGTTTCCGCATCTCCAACAGGTCTCTTACGGTTGAGTTCAGAGGCTTGTCAGCTGCATGGAGTTGAGCAGGAGCCTGGTCTCCCGCAGTCCTCTGAGTGTCCAAGACCTCAGCTGTCACTTCCTGGACCTATGTCAGTGATGTTCTCACCGTATTATGACACTGAGCCTGCTCTAGAATGTACACCCACCCAGGTGAATGTCTCTGCACTGGTGGAAGGTGCAGATGAACGCATTATAGTGCATCCTTTGAGGATTCTGAGTCATCATCCTCAGAGGCGGTGCTCGAGATGGAAGTTTAGTGGAGCTGGGATTGGCTCTGCGAGGAACTGCAATGGAGAACAAAAAGAATCAACAGATGCTTATGCTCACTCCCTTCTCTGAACAATATTGCACTCATTAGTTTTGTGTCCATCTATCAGTAGTAAACAGTATACACCCTTATTGGATTGCTGGGAGAGTCCTGTGTTTGCATCCGCACAAGTGTATTACAGTTCCTTGCCGGCAGCTTCGGCAGCCTCCTCCTCAAAAGTGTTAGGATCCTGGGGCGTCATTCTCCGACCCCCCAGCGGGTCGGAGAATGGCCGTTGGCCGCCGTGAATCCCGCCCCCGCCGGTTGCCGAAGTCTCCGGTACCGGAGATTGGGCGGGGGGCGGCAATCGGGCCACGCCGGTTGGCGGGCCCTCCCGCTCGATTCTCCGGCCCGGATGGGCCGAAGTCCCGCCGAGAAATTGCCTGTCCCGCCGGCGTAAATTAAAGTAGGTATTTACCGGCGGGACAAGGCGGCGTGGGCGGGCTCTGGGGTCCTGGGGGGGGGGGGGGGCGCGGGGCGATCTGACCTCGGGGAGTGCCCCCACGGTGGCCTGGCCCGCGATCGGGGCCCACCGATCCGCAGGCGCGCCTGTGCCGTGGGGGCACTCTTTCCCTTCCGCCTCCGCCATGGTCGGAAGAGACTCTCCCCACTGCGCATGCGCGGGAAACTGTCAGCGGCCGCTGACGCTCCCGCGCATGCGCCGCCTGGAGATGTAATTTCCGCGCCAGCTGGCGGGGCAACAAACACCCTTTCCGCCAGCTGGCGGGGCGGAAATCCCTCCGGCGCCGGCCTAGCCCCTCAATGTTGGGGCTCGGCCCCCAAAGATGCGGAGCATTCCGCACCTTTGGGGCAGCGCGATGCCCGTCTGATTGGCGCCGTTTTGGGCGCCAGTCGGCGGACATCGCGCCGTTGGGGGAGAATTTCACCCCTGATGTCTGTAGCTTCTCCTCCAATCTGGGAATGCTTGTGGTGATTGTGCATGCTTTTCTGCAGATAGCCAGAATGTCATCTCAATTGTTGCATGAACAGTTTATGAGCAAGCTCCTGAACCGTCACCATGGAGTGATTAACATTCTCACTGTCCTGCAACTGAGACAATATTTTCGGGAGCGGGAGACAGAGAGAGCCGGGGATCAGCTTGGGATCAGGTAAGCAATATAAAAACTTACCCCCAGGTTCCAGCGGCCTTCGTTTGCGGGAGCGGGAGAGAGAGAGCCGGGGAGCAGCTTGGGAACAGGTAAGTGAGATAAAAAATTTGAATCTGTCCTGGCTTGAGACAATTCACACATCTTTAACCTGGGATTACCCCTCTCTCTGGATCTGTAAAGACTTAATTACCTGCAAATTCTCGCATTCAAAATATCGTCTTGCATCTTTGACTTTATCTGTATATTTGTTTCTGGAACCCACCTCTTCATTCACCTGAGGAAGGAACAGTGCTCCGAAAGATAGTGATTTGAAACAAACCTGTTGGACTTTAACCTGGTGTTGTAAGACTTCTTACTGTGCTTACCTCAGTCCAATGCCAGCATCTCCACATCATAATATGTAGATAGTCCAACTAGGGAAGGGGCTATACTGGACCTGGTATTGGGAAATGAGCCCGGCCAGGTGGCAGAAGTTTCATTAAGGGAGCATTTTGGGAACAGTGACCACAATTTAGCAAGTTTTAAAGTGCTGGTGGACAAGGATAAGAGTGGTCCTAAGTTGAATGTGCTAAATTGGGGAAAGGCTAATTATAACAATATTAGGCGGGAACTGAAGAACCTCGATTGGGGATGGATGTTTGAGGATAAATCAACATCTGACATGTGGGAGGCTTTCAAATGTCAGTTGAAAGGAATTCAGGACCGGCATGTTCCTGTGAGGAAGAAGGATAAATATGGCAAATTTCAGGAACCTTGGATAACGAGAGATATTGTAGGCCTTATCAAAAAGAAAAAGGAGGCATTTGTCAGGGCTAGAAGGCTGGGAACAGACGAAGCCTGTGTGGAATATAAGGAAAGTAGGAAGGAACTTAAGCAAGGAGTCAGGAGGGCTAAAAGGGGTCATGAAAAGTCATTGGCAAATAGGGTTAAAGAAAATCCCAAGGCTTTTTACACATACATAAAAAGCAAGAGGGTAGACAGGGAAAGGGTTGGCCCACTGAAGGACAGTAGAGGGAATCTATATGTGGAGCCAGAGGAAATGGGCGAGATACTAAATGAATACTTTGCATCAGTATTCACCAAAGAGAAGGAATTGGTGGATGTTGAGTCTGGAGAAGGGTGTGTAGATAGCCTGGGCCACATTGAGATCCAAAAAGACGAGGTGTTGGGCATCTTGAAAAATATTAAGGTGGATAAATCCCCAGGGCCTGATGGGATCTACTCCAGAATACTGGAAAGAGAGGAAATTGCTGAGGCCTTGACAGAAATCTTTGGATTCTCACTGTCATCAGGTGGTGTCCCGGAGGACTGGAGAATAGCCAATGTTGTTCCTTTGTTTAAGAAGGGTAGCAAAGTTAATCCAGGGAACTACAGGCCGGTGAGCCTTACGTCAGTGGTTGGGAAATTACTGGAGAGAATTCTTCAAGACAGGATCTACTCCCATTTGGAAGCAAGTGGACGTATTAGTGAGAGGCAGCACGGTTTTGTGAAGGGGATGTTGTGTCTCACGAACTTGATAGAGTTTTTCAAGGAGGTCACAAAGATGATTGATGCAAGTAGGGCAGTGGATGTTGTCTCTATGGACTTCAGTAAGGCCTTTGACAAGGTCCCTCATGGCAGACTGGTACAAATGGTGAAGTCACACGGCATCAGAGGTGAGCTGGCAAGATAGATACAGAACTGGCTAGGTCATAGAAGGCAGAGAGTAGCAATGGAAGGGCGCTTTTCTGATTGGAGGGCTGTGACTAGTGGTATTCTGCAGGGATCAGTGCTGGGACCTTTGCTGCTCGTAGTATATATAAATGATTTGGAGGAAATGTATCTGGTCTGACTTGTAAGTTTGCGGACGACACAAAGGTTGGTGGAATTGCAGATAGCGATGAGGACTGTCAGAGGATACAGCAGGATTTCGATTGTTTGGAGACTTGGGCAGAGAGATGGAGTTTAATCCGGACAAATGTGAGGTAATGCATTTTGGAAGGTCTAATACAGGTAGGAGATATACAGTGAATGGTAGAACCCTCAAATGAAATGAAAATGAAATGAAAATCGCTTATTGTCACAAGTAGGCTTCAAATGAAGCTACTGTGAAAAGCCCCTAGTCGCCACATTCCGGCGCCTGTTCGGGGAGGCTGTTACGGGAATTGAACCGTGCTGCTGGCCTGCCTTGGTCTGCTTTCAAAGCCAGCGATTTAGCCCCTATTGACAGTCAGAGAGATCTAGGTGTACAAGTCCACAGGTCACTGAAAGGGGCAACATAGGTGGAGAAGGTAGTCAAGAAGGCATACGGCATGCTTGCCTTCATTGGCCATGGCATTGAGTATAAAAATTGGCAAGTCATGCTGCAGCTATATAGGATCTTAGTTAGGCCACACTTGGAGTATAGTGTTCAATTCTGGTCGCCACACAACCAGAAGGATGTGGAGGCTTTGGGGAGGACGCAGAAGAGATTTACCAGGATGTTGCCTAGTATGGAGGGCATTAACTATGAGGAGAGGTTGAATAAACTTGGTTTGTTCTCACTGGAACGACAGAGGTTGAGGGGCGACCTGATAGAGGTCTACAAAATTATGAGGGGCATAGACAGAGTGGATAGTCAGAGACTTTTTCCCAGGGTAGAGGGGTCAATTACTAGGGGGCATAGGTTTAAGATGCGAGGGTCAAGGTTTAGAGGAGATGTACAAGGCAAGTCTTTTTACACAGAGGGTAGTGGGTGCCTGGAACTCGCTGCCGGAGGAAGTGGTGGAAGCAGGGATGATAGTGACGTTTAAGGGGCAACTGGACAAATACATGAATAGGGCTACGGACCCCGGAAGTGCAGAAGATTTTAGTTTAGACGGGCAGCATGGTCGGTGCATTCTTGGAGTGCCGAAGGGCCTGGTCCTGTGCTGTACTTTTCTTTGTTTTTTGTTCTAATTTTGATGTAGCTGCCACACATTCAGTCCACATATTCCAATTGCTGCTGAGGCAATCGATCCTCTCATCTGACATCCCTCTGCACCCCCACAGTCATAATGCTTGATGCCTCTATGAGTGCCACTTTGCAGTGAGTAGACACAGAACGCAGGGCATCGTTCATCTTCCCACACTGGAGTCAGAAATCTGGCTGCAAGCTCGGAGTCCATTCAAAGAGGCTTGCAGTGAGTGAATACCCGCCCAGATACCCTCCGTAAAGGGGGTTCACTTTTGCCACAAGACTTGCCTTGCTCCTGGCGCTTGCATATCTAATGAGCTGATCAGCTACATCCCCAACCAGAAATCGCTCTCCCCTCCCAATTTATATATGGGAGATTGCACCCCCTAATTTCCGTGTGTGAACTGGGTTTCTGCCATACACAATCCCGACAAAGTAGCAAAGGTGCATTGGTCCAATGACACTCTGCTCAGTCTCTGTCACTCGCTCCAGTTCCCATCGTCCACAGATAGTGAGGGCTGGGTGGATGTGTGTGAAGTGAAACATTGCCGCCTTGACTTGATAGAATACACGATTCAGTGCATGGTGGAAGATTCTGCCTACTTAATCCGTAAGTAACAAAACAAAGCCTTTGAGTGAATATTTGCAGAATTTGCACATTGTCCTCGCCCTCTGCGCCTAGTAACCAGACAATCAATGGCAACTGGCTGTTGGCATGGCAATGATATAGCTCCTCAGCCTGACAGAGCGAACCTCATTAGAATTCCCGCCCATAGGACTCTCTGATTGGCGCGTGAGCGTCTAACGTCACTCGCGCAACATAATACCTGCAGCTGATTGGCTACTGCCGCTGTCCATCATGGGTCTGGTTGCACCGCAGTGCCAGCTGAAACAGTTCCTTCATTTGACAAAAAAAACCTTTCTGTGAGAAAATGATATCAACTAAAAAGGGTAAGAAAATCGACCTTTACAAGTCGTCGGGAAACGCGAATTAAATGACACCATTCTGCATAATAAAATGCACCGAGGGCGTTATTGCAGGTATTTTATAAATTACATTAAGGATTGGCAGGTGACAGCTCGTCTAACATTTCGTTTTCGCATCTAATACGTTTATAACGGAGCCGCAATTTCCGGGCTTTCACCATTTAATAAAAAACTGGATTTTTACAGCATCAATTCCTAAGCTTGGTTGAAATCATTTTCCAGCAGTACAACATGGTTTTGATCTATGTTGACCGATGTATGGTATCAGCCCAGTAACATTGTAATTGTTAATTGTCATGTAATAAAATAAATTCGAGGAGAAATTTCTTGAAAACGAAAGATTCTTTAAGTCCCACTGGAGTGTGTTATGTGGTATGAAGTAGGTCCAGTATATTCTGGTGCACCATGTTACTGTGGTAAAGCACCATTTATGTGTACAGCACTGTCTGACAGGCCATTGCGTCTGTACCAGCTCTCTGCTAAAATAATTAAAAAGTGATTCCTTTTTCCAGATGTGTCATATCTTTCCAGATGTGTCATATCTTTCTCGGCTTCACATGTTACACTCTGGCAAATGTTTTCATATCCTAGCAAACCCCAATGTAAATGTTTTTAACCTCTCTTAATGACAGTTTTAAATTGATGACCCCTCTCAACAAGACTCCTCAAACAATACTCTGCAACTGTACCCCCCCCCCCCCCCACACACACACACTTGTGTCTTCATGAAGTCATTTACAATCTTCCTTCCTGTTTGCTAAACATTTTGTGATTTCAACATTTTGAGATTGTGTTCCATGCACAAGTCCAGGAGGATGAAAGTGGACCTTGCACTGCCCCTGAGGTACACGACAGAGCAATATCTATTTACCCCAAACTTCGTATTATTTCTGACCACAGTGGTAACCATTTTGAAGGTGGTAAGTGTGTAGAAACAGACAAATTCTAGGTGATGCTTGAACAGGCCTTGCTGCTTCATTTAAATGTACCAAATGTCTTCTGGAATCCAAATCATGGCAGCTATTTTGGGGGGCAGGATTTCATTGGCGGACACCTCTGCTTCAGCTTTCTTGCCATATCACTTCTCCACCACACAAAAGCGGACAGTTTTCTCATGGAAACCTTAGGCCTGTATTTAAACTAAGACAGTGAGCATCATTTAGGCTGATCATCAAACAAATCTATTTAATTAAATCATTTTAGTTCAGAAATATGTCTTGGAAGTCATATTAGCAAGTTTAACTTATTTTAAATAAAACTCTTGCACACCTATTGCATGTGAATGCTGGGATAGTGACATGATATAATGGCATATTGATTTCCATCATTAAATAAATATTATCATTACATAAAACAACGGTGATTAATTTCTAAAGTGATACTCTTGATCATCTGCCATATCTTGGCAGAAGTGCTCCAGGTGCCACAGAAAAAGTCAGTTATGAGAATTTGACCTTTTGGGATAGTACTTTGTGCTACCAGCTTTACCATGATTTAATAGATAGAAAATTGTGGGAAGCACAGTGTGCCAAGGCGAGCTTCCCACAGGTTTGTTTGCACATTCATAAAATGGATCAATTTATCTGTTCAAATCCCAAGAATGTTTGACACAAAAGGGAAAATAAATCTGTCAATGCTAACTGCTCCTTTCCGTGTGGTTTGTTATTCAGTTTCACACTAAAATCATACAAGAAACCTAACTTTGACTGGGATTACCACAATTTCCCTGCAATTCAAAATTATTTTAATTTTGTTTGTAGGATTGAATCCCCTTTAAGGTAGTTAAGTGTTCAATAAAAACAATCTGTCTTGGTTGCAGTGTGCATTCTTTCATGAACTTGTGTACATTTGTATTTAACTTTGCATGATTGCACGGATTTAATGCCCTGTTGATACATTCAGCCCTTTCCAGGAAAGCAGTTCCTCTTCCGTTCTGGGAATATGTTTCATCTTCGTCTCACTGACAAACCCTCACAAACAAAATCTGTAAAGATAAAATGGGAGTCAATACTTAATGGAAAACAAATAACGTTCTTAATTCTTTTTAAATATCGGTATAGTTTACAAGTTAATTTGTAATTTTAAATTCCCTTACCATGGTAAGGTTAGTGTATTCATTGGCAAATTAGAACAACAATATAGTACAGTGTGATAAGGTGAAAATAAAATTGCAAGGCGTGTGACCTGACTGACATACTTTTAAACAGATGGTGCTGAATTCCATGAGCACTGTTCAGGTGCCTTTAATGAGCCAATTGGAGAGATGATGTGCAGGTTTCCTGTGCCTTCCGGACTTTCTCCCTGTATTAAATTGTGCAATGAGTAATAGGCACACCGTTCTCCACTTTTTAATTTTCCCCAGTTTTATATGTATTTCAACTTATGCCACTGGCATCACATGACAAAACTCTTTTGTTTCGTTCAATTAAATGTACTGGGCTGCATCTACCAATTGTAATTCAACTTCTTATGGGTGGCACATTGGTAGGCACTGCTGCTTCATAGTACGAGAGACCCAGGTTCAATTCTGGCCTTGGGTCATTGTGTGTTTCTCCTCGTGTTTGCATGGGTTTCCTCCGGGTGCTCCGCTTTCCTCTCTCAATCTAAAGATGTGCAGGTCAGATGGATTGGCCAAGGTAAGGTGCTCTCTTCACTTTCGACGGCGGCCATAAACTGAGCGGTTGCCCGAAAGGTGGCTCTCTCCTAGGAACTTCTCACTAGACCTTTTTAACCGGTCAAATGGGCACCAAAAGTATGAAAAAGTTCCCCAACTTCACCCCCACTTACTGCCCAACCGATTGAGATACCAACGAGTCAGCAGGCAGGTTGCAAGACCAGCAAGAGCAAAGAAAGGAAGTCTCCAACCCAAGAACAAGTGGACATGTGTGATGATCCAGACCTGAGCATGGCAGACCCAACAGAGTTGCCAACGCCCACCCATTGACATTGGAGAAGCTGATGGAGTTTATTTCTGCGGATCTCCAGAAACACAGAGAGACGATAAAAGAGGACTTCGGCAGTAGAAGCCGTGCTGGTCCCCATAAAGGAAGCAATGGACAGAGCAGAGCGAAGACTGGAGGTCCAAGAGGTGACGGTGTGGGACCTGGAGAAATTGGACACCGACCTGATGGGGCAAATAACCTCACTCAAAGCCATGGTGGCAAGGTTGGTAACAGCCCTGAAGGCGCTGAAGGGGAAGATGGATGACTAGGACAACAGAACCTTCTAATTGGCGGGCTACTGGAGGGCGCAGAAGGTAGGAACCCGACAAAATATGTTTTGAGGATGCTTGGAAAACTGGTCGGGGAGGAGGGCTTCGCCAAGCACCAGAGGAGGACTGGGACCATAGGTCACTCTGTCAAAAACCCAAGTCGGGGGAACCACCACGAGCAATAATAGTGAAGCCCCACAAGTTCCAGGACAAGAAACGGGTTCTGAGGAAACCCCAGCATGCAGGGGCACATCCATGAGGTAAGTATGGCTGACCCCACAGGAGGTGGGGGGGGGGGGGGAGAACAGAAACCCCACATCAGAATAGTCACCTGGAGCGTGAGGAACCTAATGGATCAGTGAAGATATCCAGAGTCTTCGCCTATCTCAAAAGGTTGAAGGTCGAGGTGCTCTGTCTTCAGGAAACACGTATAAAAGAGAAGGACCCACTGCAACTAAGGAAAAGCTGGATGGAACAGACATTTCAGGCAATCTTTGAAATAAGGGCGAGGGGGTAGCCATATGTTTAACAAGCCTTTACAGTGACGAACAAGGCAACGGACTTAGGGAGACGATATGTAGTGGTTAGCGTGATCCTAGAAGGCGTCCTGGTGGAACTTGTAAATATTAACGCCCAAACTGGGACGCCGCCGAGTTCATTAAAAAGACCATGACTGAGGTCCCCGACTTCCACTCACACCAACTAATCACGGGGTGGTGGGGGGGAAGAGCGTCTTCAACTGTGTGCAGGACCCAAAGGCAGACAAGTGTAGTCCCAGATCACGGGAAAAATCAGGAATGGCAAGCAAACTAAACACTTTCAGGGAGCAGATGGGGGATGGGGGTTTATGGAGGTTCAACCACCCGAGGGGAGAAGGTGTTCTCCTTCTCCCATGTCTACAAAACCTACTCCACCATAGACTTCTTTGTAGTGGGTAAATCGGTGCTTCCAGGGGAATACTCCGCAAAATAGTAATCTTGGACCATGAGCCATAAGGACATAAGACATAGGAGCAGAATTAGACCACTCGGCCCATCGAGTCTGCTCCGCCATTCAATCATGGCTGATATTTTCTCATCCCCACTCTCCTGCCTTCTCCCCATAACCCCTGATACCCCTTATTAATCAAGAACCTATCTATCTCTGTCTTTAAGACACTCAGTGATTTGGCCTCCACATCCTTCTGCAGCAAAGAGTTCCACAAATTCACCACCCTCTGGTTGAAGAAATTCCTCCTCATCTCTGTTTTAAAGGATCGTCCCTTTAGTCTGAGATGGTGTCCTCTGGTTCTAGTTTTTCCTACAAGTGGAAACATCCTCTCCACGTCCACTCTTTCCAGGCCTCGCAGTATCATGTAAATTTCAATATGATCCCCCCTCATCCTTCGAAACTCCGAGTACAGACCCAGGGTCCTCAACCGTTCCTCATACGACAAGTTCTTCATTCCAGGGATCATTCTTGTGAACCTCCTCTGGACCCTTTCCAAGGCCAGCACATCCCTCCTTAGATACGGGACCCAAAACTGCTCACAATACTCCAAATGGGGTCTGCCCAGAGCCTTGTACAACCTCAGAAGTACATCCCTGGTCTTGTACTCTAGCCCTCCTGACATGAATGCTAACATTGCATTTGCCTTCTTAACTGCCGACTGAACCTGCACATTAACCTTAAGAGAATCGTGAACAAGGACTTCCAAGTCCCTTTGTGCTTCTAACTTCCTGAGCATTTCCCCATTTAGAAAATAGTCTAAATTCCTCCTTCCAAAGTGCATAACCTCACACTTTTCCACATTGTATTTCATTTGCCACTTCATTGCCCCTCTCCAAGCTTGTCCAAATCCTTCTGCAGTCCCTTTGCTTCCTCAATACTACCTGTCCCTCTACAGATCTTT
Source organism: Scyliorhinus torazame (assembly GCF_047496885.1). NCBI lineage: Eukaryota > Metazoa > Chordata > Chondrichthyes > Carcharhiniformes > Scyliorhinidae > Scyliorhinus > Scyliorhinus torazame. The sequence continues at coordinate 334,188,039 of NC_092707.1, read as the reverse complement.
GTATCATCTGCAAACTGAGCAACAGTGCCTTCAGTTCCTTCTTCCAGATCATTAATGTATATTGTGAAAAGTTGTGGTCCCAGCACAGACCACTGAGGCTCACCACGAGTCACCGGCTGCCATCCTGAAAAAGACCCCTTTATCCCCACTTGCTGCCTTCTGCCAGTCAGCCAATCCTCTATCCATGCCAGGATCTTGCCCTTAACACCATGGGCTTTTAACTTATTTAACAGTCTCCTATTCGGCACCTGGTCACAGGCCTTCTAGAAATCTAAATAAATCACGTCCACTGATTCTCCTTTTTCTAACTTCCTTGTTACCCCCTCAAAGAACTCTAACAGATTTGTCAGACACGACCTCCCTTTGACAAAGCTGTGCTGACTCAGTTCCATTTTACCATGCACTTCCAAGTACTTTGCGATCTCATCTTTAATAACAGACTCTAAAATCTTACCAATGTGCCAAGTCAGGCTAACCGGCCTATAATTTCCCATCTTCTGCCTCCCTCCCTTCTTAAACAGTGATGTTACATTATTGCTTTTTTAGTTCTCTGGGACCCTTCCTGCCTCCAGTAATTCCTGAAAGATCATCACCAATACCTCCACAATTTCCTCAGCTATCTCTTTTAGGACCCTGGGGTGTAGTCCATCCGGTCCAGGTGTCTTATCCACCTTCAGACCTTTCAGTTTCCCCAGAACCTTCTCCTTAGTAATGGTCACTGCACTCACCTCTGCCCCCTGGTTCTCCTGGAGCTCTGGCATCCCACTGGTATCTTCCACCGTGAAGACTGATACAAAGTAACTATTCAGTTCATCTACCATTTCTTTGTTTCCTATTATTACTTCTCCAGCCACATTTTCCAGTGGTCCAATGTCTATTTTGTCTCTCTCTTACCTTTTATATATTGAAAAAGACTCCTATCTTCCTATCTTCCTTTATATTACTAGCTAGCTTGCACTCATACTTCATCTTTCCCCCCTTATTGCTTTTTTAGTTGTCCTCTGCTCGCTTTTAAAAGCTTCCCATTCCTCTGGTTTCCCACTAATCCTCGCCACTTTGTATGCTTTTTCTTTAGCTTTTATGCTGTCCTTGACATCCATCATCAGCCATGGATGCCTTGTCCTCCCCTTAGCATGTTTCCTCCTCCTTGGGATGAATTTCTGTTGTGCCTCCATAATAACCCCCAAAATCTCCTGCCATTGCTGTTCCACTGTCTTCCCTGCTAGGCTTCTTTTCCAATCAACTCTGGCCAGCTCCTCCCTCACGTCTTTGGACATGAGGTTGGGGACGGGCCGGGCCGGGCCCAGTGCCTCGCATGGAGGCTGGACACAGCCTCTCTCGCCTACAAGGTGTTCTGTGAAAAAATATCACAAGCCATCAATGGGTATGTAACTTTCAACCAAAATAGGGAGGTCTCACCTTCCTCATTCTGGGAGGCACTGAAGGCAGCACTAAGGGGGGAAATAGTTCGCTTATTGAGCCCTCGGGGACAAGAAGGAAAAGGCAGCCAGGCAACAGCTGATCGTCTCCATATTGGACGTGGATTGGCAGATCTCCACGGCCCCGATCGTGCAGCGGCTGGTGGAGAGGAAAAAGCTACCATTGGAATTTGACCTGTTCCCCATGGCGAAAGCAGTGAACCAGTTCTGCGAGACATGGCAACCTTTTATGAGCACGGGGGCAAGGCCAGTTGCCTGCTGGCACACCAGCTGAGGAAGCACGTGGACACAAGAGAGATAGGACAGGAATGGTAGGTTAGGGTGGCATGTGGCACAGTGGTTAGCACTGGAACTGCGGCGCATGAGGACCTGGGTTGGAATCCTGGCCCTGGGTCACTGTCCGTGTGGAGTTTGCACATTCTCCCCATGCCTGCATGGGTTTCACCCCCAGAACTCAAAGATGTGCAGGTTAGGTGGATTGGCCATGCTAAATTGCCCCTTAATTGGAAAAAAAATAATTGTGTACTCTAAATTTATTTTTAAAAAGGAATGGTAGGTTGCTCGCAGTGCCTGATGAGATCAACGGGCCTTCGGAGCTTTCTACCGGCGATGACCAGCTAAGCCGCATGTTTCGGCAGCTCCAGCTCCAACGGACCTTCGGGCTCTTTTAAGAGCCCCAACGGGAAATTTTCGCGTGACGAAACCCGGTGTGGGGTGAGTGAATAGGGAGTCCCCCCCCCCCAACGAAAGAGGAAAACATCGGCGGCGGCGGCTGCAGCGCGAGAAATCCTCGACGGTAGGGACAGAAAGGAAGAAGAAACAAGATGACGGCGGAGAAAGCCCAGGCGACATGGGGGCCCGATCAAGACGAATTCCTAAGACGGTGTGTGGAGCTACTAAAGAAGGAGGTGCTGACCCCGATGCTACAGGCAATTGAGGGGCTTAAGGAGGCACAAAGGACCCAGGAGACAGAGCTCCGCGTGGTGGAGCAGAAGGTGACGGATAATGAGGACGAGATCCTGGGCCTGGCGGTCAAAGCACAGACACACGAGGCGCTCCACAAAAAGTGCATTGAAAGGATTGAGGTCCTAGAAAACAGAGCACGAAGGAAGAACCTTTGGATTCTGGGTCTCCCTGAGGGAGTGGAAGGAGCGGACTGCGGGGCTTATGTGAGCACGATGCTAAGTTCGCTGATGGGAGCTGAGGCCCCTTCGGGCCCCTTAGAAGTGGAGGGGGCTCATCGGATCCCGGCGAGGAGACCAAAAGCGGGAGAACCACCTAGGGCGACAATCGTGCGATTTCACCACTTTAAAGATAGAGAAGTGGTTCTGAGATGGGCCAAAAAGGTACGGAGTAGCAGATGGGAGAATGCAGTGGTACGGGTGTACCAGGATTGGAGTGCGGAGGTGGCGAGAAGGAGGGCGAGTTTTAACCGAGCCAAGGAGGTGTTACACAAGAAGAAGGTGAAGTTCGGGATGCTGCAGCCGGCACGACTATGGGTCACGTACCAGGAGAGACATCACTATTTTGAAACGGCGGAAGAAGCATGGACCTTTATTACAGATGAGAAATTGGATCGGAGCTGAGGGACTGATATTGCAGGGAAATGTTACTGTCGATGTAAATTGGGAAGGGGGGGAGACACTAAGAAATGTGGGCGCCGGTGGGGGGGGAAAGAAGGGACATAGGCGGATGATGAGGAATGGGAGTGGGATGGGAAAGGGAGCTGCGCCACAAGAGGCGGGTCAGCTATAGAGATGTTCCCGCGCCAGAAAGATAATGGCGGGAAGATAGGCGCAAGGTAGATGGGAGTTCCCCACACGGGGGGGTCAAGGAGTGAGCAGGAGTAGCCGGGGTCAGTTGAAGTCAGCTGACTTGCGGAAGTAATATGGGGGGAGCAATCATGCTAGAGGGGGATCTAGCGGGGAGGGGGGGGGGGAGGGGGAGGGGGGGATAACTGGGTTGCTGCTGCGGAAATCAAAGAGGAACTGGCTAAAGAATGGGTGGTCGGGGCTGGAATGCGTCACCTGGGGATCGAGTGGGAGCGCGGAAGCGGGACGTGGGACTGGCCTAGAGAAGGTGATGGCTAGTCGACACGGGAAGGGGGCAGGTAGCCCCCTAGTGAGGCTGATCACGTGGAACGTGAGAGGCCTAAATGGACCGATTAAAAGGGCCCGAGTGCTCGCGCACTTGAAAGGACTAAGGGCAGACGTGGTTATGCTCCAGGAGACGCACCTGAAGGTGGCGGACCAAGTTAGGTTAAGGAAAGGATGGGTGGGACAGGTGTTTCATTCAGGGCTAGATGCAAAGAATAGAGGGGTGGCCATACTGGTGGGGAAACGGGTAGCATTCGAAGCAAGGAGCATTGTAGCAGATAGTGGAGGCAGATACGTAATGGTGAGTGGCAGGCTGGAGGGAATGGAGGTTTTGTTGGGTAACGTATATGCCCCGAATTGGGACGATGCGGGATTTATGAGGCGGATGTTGGGACGTATACCGGACCTGGAGGTAGGAAACTTGATATTGGGAGGAGACTTCAACACAGTGCTGGACCCAGGGTTAGATAGATCCAGATCTAAGACCGGAAGAAGGCCGGCAGCGGCCAAGGTGCTTAAGGGGTTTATGGACCAAATGGGGGGAGTGGATCCATGGCGATTTCTTAGACCGAGGGCCAGGGAGTTCTCCTTCTTCTCCTATGTTCATAAAGTGTACTCCCGGATAGATTTTTTTGTTTTGGGAAGGTCGTTGATCTCGAGGGTGGAAGAAGCTGAGTATTCAGCCATAGCTATTTTGGATCATGCTCCACATTGGGTGGCCTGGAATTGGGAGAGGAGAGGGAACAGCGAGCACTCTGGTGATTAGATGTGGGATTGTTGGCGGATGAGGGAGTTTGTGGAAGAGTGCGGGGATGTATCGAGAGGTACCTGGAGGCCAATGACGACGGGGAGGTCCGAGTGGGAGTGGTATGGGAAGCAGTAAAAGCGGTGGTCAGAGGAGAGCTGATCTCCATCAGGGCCCACAAAGGGAAAACAGAGGCCAAGGAAAGGGAAAGACTACTGGGGGAGATCTTAAGGGTGGACAGGGAATTTGCGGAGACCCCGGAGGAGGGACTGTACAGGGAGAGACGACGTCTGACCACCAGGAGGGCGGAGGTGCAGTGGAGGAAGGCACAGGGGGTGAGGTATGAGTATGGGGAAAAAGCTAGTCGCCTGTTGGCTCATCAGTTGCGAAAGAGGACAGCGGCGAGGGAGATGGGGGGAATTAGAGACGAAAAGGGAGCTACGGTGCGGAGAGCAGGGAAGATAAACGAGGTGTTTAAGACCTTCTACGAAGGACTGTATAGGTCCCAACCCCCGGAGGGAAAAGAGGAGTTGCGGCAGTTCCTGGATCAAGTGAGGTTCCCGAGGGTGGAGGAGCAGGAGATGGAAGGCCTGGGGGCACTAATTGGGGTGGACGAGGTTATTAAGGGGCTGGGGAATATGCAGGCAGGGAAGGCTCCGGGACCAGATGGGTTCCCGGTGGAATTTTATAGAAAATATGTGGACCTGCTGGCCCCGCTGCTGGTGAGGACTTTTAACGAGGCCAGGGAAGGAGGGACTCTACCCCCGACAATGTCGGAGGCGACGATATCGCTCATTTTGATGCGGGATAAAGATCCGCTGCAGTGCGTGTCCTATAGACCTATCTCACTACTGAATGTGGACGCCAAATTGCTGGCAAAGGTGCTGGCATTGAGGATAGAGGACTGTGTCCCGGGGGTGGTGCACGAAGACCAGACAGGGTTTGTAAAGGGGAGACAACTAAATGTCAACGTGCGACGGCTATTAGGGGTGATAATGATGCCCCCAGTAGAGAAGGAGGCAGAGATAGTGGTGGCAATGGATGCAGAGAAGGCATTTGACAGGGTGGAGTGGGAGTACTTATGGGAGGTGCGAAGGAGGTTCGGGTTCGGGAACGGGTTTATTAGCTGGGTCATACTTCTTTATGGGGCCCCAACGGCAAGTGTGGTCACGGGTCGGCAAAGATCGGAGTATTTCCGACTATACAGGGGAACAAAGCAGGGATGCCCGCTATCTCCAATACTGTTCGCGTTGGAAATTGAACCACTGGCCATGGCGCTGAGAGACTCCAGGAAATGGAGAGGGGTGATTAGAGGGGGAGAGGAACACCGAGTGTCACTATACGCGGATGACTTACTACTGTATGTGACGGACCCAGTGGGGGGGATGACAGAGGTCATGCAGATATTGAGGGAGTTCAGAGATTTCTCGGGATATAGGCTTAACATGGGGAAGAGTGAACTTTTCGTGATACACCCTGGGGATCAGAGTAGAGGGATAGAAGGCCTGCCTCTAAGGAAAGTGGAAAGAAACTTCCGATACCTGGGGATTCAGATCGCCAGGAGTTGGGGAACCTTGCACAGACTTAATCTGACACGATTGGTAGAACAAATGGAAGAGGACTTCAAGAGGTGGGACATGCAGCCACTGTCATTGGCGGGCAGAGTGCAGGCAATTAAGATGATGGTCCTCCCGAGGTTCCTATTTGTGTTCCAATGTCTCCCTATACTAATTACTAAGGCCTTTTTTTAAAAAATAGACAGGAGCATCACGAGCTTCGTGTGGGCAGGGAAAGTCCCGAGGGTAAGGAGGGGGACTGGCGCTGCTGAATTTGGGCGACTACTATTGGGCCGCCAATGTGGCGATGATCCGTAAGTGGATGATGGAGGGAGAGGGAGCGGCGTGGAAAAGACTGGAGAGAAAGTCCTGTAAAGGGACGAGTCTAGAGGCGTTGGTGACGGCGCCACTACCGCTCTCACCAAAAACATTTACCACAAACCCAGTGGTGGCGGCAACATTAAATATCTGGGGACAATGGAGGCGACAGAGAGGTGTGCTAGGAGCCCTGGTGGGGTCCCCAATCAGGAACAACCATAGGTTTGCCCCAGGGAAGATGGATGGAGGATTCCAGAGCTGGCACCAGTTGGGAATTAGGAGGGTGGGAGATTTATTTATAGATGGGACGTTTGCGAGCTTGGGAGCGTTGGAGGAAAAGTATAAGCTGCCCCGGGGAAACTTTTTTAGGTATATGCAGGTGAGGGCGTTCACAAGACAACAGGTGAGGGAATTTCCATTGCTCCCGACACAGGGGATCCAGGATAGAATGCTCTCAGGGGTGTGGGTCGGGGAGGGCAAGGTGTCAGATATATACCGAGAGATGAGAGAAGAGGGGGAGGAGCTGGTGGGCGAACTAAAAGGAAAGTGGGAGGAGATAGAGGAGGGTATGTGGGCTGATGCCCTAAGCAGGGTAAATTCCTCTTCATCGTGCGCCAGGCTTAGCCTGATTCAATTTAAGGTGCTACATAGAGCACACATAACGGGAGAAAGGTTGAGCAGGTTCTTCGGAGTGGAGAACAAGTGTGGGAGGTGCGGCGGAAGCCCGGCAAACCACACACATATGTTTTGGTCGTGCCCGGCACTGGAGGGGTATTGGAGGGGAGTGACGGGAGTGATCTCGAAGGTGGTGAAGGTCCGGGTCAAACCATGCTGGGGGCTAGCTTTATTTGGAGTTGCGGATGAGCCGGGAGTGCAGGAGGCAAAAGAGGCCGACGTTGTGGCCTTTGCGTCCCTCGTAGCCCGGCGTAGGATTTTACTCATGTGGAAGGAAGCGAAACCCCCCGGACTGGAGGCCTGGATAAACGATATGGCGGGGTTCATAAAACTGGAGCAGATGAAGTTTGCGCTGAGAGGATCGGCTCAAGGGTTCACCAGGCGGTGGCAGCCATTCCTCGACTACCTAGGGGAACGTTAGAGGGAAGATAGATGACCAGCAGCAGTAACCCAGGGGGGACGGGGGGGGGGGGGGGGGGGGGAAGTTTTATTTAATGTTAAATGATTAGTTTACCATGTTGGTTAGTTACTTGTTATTAGACTGTGGTTACTATGTTACATGTACTGCTAAATTTTCTTTTTCTTATGTTTGATGTGGAAGGGGAAAAAATTGTGATCGAAAAATTTTCAATAAAATATATTTAAAAAAAAAAAGAAAAGAGGCAGGGACTAGAAGCATCATGGAATAGGTCATGGAGTGCATTAACTTCATGCAGTCAGTGAAGGTGCTAGGACCGGATGGGAGTCCACTGTTCTTCTATAAGAGGTTCACGGCATCTCTGGCCTCTCACCTACTGGAGATGTTCAACGGCTCACGCCCAAAGGGGGAATCCTGCCTCCCACACTGGCACTCAATATCATTCACACCTAAAAAGGTCAAGGACCCAATGGAATGTGGATCATACAGACCCATTTTGCTCCTGAGCAATGATGCCGGAGAATTGCTTACGAGAAGTAATCACAGAAGGTCAGAATTGGGTTGTAAAGGGTAGACAGCTAACTGCGAGCATCAGACGCCTGCTGAATGTGAACATGACCCACCTGGGGAAGAGTCACCGATCATCTCCTTGGACGCAGAGAAGCCCTTTGACAGAGTCAAATGGAGGCACCTCATGGAGGTACTGGAACAGTTTGATTTTGGGGCAGGGTTCACCTCGTGTGTGAAACTGCTATGTAGTGCTCCCATGGTGAGTGCACGGATGAACACCACCAGCTCTGGCTCCTTCCGGCTGCATAGAGTCATGAGGCAAGAATGCCCGTTGTCCAAAATGCTGTTCACCCTGGTAATCAATCCACTGGCTAATGCTCTCAGATCATAGGTTGGGGTAGAGAGATAACCAGAGGGGAGACAGAGAGCACAGAGTCACTCTATGCGAAACATCTACTCCTCTACGTCTGAAACCCCCTAGACAGCTTGGGAAAGATAATGGAACTCCTGAACGAGTTCGGAGCCTTCTCAGGATGCAAACTTAACCTGAGCAAGAACAAAATCTTCCCAGAAAACCCCCAAGGGGAGGAGTAGATCTGGGAGTGCTTCCAAACCAAGTTCCAATACCTGGGGATCCAGATAGCCCACAACTGGGCATGACTCCAGAAGTGGAAGCTGTCTGGCCTAGTGGAGCAGGTAAAGATAGACCTGTGGAGGTGGAACTTCCTCCCGCTCTCCCTGGAGGGAAGAATACAGGCAATAAAAATGAACGTGTTGCTGCCAAGGTTCCTCTTCCTATGTAGGAAGTTCATACCCAAAGACTTTTTCAACATGGTAAATAAGTTAACCATGGCGTTTGTTTGGGCTGGAAATAAACCCAGGATCGACAAAAGCGATTTACAAAGAAGGCAGAGCATGGGATGGCTGGGAGAGCCAGAGGCAGAATGGATGCAGATGGAAGTGAACTCCTGTACTGGAACTTTCTGAGCACTGGTCACCGCCCCACTCATTTCCCCCCCCAGCCAAGTACCCGAGGAGCCCGGTGATGGTGACCACGCTAAGGACGCAGAACCTGTTCAGGCACCATTTCCAACTTGGTGACCTATGTCAGCCTCCATCTGCAGAAACCATAGATTCAGCCTGGCGAAAATAGATGCCACCTACAAAACGTAGAGAAAGGATGAAGGGGTGCTGGCGCTAAAGGATCTGTACATTGACGGTAGAATAGCAACCCTGGGGAACTAACCAAGAAGCTCCAGATCCCGAAAGGGAATGAGATCCGATACTTATAACTGTGGGATTTCCTCCGCAAGGAGACTACAATCTTTACCCCAGTTACCCAGATACACCCTACTGGAAAGACTTGGTGTCGGGCGAGTTAGGGGGGGATGGTAAATTTGCCGCCATGTATGGACGAAGAGGTAAGTGCACCGTTGGACAAGACACAAGAAAGATGGGAGGAGGAACTGGGCATAAAGATGGGGGGAGGACTCTGGATCAAGGCACTGCAAAGGGTGAACTCCTCCTCCTCATGCGCAGGGCTGAGTCTAATGCAGTTAAAGGTGATGCACAGATCGCACCTGACCAGAACATGCATGAGTGGGTTCTTCCCAGCGGTGGAGGATAAATGCGAGTAGTGCCACAGAGGTCTGGCCAACAAAACGTTTTTGGGTTTTGCGCCAACTTTTTCTGAGTCCATTTCCAAGGTCGTGGCCATGAGAGTTGAGCCATGCCTTTTAATGGCAGTCTTCGTGGTGTCAGAGCAGACCGACCTCTCCAGGGAGACGGGCCGACGTCTTGGCCTTCGCCTCCCTGATTGCCTGGTGGAGACTCCTGTGGGAGGTCGGCAGCGCCACCCAAGGCTGCGGACTGACTGTCCGACCTAGCGGAATTTCTGAAACTGGAGAAAATAAAATTCGTCATCAGGGGGTCGGATGAAAGCTTCCACTACACATGGAGGCAATTTACCAGCCTCTTTGAGGACCTGTTTGTGACCAGCAACTAGTGGGTGGAGGGGGAAGCAAGGGGGGTGAACTGAAGAGGGGAACAGAGAGAGTGAAGGAGGTAGCACCCAAAACACAGGGAAAGCGATGAATAAATACTACAACGGAGGTGCTGGGGCCCACGAGCGGCACTACACACCCCAAAAGAAGGGCAGGTTCTCCAGACGAGGCCTCAGCACCCTTTTTTGTTTCTTTAAACCACAAAGTTACCATGCCGGGCACGATCCACTAATATACACCACACTGGCTAAACGTATTGCACAAGTGTATGGTTTAACTGGATAGTGTCTAGAATGAGTTAAAAGATGCATTATACTTTTTTCTGTTACCTTTGCTACCTGTGTTATGTTTTTACTTTTATTATTGCTTCTGCGTTGTTGTTTTTCTCTTGACAGATACAATTTTATAGTCGGAATATGTGATTAAGTCTGTCTGTCACAAAATGAAAATCTTTCAATAAAAACTTTTTAAAAGGTAGAGTGCTCTTTCAGAGGATTGGTGCAGACTTAATGGGCCGAATGGCCTCCTTCTGCGCTGTAGGAATTCTATTGTTCTATGGTTCACAATACTGTCGGGCTGAATCCTTGAAGTTGGTTCACCTCATGTGATTGATTGTCAGCCAAAATATATGTATTCCAAAGCCTCAATAAAGTAGATGGAGAAGTTAAACAAAGTGGCATTGAAGCTAATCAGGATTCAGAGTAAGGATGATGTACCCTCTCGTGAAACAGCTGGATATTTTCATTAAAACAGAAAGCTCGCCCACATTTACATGTTCATTATTGCCAGAACATTTTAACCCAGTTCTATCAACATGTTTCCAAAATAGAATATTAAAATTTTAATAAAATTTATTTCAAGCATTGTCACTGATGAGCATTGAGTTGAGGATGAGTGCTGGTTATTATGGAATCATACAATACAAGAGGAGGCTATTGTGCCCATCACATCTTTCCAACCCTTCAAAAGACCTTCCTAATCGATCCTGCTCCCCTACTTTATCCCTTACTGTCATGCAAATGATTCATTTTCAGGTATTTAGCCCATTTCCTTTTGGAAGTATTATTGAATTTGCTTTCTTCAGCCATGATCATAGAGTGGCACGGTGGCACAATAGTTATCACTGCTGCCTTAATGCCAGGGACCCAGGTTCAATTCTGGTTTTGGGTGACTGTCTGAAAATTTTTGGTTCTCCCTGTGTCTATGTGGGTTTCCTCTGGGTGTTCTGGTTTCCTCCCACAGTCCAAAGATGTGCAGGTTGGGTGGGGTTACAGGGATACAGTGGAAGAGTGGGCCTAGTTGGGGAGTTCTTTCAAAGGGTCAGTGCAGACTTGATGGACCAAATGGCCTCCTTCTGCCCTGTAGGCATTCTATGGAACAGCGGAACATGCTCAAGCCCTCCTCCTAAGTCCAATGTTCCTTATGGGACAGCATCAGGGCAACATGTTGCAGAAATAGAAAATCAAATCTTTCCTTGGGTTGTTTTAAAACTAACTTAGATCTGTGCCCTCTGGCTTCAGGCCATTCTCCCAGTAGTTGGTCTTGAAATAACACATTAGGTTCTGTCATGATTGTTCAAACAGTTAATATTCAAAACTTGACTTGAATAACCATTCTGAATTTCGAACGGAAAAGGATTGCAGAAAATTCCAGAATAATGACATTTACAGTACGAGGAGACCAGTATTACATCTTCAACTTGAGCAATCTGCTCTAACCCCCTTTTATATTCTTTCTTTTCAAATGTTAATTTAGTTCCGTATTAAGTGATATCATAATGTCTGCCTTCATAACCACTTGTGGCAAAGCAATTTATGTTCTAATAATCCTCTTCCTTCATTCAGACCTTTGTTAAATCTAGCGAACATCCCCACTTCAGATGTTATGATGGAGGAAAGATAATTGATGAAGCAACTGATAATGGTTGGGCCTAGGAGACTACTCTGAACAATGCCTGCATCAATCGCCTGGGAATGAGATGACTGACCTCTAATAACTGCAACCATCGTCTTTTGTGCTCGGTATGACTCCAACCAGTGGAGTTAGACCTTTGTTAAATCTAAGCTTGATTATTTCCATGATCTTGCGGCCTGTCCCATGTCTTCAATCCTCTATAGGTTTGAACTCCTCCAAAACCCGGTGCCTAGATCCTAACTTGCACCAAGTCCAACTCACCCATCACCCTTGTGCTCCCAACAGTTGGTTCCTGGTCCAGCAATGCCTCCACTGAAAAATTCTCATCTTTATTTTCCGACCTCTCCATTGCCTCTCCCCCTCTAGATGCCATGCCCTCAGGGGCCATTGGCAACCATGGACCTCTAGGTGTTGGTTCATGATTATCCCTGGCAAGGTACTGCAGTGGTTTGCCATTGCCACCTGCATGTTCTGGCTAACCAGAAAACCCTCCCACTCTTATCACCTGCAATAGGCAAGCTGGAAGGGATTTCAGGTTGATAACCAACCTCTTTGGCAATGCCAAGAATGCACCTTCTGTGACCGTCAAGATCAGATCAATGACAACTTTTGGAATTCCCTGCAATGGGCTCTCCATTGTGGGCTGGAATATCACACAGGCTGACAAGATACAAAAAGGCAATTTTTATTTTGGAACTGGCCTCTACGTTTATTTATAGCAACAAACCTTCTTGGCTCTCCTTTCAGCTCAAGCTATTGGTATGCATGGGTTAAATGTAACTTGGTGAAGGGCAGCATGGTGGCACAGTGGTTAGCCTGCTGCCTTACGACGCCGAGGTCCCAGGTTCAATCCCGGTTCTGGGTCACTGTCCGTGTGGAGTTTGCATGTTCGCCCTGTGTTTCCGTGGGTTTTGCCCCCTCAGCCCAAAGATGTGCAGGGTAGGTGGATTGGCCACGCTAAATTGCCCCTTAATTGCAAAAATATGAATTGGGCACTCTAAATTTTTTTTTTTAATGAAACTTGGTGTATTTAAGACCTCCAGCCATCTTACCATATAAATCTTTTGTCCTATGTATAGGATATTTATCTACTTTAGCCGCCCTGTTCACCATCATCAAGGGCAGCACGGTAGCATAGTGGTTAGAACTATGTCTTCACAGCAGCAGGGTCCCAGGTTCGATTCCCAGCTTGGGTCACTGTCTGTGTGGAGTCTGCATGAGTTTCCTCCGGGTGCTCCGGTTTCCTCCCACAAGTCCTGAAAGATGTGCTGTTAGGTAATTTGGACATTCTGAATTCTCCCTCTGTGTCCCCAAACAGGCGGAGAAAAACCTCCACTGGTTGGAGTCATACCGAGCACAAAAGAAGATGGTTGCAGTTATTAGAGGTCAGTCATCTCATTCCCAGGAGATTGATGCATGGATTGTTCAGAGTAGTCTCCTAGGCCCAACCATTATCAGTTGCTTCATCAATTATCTTTCCTCCATCATAACGTCTGAAGTGGGGATGTTCGTTGATGATTGTGCAATGTTCAGCACCATTTGTGACTCCTCAGATCCTGAAACAGACTGTATCCATATGCAGCAAAATGTGGACAACATTCAGGCACAGGCTGACAAGTGGCAAGTAACATTTTGTGCCACATAAATGCCAGACAATGACCAACTCCAACAAGAGACTCCAGCCACCTCCCCATGACATTTAACAGAATTACCATTGCTGAATTTCCCACTATCAACATCCGAGGCATTACCATTGATCAGAAACTTAACTAGACCAGCTATTTAAATACTGTGGCTATCAGAACAGCTCAGAGGCTGGGAATTCTTCAGCAAGTAACTCGCCTATGATTTCCCAAAGCCTGTCTACCATTTACGAGGCACAAGTTAGGAGCGTGATGGAATACTCTTCATTTACCCAGTCGAACAGTTCCAACAATACTCCAGAAGCTTGACATCATCCAGGACAAAGCACCTCACTTGATTGGTACTCCAGTGGCATATAGAACCAGTGTGCACCATCTGTAAGAAGTATGGCAGCAAGATCCCTTCAGCAGCATCTTCCAAAACCGCAACCTCTACCATCTACAAGGACAGCAGAGGCATGGGAACACCACCACCGGCAAATTCCCCTCCAAGACACACAGCATCCTGTCATAACAATATCGCCATTCCTTCACTGTCGCTGTGTCAAGATCTTCCTAACAGTACTGTGGGTGGATCTACACCGCATGGACTGCAGTGGTTTGAGAAGGCAGCCCATCACCACCACCTTGAGGGCAATTATCGATGAGCAACAAATGCTGCCCTAGCAAACGATGCCCACATCCTGTGAAATAATTTAAAAAAAAAAAAAAAAGTTGGCAAAACCTCTGCATCCCCTCTCTTCACGATGACCTGCCCTTTGGTACATGCCAATCAGCGATGGAAGTCCTGCATACTAAAATTTGCCAGAGAGGTCAGCAGATGTTTTGGGTGGCAGCACCATCGGGGAGATGGTGGCTGCATGCTGGAATGACACCCACTTTGAGGCCTAGGCCACAAGTGAGTGATGACGAGAGGGGATCACCGGGTGGGGGTCGCAGAGTATGGGGTAAACAAACAGTAAATAAACGGAGCCCCTTCCCCGATTCCTCTTCGCAATGCTAGGTCCCTCAGTCAGGCACTGAGTGACTTTAAACAAGGACCGCTACCCCATCCCCAATCCAAGAGCCACTAAACAAATGCAGTCGTGTTTTCTTGCTGTGCACACCTGGCACTGGGTTAATACCAGCAGTGGCAGGTTGAGTGGCATTAATTGCAATTAGTGGCAGAGCAGCAAGGCCACTTAATGCCACAAATTTAGTTGAGGTGGAGGGATCCCCATCCATTACCTTCCCAACCAATTAAATGACCCCACCACCAAGCATGCCAATAGGGAGGACACAAGATTCCCCCCTCCATAGCTCCTGAACCCTTCCCTAAATCTCTCTACCTCTCTTTACTCCACTAAACCATTAAATCTTAACCTTAATACCTACCTTTCTGATCAATGTTTTGTTCACCTGCGCCAATATCTCATGGCTTCTTGTTAAATTTTGATTAACGCTTCTCTGCATTAACTATGTTCTGTATAAATAAGACTTGTGTGAAAAAATTACTTCTAAAGGTTTTCCCTTTATTCCTCTGGTGATAATTACGACTGAACTTAATTGTTATACTATGTATAAATGAGCTGTAGTGAACATCACAATAGCATGGAAACTAAAGGAGTGATTCCATCACCAGCGTTCCCAACCTGGAGCAGCAATGGCAGGCAGCATATCCTTGAAATTGTATGATAGATCTCAGGAATACCTAATCCTGTATCGTTGTCGAGTTGAAATGACAAAATAGAAGAAATCTAATTGAAGTTGAAGTATGTCAGAGTAAATTACAGTTCATACTTATTATTAAATTACTGTACTGCTCCGGGAAAATCAGAAAACCGCTGTGAAACCGGTCAACCAGTGAATTGCTCCATATCTGCAATTGATTGGTAAAAGTTTCACATCCTTGCAGCATTGTTCAGTGTAAATGGTATGATTGGTACAGATCGCCACTTTGTTCCAAAAAAGGTAAAAAGTTGCTTTGACCGAGTAACTTGTAAAAATCAATATTTGTATTAGCTTTTTCAAAATGTTTTATATAATTTGCATTACATATATTTAACTAACTAACATTTAACAATCCCTCCCTCAACCCAAAAACAATTCATTCACGAACTACACCCCCCCCCCCTTCTAGCTGCTGATTGAGGTTAATTACTTAAAGTGAGATATGAACGGGCACTATATTTTATGAAACCCTTCCTCATTCCCTCTTAAACTAAATTTAACCTTTTCTACGCTTAGAAACTCCATTAAGTCTCCCAGCCATATTGAGGCAGGGTGGAGAAACTGACCTCCAACCCAATAAGATCCGCCTCCTCGCCACCAGCGAGGCAACGCCTAACATCTGCCCCCGGCTCCCACCAGTGCAGGAGGGGGCCGGCCAATCATGTGCACATGTTTTGGTGATGCCTAAAACTGAGGACGTTCTGGAGCACCTTCTTTAGCACCATCTAGACAGTGTTACAGTTGGACCTCAAACCCAGTCCCCTAGGGGCCATATGCCGGATGTCGGCCTTGCTGGAGCTCCGTGCAGGGGCAGAAGTCTCACTTTGCCTCACTGGGGGCGAGGAGGTGAATCCTATTAAACAAGTAACTTGGCAACTTGAATATTTTCAGAAAGTGTGGAAACTGAGTGTGGAAACATACTTAGGAGTGTATTTTTTTTCCTTTCTCAGCAGATGCTTGGACTGCTGAGCTTGAATGTAAAACATTTGCTTGTCGCTGATTGTACTCATTCTTGTTTCCTCTGCTGCTTAGGACTCCAATCAGCCATGATTCCTAAGTATTCCCTGATGGGACCATTTAAGGGACATATGTGCACAAAGAGCAGCCGTAAGTATCAGAATGTTATACGGCTTTGGTACTCGGGAAACTGACTTCACATAATATCAAGTTATCCCTCGAACACATTCTTATTTTCCTATCAATTCTTAAATTTATTCAACATCTGTGCTCCAAGTACTAGAAACCTTGGATGAGAAATTGGTCCTTGCTGTGTCCCTTTTCTAACCAGGAATCTTTAGTGGTTGCTGTGACTAAGCTGTAACGATTAACAAAATAGTAATTAAACTTGATGAGCAGGAGAACTCTACCCAGCTCCACAGGATTTCCAAAGGCTGCTGCCAGCCCATCATCGATTATCATAGAATTTACAGTGCAGAAGGAGGCCATTCAGCCCATCGAGTCTGCACCGGCTCTTGGAAAGAGCACCAATAGCACCCTACCCAAGGTCAGCACCTCCACCCTATCCCCATAATCCAGTAACCCCTCCCAACACTAAGGGCAATTTTGGACACTAAGGGCAATTTATCATGGCCAATCCACCTAACCTGCACATCTTTGGACTGTGGGAGGAAACCGGAGCACCCGGAGGAAACCCACGCACACACGGGGAGAACGTGCAGACTCCGCACAGACAGTGACCCAAGCCAGATTCGAACCTGGGACCCTGGAGCTGTGAAGCAATTGTGCAATCCACAATGCTACCGTGCTGCCGCATCATCGTCACCTCCTCCTGTTGTCATCTCCGTCTCGCCAAATCTCCCAAAAACTTCCACCAAGGGATTTATTGGAGATCCACTGCCCGTCAGGTACCCAGCCTGAAACTCCCCCTTGACAAATGTACAATCTGCCTTCGGAAGCATGTTTGGCAATAGCAAATTATTGAAATGAGGCCCAGGGCCAAATTTCAAGTTAGCATGGAGGTATCTGGTGATTAGGAAATAGCAGGCAATGATGCCTGATTTTCCATCCATTTAATTTACAGAAGGCCTGTAAATGAACCAACAGTGGTACAGCCTGAATTGGGTGGAAGACTGATTGTGCAAATCGGTATTCTATGTTGGTTAAAGGACATAAGTGGCATTTTTCAGATACAATGGATGGAAAGTATGCTCCGTCCATTTGTTCCAAACCTAACCAGTGATCTGTAAAGAGGCTACTCCGAAAACAGCTCAGTAGTATTTTACTTGAATTTTTGCAGAGTGAAAGGCACCAAAGTGTCCTCCTAAGGCCCACAAATAAACTTAGCCATTGCTGGGTATTTGAAGCCTCCCTTGGATCAGGCCATTCCCCAAATGCACCTTGGCTGGTTCAGCATGGGAGCTGGCTGACTTCCTGCCTTACCACTAATGGTAAACTGCAGTGGATTGCTTACTTAGCGCTTGGAGCTCGGTGGAAGCAGTCAGATAATGCCTGAAATGAGAATGGTTTGGACCTCCTGAAGCCAGCAATGGGAACGTGGCACAAAGACTCTTCTTATCTGGTTTGGGTGGAAGTTGAAGATCGGACCTGGTATTTCAATTACAGAGAACAAAATGGGAAAAAAAGATTTTCTCAAAATATTTTGTTCCCGATTGCTTATTATAACTTGATTCCTTACATTAATTCTCTGTAGTGTCTCATTGTTCGTTTTTGTTTTTGTGTTATTGTCTGACTTGATTTGTATATTTAAGTTCAGATGTGCTGACGTTTTGCTTTGAGTCAGTTTACATAATGTGATAACATAAGAACTAGGAGCAGGAGTAGGCCATCTGGCCCTTCGAGCCTGCTCCGCCATTCAATGAGATCATGGCTGATCTTTTGTGGACTCAGCTCCACTTTCCCCCCCGAACACCGTAACGCCTTTATTCCTTTACTCTTCAAGAATCTATCTATCTTTATCTTGAAGGCATTTAATGAAGGAGTCTCAACTGCTTCACTGGGCAGGGAATTCCATAGATTCACAACCCTTTGGGTGAAGACGTTCCTCCTAAGCTCAATCCTAAATCTACTTCCCCTTATTTTGAGGCTATGCCGCCTAGTTCTGCTTTCACCCACTATTTGAAACAACCTCCCCGCATCGATCCTATCTACTCCCTTCATAATTTTACATGTTTTTAAAAGATCCCCCCGCATCTTTCTAAATTCCAATGAGTACAGTCCAGCCTACTCAACCTCTCCTCATACTCCAACCCTTTCAACTCTGGGATTAACCTAGTGAATCTCCTCTGCACACCCTCCAGCGACAGTATGTCCTTTCTCAGGTAATGAGACCAAAAGTGAACACAATATTCCAGGTGTGGCCTCACTAACACCTTATACAATTGCAGCATAACCTTCCTAGTCTTAAACTCCATCCCTCTACCAATGAAGGACAAAACTCCATTTGCCTTCTTTATCACCTGTAAACCAACTTTTTGCAACTCATGCACTAGGACACCCAGGTCCCTCTGCACAGCAGCATGTTGTAATATTTTATCATTTAAATAATAATCCCTTTTTCTGTTATTCCTACCAAAATGGATAACCTCACATTTGTCAACATTGTATTCCATCTGCCTGACCCTAGCCCATTCACTTAAACTATCCAAATCCCTCTGCAGACTTCCTGTATCCTCTGCACTATTTGCTTTATCACTCATCTTTAGTGTCGTCTGCAAACTTGGATACATTGCACTTGGTCCCCAACTCCAAATCATCTATGCAAATTACGAACAATTGTGGGCCCAACACTGATCCCTGAGGGACACCACTAGCTACTGATTGCCAACCAGAGGAACACCCATTAATCTCCACTCTTTGCTTTCTATTAATTAACCAATCCTCTATCCGTGCTACTACTTTACCCTTAACGCCATGCATCATTATCTTATGCATAATAATAATAATAATCGCTTATTGTCACAAGTAGGCTTCAATGAAGTTACTGTGAAAAGCCCCTAGTCGCCACATTCCAGCACCTGTTCGGAGAGGCCGGTACGGGAATTGAACCCGTGCTGCTGGCATTGTTCTGCATTGCATGCCAGCTATTTAGCCCACTGTGCTAAACCAGCCCCTGAGGTTACAGAAGGTTACAGCAACCTTTTGTGTGATACCTTGTCAAAAGCTTTCTGGAAATCCAGATATACCACATCCATTAGCTCCCTGTTATCTACCGCACACGTAATGTCCTCAAAAAATTCCACTAAATTAGTTAGGCACGACCTGCCCTTTATGAACCCATGCTGCATCTGTCCAATGGGACAATTTCCATCCAGATGCCTTGCTATTTCTTCCTTGATGATAGATTCCAGCATCTTCCCTACTACCGAAGTTAAGCTAACTGGCCTATAATTACCCGCTTTCTGCCTACCTCCTTTTTTAAACAGTGGTGTCACGTTTGCTAATTTCCAATCCGCCGGGACCACTCAAGAATCTAGCAAATTTTGATAAATTATCACGAGTGCATTTGCAATTTTCCTAGCCATCTCTTTTAGTACTTTGGGATGCATTCCTTTAGGGCCAGGAGACCTGTTTACCTTTAGCCCCATTAGCTTGCCCATCACTGCCACCTTAATGATAACAATCGTCTCAAGGTCCTCATCTGTCATAACCTCATTTCTATTAGTCACTGGCATGTTATTTGTGTCTTCCACTGTGAAGACTGACCCAAAAAACCTGTTCAGTTCCTCAGCCATTTCTCCCATTATTAAATCTCCCTTCTCATCCTCTAAAGGACCAATATTTACCTTAGCCACTCTTTTTGTTTTATATATTTGTAGAAACCTTTACTATCTGCTTTTATATTCTGAGCAAGTTTACTCTCATAATCTATCTTACTCTCCTTTATAGCCTTTTTAGTAGCTTTCTGTTGCCCACTAAAGATGTCCCAATCCTCTAGTCTCCCACTACTCTTTTCCACTTTGTATGCTTTTTCCTTCAATTTGATACTCTCCCTTATTTCCTTCGGTCGATTTTCCATCTTTCTACTGTCCTTCCTTTTTGTTGGTATAAACGTTTGCTGAGCACTGTGAAAAATCGCTTGGAAGGTTCTCCACTGTTCCTCAACTGTTTCACCATAAAGTCTTTGCTCCCAGTCTACCTTAGCCAGCTCTTCTCTCATCCCATTGTAATCTCCTTTGTTTAAGCACAAACCACTAGTGTTTGATTTTACCTTCTCACCCTCCGTCTGTATTTTAAATTCCAGCATATTGTGATTGCGCCTTCTGAGAGGATCCCTAACTATGAGATCATTAATCAATCCTGTCTCATTACACAGGACCAGAAGTGATGTGTTAGGCAGGTAGGTTCGATGTGGGCTACACTCGATGCAGGGAAGCTAGAAACAGACGTCTAACACTGGAGAAGATCCAACACTGTTTTATTCAACGATAGAACTGATATACATATTCAGCTGTGGGTCGACACTATACTGAACTGACTGGAGACCTTTTAGTAGCCTGACCAGACTTACTAGCTACCGCATGGTGTTTGCACTCCCTAGCTCGTGGACTCTGACTGTCTCAGTGGCTGGGTCCAGAGAGAGCAGGAAACCTAGTGCCCTCTGGCTTTATAGTGGTAGTGTCCTGTCTGGTGATTGGCTGCACTGTGTTGTGTGCTTACTGGTCATCCTGTGTGTCAATCACTGCCTGTCTGCTTCTCATTATATACATGAGTGGATATTATGACAAGATCTAGGATCGCTTGTTCCCTCATAGGTTCCATTACATACTGTTCTAGGAAACTATCGCGGATACATTCTATAAACTCCTCTTCAAGGACTGCCTTGACCGGCCTGGTTAAACCAATCGACATGTACATTAGAATCCCCCTTGATAACTGCTGTACTATTTCTACATGCATCAGTTATTTATTTGTTTATTGCCCGTCCCACCGTCATGCTACTATTTGGTGGCCTATAGACTACTCCTATCAGTGACTTTTTTGCCTTACTATTCCTGCTTTCCACCCAAATGGATTCAACCTTATCCTCCATAGCACCAATGTCATCCCTCACTACTGCCTGGATGGCATCCTTAAATAACAGAGCTACACCACCTCCCTTACCATCCACTCTGTCCTTCCGAATAGTTTGATACCCTTGGATATTTAACTCCTAGTCATGACCATCCTTTAACCATATTTCATTAATGGCCACTAAATCATAGTCATTCATGATGATTTGCGCCATCAACTCATTTACCTTGTATGATGGTAAAAGCACAACAGTGAAAGTGTGATAGCAGAAATATGATGAGGCAAGTAAATGCTTCACAATAGTAGGTACAGGCTTCATTACTTTTATATACATTGTAGATAGGTGTTGTTAAAAATGTCTCAATCATCAATGAGTATCGAGTTGTCATTTGATTGAAATATCTAGATATTTATAAATATTTGGATTTCTAAAACCTGATTCAAATGAACAAGACTGACACACACACCTCTCTGGATCATTATGACAGGACAAGAATATGTCTGTCTATTTGGGAATTTGAAATCATGCAGGCCAGCATGATGGTGAAGAAGTAAATGCTTCACCCACTCACATACACCAGACAGACCACTTGAACACTAACATGCAAAATACTAATAATTACATTTTTAAAATATTTTTTGCTGCTGAGGCTCAAGGTATAAGTGGCTTTCATTCACCAAAAAATGGTTTTGCTGTGAGGAGGGGGGACCTGACACCCAAGAACAGGTGCGTTCGGAGTGGGTTTGCAGTTAAAATGAATGAATTCTCGGTTAGGACCACAATCTGTCTTCAACATGTTCACATCTAGGTTTAATGGGAATGGACCCGGATGCTGGCAGGAAACTTACCTGGCAAATCAAGATTAAATTATTGCATGCAGGTGAGGTCTTTGTAAATTGATTTTAACTTTGCTCCACATGTAATGAAATGAAATGTATTGACTTGACTCGGGAAACAGAGCGGAGACGGATCATCGTGCAGGTAGTTGATTTAAAGTTATCATTACCCCAGCTGAATAAAATCTCACTCATTACAGCTGGTATCTCAGTTCCTTCTGGCAAATGTTTAGCAGGTTTCTGTGTGCCAACATCAGGAAAGGCAGGAGGATGTGTTGGCCAGCACATCAGAAGAGAAAGACCATCACCATCCACAGAAGTGACAATGAACGCATTTTGCGGGTCTCTTAGCAAATCCGTAATGACTGTAAAATATCGAGACGCCACAAATAGGATTTGCGCCAGCTAGATTTCGGAACGCAATCTTCCCGGGCCCTCACTGCTGATGTCATCAGGTTCATGCCCAGAAAGGGGTTGCGGTTGACTTAACTTCCCCCCTCTAAAATGGCCTAGCAAGCCACTCAGTTCAGGGGCAATTAGGGATGGGCAACAAACGCTGGCCCAGCCAGCAACGCCTGCATCCCAAGAATGAAAAAAAAAAACGCATTTTCATCCATTCGAATGTAATTAGCGAGTTTAAAGTCAGCTGACCCAGCCTCACTGAATCTTCCCACCCACCAGCGTTGTTACACGGGTAAGAATTACTACCACTCTGTAAAAATGTGAACCAAACATCAAAGACTCTGAAAGGGAGGAAGGAGGTAGTACAGCTCTCTACAGTGTACCACGGTGCACAAGGGGAAGGTGACCACTGGCAAGTTGTGGAGGGGGGGTCATTCAGGAATGCAGGGCTGAGGAGGGCAGGTCAGGGGTCACTCCTAGACTGAGGGTCGCGGTAGATCTGTATTACTAATAAGCCTGCTATGTGTCTGTTTTAAACTGTGTGTTTATACAACTGTTGAGAGATTCTAGTGCAAAGTCTTTTTCTATTCCCAGCTGCTAACTGCCCTCAGAGATTACAGAGCAACGCCTCTTGTCTGAAAACATTTTTACTGCCATCGATGAATCTTAAGCTAAGAAGTGAGAATGAACTCATGGATAGCAGTAGCCAATGGCCTGGGGGTCTGGGCCGACTGGGGGAGCGGGGCTCATGAAGTGGGGGAAGAGAATGAGAAGAATGGAGATCACCAGCCTTGTGGTGTTGGGTGCTCTGGTGCACAGATGAGCCAACACAGTTGTATGTGGTACAACTCTATTTTATTTTAACTCTTATAATACAGTTCGTTCTGGATACCCTGCACGTGCTGTCTCCCTGAGTGTGTCGTGTAGCAGGTCTGTCCTGGTCCTCCTCTCCAGCTAATACTGACCACCAGGTGTCGTGTTTGTGCTTTTATATCTTTCTGTGATTGGTTGTGGTGGTGTGTGTTCTGATTTGTCTGTTGGTGTGTCTAGCATGATGTGTGTGTTTGAATATCATGACATCCCCCCTTTTTACAAAGATATGTGCCTACGTGGTTATAAATATAATCGTGTCGTGAGTGCATCTAAGAGTGTGTGTGTGTGCTGTGTACAGCGTGTGTATATGACGTAACTATTTACATGGGGCGATGTCGGGTGCGTCACACTAACAAGGTTGTACCATAACAAAACATGAATGCGAGAAAAAAAAAACTTGAACAGTGGTCCGGTCAGACGATATCTTGGACTGTTGGAGGTGATGCTGTTGCCGAAGTCTCTACTTTTCCATTTGTTGTACTTCGTGCAGTGCTTGGTTTTTCATTCATGCAAATATAACATTCAACATCTTTGTTATTGTTGCCTTGGCTGTGGTTTGGTTCTGGTGGCGATGGAAGGGGCATGATCCGTGGCATCTCCACAAAGTCATCCTTGGGAACCAGTGGAGGATCCGGCGTGTGCGTACGGTTCAGTTGCGAGCGTGGAAGGCGGCGCAAAGCTCGCTGATTGCGCCTACGCACCAATCCATCCGCCCTGCATGCCAGGAACAAGGTGGAGTCTTTTTTCATTTTATGTTTGTGGTGGACGGCATCTTGTAGCCGATGGGTCGTTGCCATCGAAGAAGCACCATCACTAATATCATGCAAGGCGATGACTGTGCCAGATGTGGAAGTTGGCCGAGACCGTCCACGCTGGTTCCGGCCACCTGCTGTGCCGGAAGGGCGACTCCGCAGAGAAACGTCGAAGCATGTTGCCTTGGAGAGAGAATTGTTGCTCGCATCAATGTCTGGCGATGGCGCGAATTGGTGTGTCCGTCTTGGACTGCCGGTGCTGGTCGCCACTGCCGACCCAGTGGGACTGCCACGCGATCCATTCCCTGTCGTCGTGGCATCCGCCGTCACCCTGAGCGTGCCATCACCGAGGCCGCGACACCGCCCGTCCGGAGCAAGGTCTGGCGTGCGCGAATCAGAGTCGGCGCTTGGCTGCTCCCCATCTGGAGTCCGGTCTGCCTTCCGTCGATGCTCCCCGTCCGGAGTCCCAACAGGTTCACTGGAGGCAGCCGAGATTCCCTGAAGCTGCACTTCTGGAGTCGGAACATGCAGGAATGCACCAACCAGTGGAGAGGCTCGAGCCATCGAGGGTGGAAGCGGTGCGCCACCACCGCAGTCGTCAGTGGTCCCACCGTGATCGTCGAGTGCCTCGGTACGCACTAGGCGAGGTCTGTCACCTTGCACCTTTTGCATGGGAAGTGGGATGCTGTCGTCACTCGTCTCACATCCCGTGGATAGATCCTCATTAGCAGCTTGCTGTTCACTAGGGTTGGGTAAATTGTCAGAGTTTTCATCTGGTGGTGCACACCATGTTGGTGGACTGTCATTGTCTTGCCGTTGTCCTTCATTTGGGCTTTTCTTCTTTGGAATTTTAAATCTTCCCCCAGACATTGCAGAACCTTGTTTATTACCCCCAAATTCTC
Organism: Scyliorhinus torazame; assembly: GCF_047496885.1. Classification (NCBI taxonomy): domain Eukaryota; kingdom Metazoa; phylum Chordata; class Chondrichthyes; order Carcharhiniformes; family Scyliorhinidae; genus Scyliorhinus; species Scyliorhinus torazame. The sequence goes on along the minus strand of NC_092707.1, from coordinate 334,163,255 downwards.
CCATATGTATGGTCTCGAATATAGGATCCAATGTTTCTATCGACATTGTACTATTTTCCAAAGAACATTCCGTTTCACTTTTCTTCTCAGGTACCTCATATGTATCTTTGTCTAATGTACATGCCTTCATGGTCTCTGGGTCTGATTTTGCTGGGACTGGCATGGTCACAGTCTCTCTTTTACTGTTCTCAATTGCCCACATTATACTCCCCATACATAACTGCTTAATCACTGGGGTTAGTGTGGTACAATGGATAATCGGGTCGACCTTATCTGCATCTTCACCATTAGTGGAAAGCACACTTGGTTCACTTGAAACTGCTGCGGGTTTTAAATTCGTTATCTGGCTACTCGATGTCGGTGTCTTCAGGTTTCTTGCTCCAATGTTCTGCTCATTTATCAGTGGAGTGTGTATAGGTTCAATGCAATTAATGTTCCCCATAAGGTTTGAAGAGTCATTACTGACTAACTGCTGGTCTCCGAAGTTGGGACTTTGCGGCGTTGTGTTGAAGGGAGACATTTGTCCCTGTTGTAGATATGATTCAGGTTGTGTTATTTCCATTACCTGAGGATCAATGTCTTGTCCATTTTTTCGATCCGTACTAAAACACTGGCAATTCTCAGTCTGCTCCTTGCAAGTTAAACATTCAATTAATTTCTTTAGCAAATCCTCAGCATCCTTCTGTGACCGTGCAGCATTATTAATCTCTGTTCGGCTATAATGATCCTGAAGGTCAGCGCATAAACCTTTTTTCTTCGGGCTTGGAAGAGGCGATTCCTTTGGCTTGTCTTCAGTTGGGCTTGAACAATCTTCAGCGCTGTGCCCTTCATTGTAGCATGAGAGACCGTCATGGTCATGCTGCTGTGTAGTGGAGCATGGTAGGCTGTTATAGCCTTCTTGCTGTTCACGTGAGCATGGCAGACTTGCATCGTCTGCCGCTGGTTGGTCAGGAGAGGTTGCTAGACCCTCATGGTCTTGTTCCTGCAAGGAACGCACATTGGAGTCTTGCGTTGCTTCTATCGTGGAGGCTGTCCACGAGCTCTCTGTGGAGGCTTGTGACACTGGAGTCACTTCTTGTTCGTGCAAGGACTGCGCTCTGGAGTCTTGCGTTGCTTCTATCGTGGAGGCTGTCCACGAGCTCCCTGTGGAGGCTTGTGACTCTGGAGTCACTTCTTGTTCATGCAAGGACTGCGCTCTGGAGTCTTGCGTTGCTTCTATCGTGGAGGCTGTCCACGAGCTCTCTGTGGAGGCTTGTGACACTGGAGTCACTTCTTGTTCGTGCAAGGACTGCGCTCTGGAGTCTTGCGTTTCTGCAATTATGGAGTCTGTCCACGAGCTTGCTGTGGAGGCTTGTGACACTGGAGTCACTTCTGGTTCATGCGAGGACTGCGCTCTGGAGTCTTGCATGTCTTCTTTCATAGAGTCGGGAACGTTGAGCGGGACGTGGACCACGCTCTGTGTGGCAGCAGGGCGCTCTCCGTGTGCTTGCACCGCTCCCTGTCTGTTAATGTCAGGCTGCAGCATCATCCGGTACTGATAAGTTGGGACGCCATATCTGCTGGATTGAAGATCCTCAAATCCGAAAAATGAATCCGCATCTGCGTCGGATTCAATATGGGGGCCGCCAATGTGCAACACGAAAGGTTCGTCCGAGTCATAGTCGTATAGGACCACGGAGCTATCATTGGGCTCGCGAGGTCCCGAAACACTGTAAAGATTATCATCGAAGTATTCGAGGTCGGAATCATCGGCTTGTGCGTAAGTAACTGCTTGTCGGAGGGTTCTTCAGAGGTCAAATTCATCTCCTGGGTCAATTTGCGGCAATGTGCTGTCATTCCAGGTGAGGGAAGGTTGTTTTACAGCTTTAACAGATTTTTGTTTTTTTGATTTGGGACGTTTCCCTTTTAAATTGGATTTGGGACATTTCCCCTTTAAATTGGTGCGGTCTGGGGCCTCTGACATCCTGACACTCGGTATGCAGCACGTAGGAAGCGACTGCGCATGCTCAAATCGCTGTTCCTTTACCGATGGCCGTTTTCTTGACTGCGCATGCGCAGCATCTCGCGCATGCGCAAACGAAACTTCCGGTTCTGCGCACTGCTCGCGCAACTGTGCTAGCGTGATACCTTTAGCAAGATGGCCGCCGACCTCGACCCAGCCCTCTCTCAGGCCCGGGATTTCGGCCTCTGGGAATTCGGGCTCCGGGATCCCGGCCACGAGGTGAGTACTGCCGCTTTTCTTACCTTTACTTGCCGATTGGATTGCGTTTTCTTCACAGTACTTGGAGAATTTGTCCAGGACTGCCTGGTAATCGTACCTTTGCTGTCTCCTGAAGAACCTGAACCTTGTGAATATTTCTCTTGCCATTGCACCGGCGATGGTGAGGAGAAATTCAATTTTTTCGCTATCATCCAGGTCTTGGAGTTCAGCTGCCACCAGGAACAATTCGAACACTTGCCGGAATCGCCGCCAGTTTTCGCGGAGATCGCCGTAGCACTGGAGCGGCTGCGGAACCGGGAGCTCTATCATTTTGCCTGGGCACTGCTGGTTGTCTGTGTACACTGAGGTATGCCGGCAGGTATCGATCCACTCCTGTACCATGTGGTGTTGGGTGCTCTGGTGCACAGATGAGCCAACACAGTTGTATGTGGTACAACTCTATTTTATTTTAACTCTTATAATACAGTTCGTTCTGGATACTCTGCACGTGCTGTCTCCCTGAGTGTGTCATGTAGCAGGTCTGTCCTGGTCCTCCTCTCCAGCTAATACTGACCACCAGGTGTCGTGTTTGTGCTTTTATATCTTTCTGTGATTGGTTGTGGTGGTGTGTGTTCTGATTTGTCTGTTGGTGTGTCTATCATGATGTGTGTGTTTGAATATCATGACAAGCCTAAGGGGCCCTCCTGCGAAAGAAGGCAGGACAGTGATGTTCAGGCTGGGGGTATTTGGGGATGGTGGTTTGGTGGTGCTGCTATGCAATCACTCCGAGATGATGCAGTGGCTGCCCAGGGGTGTTAAATGTTACGACATGACGGCAATGAGAACAGAGGATGACAAAGCCTGAGTTTGACCTGCGCCTGTTAGTGTAGCCTTTCCCTGCCTCAGGGAGTAGTTATGCTCATCAAACTAATTGTCTATCATCATTTGACCCTCACTAATGTCAGCTGACCACAGTCTCACAGTTGAGGTGAGGGGTTGAAAAAAGGGTGAAGGAATGATGCTTGGGCATCGGGTAGGATAGTGTCGAGCCTTGCAGTTGCGACTACCCCATGTCCTGGGGGATCCAACAGTCCTCAAGGTGCACGTGGAAATTCATTTGCCCCAACATATGATGAACCTCACTACTGCTGATATTAAGGGAGGGAGCAACCAGAAGTCAACCCATAGGCTATTTTGAAGGGGTGAGGGCAGTGACTGTGGTTGATATAGCGATGAAGTATGATAGACAGCAGAGAATTGAGGTAACGCTGGGCACTGGATACTGTGTCGGATAGTCAACTTCATGGACCAGGAGGTCAAGGGGTGCTGGGAGTTATTCAGGGATTCTCTCTCTCGCACAGTGGTTAGCACTGCAGCCTACTGCAATGAGGACCCGGGTTCGAATCCCGGTCCTGGGTCACTCTGTGTGGAGTTTGCACATTCTCCCCATATCTGCATGGGGTTCACCCCCACAACCCATGGGGCAGCCCGGTAGCACAAGAGGCTAGCACTGTGGCTTCACAGCGCCAGGGTCCTAGGTTTGATTCCCCGCTGGGTCACTGTTTGTGCGGAGTCTGCACATTCTCCCCGTGTCTGCGTGGGTTTCCTCTGGGTGTTCCAGTTTCCTCCCACAGTCCAAAACGTGCAGGTTAGGTGGATTGGCAATGCCAAATTGCCCTTAGTGTGTAAAAGGTTAGGAGGGGTTATTGGGATAGGGTGGATGTGAGGGCTTAAGTGGGTCGGTGCAGACTCGAATGGCCCCCTTCTGCACTGTATGTTCTATGTTCTATGTTCACTCAAAGATGTGTAGGTTAGGTGGATTGGCCACGCTAAATTGCCCCTTAATTGAAAAACGATAATAATTGGCTAGTCTAAATTTATTTAACAGCACTGGCGCTGGACAGACAGTGTCAACTCCGAGAGGCCCAACCCATGGAGTAGCCTGCAACAGAGGAACAGGAGGCCGCTGGTCAGGCTCATGACCCGGTCGCCATCTGTCCGAGGAGGGAGGGAAAAGACATAGGAGAAGGAGACCTCGGGTTTACAGGACCAGCGTGTCATTCCTGAAGTTGTAGGACACCATGTGCCGCTGAAGAAGGAGACAGTGCAGTACCTTTGCCATGTCCTTGTGGACCTGGCGTCGCTTGGCCGAGGAGGGCTCCTTGTAGCCGTGAAGGCAACAGAAGTCCTGAACCTCTTCACCAGCGCATCATTCCAGGGCTTTGATGTCGAGCAGACCCACCAAGATGCCAGGGCTGCAGGATTTGCCAAATGACATGTGGCCTTGAGGGCACCATGACATGAGGGAATACCCTTCATCAACCAAAATGGTTTCCACTCCGAGTGCCCAACTAGTCTGTGACACCAGATGAGCATCATGCACACATCCTTGGGAGCATGCATGACAGCTTCAAACTGGGACATTCGCAGATCCCCAGGGTCTTCAAGGACCACCCCAGGCTGCCAGGATGGCTTGTGGAGGTTAAGGGCAACCTTTTGAGGTAATGGAGTTCCGAGGCGGAGTTCCTTTATAATGGAACTCACAGAGCCACCAAGACAGCCATCGAATGGTGCATAGGGCTGCTGAAGATGCGTTTCCGCTGCCTCAACTAGTCTGGTGGTGCTTTTCAGTATAGCCCAGAGGGTTTCCCACATTGTCGTCCTCTGTTGTGCCCTCCACACCTGGTGCTGCAGTGGGGCAACATGCTAGAAGAAGCAGAGGAGGAAGGTACAGCTCCCATTGATGAGGAGGAGGACCAGACGGAAGTGAAAGAAGAGCCTGAGGATGTCCCTGAGGGAGGAGGATAGCGGTAGCCAGGAAGCATCAGGGTTTCCCTCAGTGCCTCCAGGTTCACGCAATAGGAGACTTGGTGTCCAGCAGCTTCACAAACACCCATCCCCTCCAAAATCCTTTGCTGCCCCTAAGCCTTCCATCCCCCCACCCCAAACCTTCAAAACCCCTCCTCCAAAAGTCTAATTGACAAGGAATTTAGTATTAGTAAATAAATGGTTTCGGGGAAATTAATCGGATTGAAGGCGGACAAATCTCCAGGGCCTGATAATCTTCATCCCAGAGTACTTAAGGAAGTAGCCCTAGAAATAGTAGATCCATTGGTGGTCAATTTCCAAAATTCTTTGGATTATCGAATGGTTCCTACAGATTGGAGGGTAGCGATGTAACCCCGTTATTCAAAAAGGGAGGTAGAGAGAAAACCGGGAACTATAGACCAGTGAGCCTAACATTGGTAGTAGGGAAGTTGAATCCATTTTCAAGGATTTCATAGCACAGCATTTGGAAAGCAGTGGTGTAATTAGACAAAGTCAGCATGGAATTATGAAAGGAAAATCACACTTGACAAATCTACCAGACTTTTTTGAATTTGTAACTAGTAACTGTAACGGGAGAGCTGTGGTTTATTTAGACTTTCTGAAGGCTTTCAACAAGGTCTCACATAGCAGATTAATATGTAAAGTTAAAGCGGGTGGGATTACAGGTAGTGGCTGGATTCTCCGCCGGCAGGATGGTCCATTTTGACGGCAGCCCGGGGGTTTCTCGACGGCGTGGGGCTGTCCCGCTGAGCAGCCGGCGTAACGGAGCATCCTGCCGGCGGGGTGAAGCAGAAATGTGCGCGGCAGGGCGGAGAATTTGCCCAGTGTCTTGAGATGGATAGAAAGCTGGTTAGCAGACAGGAAGCTAAAAGTTGGAATAAATGGGTCTTTTCTGATTAGCGGGCAGTGACTAATGAAGTACCGCGGGGATCTGTGCTATGACCCCACGTTCACGTTATATATTAAGAATTTGGACGAGGGAACTAAATACATTGGGCGAAATTCTCCATTATCGGCGGAAAGTCCGCCGATCGGCGCAAAAAACGGCGCAAATCCCACTTGCGTCACGTCATAAAAATGGGCCGATAGTCTGCGGTCCGAAATGGGTTAGCAGCGACGTAACGGGAACCGCGCTTGCGCAGTGGTTCACGCCGTGCAGCGTCAGAGGCGCTGCACGGCGTGACGGCTCATAAGGCCGCGCAGCTCCCCCCCACCCGACTGGAACAGCCGACCGCAACACCCGACTTGTTGGCTGGCCGTCGCTCAGCCCCGAGGTTCGAGTCACGCGATGTGGAGGCGCTCCTGGACGCGGTGGAGCAGAGGAGGGACGCCCTGTATCCCGGGCACGGCCGCAGAGTTGCCCCACGCCACAGCCGGCGTCTGTGGAGGGAGGTGGCAGAGGCCGTCACCGCTGTGGCCCTAACACCACGGACAGGCACCCAGTGCCACAAGAAGGTGAACGACCTCGTCAGAGCAGGCAGGGTGAGCCTCCCCCATATCCCCCATATCCCCCCTCCCCCAAATCCCCCCTCCCCCATATCCCCCCTCCCCCATATCCCCCCTCCCCCATATCCCCCATATCCCCCATATCCCCCCTCCCCCATATCCCCCCTCCCCCATATCCCCCATATCCCCCCTCCCCATATCCCCCCTCCCCCATATCCCCCCTCCCCCATATCCCCCCTCCCCCATATCCCCCATATCCCCCCTCCTCCATATCCCCCATATCCCCCCTCCCCCATATCCCCCATATCCCCCCTCCCCCATATCCCCCCTCCCCCATATCCCCCCCTCCCCCATATCCCCCCCTCCCCCATATCCCCAAGTGAATTCAGCCCTAACCTTAACCTCTGCAATGCACGCGCAACCGATGGCGTGCATTCATATACCTGCCTAACACTGTTGCCTTTTACCCCTGCCCCCCCCCCCCACAGGAGAAGCACGCACACAACAATAGGGAGCATGTGAGGACTGGAGGAGGGCCCGCTGATGAGAGGCCACTGACCGTACACGAGGAAAGGGCCCTGGAACTGGCTGGCGGACCTGAGGACCGGGAGGTTGCTGATGCAGAGGTCGGGGCCCCACGAGCAAGTGAGCCACCAACAGCCCGTCCCCATATCCCCCCTCCCCTATATCCCCCTCCCCCGTATCACCTGATCACTGCCTGATGTCTAACCATGCATGCTTCATTGTGTATCGCAGGACCAAACGTCCAGGCACCCATCCCCGCAGATGCACACCGCCTGCAGGATGCCCCTCGGAGACCACAGGAGACGGAGAGACCCGCACCCTCCAGCATGCGACGCCCGCAGGATGCCCCTCGGAGACCACAGGAGACGGAGAGACCCGAACCCTCCAGCATGCGACGCCCGCAGGATGCCCCTCGGAGACCACAGGAGACGGAGAGACCCGCACCCTCCAGCATGCGACGCCCGCAGGATGCCCCTCGGAGACCACAGGAGACGGAGAGACCCGAACCCTCCAGCATGCGACGCCCGCAGGATGCCCCTCGGAGACCACAGGAGACGGAGAGACCCGCACCCTCCAGCATGCGACGCCCGCAGGATGCCCCTCGGAGACCACAGGAGACGGAGAGACCCGCACCCTCCAGCATGCGACGCCCGCAGGATGCCCCTCGGAGACCACGGGAGACGGAGAGACCTGGAGCAACAGGGAGACGACACCCCCGTCACGTGCGGGAGCGACCACCCAGCGATGAGGGAGGCAGCCACAGGCCCCCGTCACATCCGAGCCAGGACACCCCTACCCGGGACACCACTACCCAGGACACCCCTACCCGGGACACCCCTACCCGGGACACCACTACCCGGGACAGCACTACCCGGGACAGCACTACCCGGGACAGCACTACCCAGGACACCCCTACCCGGGAAGACGAAATACCGGACAGTGACTCAGAGTGGATGGGTGGAGACGAACCCCCACCCCAAAGTGCCATGGACTCAGAGTGGGACGAAGAGCACGACACAACGCCACTGCTGTCACCAACACCCTCCACCATCGCAGAAACACTCACCACGGTTGGGCACTTTAGTGATGAGGCGTCTGGTACACTCACTGGTGCGCACAACACAGCTGTCCCGGTACAGCAGGTGGAGGTAGGAGCAGCAGAGGGACCGGGCGGTCGGAGGGCAGCCCAGGCCAAGCGAACATCTGCCGCCCAGATGGATCCCGGGTTCCTGCAGTTACCACACCCACACAAAGATCCGATGCAACCACCGACACGGAGACGAGCGAAGAGGGTGACGGGTGGCTTGCGGCGGCTGCGGTCGCAGGTGGAGGAGTCCACCCGCGTCCAGGAGCTGGGAGTGGTCCCGGTCATGCGTGCCACCCAGGCTGACACCGCACGGGTGGCGTCCGCGGTGGAGGCAATGGGTGCGACGGTGTCAGACATGGGGAACGGTTTGCGAGGCCTGGGGCCTTCCGTGCAGGCGGCGTCTGTGGCCCAGGAAATGGCTGCCCTCTCACAGGAGGCCATGAGCCAGTGCCAGCGCCAGATGGCAGAGGCGCTCAACGCCATAGCCCAGTCTCAGCAGGCCATGGCCCAGTCTCAGCAGGCCATGGCCCAGTCTCAGCAGGCCATAGCCCAGTCTCAGCAGGCCATGGCCCAGTCTCAGCAGGCCATGGCCCAGTCTCAGCAGGCCATAGCCCAGTCTCTGCAGGCCATGGCCCAGTCTCTGCAGGCCATGGCCCAGTCTCAGCAGGCCATCGCTGAGGGCATCGGCGCCAGTGGCCATGTGCGAGCTGGCGTCGCACTGTCGCAGACAGGGTTCGACAACCCCCTGGGCTCCATGGCTGCAAACCTGCAGACCCCTGTCGATACCAGCACGGGCCTCCAGGACTGGCAGCGCCAGATGTCGGGGGCGCGTCGGATGGCCAGTCCGTTCGCATCCCCCACCCATGTAGAGGCCTGGGGGCCATCGGGCACCCCGAGGGAGGAGGAGGTGGTGTGGTCCATCCCGGCTCCCTCTGTAGGGGAGGTCCCGGTACACCGCGACACCTCGGACTCCCCTCCTTCCGTCCCAGGTGCATCGGGTGGGCAACGGGCAGGACAGGCTGGCAGCTCGCCATCCCAGTCGCCCGGGCCGCAGCCTGGCCCATCTAGGCCAGGACGCCCCAGGAAACGGCCGCCAAAGGGATCCAGTGTCAGAGGGCAGGAATCACAGGAGTCCACCTCCAGTTCTGCTGTACCGTCTGGGGAACCACGTAGACGTAGTCAAAGGGCCCGTAAGGCCAAACAATTAGACACTGAGTAAGTTGGCATGGGTGCAGGGCACAGATGAGTTTTAGGGGCTAGGGCACGTGCATGAACTCCTTTGGTTATTAAAGTCAATGTTACACCTACCGAAGCTGCCTTTGTGCTCTGTCCAAAGTGTGCGGGGGTGTCATGTACGTTGAGCGCAAGTGTGTGTGTGAGGGGTGGTCTTACCTCAGCCCCAGGTGAGTCTGACCCCTTCCCCCTGGGCCGCCATCAACATCCCCCGGGCAGAGGACGGGACCGTGCGCTGCAGTGTCACAGCCGCATGCAGGGATGGTCCGGGTGGATGGTGGTACTGTGGCCATGGGTCAGACATAGTCCAACGATGTAGAGCCAGGAGCTCATCGGAGGCGGGTTGTCATCATTCTCCATGGCCTGCGATAGACACGCGTCCACCCGCAACTGGGTGAGCCCGGCCCGTTGTGCCGCCGGTGGATCGGCAATTGGGGGTGGGGGGGTGGTGTGCATGCGGGTGGGGTGTGTGGGGTTGGGGAGGGGGGTGAGGGTGCTGGGTGGGTGGATGCGTGGGGGGTGTGGGTGGTCGGCTGTTGTCATGGTGTGCGGTCTGTGGCCATACTACCCGATTCCCACGCCCATCTAGTCAGTGAAGCGGGCGTCTATCAGTCTGTCCCGTGCCCGCTGGGCCAGCCGGTAACGGTGGACAGCCACCCGCCTGTGTCTACCCCGTCTGCCCTGACCATTGCCCCCATCCCCCTCATCTGGGGAGGACTGGGCCTCTTCCTGCTGCTCCTCCACTCCGCCCTCCTCTGCCTGCGGCACATCGCCCCTCTGCTGGGCTATGTTGTGCAGGACGCAGCACACCACAATGATGCGGCCGACCCTATCTGACCGATACTGGAGGGTGCCCCCAGAGAGGTCCAGGCACCTGAAACGCATCTTCAGCACGCCAAAGCACCTCTCGATCACTCCCCTTGTCGCTACATGGGCATCATTGTAGCGGTTCTCCGCCTCATTGCGTGGCCTCCGTATAGGCGTCATCAGCCACGATCGCAATGGGTAGCCCCTGTCGCCCAGCAACCAGCCCCTCAGCCGGGGATGGCGTCCCTCGTACATGCCGGGGATGGATGACCGCGACAACACGAATGAGTCGTGTACACTGCCTGGGTGACGGGCGCAGACGTGCAGGATCATCATGCGGTGGTCGCAGACCACCTGTACGTTCATTGAATAGGTCCCCTTCCTATTAGTGAACACGGCCCTGTTCTCTGCAGGTGGCCGCACGGCGACGTGCATCCCATCGATCGCGCCCTGGACCATGGGGAACCCGGCAACGGCAGAGAAGCCCACGGCCCGGGCATCTTGGCTGGCCCGGTCCACGGGGAAGCAGATGTAGCGGTGCGCCATGGCATAAAGGGCATCTATCACTGCCCCGATGCACCGATGCACCGATGTCTGCGATATGCCGGACAGGTCCCCACTCGGTGCCTGGAATGACCCCGTTGCATAAAAGTTCAGGGCCACCGTAACCTTGACGGACACGGGGAGAGGGTGTCCCCCGCCAGTGCCACGCGGTGACAGGTGTGCCAGCAGGTGGCAGATGTGTGCCACGGTTTCCCGGCTCATCCGGAGTCTCCTCCTGCATTCCCGGTCCGTGAGGTCCTGGTATGACTGCCGGGGCCGGTACACACGGGGCGCCCTCGGGTGCCTCCGTTATCGTGGGGCCGCGACGTCCTCCTCCCCCTCCTCGTCCTGTCGGTCAGGTGTCCCTCCAGCCTGGGCGGCTGCCGCCTGCCCCTCTGCGGCAGCATGCGCCGCCTCTCTGGCACGCTCCTCCTCCTCCTCCTCCTCCTCATCCAGGGCAACATAGACATGAACGGCTGCCACCACGGCGGCCAACATCGCTGGATGGTCTGAAAACATGACGGCCTGGTGGGGGGGAGGGGAACGATGACATGTCATCATTGCCCATATCCCCTCCTCCCCCCAGCCAGGTGGCATGGACCGCATGGGTCCAACTGTTGGAGGCTGGCACCTGGCCAGGTGGACCAACTCATTTGCCCTCCCATCACCCACCCCGGCACGGACCCCAACCCCCAACCTCCACCCCGGCACGGACCCCCTCCCCAACCTCCACCCCGGCACGGACCCCCTCCCCAACCTCCACCCCGGCACGGACCCCCCCCCAACCCCCAACCTCCACCCCGGCACGGACCCCCCCCCCAACCTCCACCCCGGCACGGACCCCCTCCCCAACCTCCACCCCGGCACAGACCCCCCCCCCAACCCCCAACCTCCACCCCGGCACGGACCCCCACCCCCCCCAACCTCCACCCCGGCACGGACCCCCCCCCCCAACCTCCACCCCGGCACGGACCCCCCCCCAACCCCCAACCTCCACCCCGGCACGGACCCCCCCCCAACCTCCACCCCGGCACGGACCCCCTCCCCAACCTCCACCCCGGCACGGACCCCCTCCCAACCCCCAACCTCCACCCCAGCACGGACCCCAACCCCCAACCTCCACCCCAGCACGGACCCCCCCCCAACCCCCAACCTCCACCCCGGCACGGACCCCCCCCCCAACCTCCACCCCGGCACGGACCCCCCCCCCCCCCAACCTCCACCCCGGCACGGACCCCCTCCCGGCACTCCCCCGGAGCCCAGCCTACTCTAACCACCCCCCCCCACCCACCCCCCCCCCGCCGCACACACACACACACAAGCCGAGACACACTTCTCCTCACGCAATCAGTCTGCGGCCACGCCATTTCCTGCCCAGAGCCAACCCCCCAGGCCGTCACTCACCTCCTCGCTGGTCGGCGTGAGCCTGGAGCACCGGGTCACGCCGATGAAAAGGAGGTTTGATTCACGTCGACGTGAACGGTCATCACGTCGACGGGACTTCGGCCCATCCGGAAGGGAGAATATCGGCAGGCCGAAAATCGGCTGCCTTGCGCAGACCCGTGACATCCTCCGCGGCAGCGGCGCCATTAACGCCCCGCCGACTTTTCTCCCTTCGGAGACTTCGGCGGGGGCGGGATTCACGGCGGCCAACGGCCATTCTCCGACCCGGCGGGGGGTCGGAGAATGACGCCCAAAATCTTCAAATTTGCTGATGCTACAAAGTTGGGTGGGAGGGTGAGCTGTGAGGAGGATGCAGAGATGCTTCAGTGGGATTTGGACAGGCTGAATAACTGGGCATGTGCATGCAGATGCAGTATAATGTGGATAAATGTGAGGTAACAAAAATAGGAAGGCATATTATTATCTGAATGGGTGTAAATTGAGAGAGGTGGATACTCAGCAAGATATTTGTGTCCATGTGCATCAGTCCCTGAAAGTAAGTGCGCAGGTACAGCAGGCAGTAAAGAATGCAAATGGTATATTGGCCTTCATAGCGAGAGGATTTGAGTGGAGGAATAGATATGTTTTACAGCAATTGAATAGGGCATTGGTGAGGCCACACCTGGAGTATTGTGCGCAGTTTTGGTTTCCTTATCTGAGGAAGGATGTTCTTGTTATGGAACGAGTGCAGCAAAGGTTTACCAGGCTGATTCCTGGGGTGGCTGGACTGTCATAAATCGGTTAGGATTATCTTTATTGGGGTTCAGAAGATTGAGAGGGGATCTCATAGAAACTTACAAAATTCTTACAGGATTAGGGTAGATTCAGAAAAGAATGTTCCCAATGGTGGGAGAGTCCAGACTAGGTAACATAATTTGAGGATAAGGGATAAACCTTTTAGGACTGAGATGAGGAGAAATCTTTTCACCCAAAAAGTGGTGGATCTGTGGAATTTGCTACCACTGAAAGTAATTGAGGCTAAAATATTGTGTAATTTCAAGAAGGAATTAGATATCTCTTGGGGCTAAAGGAATCAAGGGATATCAGGAAAGGCGGGCTCACGGTATTGAACTTGATGATCAGCCATGATCATAATGAATGGCGGGGCAGACTAAAAGGGCTGAATAGCCTCCCCCTGTTTCTTTGTTCTAATGTTTCTCTATTACCAGGGTGATGAGCCTGGGTTGGCCGTGTGAGTGAGTGAGTCACTAGTTCAGGCAGGAGCATGATGACGCCTTGATTTGATGGAAGCTGTGGTGCTCCTCAGGTTCTGCTTATGTGTGATTCCTGTCTGTCTGCTGACTGCACACTTACTCCATGGTAGAAAGTAAGCAAGCTGTCTGTAAAAGTACAAAACTAATAACACTCCGACTGTAGTGAACCCAATAAGGATTCCACACCAAAATTATGCTTCATAATGCCATGTATTTACATCACATTAGTGTTACGTAAGTACAAACACACTTCCCCTAAAGCACCAAAATTGCTGCAGCACAGATATTTGTTTGGTATGATGTTGAAATCTATCATGTGTGTCTCTAGGCAACTGGGAATGTCAGTGGATCTACATAATGAGCATTCAGTTCACTTCAAACATAAGAATCAGATTTGCAATGTTCAAATATGAAATTTAGGAATCCTTTTTAAATTATTGGGCCTCTGATGTTGAATTTTTGAATGCATTTAAATTAGAAAGAAAATTGCATTACATAAAATACCATCACCCAAGGACAGTGCAAAACATTTTACAGCCACTGAAGTACTTGTGAATTTTGTGCAGAACAAACTTCCAATGTGACAATGATCATATAATCTGTGTTTTATGATATTTGAGGGATAAATATTGACCAAGATACTTGGGAGAACGCCCCTACTGTTATTTGAAATAATGCCATGGGAATCTTTATGTCTACGTGAAATACTAAACAGTTTAAACGGTTTAATGTCTCATCTGAAAGATGGCGCCCCTGGCAGTGCAGCAATGTCTCAGTAATGCACTGGTGTTTCAGCCTAGAGTTCAGTGCTTATTTGATGGAGTGGGACTGCGAACCACAAACTTCTGAATATGAGGTGAGACACTGAAAATAAGTTGAGACTCTGAGCTCCAATGGAAGCAATCAGAAAGAGAGAGACTGTTTTTGTTCCCAAGATCAACGGAGTTATATGAAAATAAACGTATCTGATGAGCAATGTGACAAGTATGACTACAGGCATAACCTTATGCTAATATCTGAAACTGAACTTGCAAGCTCCAGCTAATATTTAAGGTATGCTGATATGTTTTATGTATTTGCATAATCATTAAAATCATCATTTAATTTCATTTCCAGTTGATTATGTGAGCATTCAGTCAAAATGGATTATTTCCATGAGCAGTTTTAATTTATTCAAGGACCTCAATAATAGCTGCTGAAGTGAAAGAAGCTGTGAACTAAATGAATGATAGACTGGTGTTTAATATTGTGCATACTTGATGAATTACTGAGCCCTCTTGTGTTAAACTTCATCTAACAAGTGAATTTGAATATTTCTAATAAAGATTAAACTTCAGTGACCACTCTTTCTAGTTCTGTAGTCTACAAAATTGTTGACAGATATTTCAGTTATAATGGGTGGATTTCTCTGTTCTTGGGACTAAGTGTCCTGGTGAATGGGATAAGCGGCACATTTTCTGCTGTGCTGTGGGGGTGGGAAATCGTGCCTGATTTGATACTTGGAAACTCATTAATTGTGCATCGGCGAGCGGCTCTTCAAATCATATGGCAGGATGGTCACTGACTTGTCCACAACTACCCCACCGCCACCTATTGGGATCGCCCTTGTGCCGAAGACAAGATCGACCATTCCCAGCAACTCAGTATGGATATGTTGATCACATCCTGACATTCACAGCGAGATACATGCAGTGCTGCATTCTGTCTGTTCCTGAACTAAATCTGTCTTGTGTCTCTTACAGACTGCAGAAGGCTCAGACAGACTAGCAGAACTCCCCCCCCCCCCCCCCCCCACCGCCGCCCCCCCCCCCCCCCCCTCAGTGGAGGATGGTGAGGATGTTTCAGATGATGACCTGTAACTGCATTCACCTGCACACCCTTTACCTCCTCAGAGACGCACACCCTGGTGGGTCACAGCTCTAGGTTAGGCTTTGGATCACATCCTGGAGAACATCTCAATGGAATTTCTCTACAGCAGCCGAAGGCAATGACAGCCCAGGAATCTGGCACTCGGAGGACTGCTGGAGAACAGGTAGCAGCCTTGTCCGAATCAGATGATGAAACTTTGTAAATGGCTGTCACTAGCATGCGAGAGATGTAATGACAGGTGGAGAAACATCAAGCAGAGCTGCGAGAGGCAGTCATCAGACTTGAGCGGCATGGTGGCACCGTGGTTAGCACTGCTGCCTCTCAGCGCCAGGGTGCCGGGTTCAATTCCGGCCTTGGATGACTGTCTATGGAGTTTGTACTTTTCCCCCGTGTCTGCGTTGGTTTCCACCAGGTGCTCCAATTTCATCCCACAGTCCAAAGATGTGTAGGTTAGGTGGATTGGCCATGATAAAATTGCCCCTGAGAGCAGGTTAGGTGGGGTTACAGGGATAGGGTGGAGGAGTAGGCCCAGGTAGGTTGCTCTTTCAGAGGGTCGGTGCAGACATCATGGGCCATAGGGACTCTATGGTAGAGCAAAAGATGGAGCAGAGACAAGGGCTTCATAATTTGAATGCATTGTTTGTATGCCTGTATGTTCCCTCTTTTTGCAAGGATGACCTAAGTTCCTTTGTGAGCCTCAGATTTGTGTGATGTTGGGCAGATTCATGTTAGTTACTCTCCCCTTGTTTAATGTCAGAGAGCTGTGTCAGGCTCTTTCCTTGAGTTTGGAACCTTTAGGCGTAACACCATTGAATTATGTATGCCCAGGTGTCATGGAGGTTTAAAAGTTAATTGTTTAATCAACACTGAACTGTCTTCATAGTTTGTGTGAAAGCACAGTTCCTGGGCGGGATTGTCCTGGGGACTAAGTCCCCACGCCTGCCGGAAAATGGGCGAGAATCACTCCGGACTTTTTCCTAGAAGGTCAAGGGTGATTCTCTGTCTTCTAGGGGGCTAGCAGGGCCTCGGCGTGTGTCCCGCAGCTCTGGCTGCCGGCGGGGCCCTGCAGTCATGTACGTGTGACCGCGCATGTGCACGGCTGCCGGCCGCGGGTCCGCGCATGCGCACGGTGGCCATCTTCACGCCGGCCCCTGCTCAACATGGCGGAGCCCTACAGAGCCCGGCGCGGAGGAACATAGGCCCCCCCCCCCCGGAATGAGCGCGGCTGCCGATCGGTAGCCACCGATCGCGGGCCTGGCCACCGTGGAGGTCCCCCCGGAGTTGGAGCACCTTACCTAAGCCCGCACCTCCACTCTATCCCCATAACCCAGTAACCCCTTCCAACCTTTTTGGACACTAAGGGCAATTTAGCATGGCCAATCCACCTAACCTGCTCAACTTTGGACTGTGGGAGGAAACCAGGGGACCCGGTGGAAACCCAGGCAGACACGGGAGAAAGTGAAAACTCCGCACAGACAGTGACCAAAGCCGGGAATTGAACCTGGGACCCTGGAGCTGTGAAGCAACTGTGCTAACCACTGTGATACCAAGCCCCCCATAATATGCAGTTAACAAGAGGGTTTATTCTGGTGTGCTTCCATTCACTTACCGTAGCAGATATAAACAGCTTTGGCTGATGACCTTTCCAGAGACGATCTTTCTGTGATCCTTGAGGGTTGCAGGTCAAGGCTGATTGCTGCTCCTGCTTGCATAGTTACTGGTTATAAAGGCCTTTCTAATCACTAGCATGGCACGAAGGAATAGGATAGATGTGCTTGGGATGCCTTGCCTGGAACTTACTCCTGCTGGAATCTTGTGGTGATCAGAGTGTCATGGGCGCGTCATGCCACTGTGTGGTCATACTTATTGTGTTTTCATGTTTGTTCCCAGATGGAGCATTATCACTTTAAAGGTCCCATCATGTGATGTACATAGGAACAAAGGACGTAGGAGCAGAAGTGGGCAATTCAGCCTTCGAGTCTGCTCCACCATTCAATCAGATCATGGCTGATCTCTTCCTGATCTCAAAGGCACCTCCCTACCTGTTCCCCATATCCCTTTAATTCATTTTTCATCAGAAATATATCTATCTCCTCTTGAAATTATTTAATGATTCGGACTCCACTGCACTATGGGGCAGCGAGTTCCACAAATTCACCACCCTCTGTCAGAAGTAGTACCTCCTCATCTCAGTTTTAAATCTATTGCCTCTCAACCTATATCTGTGACCTCTCAGTCTAGATTTCCTCACAAAGGGACCATTTGGTCTACATTTACTTTATCAATCCTGTTTAGAATTTTATATACCTCTATCAGATACCCTCTCATCCTTCTAAACTCCAGCGAGTATAAGCCCAAACTGATGAATCTCTCCTCACAACTCCAACCACTTTGTCCTTGGAATTAATCTGGAGAACCTCCTCTGAACTGCTTCCAATACCACCACAATTCTTTCTCAAATAAGGAGACCAAAACTGGACACACAACTCCAGATGTGGTCTCACCAACACCCTCTACAATTCCAACATACTTCTTTACTTTTATACTCCAGTCCTTTTACAATAAATGCTAACATTCCATTTTCCTTTCTTATTCGATTTTGTACCTGCATACCGACTTTCTACGACTCATGAACAAAGACACCCAGATCCCTCTACCCAGGCGCATTTTGAATTTGCTTTCCATTTAGATAATTTGCCTGGCTATTTTTTCTGCGAAAATGGATAACCTGACACTTATCCACATTAAACTCCATCTGTCAAATTTTGGCCCAATCTCCTAGCCTATCTATATCCGTCTGTAAAATCTGTATCTCCTCTTCACTGCCTGATTTCCCATCTATTTTAGTATAATCTGCAAATTCTATGTTACACTCTGTACCTGCTTTTTTTCCAGTTTGGGGTTCTGCACCTTTATTGGTTTTGATTACAATAGATGGCATCGGTCAGTTCCTTTATACATTTATGTGTGGAGGGCTGCAGAATGGCACATAGGCCCTCTGTAGATCCCTAGAACATTCCATTTGTGTGGCGGTGACCATTAGGGGCATTGTCAATGTATGGCCTCCTAGTCCATGCGGCGTCAGATCCTTGTCTTGTGAAATGTGGCGGAACTGTCTCCTGCTCAAGTCCAAATAGGAAAGATGACTTTGGTAGAACCTTGTTTGTGATGGTCACCTCCGTGGGATGGGACCGATCACCTCAGTCTCTGGTTCTTCCTGGGGCTCCCCTAGACCATGCACCTCAGACCGGGGGTCCTCACTAAGCGGGCGTGGATTGTACCGGGCCGTCGTTCTTCTCCTCCTCAACGTGAGCACTGCCAGCAAGAAGGAAGTATTGAGCACAGCCTCCTTTCTGAAATCCTCCTTCTGCCTTGGACAGATAGATTCAACATATTAATTTGCATTGACCAACTATAGCAGATCTCCCACTCTCAGCCAGAAAGCCACTGTCATGCCCTAGGGTTACATCTGCACTTCTCGCCTTCCCTGTTGCAACCTTGTGGCTGAGGCTCCCACACTGATTATAGGTGCCGAAGAAGCCATCCCAAAATATCTGACAACTCAAGTCCATTGTGGATGGAAGAGGCTTGAGCAAAGCCATGCTATAGTCACCATCATTCATAAAATGCTTGATTTGGAATAGAGGATTAAGCCTGTCTTGCACTTTTTAAAGACTGGATGTTTTTTGGCCCTCGCCCATGTCAATTGGACAATGCGTTTTACAGGATTAGATTGAGCATCTTGCAGATATTCAGCAATTGTGCTCCGATAATGACAGGATGTCTCATCCCTTCTCGTATACCTGGGCTGGAATTCTACATCTAGGAGACTAAGGGCTGGATGCTCGCTTCTCGGGAAGCGAGAATTGCGATCGGCCTGTGAATCACGCAAAATTTTTAAAATCCGTTTTGTGCCTGGCGCTAATTCCGACGCCATGCTCTGGTCCCTCGCTGGTGGCAATGTTGAGGTTTGCACCCTACGCTGGTGGATCAATACAAAACCATCATTCGCATGGATTTTAATATCATTAACGGCTTGAACACTTCATGTTCCACTCCTCTGTGATACTCCGCCCTTCTTAGGCAGCAGTCTTGGGGACGCAAATTGGTGGAAATATTTACAAGCGGGGCCTGGACACCGCATGGCTGTGGAGAGGTGCATGAGCCTACAAATAGTCTGAAATAGCCTTAAAAATTGGCGGGCTTGCTGGAGGGTGGCTGCCCGAGCCAGGGGCAATAGTGCAACTTGGTGGACTTGAGGTGCCCCCTCAAGATTGGGGTGACCTGGCTCAGACCATCGTTGTTGCAGTATGTGGATTTAAACGCACCCCTTTTTTGCAACTTACAGGTTCCTGGTTGCGCGCACTGCTGAGTGCTCACTATGTCCTGTGAATGCTCAAAGAGCCTCTGATCATCTGGGAGCCCACCAAGGCTGCCTCTCTGGAAACCCTCATACCCCAGCTGTATCATCAAAGTGATGGTCCGGCCAAGCTCAGTCGGTGGCACATCAGGTGTTGACAATCTTTAGAAGCATTGCCCCACAGCAGAGTAAGTGGGGGATCAGGAGAGCTCACCCCAACCAAAGGACACCTGCACCGTGGCCTTTGGAACTCTCCCTGGTTTTCTGCCCCTCACAGGCCTGAGTCCCCCATCCCTTGGGAACACCTGCTGTCTCCTCCTGGTGAGGCTAGCAGGGCTGACTGCCTCTGACACCACCACCCAGATGCTGTTCAGGAGGGCAGGCTTGAGTCTGCGGCCCACACTGCGGGAAGAGGTTGTCCCTTCTTCTCCTCACTGGCATGGAGCAGTGAGTCCACCTCAGACACCCAAACTCGGGTTGGGGGGGGGCAGGTCTTCCTTGAGCCATCATCATGGCTGCAGTGAGTGTGTGATAAGCGGAGCACTTAGAACCAGCTCCAACTGTCAGACAACTCAGTTCTAAATTTGGCTCCAGCAGTTACAACACCCATTGGGCCGGGAATTGCTTTCAGTTCGCACCGGCAGAGTGCTGGCTCATTTGCATGTCCTGACTCGCTCACCGAATAGCGCCCCCAATGGAAATCTGAATCGCACGCTATTCAATTCTGGTGGGAACACTTAGCGGAATTCTCCGTTTGGGAGACTTCAGTGTTCCAGCCGGGACTGAATTACATGCAGCTCCCACTCTAAGCAACCCCTGTTCGACACCCAAGGCAACCATCGTGAACACCATCGTGAACACCTCTGCTTGAAACCGCACCAGTGTCACCTTACACTGCAGGTTTGGCATGCTGATGAAGTAGAGCAGCACTGTTGCAACTAGACTTTGAATGTTCATTCACCTCAAAGTCACAAGCATAATAAAGGTGGATAGCTGCACTCCACTTATACCCGGTCATGATTTAAATGGGTCTAATTTCCCACTGGTGTGGCACGTGAGTGGGAGGCAGAATGTGATTCCGGCAACTTGCATATTTGATAAGCATTCATGACATGCTAATAAGTGCAAATGGGGTTCCCGACGTAGATCAGCAGGAAAGCCGACCTGCCGTCAGCCCACCTTGAGAATGTTGAGGGGGAAATTCAGACTTCTTTTCCCGCTGGCGGAATTCCGACTTTGGGTCTCACCTTTCATTTTCTGCACCTGCCCACCATGAAACCCATCGCTGGTGGGATGGAAAGAGATCGGGGTACCTTTGCCCCAATACAAAAATTAAAAGAGAACACAAACTCCCCCCCCCCCCCCCCCCCCCCCCAAAACGGAGTGGTGCCTGGGCTGTGCCAGGGGGCAGTGCTGGGCACAGCACTCTTTCGTTCTCCCCTGAATGATGCACTCACCTAAGCTCTTCTGTCATGTTCTGCTCACCAGTTGCATTCAGTGGAAGATCTTTTGTGAATGGATAATGTAACGGAGGGGGGAGTGGAGATTATCAGGTATAGTGACCTGATAATTAGATGCTAATTTATTGAAATGGACTCCCCTGCGTTCAACATGAGGATTCCTGTTGCATCACTGGGGCAATCACATCATGTCACTTCGGCCTGAACTGTGATATGGGTCTCACATGATTTTCCGCTCTGGTGCCGATCTCACCCGACAGAAATGGGAGAGGAGAATCCCCCCTAATATATTTTGAGTCTCTCAGTAAATACTTTGTATCAAAGAAAACTGTTGAATAAGAAACAGACAGCCATGGTTCTGCGATTGTATTCTTGCTTCTGAGTCTAAAGACTGTGGATGTAGGTTCCACCTAATACTTGAGTACATAATCGCGATTGACGTTTCAATACGGCCTTAAATATTAAATTGAAGCCTCGTGTGGATATAAAACATTGAATGGCACAATTCAAGGAAGGGCAGAATGATTCCCCAGGTGCCTTGGTTAAAATTTATTCTAACACAGAACCTCTTAAGAACAGATTATCTGGTCATTATTTTACTGCTGTTTTCAAGAGTTTGCTGGGCACACATTGCCTGCTGTATTTGTCTACACGTTTTATGCTTCAAAATTAATTCAATGATTGTAAAACCTTTGAAATGTCCTGTAGGAATAGAAGGCACTGTGTATTTGTGTGTGTAATATATACAATATATATTTTAAAATTATTTTAATAGATGGAAAATAATAATTATATGAATGATTTCTTTAACTTTCTAAATACAAAATATTTTCTGAAATTGATGCCTGTGTGTGCCTCAATTGGTGAGTTGATGTTCTAGCTAACAATAGTTCAGCTGTACTAATATCTGCATCAATTCAACTTTCAATGTCACAGCAAACTATATTATAACTAGATAGTGACTTGTTGCTGCCCCTTGGGGAAGCAATGTTAAATCACATAAAGAAACTAATCAAAGATTTTGGCAATGCGTCAGTAACGATCTTTAAACCTTTTTAGTACTCATGAAAGTTGATTATTCACTCAAATGAAAAGCTTCATTGTCGGTATTAGAAAATCAGTGAGTGGAGTTCTGTGTACATGAACATAGTCTGCATTAATTCATCATGATTTAAATAAGTATTCGTTTTGTGAATATCTTCCATCTCCCCATGATGAATTACCAGTTTGAACTACGCCTTTGCAGTGAGGAGTCAACTGAAAGACAAAAAGTTCTTCGTAGGAAAGGAGGAAATGTGTCAAAAGAGACCATTAGCCATAGGAAAAGAATCAGGCCATTCGCCCCATCGAGCCTGCTCCACCATTCAATCATGGCTGATAAGTTTCTTATCCCCAATCACCATAGAGGCTGTACACAAATCCAACAGTTGGGGAGGAGAATTCATGGAGGCCTTCAAATTATGTGGCATGCATAAAATCAGAAAATGGTTACAGAAAGAGGAGACCATTTACCCCTTTGTGACAGGTCTCTGCAAGAACATCAGAGCTAGCCCATAAGATGTAGGAAATGAAGTAGGCCATTCAGCCCATCGGGTCTGCTCCGCCATTCAATGAGACCATGGCTGATCTGAAATGATAATCCTTAATGAGGATTTCCCTGCTCTTAGCCTGAAGTCCTGGAATTTTTCTCTCTTCAGATAATTATCCAATTCCCTTTTGAAAGCCACAGTTGAATCTGCCTCCACCACACTCTCAGGCAGTGTATTTCACTCACTACGTAAAGAAGGGTTTCCTTATGCTGCGTTTGGTTCCTTTGCCATTCACTTTAAATCAATGTCCTCTGGTCCTCGATGCTTTTCCAATGTGTTTCTCCCTATCAACTCTGGCCAGACCTCATATGATTCTGAGCACATCCATCAGATCCCTTGCCTTATAATTTTTTTAAAAACAGTCTGCCTGTGTCTGTGCTTGCCATTTCAACAGACTCTAAGTGCTACATTTATCGCATTATTAATGCTTGATTATTCCAGAATTGGTCATTATCACAGCCGGTTCATAGTTTGACGCACAGCTCCAAGATGTTATTAAAGGACTAATTGTCTTTGTGGCGCAGTGCTTAGCACTGCTGCCTCATGGTGCCGAGGACCCGGGTTCGATCCTGGCCCCGGGTCACGGTCCGTGTGGAGTTTGCACATTCGTCCCACGTCTGCATGGGTCTCATCCCACAAACCCAAAGATGTGCAGGGTAGGTGGATTTGGAAAAAAAAAAGTTGGGTTAGGAAGACAAATGTTTGTTGTTATAAGGGATTAAGTACTTGAGGGGCTTTAAATGTATTGGATGGATTTTTGTAAATTAGAATAGTTTTGTACAGTGAAGTTATTTTGTGGGACTGGGTGCCACTGTCTGGGCCAGCATTTTAATTGCCCATTCCTAATTGCCCTTGAGAAAGTTATTTAATATCTGCATGGCTTCTGAGGTCTTTTCATGGTGAATAATGGATGAATTTGCATGAAGGATGTAGGACAAAGGATGGTGCATATGGCATCATGAGTTGGCACCAACTGGCATTGAGGCTATAAAGGACCATGGGGATGAGTGAGGGGTCATGAGTTGGTACAAGGGCTATAAGAATTCATGCGAATGTGTGGATGGCATGGCTCAGCATGGAGAATCCATTGGGTTGGGTGGAGCCATATGAGTTGGCATGAGTTAGCATGGATGGAGCATGTGGAGTGGGTTGAGGGGTGAGGTCTAGGAGGCTTCATATTTACCAACACAACTAGGATGAAGCCAGAACAGGATCTTCATTCCCCCTAGGAAACAAAGATTCTGCCATTCTAGGCCCTTCTCCCACGGCGGGTGTGGTGAGGTGGAAAATTTCCCAGCACTACGCACCCTCCTTGGGAGTGAGAATCCAAGTCTTGGAGTGGGACTTGAACCTGGAGCTTCTGGCTAAAAGGCAAGGATGCTGCTTCCTGCACCATAGGACCTGCCTTTAGCCTCTCTAGTATCTCTTTATCAATTTTATTCTATCCAGTGTCTCAGTCACCTCCTCTTTCACTATGACTTTGCCAACACCTTCTATCTGGCTAAAGACAAATACTAGGTACTCATTTGGCATCTCAGTCATGCTGTCTGCCTCCATGTATAAATTCCCTTTTCCTAATTGTTTCACTCCTTTTATCTATTTTTACCATTTAAATGCTTATAAAAGACTTTTGGATTCTCTTTTATTTTGGCTGCCAGTCTCTTCTCATACACTCTTTTTGCTGCTCTGTTTTTACTTCTCCTCTGAACGTCCTATATTCCGCCTGGTACTCAATTGTATACTCAACCTGATATCTATCATATGAAATGAAATGAAATGAAAATCACGTATTGTCACAAGTAGGCTTCAAATGAAGTTACTGTGAAAAGCCCCTAGTCGCCACATTCCTGCGCCTGTTCGGGGAGGCTGGTACGGGAATTGAACCGTGCTGCTGGCCTGCCTTGGTCTGCTTTCAAAGCCAATGATTTAGCCCTGTGCTAAACAGCCCTTACATGTGTGTACTCAGTAGTTAATCTGCAAAATTCTTCACCGCAAAGGACTTTCGAGGCTGGATCATTAAGTATGTTCAAGGCTGAGATAGACAGTTTTAATCAGTAAGGGAATCAAGGGTTATGGGAATAAGATGTGTAGCCACTTAAAATGGCCAACTCCCGATTCAAAATGGCGAATGGCAAAGGCTGATGTGAAAGTCAGCCAACAAGACACAAACCAGCAGCTGCAGGTTGGCTGTGTATTTACCTCTGGGAAGGCCAGATACTATCGATACCAGCAACCATCAGCATAACAAAACAACAGCCATCTGCAGGCTAATGAGCAATCCCCGGGAACAAGAAGCAACATTTAGACACGCAAAGCCAAACCAGACTCTTTGGCACCAGCAGAAGCCTATACAAAAGGAGGTGAACGACCACCTCAACAACGCCCATCGATCAGGGAACCGCTCCAGCATTGGAAAAAAATCGAACCAAGTGATTGGGACAAAGTCCAATCACTTGGGACCAGGTACAGGGTCCGCCCCAAAAGGTGGGAAGCCCCTGGGGACTATAAAAATTGAGCCCCAAGTTCAAGGCGCTCTCTTCCAGCTCTCTCTTCCACCGCTTGCAGCTCTCTTCATTCGTTCTTCACTCTTCAACAGCCGCTCAAAATTGTAAGTCTTACTTCAACACTCACTACGAGATAGGCGCTCCTAGCTATCAATCTGTACCAACTTCGAATCCCGCAGACTCATAACCCGAACGAAAGGCCATTCGTTTCCATGACCTGGTGGGCCAGTTCCAAGTTAAGTATAGGCCTGTTAGTTGTAAGAAGTAGCTTAGACGTAGAATTTGTACATGAGTAGTGATTACTGTGTATAATAAATGTGCTTTGATTTAAATCTTACTAAGCGGTGTATGGAATTATTGATCATTACTCGGACTTGAACCACGTGGCGGTATCATAAAGATACCTGGCGACTCAAGAGCAAAGGTGATAAAACAGAGCAACTAAATCAAGGAGAAAATTAGCAACAGATGGGAATGTGGAGTTGAGGATTATCAGATCAGTCATGATCTTATTGAATGGCAGAGCAGACATGATGGGCTGAATGGCCCATCTCTACTCCTTAGTCATATGGTCTCCTATTTTCCCATTGCTCTGTTAAAGTTTTGCCTGCTTTTTTTTACAAACTTTGATTCCAATTTATCTGTGCCAGATCTGTTATGGGTCTGCACTCCTTGGAGTACAGAAGAATGAGAAGTGATATGATTGAAACATATATGATTCTTAGGGGGTTAGACAGGATAAATGTTGGGAGGATGTTTACGCTCATAGGAAAGTGTAGGACTAGAGGGCATTGTCGCAGAATGACGGGGTGCTCATTTAATACCGATTTGAGGGAGAATTCTTTTTCTCAAAGAGTGGTGAATCTTTGGAATTCTTTACGTTTAGAAAGCTGTGGAGGCCAATTCCTTGAACTTTTTCAAAGCTGAGAACGATAGGTTTTTAATCAGCAGGGGAATTTTTCTTTCAATGTTTTATTGGTTTTCACATTTTATGTTTCACACTTCAGTTCATCGGGTACGTTACATGTTGCAAAAAAAAGGGAAAAATTAAAGTTACAAGAAAAGAGAAGAAGACAAAAGGGAAGACAAAGGCAGACATATATCATAGATTATCATCACAATTGTCTCCCTCCCGCTGTGGCCGTGGTCCTCCTTTAGCCGATCTGCCTCTGTTACACTCCCCAGGTGGCCCAAGCGCATTTCTCCTACTTTACGTGCTCCCCCCCCCCCCCCCCCCCCCCCACCCCCCCCCCCCCGCCCCACACACACACACACACACACGGCCCCCCTTACTCTACTGCTGCTGGCTATGAACAGATCTTGGAACAAGTTGGGCAATGGCTTCCACATCCTATGGAAGCCCTCTCCTGACCCCCGGATGTCAAATTTTCTTTTCTCCAATCTGAGAAATTCCACCAGGTCGGACAGCCAATCTGCAGATTTGGATGGTGCTGCCGATCGCCCGCAGGATTTTCGGGTGGGCAATTAGGGAGGCAAAGGCTAGGGCTGCTCTGAAACCCCGAACACTGCCACTTCTGTGCATGGGTCCATCCTCAGCCCTGCAATCTTCATCATTTCCTCAAAGAAAGTCGTCCAGAACCCGACCAGACTGGGGCAGTCCCAGAACATGTGGGTGTGGTTGGCCGGGCCTCCCTGGGCACCGTTCACATTTGTCCTCCACCTCCGAAAGAACCTGCTCACTCAAGTTCTGGTTAGTTGCGCTCTGTACAGCACTTTGCTGTGTTAGGCTTAGCCCTGTGGAGGTGGAGTTTGCCCTGTGCAGTGCTTCTATCCAGTGTCCTTCGCCTACTTCTATGCATAGTTCTGCCTCACATTTAACCTTGTCTCGCCCAGGTGGCCACGTACCCCTTCCAACAGTTGACTGTGCAGGTTCCCACAGTTCCCCTTCCCTAAGTTGTCCTGGTATCTGGGGGTATGTTGTAATTTCCTCCTGGAGGACATTTTGGACCTGTATGTGTCTTAGTTTGTTTTGTTTTGGTAGTTGAAACCTTTCCATGATTTCCCCCAGGGTCGCTATCCTATCGTCCGTGTACATGTCTCTAACTGTCAGAGTTCCCCCTGTCTGTCTCCACCTTTTGAAAGTGGTGTCCACTATGTGATAATACACCTATGGTTGTTGCAGATGGGAGTCATAGTGGCCATTTTGGTTTGGCCAAAGTGCTGTTTCATCAGATACCACGTTTGGAGCGTAGCTACTACCACTGAGCTTCTTGAGTATTTGGTCGGGGGGGGGGGAGGGATGGGAGTGCAGTCGTGACCAAAGCTCGGAGGGATGTCCCTATGCAGGAACTCTCCTCTATCTTCATGCTTTCCGCTCTAGGTTCCTCAACCCATCCTGTCACTCTTTCGGCTGTGGCCGCCCAATGGTAAAACTGTAGATTTGGGAGGGGCAGGCCTCCCATGTTTCTTCTCCTTTGTCGGACCCCTTTTAGGATCCTCAGGTTTCCCCCCCCCCACACACACACACACAAACACCATGATTAGTTTGTCTACAGTGTTAAAGAAGGCTTTAGGGGTCTAGATCAGGAGGGAACTGAAGAGGAAGAGGAACCTGGGCAGTATGTTCATTTTGATTGTCTGCACTCTCTGCCAGCACGAGTGGGAGTAGGCCCCACCTCTGCAGGTCCCTTTTGACTTCCTCTGCCAGAGTCTTCAGGCTCCATTTGTGGATCCGTGTCATGTCGTGGGCTATTTGAATCCCCAGGTAGAGGTATTTGGTTAGGGCTTGTTTGAACAGTAGTCCCGCCAGCTCTGTCCCTCCCCCTGCAGGTTCACCGGGAAGATATCAGTTGTTCAGGTTGAGTTTGTAGCCCGAGAAGGCTCCAAACTCCTTTAGGAGTTTCCTTATCTCTTCCATGCTGGCCTGGAGGTTCAAGATGTAGAGGAGCAGGTCATCCACATACAGTGAGACTCTATGGTCTCTGCCCCCCCCCCCCCCCCACTCTTTCTGGATACCTCATCAGTAGACGAATTAAGGGTTATGGAGAAAAGGCAGAAAAGTGGATTAAGTGAATGTTGGAGCAGCATGATCTTATTTGGATCGAGAACAGGTTCTCCAAAACACATTTCAGAGATTGATCCCCTCCTTATCCTTTATTCTAATATCCCAATTGTTATTTGGATAATTGAACCCCCCCCTCCCCCTCCCCCACACCCACCCCAATATTGTCACTCTATAGTTCTTGCATATCTCTGTTATTTCCTTGCAGATTTGCTCCTCTATCTCTTTTTCCTACTATTTGGAGACCTACAGAATACCCTCAGCAGAGTGGTCAAACCTTTCTTGTTTCTCAACTCTTACCAAATAGATTCTGTCCTTGCCTCCTCGAGGAATCCTTTTATTTTCAACGCTACACTGTCTTCCCTAATTAGTACTGCCATCCCACCTCCCTATTTTCCTTCCCTATCTTTTCTGAACTCTTTGGAGCTTTGAATAATAAGCTCAGAATCCTCACCATTTTTAAGCCAGATTTTAGTTATTGCCACTATATCATATTCCCACATTTGTGCTTGAAGCTCACCAACCTTATTCACCACATTTAGTGTTATTATATTATTTTCAATTAAGGTGCAATTTAGCATGGCCAATCCACTCTACCTTGCATATCTTTGGGTTGTGGGGGCGAGACCCACCGATACACAGGGAGAATATGCAAACTCCACACAGACAGTGACCCTGGGCCAGGATCGAACCCGGGTCCTCGGCGTCGTGAGGCAGCTGTGCTAACCACTGCACCACCGTGCTGTCCAATTAGTGTGATTATGTAACATACATTCTAAACTTGTCTTTATATTCCTCATAGTTCTTCTTTGTCTGCTCATACCTAATACGGTGCTTCTTCATTCTTTAATACTACACAAAATTCTTGTGCGCTTAATTCCATTGTTTGCTATATGCTGGTGCCATCTCCCTGCTAATTTTGTACTTTCCCTAACTATATTAGTGAACAAAGACAATGCTCCCAGTTCTGTCTAGGTGAAGCCCATCCCTTTTCAATAGTTGCCTCCTGCCCAGAACTGATCCAAATGCTCCAAATATCTAAAACCTTTGCTCCAACATCATGCCTCAAGCCATGCATAGATTCTCCCTAACTTCCTATTTCTACTCTGCCCAGCGGATGGCACTCAGAATAATGTCGCGATTACTACCTGCAAGGTCCTTTTTAACTTCAGATCTAATTCCTGAAAATCTGACTGTAGGACTTCTCTACGTATACTGTGTTAACACCCCTCTAATTTCCCTGCAGATTTGTCTGTCTATATAATTCCAACTAGTTGGTGGTCTGTAGAATACACCCATTTTGTGTAACGGTACCTCTGTTGCTTTTTTTAGCTTTAACTAAATAGGTACATCCCTTGACTCCTCTCGGACAACCTCTCTCTTCAGCATTGTAATATTCTTTTTAATCAAAATAGTCAGCCCTCCTCCATTCTTTTGTTTCTTAACAATCCTGATAATCTTGCATCCCGGAATATTTAGCACATTTTTGAGTCCATTATTTGTTATCGATACAACATCATATTCCAATGCGGCTATCTGTGTGATTAGCTCACTAATCTTAATCTAGCTCTGTGTTTTCACATCCACTTATTACCTGAATATTTCTTATCATGGTGCCACCTGTCTCTCCCAATTCTTTCTGCACCTTCTCTATTACCTCCAGGTTCTCATCCTCCTGCCAAGTTAGATTAAACCCTCCCTTAATGCACTAGAAAGCTGCCCCACAAGGACATTTGTTCCATCTCTGTTCAGGTGCAACCCATCAGCCAGTTTAGGTACAATCATCCCTGCAACCCATTCCAATGATCCAAAAATCAGAAGCCTGCACTACCTCTCCAGCCATACTTTAATTGGCTCCATCCTCCAATTTCAATACTCACTAATGCATGGCACCAGAATTTGTCTGGAGAATAATAAAATTGAGAGGCCCTGCTTGCTAGTTTCTTTCCTAGCTCCCTAAAATGTGCCTGCAGTACCTTATCTCGATTTCTATCTATTTCACTCCAGCTCCGAAACCGTGAGCATTAGCTGCTCCAGTTGACGACCATGCCTGTATACGTGGTTGTCCAGGACACGAGAAATGTCAATATCCTGGGCTAAAGTCTTGAAATTCCTGACCGAACACTATCATTGGAGCAAAGAAACAACATGTAGATGGCACACCACCACCATCTCAGTGCAACCACACATGGGCAGTAAATGCAATGGTGTTCACGTCCAGAGAACAAAACTAAAATATTACTCAAATTGTATAAATAATGATATTCAAAAAACAGGTGGCACTATTTGAGAGTGAGAAAAAAGCAAAGGCACTTAAATATTTTGAATCAGTTTTTAAGAGAAGCTTAAGAGTAGATGAGGAAGTCACAGAAGAGTGACTGTTGACAATATATGTTCAAATGGACACTATTAAGAGGGTAACGATACAAAGACAGAGACGTCATAAGGTATGCATCTTAAAAAGGAGTGGATAGCATAATATTGCAAAATTATTTGAGATGAGAGGACTGGAGGGCTGTAAATGCACCCTAATTCTTCAAAAAGAAGGAAATAGTCAGGAATAAGCCATTACATTTATCCTGCATGTGGCATGCTTGCAAAGCCCATAATTGGGGATGAAATTAGTGCACGCCCAGAAAGAATAATAGTGCACAGTCAATTTAATTTTTTAGGATATTAGAATGTACATAGAGTATGATGCGTTTATATATAAATTTTCCTGAGACATTTGATGAGATGCCTGTTACATATTTTAGATCCGCACAATGGGGTTGCCGACCCGCACCCCATATGTATTCTGCCATCTTCAATGACATCCGACTGTAAACAATTCCATAAGATGAGACATGATTTAAAACCAACAATCTGGTTTACTTTGCATGAAATATGCAAATGAATAGAATAGAGATTTATCTTACCATAAATTAACAAACCAATATTTGGTGCGCTAGGTGTGCGGGAGGGCCAGCGAATCATGTCCACATGTTCTGGGCATGCCCAAAACTTAGGAGATACTGGGAGGAATTGTGGACTTCATGTCCCAGGTACTGAAAACTAGGGTGGTGATGAGTCCAGTGGTGGCAATGTTTGGGGTCTCGGAAGGTCCGGGAGGAGAGGGAGGCCGACGTCTTGGCCTTTGCTTCCCTCGTAGCCCGGCGATGTATATTACTGGCATGGAGGGACTCAAAGCCCCCAAAGACCGAAGCATGGCTCTCGGACATGTCGAGCTTTTTGGGGCTGGATAAAATTAAATTCGCCGTGAGAGGATCTGTATTAGGGTTCGCCCGAATTTGCCAACCATTCATCGACTTCTTCGCAGGGAATCAAACGTCAGCAGGGGGTTAGATTAGAGTAGAATAGGAAGGATAAATAGGCGGGTACTGTTTACGAGAGAGAATTGGTCTTTTGCACTATGTTTCTGTTTTGGGTTGATATTTGCACATTACTGTATACTGTAACTGTTTACAATGCCAAAAATACCTTTAAAAATTGTTTATTAAAATTTTTTTTTTAACTTTGGCAGAAGATGGAATGGTTCACTCTAGCACCACAATGATACAATAGATAATTACTTTACAAGTTTGATGACATACTATAAAGTCCCACTTAAATCAAACCGCTTGCACTCATCTGGATTTAATTAATATAAATTATGAAAGTGTTCACTCTAACTATGTGCGGTGTGGGATGGTGTCATACCAGTGACAAACGGCCATGTCATCAGTTGTGGTATAATCTTATCGACACTGAAAAGAGCAAAAAATATTTTTCTTTCAACTTGTGCGCAAAGAATTGAAAGAAATAATGCATTTGGTGACTTTCAATCAATAGATTGATTATCCTGTAGGTGAAGGACAATGATCAACATGTATCATTTTTTTTACAGCATTTTGTTTGGGATCATCTTGCAAGCTATCCACACAGTTTATCATTCAAGATCATATGGCTGTGCACTTCAAGAATCTATTATCAACCAAAGGTATCATACACAAAATACAGATATGTGTCTGTGTTTGATTGTCACTTGTGGTTTCACATTAGGCAAATAACAGATAAGAATATACAGCATGGGAAAATAGTGCATTTTTAATTTTGCTAATCTTGTACAAATGTTGATTATACTTGGTGCCATAAGACTACACTATTTGCTGAAGAGACACAAAACCTTTAAAAAAATTAATTAATTGATGCATATCAGAAAGTACTTGTGTAACTCAACGGGCAGAATTTAAATTTGTACATGAACATTTGCAAGAATCGGACTGATTATAACTTTGAGCAAAAGGTTAAAAGATATGATTAAAACAATCAGGATATTCTACCACAGCCAGCCCCCCCCCCCCACCCCCCCAGCCCCACTCCCCACCCCCCCCACTCCCACCACCCCTTGGGTTCGCTCACCATTGGCTGCCTGTGGGATCTTCCGGTCTCGCCAAGATCAATGGCAATTTGCATGGTTCACCCATCACAACACTGGGGAACCTGCGGTGGGGTCAACTTCAGCAGGATGGCAAGATCCCACAGGTGGGAATCGCTGGAAAAGCTCACCCTGGGGCTGTCTAGCACAGGGCTAAATTTCTGGCTTTGAAAGCAGACCAAGGCAGGCCAGCAGCACGGTTCGATTCCCGTAACAGCCTCCCCGAACAGGCGCCGGAATGTGGCGACTAGGGGCTTTTCACAGTAACTTCATTTGAAGCCTACTTGTGACAATAAGCGATTTTCATTTCATTCATTTCATTTCATTATCTCTTTGCCTTTGTACTCTCTTCTAATTTATCCACTAGTATCATTGTGGAAAAGTTCAAATAATAAGGTAACAGGCAAATTGGAAAATATTTTAAGGACTCCGAGCATCACTATTCATATGTAGCTCAAGACTGAATTGTGATATTTACATGAACCTGGAGATACCAAGATGCAGACTTAATGGGCAGAATGGCCGCCTTCTGCGCTGTAGGGATTCTAAGATTCCTATAAGTATTAGAGAAGCTGCTACACCCAGTATACGTGGCTAGTGTAGCTTTGTTGCACCCAAGTTCTATTTACCTATCTGTGATACATCTGTCTAAAGGATTAATTGCTACCAATAAACAGTTGTGGGATATTTCCACAATGTTGTGACATTTTAACACCTATTTGATTTAAAGATGTCTGGTGAACTGCAGCAATTGCACTGATCTGACAGATCATTTCGACAGTTCTGAGCTACCTCCTTGGATTGATCTCAGTGGAGTCAACAAAATTAGATTCACATTAGATGAAATTACTTATACTTGGACTATTCTACCATGTTTTGTAAGATTCAGAGTTGCTGAGAGTTATCGAATTATTGAGTATAAAATGTTTCTGTTGTTTCTTGCTAATTTACATTAATTTGTTTTCTCTTTCTCAATTTCTTGGTCCGTTGCTGAATTCTTAAATGCTCCCAATCCTCAGCCATAAGACCATAAGACCATAAGACATAGGAGCGGAAGTAAGGCCATTCGGCCCATCGAGTCCACTCCGCCATTCAATCATGGCTGATTTCAACTCCATTTACCCGCTCTCTCTCCATAGCCCTTAATTCCTCGAGAAATCAAGAATTTATCAACTTCTGTCTTAAAGACACTCAACGTCCCGGCCTCCACCGCCCTCTGTGGCAATGAATTCCACAGACCCACCACTCTCTGGCTGAAGAAATTTCTCCTCATCTCTGTTCTAAAGTGACTCCCTTTTATTCTAAGGCTGTGCCCCCGGGTCCTAGTCTCCCCTGCTAATGGAAACAACTTCCCTACATCCAGCCTATCTAAGCCATTCATTATCTTGTAAGTTTCTATTGGATCTCCCCTCAACCTCCTAAACTCCAATGAATATAATTCCAGGATCCTCAGACGTTCATCGTATGTTACGCCTACCATTCCTGGGATCATCCGTGTGAATCTCCGCTGGACCCGCTCCAGTGCCAGTATGTCCTTCCTGAGGTGTGGGGCCCAAAATTGCTCACAGTATTCTAAATGGGGCCTAACTAATGCTTTATAAAGCTTCAGAAGTACATCCCTGCTTTTATATTCCAAGCCTCTTGAGATGAATGACAACATTGCATTTGCTTTCTTAATTACGGACTCAACCTGCAAGTTTACCTTTAGAGAATCCTGGACTAGGACTCCCAAGTCCCTTTGCACTTCAGCATTATGAATTTTGTCACCGTTTAGAAAATAGTCCATGCCTCTATTCTTTTTTCCAAAGTGCAAAACCTCGCACTTGCCCACGTTGAATTTCATCAGCCATTTCTTGGACCACTCTCCTAAACTGTCTAAATCTTTCTGCAGCCTCCCCACCTCCTCCATACTACCTGCCCCTCCACTTATCTTTGTATCATCGTCAAACTTAGCCAGAATGCCCCCAGTCCCGTCATCTAGATCGTTAATATATAAAGAGAACAGCTGTGGCCCCAACACTGAACCCTGCGGGACACCACTCGTCACCGGTTGCCATTCCGAAAAATAACCTTTTATCCCAACTCTCTGCCTTCTGCCTGACAGCCAATCATCAATCCATGTTTGTACCTTGCCTCGAATACCATGGGCCCTTATTTTACTCAGCAGTCTCCCGTGAGGCACCTTATCAAAGGCCTTTTGGAAGTCAAGATAGATAACATCCATTGGCTCTCCTTGGTCTAACCTATTTGTTATCTCTTCAAAGAACTCTAACAGGCTTGTCAGGCACGACCTCCCCTTACTAAATCCATGCTGACTTGTCCTAATCCGACCCTGCACCTCCAATAATTTAGAAATCTCATCCTTAACAATGGATTCTAGAATCTTGCCAACAACCGAGGTTAGGCTAATTGGCCTATAATTTTCCATCTTTTTCCTTGTTCCCTTCTTGAACAGGGGGGTTACAACAGCGATTTTCCAATCCTCTGGGACTTTTCCGGACTCCAGTGACTTTTGAAAGATCATAACTAACGCCTCCACTATTTCTTCAGCTATCTCCTTTAGAACTCTAGGATGTAGTCCATCTGGGCCCGGAGATTTATCAATTTTTAGACCTCTTAGTTTCTCTTTGTGATGGCTACCATATTCAACTCTGCCCCCTGACTCTCCGGAATTGTTGGGATATTACTCATGTCTTCTACTGTGAAGACTGACGCAAAGTACTTATTTAGTTCCTCAGCTCTTTCCTTGTCTCCCATCACAAAATTACCAGCGTCATTTTGGAGCGGCCCAATGTCAACTTTTGCCTCCCGTTTGTTTTTAATGTATTTAAAGAAACTTTTACTATCATTCCTAATGTTACTGGCTAGCCTACCTTCATATTTGATCCTCTCTTTCCTTATTTCTCTCTTTGTTATCCTCTGTTTGTTTTTGTAGCCTTCCCAATCTTCTGACTTCCCATTACTCTTTGCCACATTATAGGCTTTCTCTTTTGCTTTGATGCATTCCCTAACTTCCTTTGTCAGCCATGGCTGCCTAATCCCCCCTCTGATAACCTTTCTTTTCTTTGGGATGAACCTCTACACTGTGTCCTCAATTACTCCCAGAAACTCCTGCCATTGCTGTTCTACTGTCTTTCCCACTAGGCTCTGCTCCCAGTCAATTTTCGTCAGTTCCTCCCTCATGCCCCTGTAGTTACCTTTATTTAACTGTAACACCTTTACATCTGATTCTACCTTCTTTCTTTCAAATTGGAGATTGAATTCTACCATATTATGATCACTGCCTCCTAAGTGCTCCCTTACTTTAAGATCTTTAATCAAGTCTGGCTCATTACATAACACTAAGTCCAGAATGGCCTGTTCCCTCGTGGGCTCCATCACAAGCTGTTCCAAAAAGCCCTCCTGTAAACATTCAATGAATTCCCTTTCCTTGGGTCCACTGGCAGCATTATTTACCCAGTCCACCTGCATATTGAAGTCCCCCATGATCACTGTGACCTTGCCTTTCTGACATGCACTTTCTATTTCGTGGTGCATTTTGTGCCCCCGGTCCTGACCACTGTTAGGAGGCCTGTACATAACTCCCATTATGGTTTTTTTGCCTTTGTGGTTCCTCAACTCTACCCACACAGACTCCATATCATCTGACCCTATGTCATTTAGTGCTATTGATTTAATTTCATTCCTAATTAACAAGGCAACCCCGCCCCCTCTGCCCACCTCCCTGTCTTTTCGATAGGTTGTGAATCCCTGGATTCACAAAATGTTTAAATGCCAGTCCTGAACCCCCTGCAACCATGTCTCTGTGATGCCTACCACATCATACCTGCCAGTCACAATCTGGGCCACAAGCTCATCTACCTTGTTCCGTACACTGCGCGCATTTAAATATAGCACCTTTAATTCTCTATTGACCGTCCCTTTTTGTTTTCTTAGTGTGGTGGACCTTGGTTTACTGAGCCTTTCCATACACTGTGTCATATTTTGTGGGATGGGGACTATCGTAACCTCTCCTGAGTTTTGTCTTTTCGTGCTTTTTTGTATTCTTAAGCAGCTACGCTTCCCACTGATTACTTCACCTCTTGGTTCCCTGACTTTCCCTTCCCCCCCAATCTTTAGTTTAAAGTCCTATTGACCACCCTATTTATTCTTACTACTTTTGCTTGGCACTTTATCAGCCTTTTCCTTTCATCTAATACAATTGTTAAACTTTTCTTATTGGCCAAGGTTGGATCACCTTTCCTGCTGGGCTTTTTATCTCAAAGGATAATAAATTTGTGTCCAAAGATGTGCAGGTAACGTGGATTAGCCATGCTAAATTGCCCCTTAGTGTCCAAAAGATTAGGTCGGGTTACGGGGATAGGGTGGAGGCGTGGGCTTAAGTAGGGTGCTCTTTCCAAGGGCCGGTGTAGACTCGATGGGCTGAGTGGCCTCCTTCTACACTGTAAATTGTATGATTCTATGATATATAGCTCTGGATACATGAACACAACATCAACATTGATGATGTCTTCATGTTTTTCTTTTCCAGAAACGTAGAAAACCTATACTCAAGTTCTAAGCTTTGGAAAGTCTTTTAATGTTGTGAGAGATAGTTGCAAACTGTTTTGAAATGAACTCCAGTTGCGTGCATGTGTGCTTTCTTTGACTACTTACTATTGTCGACAAAATGCCATGCTCATGGAGTAATTCATGCAATTTTCATTGTCTTCCTGCTTGTGTATATTTCAGCCGCTGTTGATTCATCTATGCCAAAAAGCATGTCTACCAGTATTAAATGTAAGTACTTACTTCATCAGATATCACAAGATTTATTATGCCAGACAATTACAGCAGGCAGAATTTTTCTGCAGGGATTAGAAAAATAGCAGATCTTGTACCTAAACAAATGATCCTGCAGGTATATTACATCGCACAGAAATGGATAGAAGTTATAGAACCGCAACAGGTCATCCACCTCGACTGTGCTTTTCTGGTGTTTATCCTCTAAGCGAGCCTCCTCCTTGTAATGATATGATAAGCAAGTGTATATCTAAATATGTTTAGCCTCCAACCACGAGGTGTCAGGCAACTAATAACACGTGACACTATAACCTAGGGGGAGTCTGAAGGAGAATTAATCGTGGTTAGTTGTGTTTGTGATGTTTCAGTTTATTAGCATTAGTTTCTAATCCACAGTTTGTTATACAATAATAAATTCAGTAAGAAGTCTTACAACACCAGGTCAAAACCAACAGGTTTGTTTCAAATCACTAGCTTTCAGAGCACAGCTCCTTCCTCAGGTGAATGAAGAGGTGGGTTCCAGAAACGTGTATATAAAGTCAGTGATGCAAGACAATACTTTGAATGCAAGTCTTTGCAGGTAATTACGTTTTTACAGGTTCAGACGGGGCAACTGGAGAGAGGGATAATCACAGGTTAAAGAAGTGTGAATTGTCTCAAGCCAGGACAGTTAATAGGCCAGATGGTGGGGGGTGAATGTAATGCGACATGAATCCAAGGTCCCGGTTGAGGCCGTATCCATGTGTGCCAAACTTGGCTATAAGTTTCTGCTCGGCGATTCTGCATTGTCGCGCCTTGGAGAACGCTTACCCGAAGATCAGAGGCTGAATGCCCTTGACTGCTGAAGTGTTCCCCGACTGGAAGGGAACATTCCTGCCTGGTGATTGTCGTGTGATGTCCGTTCATCCGTTGTTGCAGCGTCTGCATCACAGACCAGCTGTCGAGCCCACTGAGCTAAACTGGCCCCCCAAGGTGGGTATTGTACCAATGGCAGCCACCACCTCCCCAGTTGTGCTGCCCTGTAAGAGAGCTGCCGGCCTCTGATTATCCGTCAGCTCTTGGTGGGCAGGACTCCCACCATGGGTTGATTAATCCCAGTGAAGACCTGCCACTGTCCAGTTAAGTGTCTTCCTTAAAGGTGGTGACCTGAGGCTCTTGCCAGCTCTCCAAAATGCAGGTGTGAGGCCCCTGCTGTTTGGAAAGCTGTCTTGTGCACTGCTGTTTCTGGTGTACTGTGGCTTGCCATAGTCATGTGACCACTGAACAACCACACACCTAAAACCGGAGAAGCTGCTCTTTCACAGCAGACAACTAATGAAGACGAGTTGCTTTTGCCAACTGAACAAGGATGGCCATCAGCCCCAGGCTCAGCTGCTCCCCAACAAATCAAATGGATCAGCATCAACACTCACCACAGCAACAACATTCCCAGAGAATGCTGAAAAACCCCTGGGACCAGCAGAGACCAGGTAAACAGCCACCAACAACCTGCATGCATATCATTAGAATATCTGAATGCTTTACAAAGAACAAAGAACAAAGAAATGTACAGCACAGGAACAGGCCCTTCGGCCCTCCAAGCCCGTGCCGACCATACTGCCCGACTAAACTACAATCTTCTACACTTCCTGGGTCCGTATCCTTCTATTCCCATCCTATTCATATATTTGTCAAGATGCCCCTTAAATGTCCCTATCGTCCCTGCCTCCACTACCTCCTCCGGTAGTGAGTTCCAGGCACCCACTACCCTCTGCGTAAAAAACTTGCCTCGTACATCTACTCTAAACTTTGCCCCTCTCACCTTAAACCTATGCCCCCTAGTAATTGACCCCTCTACCCTGGGGAAAAGCCTCTGACTATCCACTCTGTCTATGCCCCTCATAATTTTGTATACCTCTATCAGGTCGCCCCTCAACCTCCTTCGTTCCAGTGAGAACAAACCGAGTTTATTCAATCGCTCCTCATAGCTTATGCCCTCCATACCAGGCAACATTCTGGTAAATCTCTTCTGCACCCTCTCTAAAGCCTCCACATCCTTCTGGTAGTGTGGCGACCAGAATTGAACACTATACTCCAAGTGTGGCCTAACTAAGGTTCTATACAGCTGCAACATGACTTGCCAATTCTTATACTCAATGCCCCGGCCAATGAAGGCAAGCATGCCGTATGCCTTCTTGACTACCTTCTCCACCTGTGTAGCCCCTTTCAGTGATCTGTGGACCTGTACTCCTAGATCTCTTTGACTTTCAATACTCTTGAGGGTTCTACCATTCACTGTATATTCCCTACCTGCATTAGCCCTTCCAAAATGCATTACCTCACATTTGTCCAGGTTAAACTCCATCTGCCATCTCTCCGCCCAAGTCTCCAGACAATCTAAATCCTGCTGTATCCTCAGACAGTCCTCATCGCTATCCGCAATTCCACCAACCTTTGTGTCGTCTGCAAACTTACTAATCAGACCAGTTACATTTTCCTCCAAATCATTTATATATACTACAAAGAGCAAAGGTCCCAGCACTGATCCCTGTGGAACACCACTGGTCACAGCCCTCCAATTAGAAAAGCATCCCTCCATTGCTACCCTCTGCCTTCTATGGCCTAGCCAGTTCTGTATCCACCTTGCCAGTTCACCCCTGATCCCGTGTGACTTCACCTTTTGTACTAGTCTACCATGAGGGACCTTGTCAAAGGCCTTACTGAAGTCCATATAGACAACATCTACTGCCCTACCTGCATCAATCATCTTAGTGACCTCCTCGAAAAACTCGATCAAGTTAGTGAGACACGACCTCCCCTTCACAAAACCGTGCTGCCTCTCACTAATACGTCCATTTGCTTCCAAATGGGAGTAGATCCTGTCTCGAAGAATTCTCTCCAGTAATTTCCCTACCACTGAAGTAAGGCTCACCGGCCTGTAGTTCCCGGGATTATCCCTGCCACCCTTCTTAAACAGAGGAACAACATTGGCTATTCTCCAGTCCTCCGGGACATCCCCTGAAGACAGCGAGGATCCAAAGATTTCTGTCAAGGCCTCAGCAATTTCCTCTCCAGCCTCCTTCAGTATTCTGGGGTAGATCCCATCCGGCCCTGGGGACTTATCTACCTTAATATTTTTTAAGACACCCAACACCTCGTCTTTTTGGATCACAATGTGACCCAGGCTATCTACACCCCCTTCTCCAGACTCAACATCTACCAATTCCTTCTCTTTGGTGAATACTGATGCAAAGTATTCATTTAGTACCTCGCCCATTTCCTCTGGCTCCACACATAGATTCCCTTGCCTATCCTTCAGTGGGCCAACCCTTTCCCTGGCTACCCTCTTGCTTTTTATGTAAGTGTAAAAAGCCTTGGGATTTTCCTTAACCCTATTTGCCAATGACTTTTCATGACCCCTTCTAGCCCTCCTGACTCCCTGCTTAAGTTCCTTCCTACTTTCCTTATATGCCACACAGGCTTCGTCTGTTCCCAGCCTTTTAGCCCTGACAAATGCCTCCTTTTTCTTTTTGACGAGGCCTACAATATCATTCGTCATCCAAGGTTCCCGAAAATTGCCGTATTTGTCTTTCTTCCTCACAGGAACATGCCTGTCCTGTATTCCTATCAACTGACACTTGAAAGCCTCCCACATGTCAGATGTTGATTTGCCCTCAAACATCCGCCCCCAATCTATGCTCTTCAGTTCCCGCCTAATATTGTTATAATTAGCCTTCCCCCAATTTAGCACATTCATCCTCGGACCACTCTTATCCTTGTCCACCAGTACTTTAAAACTTACTGAATTGTGGTCACTGTTACCGAAATGCTCCCCTACTGAAACATCTACCACCTGGCCGGGCTCATTCCCCAATACCAGGTCCAGTACCGCCTCTTCCCTAGTTGGACTGTTTACATATTGTTTTAAGAAGCCCTCCTGGATGCTCCTTACAAACTCTGCCCCGTCTAAGCCCCTGGCACTAAGTGAGTCCCAGTCAATATTGGGGAAGTTGAAGTCTCCCATCACCACAACCCTGTTGTTTTTACTCTTTTCCAAAATCTGTCTACCTATCTGCTCCTCTATCTCCCGCTGGCTGTTGGGAGGCCTGTAGTATACCCCCAACATTGTGACTGCACCCTTCTTATTCCTGATCTCTACCCATATAGCCTCACTGCCCTCTGAGGTGTCCTCTCGCTGTATAGCTGTGATACTCTCCTGAACAAGTAGCGCAACTCCGCCTCCCCTTTTACATCCCCCTCTATCCCGCCTGAAACATCTAAATCCTGGAACGTTTAGCTGCCAATCCTGCCCTTCCCTCAACCAGGTCTCTGTAATGGCAACAACATCATAGTTCCAAGTACTAATCCAAGCTCTAAGTTCATCTGCCTTACCCGTAATGCTCCTTGCATTAAAACATATGCACTTCAGGCCACGAGACCCGCTGTGTTCAGCAACTTCTCCCCGTCTGCTCTGCCTCAGAGCCGCACTGTCCATATTCCCTAGTTCTCCCTCAACGCTCTCACCTTCTGACCTATTGCTCCCGTGCCCACCCCCCTGCCATACTAGTTTAAACCCTCCCGTGTGACACTAGCAAATCTCGCGGCCAGGATATTTATGCCTCTCCGGTTTAGATGCAACCCGTCCATCTTATACAGGTCACACCTGCCCCGGAAGAGCTCCCAGTGGTCCAGATAACCGAAACCCTCCCTCCTACACCAGCTGTTTAGCCACGTGTTTGTCTGCTCTATCTTCCTATTTCTAGCCTCACTGGCACGTGGCACAGGGAGTAATCCCGAGATTACAACCCTCGAGGTCCTGTCTTTTAACTTTCTGCCTAGCTCCCTGAACTCCTGCTGCAGGACCTCATGCCTCTTCCTGCCTATGTCGTTAGTACCAATATGTACAACGACCTCTACCTGTTTGCCCTCCCCCTTCAGGATTCCCTCTACCCGTTCGGAGACATCCTGGACCCTGGCACCAGGGAGGCAACATACCATCCTGGAGTCTCTTTCACGTCCACAGAAGCGCCTATCTGTTCCCCTGACTATAGAGTCCCCTATAACTATTACTCTTCTGCGCTTTGACCCTCCCTTCTGAACATCAGAGCCAGCCGTGGTGCCACTGCTCTGGCTGCTGCTGTTTTCCCCTGATAGGCTATCCCCCCCGACAGTATCCAAAGGGGTATATCTGTTCGAGAGGGGGACAACCACAGGGGATTCCTGCACTGACTGCCTGCCCTTTCTGGTGGTCACCCATTTCTCTGCCTGCACCTTGGGTGTGACCACACTTACATAACTGCGATCTATGACGCTTTCCGCCACCTGCATGCTCCTAAGTGCATCCAATTGCTGCTCCAACCGAACCATGCGGTCTGTGAGGAGCTGCAGTTGGGTGCACTTTCTGCAGATGAAGCCATCCAGGACGCTGGAAGCCTCCCGGACCTGCCACATCTCACAGTCAGAGCACAGCACCCCTCTAACTGACATTGCGTCAATTAATTAAAATTAAAATTTGTCTTTTTTTTTTATAAATACTTTTTTTTTTTTTTAAATTACAAAGTTACTGTCAACTATCTGTTTCCTAGCACTAGATTTCTAATAGAAATGCGATAGCTAACTATAATATCCTCCGATCTCTGGCTTAGATATCCTCTAAATTATAATTAAGTTATTATGTTTAATTAGTTCCCAAATAGTCAAAAAAATTTAGGTTAGAATCCCAACCAGCCACTCAGGTCACAGCTTTTCTGTCCCCCCCGACACACACAATTTGAAAAAAGGTATAAAAGTAAAAATCACTTGCTTACCTTCTGAGATGTTCTCAGGTTCTCTCGCTGACAGAGACTGCTCCCCCACCTCCAATCCTTGGCCTGCACAATGCTAATAATATATAATATAATATGGCACTTACCTTACACCAATGGGTCTTATTATTAGGTTAGAGGAGGAGGGTGGGTGGGAGACACTACACGTGTAGTGTCTCGGGTTTCCTCTCCACCAGAATTTATTGGGGGGGGGGGGGGGGGGGGACTTGCCAGAGGTCGAACTTCCGGTTCCCGCCGAAATCCAAAGGGCTGCTCCTGTAAAGGTAAGTGCTTTTAAACTCACTACTCACCTCCAAGAAGGCCCCTGCGCACCGCTGCCGCCGAAATCCAATGGGCTGCTCCTGTAAAGGTAAGTGCTTTTAAACTCACTACTCACCTCCAAGAAGGCCCCTGCGCACCGCTGCCGCCGAAATCCAATGGGCTGCTCCTGTAAAGGTAAGTGCTTTTAAACTCACTACTCACCTCCAAGAAGGCCCCTGCGCACCGCTGCCGCCGAAATCCAATGGGCTGCTCCTGTAAAGGTAAGTGCTTTTAAACTCACTACTCACCTCCAAGAAGGCCCCTGCGCACCGCTGCCGCCGAAATCCAATGGGCTGCTCCTGTAAAGGTAAGAGCTTTTAAACTAACTACTCACCTCCCAGAAGGCCCCTGCGCACCGCTGCCGCCGAAATCCAATGGGCTGCTCCTGTAAAGGTAAGAGCTTT
Organism: Scyliorhinus torazame; assembly: GCF_047496885.1. Lineage (NCBI taxonomy): Eukaryota > Metazoa > Chordata > Chondrichthyes > Carcharhiniformes > Scyliorhinidae > Scyliorhinus > Scyliorhinus torazame. The sequence continues at coordinate 334,119,417 of NC_092707.1, read as the reverse complement.
TAAACTAACTACTCACCTCCCAGAAGGCCCCTGCGCACCGCTGCCGCCGAAATCCAAAGGGCTGCTCCTGTAAAGGTAAGTGCTTTTAAACTCACTACTCACCTCCAAGAAGGCCCCTGCGCACCGCTGCCGCCGAAATCCAATGGGCTGCTCCTGTAAAGGTAAGAGCTTTTAAACTAACTACTCACCTCCCAGAAGGCCCCTGCGCACCGCTGCCGCCGAAATCCAAAGGGCTGCTCCTGTAAAGGTAAGTGCTTTTAAACTCACTACTCACCTCCAAGAAGGCCCCTGCGCACCGCTGCCGCCGAAATCCAATGGGCTGCTCCTGTAAAGGTAAGTGCTTTTAAACTCACTACTCACCTCCAAGAAGGCCCCTGCGCACCGCTGCCGCCGAAATCCAATGGGCTGCTCCTGTAAAGGTAAGTGCTTTTAAACTCACTACTCACCTCCAAGAAGGCCCCTGCGCACCGCTGCCGCCGAAATCCAATGGGCTGCTCCTGTAAAGGTAAGTGCTTTTAAACTCACTACTCACCTCCAAGAAGGCCCCTGCGCACCGCTGCCGCCGAAATCCAATGGGCTGCTCCTGTAAAGGTAAGTGCTTTTAAACTCACTACTCACCTCCAAGAAGGCCCCTGCGCACCGCTGCCGCCGAAATCCAATGGGCTGCTCCTGTAAAGGTAAGAGCTTTTAAACTAACTACTCACCTCCCAGAAGGCCCCTGCGCACCGCTGCCGCCGAAATCCAATGGGCTGCTCCTGTAAAGGTAAGAGCTTTTAAACTAACTACTCACCTCCCAGAAGGCCCCTGCGCACCGCTGCCGCCGAAATCCAAAGGGCTGCTCCTGTAAAGGTAAGTGCTTTTAAACTCACTACTCACCTCCAAGAAGGCCCCTGCGCACCGCTGCCGCCGAAATCCAATGGGCTGCTCCTGTAAAGGTAAGAGCTTTTAAACTAACTACTCACCTCCCAGAAGGCCCCTGCGCACCGCTGCCGCCGAAATCCAAAGGGCTGCTCCTGTAAAGGTAAGTGCTTTTAAACTCACTACTCACCTCCAAGAAGGCCCCTGCGCACCGCTGCCGCCGAAATCCAATGGGCTGCTCCTGTAAAGGTAAGTGCTTTTAAACTCACTACTCACCTCCAAGAAGGCCCCTGCGCACCGCTGCCGCCGAAATCCAATGGGCTGCTCCTGTAAAGGTAAGTGCTTTTAAACTCACTACTCACCTCCAAGAAGGCCCCTGCGCACCGCTGCCGCCGAAATCCAATGGGCTGCTCCTGTAAAGGTAAGTGCTTTTAAACTCACTACTCACCTCCAAGAAGGCCCCTGCGCACCGCTGCCGCCGAAATCCAATGGGCTGCTCCTGTAAAGGTAAGTGCTTTTAAACTCACTACTCACCTCCAAGAAGGCCCCTGCGCACCGCTGCCGCCGAAATCCAATGGGCTGCTCCTGTAAAGGTAAGTGCTTTTAAACTCACTACTCACCTCCAAGAAGGCCCCTGCCTTTAATGACTGTGTGTGCAATGTAAGTGTAGAGACAGACAAAAGTGAGACAGACTAGAATGTCATCTTTTCACGTGATGACTTTCTTTATAGATCGTGTACATGGGTAACTTGCAGCTGCAAATGATGTTGCCTGTCATGTGAAATTTTCTTTCTGAAAAGGGGAGTATCTGGAGAAATACATTAGTGCACTGGTGCTTCTTGTGTACTGTGGCTTGCCAGAGTCACATGACCATTTCTGTCATCTTAGATGAAACAAACGCTTTGGGCAGAAGCCATTTTATCCACTACATCCATTAAATTCTGCCCATGGTTTGGGTGCGACAGGTTCTGTGTCAAAAATATGTCTGCGATATTCTTACATTTTGGGGTGAGTCACACCAGACTCACATTTGTGAGGGAATTAGCGTACACACAGTGACCAGTCAGAGGAAGTATACAGAGCAGGAATTCATGGCATCAATAAATGTGCAATCCTGATTTCTTACCAGCTGGAGCTCAGTGTTCCAGCTAACACCCTCCTTGCATAGTTGTTCACGGGTTCAGTGGCAGGCTGGAGCTGGAGATATTTGCAACATCTCTCATTTGTGCCAAAAGAGAGGTCACTGATGATTTCTATTCATTGAGAAGTAACTGCATTTCATTCTCTCTTGCCAAAGAGACGCAGGTGAAATGAACACGCAGCTTAACTGGGTCTGCAGGTCTCCAAATGGTGCAGGGTGCCTTTGACTGTGCACACACCGCTTTGCAGGTGCCACATGACAACTCTTTCCTATATAGTACTAGAGAGATCCAGGACATCAAGAGTTAACCTGAGACTGAGTACAGTACCGGCCATTGGTGATGTAAGAAGGCACCCGACCTGGAGCTTAGGTCAGCAGAGCTAGCTAGCAACAGGCAAGGACATGCCATGGTGTCCTCTCCATACCTGTACCCTCTACTGTAAAAATGTACTTAGTTCAGTAATATTAATAAGGACCTCTTGGTAACTTCTACAAGACTGCTTAATGGTGTCCAAGCAGTACACACCACAGATAGCGACAACCCAACAAAACATACACCACAACCAAAAGAGATTCCACTCCCTGAACAGCCAGCTGGTGGGACCATAGACAGAGAATCATGCAGGTGAGTGCCCGCTACCCTAGCAGCGGTCATTATGCTACAATCCACCATTCCAGCTGCATTTGTGCTACCATGGCAAACCAAAGAATGGCTACTGAGTGACACGGGTTATCCATTGACCACATGGCTGATGACTTCAGTGCGCAACCCATGTATATGTGTACATAAAGCATACAATAAAAGCCATGCTGGCACACAAAATGCGATAGAACAGACTATTGGGGTGCTGAAATAATGCTTCTGCTGCCTGGACTATTCAAGAGGAACCCTGCAATGCTCAGCAGAATAGTATCAAAATTCATCATTGTCTTCTGCATGATGCAAATTCTCGTCATAATGAGGGGCCAGGCCTTACTACCAGCTATGCACCAAGGAGCAGAGAAACAGGAGCATGATGAGAGGAGGCAATCAAAGGCAACTTTCTGGCCGAGTTGTCCATAAAAAAACCTATTTGAGTGTCATACAAGTAACTGTAACCCCAAGTCTGCATCTTATCTTCCTTCTTTCACTGAGTCACAGTGTCTGCTTGGCCAAAATGGGAGAATAAAAGCCACCACAAAATAAACATAACAAACCAAATTTATAAATCAAATAATTCCATTTGGAAAAAGTCTCGCTTCTACGTTGCCTTAATTCCTGTCTTCCATGTGCATTTCCTTGTCCTCGTGCTCCAGCACAGTGCTACCCAAGTGCATGCAGAATGTCTGGTGGAAGGCCGCTGACTGTCAGTGGAGAGCCTGTAGATGCCCTTGAAGGATGACCTTGAGAAGCTCTGGACCTAAAAGATCTGACTTCGGATTACACCATCTCAGGATGAGCAGTAGCAATCTGGACTGGCTAACTTACAGGAAAAAGCACACGTGGAGTTGCAGTGATGTAGGGAAGAATACAGCCTCTCTGAGAGAGGAAAGCAGATTGTGATCCATGGAGTCATTGCCACTTCCCTGGGGTGGCACTTCAACAATCCTAATAATGTGCTGGAGGAAAGATCAGTTGACTGATACCCTGAAAGATCCTTGAAGCAATGTAATACATAGTCGTGATGGCAGCACTCTGAGCTTGGGTAGAAAGAAGGTGAGATTGCCTGACTTCAGTCTGACCTTCCACTACTGCACTTATATTTCTGGTGGAAGCTGCCTGTCCTAAAATGGAAGCTAAGACATTGGTCATCAAAAACTGCACTGGGCCTTCAAGAGGCACTACTTCCCTGTCAAAAAGGATTGGTTCCAAGTTCTGCATTAAGCCCTGTGCCAAGTTGGTGCTGGACTTCTGCATGCTCCTTGACCCTAACCATAGATTTCCCAAAGCATCACGTATTTCATTGTGTATGGCCATCAGTGTTTTTCTGTGGGCTGGCCCATCAAAGTGCTGAATCCCCTGCAGCAGACGTTATGTGCGGCCTTAACCTCCTGTCAAGCTGGCAGCTGACATGTAGTGTCAGTATCTGTGCTGGTGACAGTAAATCAAGTGGCGGTGCTTCATCATCACTGTCTTGTTGCTGTTCCTGCATTTCCTGGGTATCTGAAAGGAGAAGAGCATCAGGTTGATGTTGTGGTGTGGAAAAATGGGGTAAGTAAGAAGTGCAAGCATAAATCATCTACAGTCTGCAAATCAGAAGAGGGTACAAGATAGGGGAGAGATGGGATTTGAGGGAGAAGATTTTTTATGGAGAATTCATCTTCCATACAGCTCCTTTGTTGGTTACAGCCTCAGTAATTCATTGTCCCAATAATGGCCAGCACCACCTTCTCCAAGAGCACCAGCTTAGCACTACCATTGGTTGAAAACTCATTCACGCCTTTGTTTCTTGTTACCTCTAAATATGGCTATTCCAAGTCTTAACAAACATCTCGCATTATACCCTCTCTAAACTTCAAATCATCCAAAACTCTACTGCTCAGGTCCTTACTCACACTAAGTCTCATTTACCCATCACTCCTGTGCTCTTTGACTTACTTTAGTCATACTTAAGCAATGCCTCAATTTACAAATTCTCATCATTATTTTCAAATCCCTCCAAAACTTCATCCCTCCCTATTTCTGTTAGCTCCTCCAGCCCAATAACCCACCAAGATATTTACGCTCCTTTAAATCCTGAGCATCCCCGATTTTAATTGTTCTGCCATTGGTGGCCGTGCTTTCAGTTGCTTAGACATCACGCTCTGGAATTTCATCTCGAAACCTCTCTGCCTTCCTACCTTTCTTTCCTCCATTAAAACTTTAAAGCCCACTTGTTTGACTAAACATTAGACCAAATGCCTTAATATCACCTTATTTGGCTCGGTATCAAATGTTGCTTTAAAACTCTCCAAAGCGTGCCTTGTGGCATTTTATTACATTGAAGACATGATAGAAAAAAACAAGTTGTTTTTGTGCACCACCTTGGCTTGCAAGAGAGAGGGAAATGTCATTGACTGTTGTGCAATCTGTTTGGATGGCGTCGCTATCAGGTTTAATAGCGAGCAGTATGTCCAAGCTATGGGGTGTGGGTGTGGGGTTTACAGCAGTGCCTGCCATGTGAGGGTGCAGTGTAATATATGGATGTTACATGTGCCCTGATTGATAAAAGTTTGTTTGTAATTCGATGTTGGCACTGTGATGTATTAGGCAATCTCTGAGACTAGTGGTGCAGTTGGTAGGAGATGATATTTGAAGATGCATTTACTGACCTTGACCACTCGTGACAGATCAATAAATATCTTGCAACAGTGTATCCCAGGTCCTTGGAGTTTGATTCCTGACATATTGGGCTATCTGCTACCCTACCTTCTGAATGTGTGTCTGGAGGACCTCCTGGCCCCTTGTAGATACAGGACTGCGTCTCCACTCCGGAAATCTTGGACCCCTACGCTGTCCATGTTGTACCATTCTTCTGTCTTTCCCACGTCAAATTCAGCTCCCACTGGACTGCAAACACCTGCTCCAGCCACAATTTACCTCCTCTTAAGAATTTCCGGCTAGCTTAAGCAGTGCCAATGCAGACTAGCTTTAAGTGGTGCTCGTCACTAAACGTATTGGTCACCTGCTCAGACAGTTAGCGAATCAACAGCTGGTTATCAATGGCTGGATGCTGAAAGCATTTTAAATGGCAGGCAGCACGAAGTTTGCGTGCTGCCCATGTTGCAATCAATGGGCATAGGTTAATCAACCCATGCCTGGCTTTGGAGTCTAATTTATCCCCAGTTCAATATAATAAATCAATGCATCTACAGGTTGCATAGTAAAAAGGCAAAAGATTTTGTTTTCTTTTTTATATATACTAAATTGTTTGTTCTGTGGCCATCTAAAATGGCCGCCCGCTAAGAGTGATGGGAAATTTGGTCAAGCTGGAATACAGACAGGCTGCAGCCTGCAAATATACAAACAGCAGCTCAGACTTGTGCAGAAATTAACACAGGAGAAAGACCATTTGGAGGTTTTCCCGGGACAGTGGGCTCCAGGTAGAAACTAACAATAAGTGGCAGACTCAGCGGCGCCTGCTTTCCTTATTTGGGAAGGCCTATGTGCCTTGGACACTAACGGCCATGGCCGAGCGGGACCCGCCCAGCCATCAATTGGTCAGGATCGTTCTGGGTGATCGAGATCCTATCGATCCATTGGACCTTCACCTGGGGCCGCCCAATAGGGCACGAAAGATAGGAGATAAAAGGCACTGGCGCAGGCCATCACTCGCTCTCTCAACTACAGCATCGACAGCTACCAACAACGGTGAACTCATCACCAGCCAAGAAGAAGAGCCTATGCCATCCACAGAGGGACGAGTACAGAGAACACAGACTACCTCCCAGAACTTCAGCACTGCCAGACTATTAGAATCCAGATAAGGCCTTATCCACTCTGTATCTGCCGGTCACCTGGAAGTTAAGTTAAGGTCGTTTAAGTGTATTCGTTTATAGTCCAATGTGCATGAATGCGCAATAAATAACCTGTGTATGTTAAATAAACTATTATGTACTAAAACAACTTGTATGATCATTTGTCCACCATATACGGGCTAAACACACGCTGTGGTTTAGATAAAGTGAAGCGCAACAGTTCTCCAGCTGCTGACATGCTCAACAGTTAGATGCTCTAGATCAGTCATTTTCAAACTCAGGGTCGTGACCTGTGGGTGGGTCACGGGTGGGTATTGGGAGGGTATCGGGGCTAAAGGTCGCAGCGATCCTAATCGTGGGAAGAAGTGTCTAACGACCGTGAAGGCTTTCACAAATGCCGACCACGGCCGGCTTTCAGAATGACCACCCATCCTGTGCATGCATGCCCTCTCAACATGCACAGGCCCAGAGCCGAGCAAGGCAATGCCTCCTTCTGATGTCAGCGCACTGACCCAGGGGCAGATTATTTTTAAGAATTGATGGAGTCTCCTCTCCAGAAGTGGCGGCAGCGATCAGGTCACGTGCTCTGAGCTCAAGAGAGATTCCTCCATTTTGTAGCTTCCAGCAGTGCTGGTGTGAGCTCCAGGGCCTCTGATGTACAACCCATCGAGAAGAAGTTGAAATCAGGAACAAAGCATTCTAAAGATTATTTCTTGAGGTATGGATTTATTAATTGTGCAAATGCAAAACAGGATGCAAAGCCCATGTGTGTTATATGAGGGATGTGCTGGCAAATGCAACATTAAAACCCTCAAAAATCCAAAGGTCGTTGAAGAACACATATGGCAAGTTTCAGGACAAAGATTTTTTCAACGGATGCAGCGAGAACTTAGCTGAAGTTCTTAGCAGAAATGTAACATTGAATGACAAAGCAAGTGAGATTGTGAGGACCAAGCCGACTCACCTGTCACATTAAGGGGAAGCGAAAATGGTGGGTCCCCAAAGTCGACCGGCGTGTGTCCTGAATAATGGCCGGTTGGTAAAAATGGGTCCCAGGCAAAAAAGTTTGAAAAAGACTGCGCTAGATTAGCCATCATCTGGACTGGCATCGTAAGGTACCATTTGTTGCTTGTCTGAGATTTGAGAGTGAACCTAATCTCTTCAAAGAGATGGAACTCTCCACTGTTCATGTTTTATGAAGTACTGGAATACTTTCAAAGCTCACCAAATAAGGGAAGCTGTGATCTGAACCAGTGATAATGGTCCTGTATTGCAATTGTCGACTTCTACTTTATGTTGCTGTCAGATATATAATGTATTTACTTCAGCGTTTCATCCTTTTATAATTTTACAGGACATTTCCTTGGATTTGTGCCCAAGTGTGGTAAATTGTACTAGAAATCAACAAGAGTGGGCAGGTCTGAGCACACGCCTGTGAAGAAACTCACTCAATTTTCCTCCCATTATGGAAAGATCAGTTGGGGGGAAAGGGAGGGAGGCGAAATGGAAGTAGAAAGACAGAATGATGCCCGCTGGGTCCCGACGTCATTATGCACTCGCGCAATATTTTGGGCGGAGGACTTGCATGAGAGCCGGAAACACACCTGCCGGCAATCAATCAGGCAATTTAGTCCATCAAAGGCCAACTGAACACAATTTTATGAGCCCGCGATTGGCCAGACGGCTGTTATATTTTAGCTTCAATATCAATCCAGGGCTGGATGAACTGTTCAGGCTAAAATGATATTTAAAAAGGTGATTGAGGACTGAGGTTTGTGTTTGACTATGCTGCTTAGTCTTTGCATAGTTTTCCCATCGCAATATATTTTTCACAGGTCTACGCCTCCTTGAGACAGCTCTGCAATGGATGTCCCCCTGAGGGAACACATTAGAAGTGCCGCCCCACACCCTCCCTTTTCTCAGAGCTCGCCCTTTTCGGAGTGCTGGGCCTTTCCCAGTGTCCATTTCACAATGGTTGCCCGTTAATTCGCCAGCCAGCGTAAAATCACGTACCAGGGACAGTTATATAGTTCCAAGTCAGTGATGGAAGTCATGGAGGGTAACCTATAATTGGTGGTGTTCCCATATGTCTGATGCCCTTGCCCTTCTAGGTAGTAGGGATTGTGGGTTTGGAAGTGGCTGTTGAAGGATGCTTGGTGAGTTTTTGCAATGTATGTTGTGGATGATACACCCTGCAGGTACTGTATTTCAGTGGTGGAGGAAGTGAATGTTTAGGATAGTGGATGGGGTGCTGATGAAGGGGGGCTGCTTTGTCCTCCTGGATGGTGTTGAACTTTTTGGAAGTTGTTGGAGTTTTAATCATCCAGGCCAGTGGGAAATATTCTTTCACTCTTTTAACTTGTGTTTTGTAGATGGTGGACAGACTTTGAAAAGTCAGGAAGTCAGTTGACTCGCCATAGAATTCTCAGCCTCTGACCTGCTCTTGTAGCAACAGTATTTATAAGTTTTTGGTCAGTGGTAACCCCCAGGATGTCGATGCTGGGGCATTCGGGGATAGCAATGCTGTTTAATATGAAAAGGAGATGGTTAGTTTCTCTCTTGTTGGAGATTGCCTGACACTTGTGTGGCATCAGTGTTGTATTATATATAATTCATAATTTTCTATAATCCATCATCACTTATATATTATTCACACTATCAAAGCTACGTAAAAACCATGCTAAGAAGCCAAAATTGCCTTCAGGTTCCACTTTCATCTGCCCTATCTCTAGCAGGAGACTGGCAGAACCTGACAGAAAATGATGGAGACACAATTATAATGGATCACTACTATTTCAGGAGTTTCCTCTTTGGCTTGTAGAACAGAGTCTGCATTCACCTTTTGCAAGACAGATAATGGCAGCCACACCAGGAAATCACATTTATTTGATATAGTCCAGATCTGGGCCTGAACTTTCACTCACAGAGTTGGGATAATTCCTGGCTCCACAAATCCAACCAGGGACTAAATGCCCCCAAAGTTCAGATTTTCATTCCAGGCGGGGTGAAAGTGGGATTGCGGAGGTGGGCTGGCGAAATGTCGGCCTCAATTCTCCGACACTTTGCGCAGCTATGGGAGGAGGAATGCAACAAAAAACAGCCCTTCAGCTCTTTCACCCTCTCAAAATCCCAAGCCGCACCCATGCCAACCAACGCCACCTCCTTCACCCACTCACTCCCCATGGCCCCTCATGCCCTCCGTGCCATTCTACCCACCCTCTATGATTCCTCATAACTTTTATGCCAACCCAACCAATGCCCTCCTAGACAGCCCAGGCTCCCTCACACCATTTATGCAAACCTCTTTCCCTCCACCCACCTCCCATGGCTCCTGGGGTGGCACCACTGCCAGGGTTCCCTGGTGGCACTGAGGGTGCCCCAGCAGTGCCATGGTAGCCAGGTGGCATCAGTGCCAGGGTGTCACCCTGCCCAGAGGCCGACAACCTGGGTGCCTCCGATCGTCTGGGAGACCTTCAAGTGCCCGTCTGCCTGTTCCTCGCTTGTGGGGACCAGTGCTAAACTGCACCAGGCTGGGATCTCCTCGGCGAGGCTGGTAGATTCCAGGGCCTGGTTAGATCAGGCGTAGGCATAGTTAAGTGAGTTGTTCAGCACGGCTAACTATGCAAGTCTGCATCCCGCACATTGTAGGCGGTGCTTGTTAGATCTCGTAAGGTGTAATGAAAATCCGGAATTCCGGAAGAGGCTTCTTGCGGGATCTACCGGCCGCATCTCGTCCCGATTTCGGCAGGATGCGGCACAAGTCGTGTTTTGGGCATCCCACTAGCGAAAACCAGTTCTGGCTGAGACAACTGCACTGTAACATGTGCAGTTGCCTCTGTGAACCACGGATGCACAATTTAGAATCCATCCCATTCCCAATTCCCCCCCCGGGGTCTGGTCATCAATCCCTGTGAAAATAACGAGGGTTGGATTTGGGGCAGGACTTCTGGATTCATGCCTCTGCAGCCAACATTTTCACTAAAATGGGCGGCCTCTCAGTCTGAAGATTCAGGTCCTGGTTTTTAGTGGAGGCTAGTGTACAGAGTCATTTGAAATACACTGGTCTCAAATAAGGCACATTTTCACTTCATTGGTGGTCTTTCAGCCAACAAAACAAAGAAACGAGGGGAGAAATTAGATGAGGCCCAAAAATGATTAACCCCTGTTGATTCGTTGTGACGCAGGCAGCCTGCAATGTTTGTGCTGCCTCCTTATTTTAATGTGCAGCCAGTGCTAAATACATTGATGAGGGCTGCGTACGTCAGCACGGGGTTCATGTGAGGATCTTATCAATTAAAGATAACCTATTTTAGATCAACTTAGCCTTTAAAATCTTAAGTGGGAGGTGCATTCTGGCTGCAGCAGGTACTGAAACTAGTTGCAGAAGACATTCTGAGCAGGAAGAGCACTGAGTAATGTAAAATTATTAAGTTACTAACAACTATTATTTGCGAAAATCTAATTTTATTCTAAGGGTCTAACATATCACTGTGGTGTTGGGTGCTCTGGTGCACAGATGAGCCAACACAGTTGTATGTGGTACAACTCTATTTTATTTTAACTCTTATAATACAGTTCATTCTGGATACTCTGCACGTGCTGTCTCCCTGAGTGTGTCGTGTAGCAGGTCTGTCCTGGTCCTCCTCTCCAGCTAATACTGACCACCGGGTGTCGTGTTTGTGCTTTTATATCTTTCTGTGATTGGTTGTGGTGTTGTGTGTTCTGATTTGTCTGTTGGTGTGTCTATCATGATGTGTGTGTTTGAATATCATGACATCCCCCCTTTTTACAAAGATATGTGCCTACGTGGTTATAAATATAATCGTGTCGTGAGTGCATCTAAGAGTGTGTGCGTGTGTTGTGTACAGCGTGTGTATATGACGTAACTATTTACATGGGGCGATGTCGGGTGCGTCACACTAACAAGGTTGTACCATAACAAAACATGAATGCGAGAAAAAAAACAACTTGAACAGTGGTCCGGTCAGACGATATCTGGAACAATAAACAACAACAGGTTATAATACAGAAGTGTTTGACTTTTTGAACGTATGAACAGCGTTATAAGTCCAGTCTAATGGGTGACCGCCTCAAGAATAGGCTGGTCCTCAAGCCGGTTCAGCTGTGGAGATTTGGGGTCACACTGGTTCACCTTGGACTGTTGGAGGTGATGCTGTTGCCGAAGTCTCTACTTTTCCATTTGTTGTACTTCGTGCAGTGCTTGGTTTTTCATTCGTGCAAATATAACATTCAACATCTTTGTTAGTGTTGCCTTGGCTGTGGTTTGGTTCTGGTGGCGATGGAAGGGGCATGATCCGTGGCATCTCCACGAAGTCATCCTTGGGAACCAGTGGAGGATCCGGCGTGTGCGTACGGTTCAGGTGCGAGCGTGGAAGGCGGCGCAAAGCTCGCCGATTGCGCCTACGCACCAATCCATCCGCCCTGCATGCCAGGAACAAGGTGGAGTCTTTTTTCTTTTTATGTTTGTGGTGGACGGCATCTTGTAGCCGATGGGTCGTTGCCATCGAAGTAGCACCATCACTAATATCATGCAAGGCGATGACTGTGCCAGATGTGGAAGTTGGCCGAGACCGTGCACGCTGGTTCCGGCCACCTGCTGTGCCGGAAGGGCGACTCCGCAGAGAAACGTCGAAGCATGTTGCCTTGGAGAGAGAATTGTTGCTCGCATCAACGTCTGGCGATGGCGCGAATTGGTGTGTCCGTCTTGGACCGCCGGTGCTGGTCGCCACTGCTGACCCAGTGGGACTGCCACGCGATCCATTCCCTGTCGCCGTGGCATCCGCCGTCACCCTGAGCGTGCCATCACCGAGGCCGCAACACCGCCCGTCCGGAGCAAGGTCTGGCGTGCGCGAATCAGAGTCGGCGCTTGGCTGCTCCCCATCTGGAGTCCGGTCTGCCTTCCGTCGATGCTCCCCGTCCGGAGTCCCAACAGGTTCACTGGAGGCAGCCGAGATTCCCTGAAGCTGCACTTCTGGAGTCGGAACATGCAGGAATGCACCAACCAGTGGAGAGGCTCGAGCCATCGAGGGTGGAAGCGGTGCGCCGCCACCGCAGTCGTCAGTGGTCCCACCGTGATCGTCGAGTGCCTCGGTACGCACTAGTCGAGGTCTGTCACCTTACACCTTTTGCATGGGAAGTGGGATGCTGTCGTCACTCGTCTCACATCCCGTGGATAGATCCTCATTAGCAGCTTGCTGTTCACTAGGGTTGGGTAAATTGTCAGAATTTTCATCTGGTGGTGCACACCATGTCGGTGGACTGTCATTGTCTTGCCGTTGTCCTTCATTTGGGCTTTTCTTCTTTGGAATTTTAAATCTTCCCCCAGACATTTGAGGTACCTTGTTTATTACCCCCAAATTCTCCCATATGTATGGTCTCGAATATAGGATCCAATGTTTCTATAGACATTGTACTATTTTCCAAAGAACATTCCGTTTCACTTTTCTTCTCAGGTACCTCATATGTATCTTTGTCTAATGTACATGCCTTCATGGTCTCTGGGTCTGATTTTGCTGGGACTGGCATGGTCACAGTCTCTCTTTTACTGTTCTCAATTGCCCACATTATACTTCCCATACATAACTGCTTAATCACTGGGGTTAGTGTGGTACAATGGATAATCGGGTCGACCTTATCTGCATCTTCACCATTAGTGGAAAGCACACTTGGTTCACTTGAAACTGCTGCGGGTTTAAAATTTGTTATCTGGCTACTCGATGTCGGTGTCCTCAGGATTCTTGCTCCAATGTTCTGCTCATTTATCAGTGGAGTGTGTATAGGTTCAATGCAATTAATGTTCCCCTCAAGGTTTGAAGAGTCATTACTGACTAACTGCTGGTCTCCGAAGTTGGGACTTTGCGGCATTGTGTTGAAGGGAGACATTTGTCCCTGCTGTAGATATGATTCAGGTTGTGTTATTTCCATTACCTGAGGATCAATGTCTTGTCCATTTTTTCGATCCGTACTAAAACACTGGCAATTCTCAGTCTGCTCCTTGCAAGTTAAACATTCAATTCATTTCTTCAGCAAATCCTCAGCATCCTTCTGTGGCCATGCAGCATTATTAATCTCTGTTCGGCTATAATGATCCTGAAGGTCAGCGCGTAAACCTTTTTTCTTCGGGCTTGGAAGAGGCGATTCCTTTGGCTTGTCTTCAGTTGGGCTTGAACAGTCTTCAGCGCTGTGCCCTTCATTGTAGCATGAGAGACCGTCAAGGTCATGCTGCTGTGTAGTGGAGCATGGTAGGCTGTTATAGCCTTCTTGCTGTTCACGTGAGCATGGCAGACTTGCATCGTCTGCCGCTGGTTGGTCAGGAGAGGTTGCTAGACCCTCATGGTCTTGTTCCTGCAAGGACCGCACATTGGAGTCTTGCGTTGCTTCTATCGTGGAGGCTGTCCACGAGCTCTCTGTGGAGGCTTGTGACTCTGGAGTCACTTCTTGTTCATGCAAGGACTGCGCTCTGGAGTCTTGCATGTCTTCTTTCATAGAGTCGGGAACGTTGAGCGGGATGTGGACCACGCTCTGTGTGGCTGCAGGGCGCTCTCCGTGTGCTTGCACTGCTCCCTGTCTGTTAATGTCAGGCTGCAGCATCATCCGGTACTGATAAGTTGGGACGTCATATCTGCTGGATTGAAGATCCTCAAATCCGAAAAATGAATCCGCATCTGCGTCGGATTCAATGTGGGGGCCGCCAATGTGCAACACGAAAGGTTCGTCCGAGTCATAGTCGTATACGACCACAGAGCTATCATTGGGCTCACGAGGTCCGGAAACACTGTAAAGATCGTCATCGAAGTATTCGAGGTCGGAATCATCGGCTTGGGCGTAGGTAACTGCTTGTCGGAGGGTTCTTCGGAGGTCAAATTCATCTCCTGGGTCAATTTGCGGCAATGTGCTGTCATTCCAGGTGAGGGAAGGTTGTTTTACAGCTTTAACAGATTTTTGTTTTTTTGATTTGGGACGTTTCCCTTTTAAATTGGATTTGGGACGTTTCCCCTTTAAATTGGTGCAGTCTGGGGCCTCTGACATCCTGATGCTCGGTATGTAGCACGTAGGAAGCGACTGCGCATGCTCCGATCGCTGTTCCTTTACCGATGGCCGTTTTCTTGACTGCGCATGCGCAGCATCTCGCGCATGCGCAAACGAAACTTCCGGTTCTGCGCACTGCTCGCGCAACTGTGCTAGCGTGATACCTTTAGCAAGATGGCCACCGACCTCGTCCCAGCCCTCTCTCAGGCCCGGGATTTCGGCCTCTGGGAATTCGGGCTCCGGGATCCCGGCCACGAGGTGAGTACTGCCGCTTTTCTTACCTTTACTTGCCGATTGGATTGCGTTGTCTTCACAGTACTTGGAGAATTTGTCCAGGACTGCCTGGTAATCGTACCTTTGCTGCCTCCTAAAGAACCTGAACCTTGTGAATATTTCTCTTGCCCTTGCACCGGCGATGGTGAGGAGAAATTCAATTTTTTCGCTATCATCCAGGTCTTGGAGTTCAGCCGCCACCAGGAACAATTCGATCACTTGCCGGAATCGCCGCCAGTTTTCGCGGAGATCGCCGTAGCACTGGAGCGGCTGCGGAACCGGGAGCTCTATCATTTTGCCTGGGCACTGCTGGTTGTCTGTGTACACTGAGGTATGCCGGCAGGTATCGATCCACTCCTGTACCATGTGGTGTTGGGTGCTCTGGTGCACAGATGAGCCAACACAGTTGTATGTGGTACAACTCTATTTTATTTTAACTCTTATAATACAGTTCGTTCTGGATACTCTGCACGTGCTGTCTCCCTGAGTGTGTCGTGTAGCAAGTCTGTCCTGGTCCTCCTCTCCAGCTAATACTGACCACCGGGTGTCGTGTTTGTGCTTTTATATCTTTCTGTGATTGGTTGTGGTGGTGTGTGTTCTGATTTGTCTGTTGGTGTGTCTATCATGATGTGTGTGTTTGAATATCATGACAATCACCTTATAGTTTACTAACTATATTATATTTGTAAGATAAAAAGATGACAATACTTAATAGGGCACTGTACAGAAAAATTGGCAAGGTCAAGAGATTTTGGAAGAGGGTATCAAGTTTTAACAAGAGTTTTGTTGCAAAATGGACAGGATCTTGAATGCTGCCTGTGAAAATCTGCCCAATCACCAGTTAAGGAACCATGGCACATAAAAGCATTGAGATACAAAGGACATTACTTGCATGAATATATACGGTTAGCAACAGCCATATAAACTATTCTTAGTAAGTCAAAGAATAGGCCCTCACAATCATGTCCAGTTTTAACCATCCCAAAGGGCACCTTACCTCTCCTAAATGGAAGATGATTGGGGTGGGGGAGTGGGTAATTTGATAACAGCAAGAATAATGTATGCCCTCAAGTTGTGTTATTTGCAGTGGAGAGATAGATCATCCAGAGACAAGAATACAACAAATCAAAGGATAAGGGAGATGGGAAGCTTGAAAACCAAGAGCTGTGAGAGAAATTATTTTGTGCGCTCTGCCATCCAGATCTTGACACAGGTGTACATTATGCATTAAAATATAAATCACCCCTCAGATTTGTTGACATAGTTAATCGGAGAACTTAATAAACTTGTCTTGACTTTGCCTCAGTAAAGTCAATTCATAACAAAGCTTTGCTGCCAAGTCTGTTCCAGCCTCAAAGGACTCCAAAGACCCCCAGAATCTTCCACTAATGGCACAAAAAGGCAGGGTGTGTACTCTAAGGTTATTAGACTCAGCACGTGGTGCAGAAGATGGACAGGAGGAAGAGGTCCTCTACCCATAAAGGATCTGGGGCGTCATTCTCCGACCCCCCGCCGGGTTGGAGAATCGCCTGGGGCTGCCGTGAATCCCGCCTCCACCGGTTTCCGAAGTCTCCGGTACCGGATATTCGGCGGGGGGCGGGAATCGGGCCGCGCCGGTTGGCGGGCCCCCCCCCCCGCTGGATTCTCCGGCCCGGATGGGCCGAAGTCCCGCCGATAAATTGCCTGTCCCGCCGGCGTGGATTAAACCACCTTTTGAACGGTGGGACAAGGCGGCGTGGGCGGGCTCCGGGGTCCTGGGGGGGGGGTGGGGGCGGAGCGATCTGGCCCCGGGGGGTGCCGCCACGGTGGCCTGGCCCGCGATCGGGGCCCACCGATCCACGGGCGGGCCTGTGCCGTGGGGGCACTCTTTCCCTTCCGCCTCTGCCACGGTCTCCACCATGGCGGAGGCGGAAGAGACTCCCTCCACTGCGCATGCGTGGGAAACTGTCAGCGGCCGCTGACGCTCCCGCGCATGCGCCGCCCGGAGATGTCATTTCCGCGCCAGCTGGCGGGGCAACAAAGGCCGTTTCCGCCAGCTGGCGGGGCGGAAATTCCTCCGGCGTTGGCCTAGCCCCTCAATGTTGGGGCTCGGCCCCCAAAGATGCGGAGCATTCCGCACCTTTGGGGTGGCGCCATGCCCGTCTGATTGGCACCGTTTTGGGCGCCAGTCGGCGGACATCATGCCGTTTCGGGAGAATTTCGCCCCATATGGCTTTCCAAATGTGTGTGTGTGTGTTGGGGGTGGGGGGCGGGGGGGTGGGCAGGAGGCCCATAATGGCTTGGCTGGCATACAGCTGATTGACATCCCGATTTTCCAATTTTTCATTCTTCCAGTGTGCCTCCTGCGACATTATCATAAATGTAACAACTGCAAGAGATAATGAAATTTCTCGATCAATTACTAGGGGGAGATAGAGTTACAATTATATAAGGCATTGTGGGAGGAGAGAAGTTAAGGAGATAGCTAGAGTACAGATAAAGAAAAGATAGTGTGAGTGAGAGCAGATCATAGTTAATATAGTAGTGTAGAGATTAGTAGTAGAGGAGTGTAGATTATATGTTAGTTATCAACTGTGTATTATATAGGAATTAGTGTCCACTCCAATTAAGTAGTGTTAATAAATTTATAGCTTTGTTCAGTTTAAAAGCTATTTTGTGGTCTTTGTGATTGTTATGCTTACCATCCTGAATTTAGCAACACAAAGAACACTACACCTCCTATCCAGTATGGTGTCCAGTGTGGCTTGCACCAGAATTATGCATATGCTACAATCACCACAGTGAAGCCAAAACGTTACCCATTACACAAAAGAACCAGGCTCTATAGAATGGTATTTTGTGGCCCTATACAGTTGCATGTGCAGATACGTACATGCTGGGAGTGTTAGTCTAATACCTCCTTTTCAGCTGACAGTGATATGATCACCTATCTTTCTAGAAAAACAATGAACAGGTGTATAATACAATATACATATAAAACAAAACTCGAAAAGCTCAGTTGCACTAAGTTTGGGTCAGCAGGTGGCCTTGTGCACTGATTGCATCAGACTTAGCTGGATAAGTAAAGGGCCTCTAATCAGAACAGAGTACATGAGAAAAACTATGACACCCTTCCAGCACCTGCCTACCCCATGTGGCCAGAAACTCTGGCACCTGGCCATTGTTGCAGAGTAGGGGCCATTATACAGACTCGCAAATCTTAACCCTGTTCCTTTCAGCCTTCTAAGTATGTGTGTGTGCATTTGTGGTAGGGGAGGGGGGGGGGGGGGGGGGGGAGGAGGGCGGGACTGGGGGATGATCTTGATAATTTAGAAAATAACTTTATTTTCGGCAGAAGTTGAATAGGAAGGGTTTGAGGGAAAATAGAGTGGAAAGAAAAAAAGAACAATTACCAGTCCTGATTACTTATTTACCAAATGTTAGCTCCAAATTCCCACTTGTTTAGTTATTTATGTATTAGGAATGAACTTCAGTGTGGTACAATTATTTATGATTAACAGTCACGAAAGATTGTTTAACCAACAAAGATGCTGAAGCATAATTGTAACTAAATAATATCTGGAAATGTTCAAAGACATCATGGTTGACTTCTGCTATTGCAGAATGCTGAAACTGTTTCTTTCTGTTTATAAGTTCAAGTTGTTGTGTACCCATAGTTCATGTTACCAGGTTCATTTTGTTTATTTAGTTCCAACCAGAACATTCTGGTCACTTGTGGAGTCAACTTGCTTTTCAATTGTACGTAAATCACAGATGGTGCCATTTCTCTTCCATATATTAATCAAAGTCTACAATCAATTTTATTAATAGCAAATTAAATAGATCTTGCCGAAGTGTTTTTGTTTCTTGCCTTTGGTAAACAGAAGTTATTTTTCTCTTGATGTTTGAAGTTATTCTTTAATATGCTAATGATAAAAACATGAAAGCTCAAACTCTTTGCTTTTGAAATTATGCCACAGTGCAGAGAGAGGGGGGAGGGAGGGAGGGGAGGGGGAGGGAGGCGGGCGGGGAGGAAGGGAGGGGAGAGAGGGGGAGGGGGAAGAGAGAGGGGGGAGGGAGGGGGCAGGGAGAGGGGGAGGGAGGAGGGGTGAGGGTAGTGCGTTGGGTCTTGGGCGGCATAGGGGCCTCGCTATACTGAGTTTTGACGAGGGCTATGTGTGACTTTGACCACGCATTCCCCGCTGAGGCCCTTTACTTAATGCGCGTGGCGTTGTATAGCCATGTGTTTCGGGGTGCTGCAAGGGCCGAGAAATACATGGCTCACTATGGGACTTTGCCTCCATTTAGTTGAAATGCGCCCTCAGCATCATTTGATAGAGGTGGGGAATACGCCCTCAAGAGCCGGCAGGAAATTCCCTGAAAAACCCACCACAAATAAACTTAGAAATGTTTCCGTTAAATTCCACCCGTAAATTCTGTGGATTGGTATTTCGTTGGAGTTTCTAACAATGCTACATGGTTAAGACAAGGAAAACTGTTATTAGTGGCGATATTCAAGGATTCGGTAACACCGGGTTCCCTACTCGAGACGCTGTTGCAAGCGCCATTTCACTTCTTTTAAAGAAGGATAAGGACCCGACGAAATGCGGGTCGGATCGCCCTATTTGTTTATTAATAATAATAACAATAATAATCATGTATTGTCACAAGTAGGCTTCAATGAAGTTACTGTGAAAAGCCCCTAGTCGCCACATTCCGGCGCCTGTTCGGGGAGGCCGGTATGGGAATTGAACCCGCACTGCTGGCATTATTCTGCATTACAAGCCAGCTATTTAGCCCATTGTGCTAAACCAGCCCCTATAAACCAGTTTATTGAATGTAGATGCTAAGATATGGCTACGGTGTTAGCACTGAGGCTGGGGCAGTGTCTACCTCATGTTTTTGGGGTGGATCAGATGGGTCTTGTAAAGGCCGGTAATTATCATCCAATGTGCGGCAGTTGTTAAATGTGGTGCTGTCCCTGTCGGAGGGGCCGGAACAGAGGTAATTGTTGCATTGGATGCCGAGAAGGCATTTGATAGGGTAGAATTTGTTTGCGGGATTGGAAAAGTTTGGGATAGGCCCCAAGTTTGTGGCTTGGGTACGATTGTTATACAAAACTCCGAAAGCCAGTGTCTGCACAAATGACATGAACTTGGGATATTTCCAATTAAACAGGGGAATGAGACAGGGGTGCCCTATGTCCACCCTCTTGTTTGCATTGGCGATAGAGCCATTGGCTGTTGCCCTGAGGGCTTCAGGTAGGCGGAGGGGAGTAATGAGGGGAGGGGTGGAGCATAGAGTGTCACCGTACGCTGGTGAGCTCTTGCTATATGCAACGGACCCAATTCCCACCAACCATGGGTGACATAATGGGATTTTTGAGGGTATAAATTAAACCTGGAAAAAAGTGTGTGCTTTCCGGTTAATCCTCCGGGGAGGGGAGTCAATCTGGGAGTGCTGCCATTCCAACTTTAGGTATCTGGGGATTCAGGTGGCCCGGGATTGGGCCCTGCTCCGTAAGCTGAAATCTAAGGCTGAGGACCGATCTACCATGTTCTTGGCAGGCGGGGTTCAGTCGGGCAAGATGAACATTTTGCAAAATATTTGTTCTTCTTCCAGTGTTTGTCATTTTTTCTTCCTCAATCCTTTTTTGGGAGAGTTGAAAAATTGATCACCTCCTTTATATGGGTGGGCAGGACCACGAGGATTCAAAGGATAATCGTTCAGAGGGACAGACAGTCAGGGGGCCTTGCGTTGCATAGCCTGGTATACTATTATTGGGCGGCGAATGCGGAGAAGGTGTTGGGTTGGTGTAGTGATCCAGGAGCCACGTGATAAGGTCCAGGATGAGTCGGTTCTTTGGAGGATAAGTGTGAGCACTGTGCAGGGGGTCCGGCCAACCATGTGCACATGTTCTGGTCATGGCCAGAAGCTTGTGGGATTCTGGGTCTCCTTCTTCAGCACCATGTTGGCGATTCTGAAAATTAAGCTGGAGCCCTGTCCTTTGGTGGCCATATTTGGGGTGTCAGACTCGCCGGATCTGCAAACTGGGTGGGGGGGGGCCGATGTCCTGGTCTTCGCATCACTGATTGTCTGGAAATGAGTGCTGATGGGATGGAGTTCGGCTTCTCTGCTCGCTGCCTCAGTGTGGCTGGGAGATCTAATGGAGTTCCTAAACCTCTAGAAAATCAAGTACACAGTGCGGGGAGCAATTGAGGCGTGTTACCGAACGTGACAGCCATTTATTGTGTATTTCAAAGAGCTGGTTAGTTGCTCAAGGGGGGGGTGGGAGGAAGGGGGAAGAGGTTGGGTGTTTTTGGAGGGGAGGGGCTAGTGTCAGGGGGGTGGTAGGTGGGATTGGGGGGCTTTTCTTCTGATTGGTTGTGTTGTTTTGTTTTTGTATGATGTATTAAATGAAAATAATTGAATAAAAATATTTTAAAACAAAGAGAAGGACAACTGATTCAAGAGGAGACAGCGAAGGTTAATGCAGCACAACCTGAATGTTGTGTTGGTGCACGATTTTAATCCAGAACCCACATTTATAGAAGCTGTGCACATACCTTGATATTTGTGAGGAGACCTGCCTTTGCCACTGCCCCTTCAGAAGGCAGACTGTCACCAATATGCTATTGCTGCACAATGACCTGACAATAACATCAAAGCAAAACATGCCCCTACTAGCATTGATATCACACACCTAATGCTTGTATGCCAGCAAGTCCTTCCAAGCCATTGCAAGATTAAATCACATTGATAGTAGTGTACACATTTATCAAACACATGACAAATGTTATTCTCATAAAAGGCAACACCTTCGTCGCCTTCTCTGTGGAATGGATACATCAACTGGATAAGGAACTGTTGTGATTGAAGGCAAGGGCTCCACACCTATCCAGATAGACAGGATACAACAAGGTTTATTCTACTACTCCACAATACAATAACTCATTACACCACTCCCCTCAGGGTCCTCTTCCCCTACCTGCTCCAGGTCAGGGTTTAAATCCTGTGAGGGTTCCTCCAATTGGGAGGAAGCTCCATCCCCTAATCACCTGGGGAGTTTGTATTCCAAGATGTAGGAGGGGAATCAGATACAATGTAGGTTTTCACCCCTTAGGGGGTCATAACAGGAACAAAGCTTTTAGAGGATGGTAGGATCCTTCAAATAGAAGATATCAGTGATGAATCTGATGTGAAAGTTTCCCCACATCGTTTTAACCCTTGGCTTACATGACGGAAATGGCTTGCATTCACTTAAGCATCATTATTCTAGTGAATTGTGCAGGAAATACACATTGCTAGTAGCTATGGCTTCAATATGTGGCAGTCACAATGCCCACATTGGATGGAATCTTAACACCTTTCAACATTTTCTGGGATTGGATCCAAAATAGTATCTCAACCCTGCTGGTGATGCCTGGCCATGCACCTGTTCAATCTTGACAGAGGTGGCCAATTAAAATATTACCACAGGGAGGTTGTCCAGTTAAGGACAGTTTACGGAACAGGCACCGGTCTGGACTAATGGGACGGCCTGCAGTGATGTCCTGCTGGTGGCCCGACCAGAAAGGTGGGACTGGCAAGAAAGAATGTGAGGATGCCTCAAGGTGGGGCCCGCTCGGTGTCCACAACGACCAAATGAACACTTACTTGTTAGTGATAGGCTAGCAGTCACTGCCAGGCAAGTCGCACTTTCCTTTGCTCAGCCGCCTCCTGCAAAAGACCACCTGGAGAAGGGAATGTGTTGGCCCACCCTCCCAACAGAATATCAGGTTTCCTAGCTGGTCCCATCTGTAGCCTTGCCTCTGTGGATTTCAAGATTTCGAGCATTTTTAAGGAACACAAACAATGTAGATGGATCTAAAGAAAACAGAAATTTCCTCTGCAAACATTGGTGCTCACCCCTTTCAGAGGGATTCTTTGTTTTCCCCGATACCAGGATCTTCTAATTTGTGCTCTGTTACAACAGACCTAAGTTGAATACATTTGTTCTGTTCGCTGTCTCATGTATAGAGGCGGGCACCTGAGCTCTCACCGGAAGCAGTCTTTTTTCTCCAATAGGGCCAGCTGACTTTGGTGTACCTCCTGAATCACAGCCTTCAATTCTCCAGCATCAAAGGGGTCATATACATGCCTTTGACTATGTCAAAGCGAACAACTAATGAGCTCTTTGCCCACGTTTGTCATTGCTTGCAGTCTTTTCAGATAGGATTGAGGTGGTTGTGGGAGGACAACATTTCCAGATTTTGTATAACATGCCCTGTGACATAACGGGTCCAGGTGTGGCTATACCTTTGGCCAGTTGAACACTATAGTCGACATTGTCACAAAATTTGGACTAATGTGTGTATTCTTAAAAAAAACAGTTAAAATGAAGGCACTTTTTTTTATGTATGGGGCTCAGAATGCCAACTGTACAATGATTCATTTAAAACTGAAACCAAACGGGGCTTCTAGCTTTCTTGCAGTTGTAGCACTGAGCTCTCCATAAATTGTATCTGATCTGGTCGGATAAGAGAGGTAGTAGTGGAACTGAGAAGAGAATGGAAGCGGCAGAGAGAGGAAGTGGGAAAGGAAGGAGTTAAGATCCACAAATTAAGCAGGCAGAGAGAGATCTGTTGCAATATTTGTAGTATAAGGGCCTAGCACATAAAGGGTTAACGTACGACTGAGTACAGTACCAGCCACACACTGATGTGAGAGAACACATGACCCACACCTAGGTGTCAGTGCACTGTTGGACAGAGTGTGTGTAGAAACAGCCATGATTATTAGCTTGGACCTTGCCTGTACCAATGTATTTTGTTTCGAATAGTTAAGAAAAACTTACTGTTGAATTATCAAAGACTACGAATACCATAATAAGACCTAACCAACCACTTCATTGCTTACAGCAATATTGTGATGTAAAGGGGTAATAGCAGTTCTGGAAGAAACAGGCAACGTGGGTCAAAGATGGTAACCAGATTAAAGGACCAATTGGAAATCTTCTGGTAGTTGGATCTGTATAACCTTTTAACAACTATAAGGAGTAAAACAAGTAAGAGACTCAAGACCTGAAATAACGTAATACAGAAATTGTGGGAAATGGTACCATGAACATCTAAATTCATTGTGCTTTTGAAAGAGGCCTCCAGATGAATTAGTGCATCCAAGCTGGATGCTTTGATCATGGACCTTCAGACCTGGGAGAGTTGAATGATGAAAAGTGGTTTCTCAGAGCTTTGGCAACATAATGTTACAGGTAATGCAGGATCTAACTGGTGACATCAGTTCTGCTGTCTTGTTAACCGAATACAGGATCCAGCACAATTGATCCATCAGCATAATGCTGATTTCTTTCCTGGTGGCAGCTCATGTGGCCTGAGCCTTCTTAGATGTCTGGTCATGTCAGTGCAAGAATGTAGAATCAAGCTGGTGTCACATTTGTAGTAGTGATGCAACCCACTGACGAATCTGCAGAGGCCTAGAAGCTTTGAGGTAAGGGCCACCCCGTTCCCAAGAGACTAATAGAACCACAGTGCAGTGAAGCACCACTGACATCTCTGTACCTCAGAAACCAGATTGGCACAATACCAGGAAAGGTTTGAGAACAGCCAGAGTGGATTCAGGTATAGGTGTGATTAAAATGTCTAACATTCTGAAGTAATTATGTTTCATGTGTTCCAACGGAAGACAAGTTCCCAAGTTTAATTGGGGGATATCTTTGGTAAATGAGTTTTGATGTTCATGATATATTTTAACTTCCCAGGCCTACTTAACTGCAGTCAGCCAACTTACCATCCATTGCAGGCAGAAGAGGTGTAAATGTGCACAGCCCTGTGGTTGCCCTCCAAGAAGCTAACTCCTGTCATTGGGTGTTAGGTCATATCATAAAGGTCTCCTTCTTCGAATCAGTGTCCATTTATTTGGTATATTTATATGAAGCATCTTGGAATACTTTTAAAGAACTTTCATAAATGCAAGTTGTTGTGGTAAATCAATGCAACTTTTAGATGCCACCGTGCAGTTTAAAAGTCAACAAATCAGTTAACATGTTTGTTTTAATTTCATAGACATAGATCAGCAGAAAAGAGAGAGGCTTAAGAAAGTAGTGAAAAAATATCAGGAGGAAACTCCACTCCATCCTTCAACATCTCAAATGAACTACAGGTCTGTTTCCCTGGCAACAACCAGAGTAAGTAAATTCTATCATGGCTTTCAAAAAAGAATTGGATCATTGTCTGAAGGGAAAACTGTTGCAGCACTATTGGTTAATGGCAGCAGAGAGGGGAGAGCCTAATAGTTCTTACAGAAAGCTGCCATGAACATGACAACCTAAATGGCCTCTTGTGCTGTTACCATTCTATAATCCTATCATTCTATAAATAAACCAGATTTCTAACCACTGTTAAGAAAGTTAATGTAATCAAAATTCTTTTGTTATAGTCTTTGTGTGTGTCCTTAGGAACTGCTGCTATTGTAGTGTTATCTCTCTAAACGGCCACATGGCTGACATTAGTGAGCCCCTGCACTTCATAAGATACAACCGTGATATGAATTCAGACAGCAGTGTTTTTCTGCCATTACTGTTCAGTCTGGGAGAAAATGAAAGTGCTGATTCTGCTGTTCAAAGCATTAGTTGCTTGCTTGATCCATGAGTGGGCAGCAAATTGTCTGACATTGCAAACGATCCTCATGCTAGCCCGAAAGGAGGCACAGCCATAACAATTGAGGTAGCAGGTGATCTTCACTGTAACTGGAAATCCCATCTCTGTGATGGAGGTTGGCTACAGGTAGAATCATAAAATGTACAGTGTCGAAGGGCAGGCACGGTAGCACAAGTGGATAGTACTGTGGCTTCACAGCGCCAGGTCCCAGGTTCGATTCCCTGCTGGGTCACTGTCTGTGCGGAGTCTGCACGTTCTCCCCGTGTCTGCGTGGGTTTCCTCCGGGTGCACCGGTTTCCTTCCACAGTCCAAAGACGTGCAGGTTAGGTGGATTGGCCATGATAAATTGTCCTTAATGACCAAAAAGGTTAGGAGATGTTATTGAGGTGCGGGGATAGGGTGGAAGTGAGGGCTTAATGGGTCGGTGCAGACTCAATGGGCCGAATGGCCTCCTACTGCACTGTATGTTCTGTGTTCTAGAAGGAAGCTATTCGACCCATCGGGTCTTCACCGGTCCTTGAAAAGAGTGCCCTACTTAAGCCCATACCTCCACCTTATCTCCGTAACCCAGTAACCCCACCTAACCTTTTTTGGACACTAAGGGGCAATTTAGCATTGCCAATCCACCGAACCTGCACATCTTTGGACTGTGGGAGGAAACCGGAGCACCCGGAGGAAACCCACGCAGACACGGGAAGAAAGTGCAAACTCCACACAGTCACCCAAGGTCGGAATTAAACTCAGGTCCCTGGAGCTGTGAGGCAGCAGTGCTAACCACTGTGCCGCCGTGCCGTGTCCTGAAGTACATTAGGTCTTTTCCGGCTGAGTGCCCGTGATCCCTTATATTAAAGGTCTCATATTTATCAAACTTTCAATGTGTCCATAACATTAAAAACTATCACAAAATATATTTTTCAACATCATTTGCACAAATCCATTGGTTCAGCCAACCAAAAGACATTCATCACAGTCCATTTTCTCCTGCCCCCTCCACCTCTCAGAAACCTCTATTGTGTCTACCAACTCAATGTCAGGAGAGAAAGTAGTATTGGTTAATTAGTCATTCTAGTTGATGACAAACATTGCTGAATCAGTGTTTACTGATGGTTTCCACCATTAATCTAATGTTCATATTGTGTATACATTTGTATAAAGAAAAAAAGACTTGCATTCATAAAACAGCTTTCATAACCTCAGGGCATCCTAAAGTGCTTAACAGCCCATGATGTACTTTTGAAATGTCTTCATTTTTAATGTTAGGAAATGCAGCAAAACATTTGTGCATAGCTCGGTGTCAGAAACAGCAGTGTGATAATATCAAGATAAAGGTGGTTAATTTTTAGCCAAATGGATGCAGGGGCCGCAGAGCATGATTAACCCGCCAATGTATTATATTTCGGGTCTAATTGCAAAGTAAACGTGCGTAGATGATTGTTTTGTGCAGCCTGTTCTACCCCAGCTTTTCACTGCCTGCTCACATCAGCAGGGGCCAGAGGTGTTGTGAGTGGCTAGCGCTACTTAAAGGCCGCTTGCATCTTTGAAGGGGGAGTTGGATTGTGGCTGCAAGAAGTGATGGGTGGGATTCTCCATTAGCCGACGCCAAAATCGGGAAAGGCGATTGGGCGGAGAATCAGTTCCAACGCTGAAATCGTGGCAGGTGCCGACTTGACGCCAAATCGCAATGCTCCAGCACCTCGACAGCGGTGTCAATGCGTTCCAGAATGGACGCACAGTAGACACCGTTTACATATCATTAGTGGGCCTGACCCAGTATTCTCCGATGGGCCGAGTTACTGACGGCGAGGTTTATTTATGCTTTTAAAAATCGGGTAACCGGCGTCGTGCCCTCTGGCCCCAGCCGACCCATCAGCTATATGGGTGTGCTCCAGCACAAGCAATGCCTGGCGACCTCGGACTTCCGGTGACGGCGGGCGGGAGGCGGCCGCACAATGGAGGGGTCCCATTCGGGAACGGCATTTTCGGGGCTTTAAGCCCGGTCCCAGGGTCCACGGAGGTGGCAAAAGCAGGGAGAAGGCACAGAGGCGGCAGAGTGAAGGCACAGTAAAGAAAAATATCGAGGTTGAGCAAAAGAACGTCCGTAAGGAAAACAGCTGAAGGTCCATCGGGGAGTGGAAAGGTCACCGCGGGGTCACCAAGGAAAATGGAAGCTGGAGCACCAGGGGAGGCCGCACTGCTTACGGCTGAAGAAATAACTAAGGTGATGGGTGCGGCATTCGAAAGGCAGTTTACAAAACATGGAGACAATGAGGAAGGAGATGAGAGAGGTTTTGAGTGTGCTGGTGGAGAAGGCGATTTCCCCAGTGACGAAGGCGGTGGCGAGCGCAGTGGCGGAGGTGCGAGAGCAAGGGGAGGCGCTGAAGGAAATGGAGGAGATGTTATTGCAGCACGGTGATCAACTTGCCTCGATGGGGAAGGAGATGCGGAAGGTGATGGACATTAACAAGGATCTGCGAGGAAAAATGGAAGACCTGGAAAACAGATCCAGGCGACAGAATTTGAGGATTGTGGGGCTGTCCGAAGGAGTTGAAGGACCGAGGCCGATTGAGTATTTTGCCGCGATGCTGCCGAACCTATAGGGGGAGGATCCCTCCCAATATGAACTGGATCGGGCTCATCGGTTGTGGAGGCCTGTACCAAAGGCGAGTGAGCCGCCAAGGGTAGTGACTCTGTGCTTCCGTAGGTACAATGTGAAGGAAAAGGTCCTGAGTTGGGTCAAGCAGAAGCGGGTGGTGCAGTGGGCTGGAGCTGGCATACGTGTATACCAGGACTTTACGGTGGAGCTGGCGAGGAGATGGGCTGCCTTCAACCAGGTGAAGAGGGCACTGTACATTAGCGAGGTGCAGTGCGGCATTGTATATCCAGCGAAGCTGAGGGTGACTTACTAGCTCAGGGACCTTTATTTTGGAACGGCGGAAGCAGCGGAGGAGTTTGCGAAGGCAGAAGGACTGTGGCAGAACTGAGAAATTGAGAAATGGCCATGTGCCGATGTAACCTCATAACTGTATTTTCTTCTTTTTTGTTTCACTGTGTGCGGGTGTATGGGCTAAAGGAGTCAATGTTGTATATATTTGGACAAGGGAAGTGATGGGACTTTCACTCGAAATGAGGATTCTTTGGGGTGTAGGTGGATATGCGGGGTTTGTGTGCTAAAAGGGGATTGGCTTTCCTAGGGCTGGGCAAGGGGGAAAGGGCGGGGGCCTCCACGTTGGCTGGTTTGTGGGTGGGGGTGTAAATTTTGAAGGAAAATGTGAAAAATGGAGAATAAAAACATTTTTTTTTTAATTTAAAAATCTGGCGACCTCAACCAGTATGACACCTCTGGTATTTTCTTGTGGGCCGAGCACCAATCCCATGCCCCATCTCCCCGGTCATGGAGGTTCTGGTGGAAATGTGAGGTGCTCACTTAATTACGATTGCCAATTCCCTATTAGCAATAGCATTCAGCTGTGCAGCCAGAGGTTTCTGCGTTCAGTGGGATTTATGGGTGGTCATTGTGGCATGCAGACAGGGGCTGGGGTTACCCTCGAATCAGGACCACACGGTCCAGGGGTTGCCGTGGTGGACCTGCAGGTGCTGAGACACCCATCTCTTTCCCCCCACCACTCCCCCCGCCCCCCCCCCCCCCCCCCGCCAAGCCTACCCTTGGCCATGGGCGGCCACCGTCCCTACTCTGCAACCCCCTCCGCACCGAAGGCGGCCCACCCCGACCAAGACTGGCCCCAGGATGCCTCCCCCACCACCCTCTGAGCACCGGGGCAGCAACCCCAGTGCCCCCAGGATCTGTGCCTGTGAGCGAAGATGGTGACTCACCTCCTCAGGTCCCAGCAGCAGCCCTTCTGCCACCTTCACGTTTTAAAAAAGGAGTACTGATCAGCCCCCCTGCATGACTACGTGCTCAGGAGGCCATTAGATCACGGGAAAGCTGTTAGATAGGTGGGCAGTCCCGTTAATTGTATGGAGACGAGGCCTAAGTGGTAATTATTGGTTTCTCATCACGCGACGGCAGGATCCTGATTTCGCTAACGGGAGCAGACCAGTTAGATTGCAAACAGATTGCCCTCTGGTGGGGTTCTCGATTTTGGCCTCTCCCGTTCTCTCCCAAGTGCAACGCGGCCATTAAATCGTGCCTACTGTCTGACCCAATTTGGCAATAGATCAGCATGTTCTCTGAGCCATCTGCATTCTTGACTCACTCTAACTCTTCACAATTGCCCTACGTTTGCTGTCATTACTAATCTATGACTATCCTCCAGAGCTTTGCATAAACATAATCATGAAACTTTAAAACACCTGAAGTAAACCAAGGCATTCTTTCTCAATTTGTACATACCATTGTTCAGTCGGTGTCATCGCTCTGGAAGCATATGCAACAGGTAACCATGATGCGTTGTTGTTCTTTTGCAACTGCTCCTATGCCGTCCTGACTCGCATCAGTCAAAATTTTTGTCTCTCTCTTCGGATCGAAGAACGAAAGAAGAGGTGCAGTCGTCAGTTGAGGCGTTAAATTGAGCCATTCCTTTTGATGATTGTCGGTCCAATCAAACGTGGTAGACTTCTTAATGAGAGTACTGAGAGCAGTAGTTTTGGATGAGAGATTGGGAATGAATTTGCCTAGAAAATTCACAACACCTAAGAATCATAAAACGGCCTTCTTGTCCTCTAGGACTTCCATTCGTTGAATGGCAGCAATCTTATTGCTGTCAGGTCGCACACCATGTTCAGAAACCTGGTCTCCAAGGCACTTCAGAGTCGAAATACCAAAACTACATTTGGTTCTATTCAGTTTCAAACCAAACGTATGCACTCTTTGAAATACCTGCAATAACCTTGAGATGTGTACTTCTCTTGTAGATGACAAAAATGATTTGACACATATACATGAACACCTTCAATACCCTCAGTCACGTGTGCCATCACACGATGAAAAATCTCAGAAGCTGAGCTGATTCCAAATGGCATCCTGTTAAAACAGAACCTGCCAATAGTCGTGTTGAAAGTACATAACTTTCTAATACATTGATCAAGTTGCATCTGCCAGAATCCTCTGGAGGCATCCAATTTGGAAGAGATTCTTGCGTTAGCCATTTCGTTAGTGATTCCTTCTCTCTTGGGATAGTGCTCTCTCTTAATGTTCTTATTAATATCTTCAGGGTCTATGCATATTCTCAGAGCACCAGAAGATTTCTTCACACAAACCATGGAGCTGGCCCAATCAGTCAGTTCTATGATTCTTGATATAATGCCTTGATGTTGTAATCTTGCCAGTCGAAGTTTCTATCTCTTTCGAAGTGGTACAGGAACTCTTCCTGGCAGATGTACCACAGGTTTGGCATCCAGTCGTAACAGAATTTTGTAACTGTAGGGAAGAGTACCCATGCCTTCGAAGACGTCTAGAAAACAATCCAGAATTCCTTGAATGCCTTCTTGAATCATTGGTTTAGATGAATTTGCACTATAAATCCTCTGAATTAGATGTAAATCCTTGCAGGCTTGTGCACCTAAGAATGAAGATTTGTTTCAATCCACAATCTCAAATCTTAGAGAAATCGCGATGTCATTATTGGTAACTAACAAGTAGCAAGATCCTATTGATGTGATGACATTGCCATTGTAGTCGGGCAGTTGACAAGCTGATTGATTGATTTTCTGAGTTTGCTTTAGCTTTGTGAAATCAAGCTTATTAAACAAATTGGCAGAGGCGCCAGTATCCAGCTTAAAGTTGATTGGATAATCATTGACTTGTAATACTGTGTTCCATTCCGTATCAGTGTTGATGGAGAGGTGATGGTACTTCTGTGGTTCTATCATACTTCTCAATGATGCCAACAAAGAACGAGTCTTCCAAAGAATAAGCATCTGTATCATTGGAAAAATTTTCTTCCAAACCTTCTTCCGAAGAATCTACACTGCTAAAATTAATCTGTCTTGACTTTGACTTTGCAGATTTAACTGTGTGTGTGGATCTGCACTGAGAAGCAAAGTGGTTTCATTTGCCACATTGTGAGCAGAGCTTTCCTCGAGCAGGGAATTTTATGTGATAGTGGGCGGTTCCACACCTTCCACACATCGTTACGTACATGTCATCACGCACCAAACGTCTTCGCACACGCGCAGATCGGTCTTTGTCTGTCTCGCGTCTTTTAACGAAGTGCGCATGTGTAGGGTTAGAATGCATGCGTGCAAGAAGGCTGCCAACTGAAATACGCATTTTCCTCATCTGCGACACTGCCTTAACACATTCTACCTCGAGGTTTGTTTTCGTGCCCTTTTCCCGAGAAAAAAAATTATTAGATTGACTTTTCGATAACTGATGTAAAAGGCACATTTCAATCGTGTTTTCAAGCGAGATCTTTCTGTCTCAGCAAGCATTCCCTAAACTTTTCATCAATTATACTGAAGACTATTTGACACTGAGAAGTTACAAGATTGAGTTAGCAGTCTAGGATCAATTACAAAGCAATCAATTGATTCACCTTTGTTTTGCATTCTTTTCTTGAAAATAAAACATTCAAAAGTTTTATTTGCTTGAATTTTGCAATGATGATCAAACTTTGCAATGATTACATCAAATTTGATTTTATCTTGATCCGCCATAAATTTTAAAAGAGTTATAGATTTTGATGGCTTGTGGACCAGCCATAGTTAGTATAAGAGCTATTTTACATGCATCAGTTGCATTATTTAAATCTGAAGCCTCTAAATAAATTTAAACTGCTGCTTGAACACTCACCAGTTAACATCAAGTTTACCGGTGATCCGGAGTTGTCGTGGAGCTTGAGCTTTGTCCATCAGTCCCGGATTCATCGAAGTTCTGCAGTCACAAGTTGGTGCTTCGAGATTCAAATTGCTTCTTAGTTTTCTGTACTAGATCTTCACTAAACTAAACTAGTTAGCTACAGTAGACACACCTGGTACCATGTTATTATGTGGTACATTAAATTTTAAAGCTTTCCACTCCTGGAAGCATGTTATATTATGTCGTTATTCTTTGCCCTGTGATCCAGAATGGTCTGATGAATTGATGATAAAGAAACCACCAGCCTTTAGAAGCAAAATTAATTTATTGAATAATTATGTATTCAATAAAGTTCACAAATACAACTGAGCTATAACTACTAATAAAGTATGGTTGAATTTATTAAACAGTAATTTATAATCTAGTGTTAACTAATGGTGACCTCGTGTTAACTCTCTCTCTAATCTAAACTACTTCTCATGCTGTGATTAATACTTCTCCTTTGCTAACTACCCAGCATTCCCTGAGGTCTGATATTTATGCTAGGAACTGATGGTGCCCTCTAGTGTTTGAATTACACTGAGATGTAATAATTAACCCTTCCTGGCATACATGTACACATATCATTACAGCCTGGAGTCTCTATCTCACCGCCAGTAAGGCACCAGCCAGAATAGCAACCTGGTAGGGATCTACGAGGCAGGGTAAATATTGCATGTAAATAAAACTATGTATTTTTTATTTTACTGGTGTGGACAGTTACATTACTTTGTGCAATATATTTTACTCATTTGCTTCTTGCCAGGATGATCTTTAACTCAATGTTGATTAACACTCGTAGTCTTCCAATTAAAGCAAATACTTTATTGAGTAACGTTAACAAATAAACGGTGAGTTTGTTCTCTCTCCAACACTTATACTAGCTATTAAATAAACAAGATTGAATAAGAATTAACTATGATTAACTGCACCTAAACACTGAGCTACCTCTCTCTACCTCTGCTCACTAGACACTATATGTCATAACATACACCAGTGTATCATGGTGCAGATACACACACACACTGATGGACACACAGCGGCACCAATCAACACACACAACACCGCAGCCAATCACCAGTTAGAGCACACGCACTATAAAGACAGGGGCATCAGAGTTCCCGCTCATTCTAGCTGCAGCCTCCTTGTAGCACAGGGCTCACAGTCTGCAGCACAGATCTTCACCATGTGCTGAGTGCATAGACTGGTTAGGACAAGGCATAGGTCTTTAGTTCAATCTAATATCGTGTTAACCCACAGTGAAAGTATGTTCAACAGTTTCTGATTTAATAAAATATGTGTTGCACTATTTTAAGTGTTGGTGACCTGTATGTGTTCCACGGATCCAGAGCACCCAACACTTCATGATACCAGGAGTTGAGGGATATTAGAACTTTTTAGACCTACCTGCAAGTGATCTGCCTTCCACCAGCATACCGTCATCCTGAAAAATGGACAGCGCCTACCCGCCGCCGCCGCTCCGCATCACCGGTAACCGAGGGGTCAACTGGAAGATATTCAAACAACGCTTCCAACTCGACCTTGAAGCCACAGACCGGGAGGATGCCTCAGACACCAGGAAGATCGCTCTCTAGTTATCCACGGCCGGGGACCATGCCATCCACATTTTCAATTCTCTCAACTTTGTGGATGATAAAGATAAAACAAAGTTCAAGACGGTCCTCCTCAAATTTGACACTCACTGCAGCATAGAGGTGAATGAAAATTTTGAGCGCTACGTATTCCAACAGCGTTTGCAGGGTAAGGATGAACCTTTCCAGTCCTTTCTCAGCCACCTCCGCATCCTTGCGCAGTCCTGTAGCTATGGGCCCACCTCCGACTCCATGATACGCGACCAGATCGTTTTCGGTGTTCAGTCGGACCCCCTACGCCAGCAGCTCCTCAAGGTAAAGCAGCTCATCCTAGCGACCGCCATCGAGACCTGCGTGCTACACGAAAACACCACGAGTCGGTATTCCCACATCCAAACGGCTGAAATGGCACGGCAAGGTCCCCACGAGGCGGAACGGGTCCAAGCAATCGAGCAATTCCAGGGCCTCAGCCTGGATGAGGGCAGCCATTTCACGCGCTTTTCGCGGACTCCCGCGCTTGTGCGCACCAAACGAGGGGACGGCGACGCCGACGAACGTAATGCGCAGGCGCGCACCATGTACGACCGCACCGCGCATGCGCGGTGGCGCAGCGAACGTACTGATGCTCCGCCTGAGATGTGGCAAACTTGGACACTATGCTGCTTTATGCAGACCAGCTCAGCCTGCCAACTCACATCGCTTCAGCCAGCCTCGCAGGAATGTCCGGGCCATTCAACCCACGGTCACCGAGTCCGATGCAGACCTACTACCCAACATTGACACCGAGGACCCGAAGGCGCATTTTCGAGTCGGTGTCGTTACAAAAAGCAGGGTTTCCCCAAAGCAAAGAATCCAGCCTCTGTCGATATACAGCATCGATCCAGACGATGAGTGGTGTGCCACCCTGACGGTCAACCGTTCCCAAATACGATTCCGCCTGGACACTGGTGCCCCCGCCAATCTCATTGCGCGGTCTGACCTCCAAAACCTTTGTGTCAAACCAGCCATCCTTCCATCAGCCTGCCAGCTATTAGATTACAATGGCAATGCCATTGGTGCCAGCGGCTCGTGCCAACTTGAAGTGACGCACAGGTCACGTAAAGCCATCCTTCCCTTTGAAATCGTGGGCTCCTCAAAAGCCTCCCTGCTTGGCACACAGGCATGCAAGCTGTTGAACCTAGTTCAGAGAGTTCACTCTCTCTCTCCTGATGACACATCTGCCTTTCAGGACACTGACTTCAGGGCGCAACTCAACGCCATTATCTACCAGCACCACAACATCTTCAAGGGCATGGGCATGCTCCCATATACCTACAAAATCTTATTAAACCAGAATGCCACGCCTGTGGTGCACGCACCTCGCAGGGTCCCAGGACCCCTTAAGGACCGCCTCAAGCAGCAGCTGCAGGACCTCCAGACCCAAGGAGTGATTTCCAAAGTCACGGAACCAACCGACTGGGTCAGTTCCATGGTATGTATAAAAAAAGCCTTCCGGCGAATTGAGAATTTGTATTTATCCCAAGGATCTAAATCGCAATATCATGAGGGAGCATTGTCCAATTCCCAAGCACGAAGAGCTCACATGTGAGATGGCTCGCGCCAAGCTCTTCACCAAACTCGATGCCTCAAAAGGATTCTGGCAAATCCAGCTCAATAAATCCAGCAGGAAACTGTGTACATTCAATACCCCCTTTGGCAGATATTGTTACAACAGGATGCTGTTTGGGGATCATATCTGCTTCAGAAGTGATGGAAGGTATTGAAGGTGTTCGCGTCTGTGTCGACGACATAATCATTTGGTCCACCACCCCGCAGGAGCATGTTAGTCGCCTCCAGCGCGTATTCAAACGTATACGTGAGCATGGCCTCCGCCTCAACGGGGCCAAATGCTCTTTTGGTCAGACGGAACTCAAGTTCCTCGGGGATCACATCTCCCAGTTGGGTGTGCGGCCGGATGCGGACAAGGTAGCTGCTATCACAGCTATGAAAGCACCAGAGGACAAGAAGGCGGTCCTCCGATTTCTGGGCATGGTCAATTTTTTAGGGAAGTTCATCCCTAACCTCGCCTCTCATACGACGGCTCTCAGGAACCTGGTCCGGAAGACGACAGACTTTGATTGGCTCCCTGCCCACGAGCGCGAATGGAGAGAACTCAAAACAAAACTCACCACGGCCCCGATCTTAGCTTTCTATGATCCAGCAAAAGAGACCAAAATTTCGACCGATGCCAGCCAATCCGGCATTGGGGCAGTGCTCCTTCAACGTGATGAGGCCTCATCATGGGCCCCCTTTGCAAATGCTTCACGCACCATGACCCCCACGGAGCAGCGCTACGTGCAGATAGAAAAGGAGTGCCTGGGCCTTCTGACTGATGCGGTCAAGTTTCACGATTATGTCTACGGACTTCTTCAATTCACCGTCGAGACCGACCATCGCCCGCTGGTCAATATAATACAGAAAGACTTGAACGACATGACGCCCTGCCTCCAGCGTATTCTTCTCAAGCTCCGGAGATATGACTTCCAGCTGGTTTTCACCCCTGGCAAAGACCTCATCATTGCTGACGCTCTCTCCAGGGCAGTCAACACTTCATGTGACCCAGCGGGATTTGTCTGCCAGGTTGATGCCCATGTGGCATTCGCGGCCTCCAATCTACCTGCTACGGATGAACGCCTCGTCCAAATTCGCCGCGAGACGGCGGCTGACCCTTTGCTACAGCGTGTCATGCGCCACCTAACAGACGGGTGGCTCAAGGGCCAATGCCCTCAGTTCTATAATGTCAGAGATGATCTGGCGGTAGTAGAAGGGGTTCTAAAACTGGACCGCATTGTCATCCCGCATAGCATGCGCCAGCTTGTCCTGGAACAACTACACGAGGCCCACCGGGACGTGGAAAAGTGCCGCCGACGGGCCCGAGAGGCAGTGTACTGGCCCGGCATTAATGAGGACATAGCCAACACATTTCTCAACTGCCCCACTTGTCAGCACTTCCAGCCAGCTCAACCACGTGAGACCCTGCAGCCCCATGAATTGATCACGTCATCATGGACCAAGGTGGGCATCAACCTGTTCCACGCGCTGGGTAGAGACTATGTCCTGATCGTGGACTACTTTTCGAATTACCCGGAGGTGATAAGGTTGCACGTCATCATCTCGTCTGCAGTCATTCGGGCTGTAAGGAAACCTTTGCTCGACACGGCATCCCGCTCACGGTTATGTCGGACAATGGCCCCTGCTTCGCCAGCCAGGAATGGTCCAACTTTTCCAGGTGGTATAATTTTGCCCATGTGGCATCCAGTCCCCTGAACCCCCAATCCAGCGGCAAAGCGGAGAAGGGAGTACATATAGTCAAACGGCTCCTCTGCAAGGCTGCAGATGCTGGGTCCGATTTCTACCTCGCCTTGCTGGCCTATCACTCCGCCCCACTGTCCACTGGCCTGTTGTCAGCCCAGTTGCTCATGGGTCGTACCCTGAGGACGACGGTGCCGTCCATTCATGTCCCAGTTCTCGACCACGTTCCGGTCCTTCGCCAGATGCAGCTGTGTCATGCACAGCACAAGGCGGCTCATGACTCCCGTGCAGCTGATCTCCCAGCTCTAGCCCCAGATGACAACTCTTTTGCCACTGATCCCATCCCCTGAAAACAGGAGTGGAAAATCCCTCCTACATCTTCGGTGGAAATGAGTGATTTAACTCATGTGTACTGCTCCCCAAAAACCGTGTCTAATCAGTGCTGAAGTGCTGAACCTGTTGGTGGCTTAGCATTTCTAGGTAGCTCAAATTATGCTCACAAGTAATTAGGACCATAGTTTCATGCTAAAGCCAGAGTTACAAACAGGCATTTCATGGAAATAACCCCCAACTGAATGAGAGCAGGATAGACCCTGCCGAAATACATCCCACTTGTATTTCATAAATTTTATTTTCTAAGTCTTCCATTGAGCTGTGATTCTGCTCTTGCAAAGTAATCTAATCAGTTTGCGTCTAACTTGCTGAAGTAGTTTGCAACAAAACAGAAAAGTAACACAAGTGACTGCAGAAGTCGTGATACATCAAATGCTGACCTTTCATAAAAGCAGGTGAAATGTGACTTCAGTCAATTGACAAAACTCAGCCTGGTGAGGGGAACTGCAGAGGAGGCAGTAATTTCAGGTATTTAATGGAAACCTATCTGGAAGAAATATCTTTGAAATGAATCTTTCATGCTCCAGCTATGAAGAAACTGCAGTGCAACTTGGCTGGATTAATTTTCCAACCAACTAAAGGTTAGTTATCATGACAAGGAGTAAATATGTGTTTGTTCTAGTAATGTTCAAAGTAAATTTACTTAGATGAATTGCTGCCTCAATTTTAAATACATAAGTATAGGAGCTGGAGTAGATCATTGTTATGGACAGAGTTAGAAAAGAACTGAAACCCTTGCACCCTATCCTCTATAGTCTATAAAGAGTGGGCGAAGTTCTCTGTTTGAAGACAAACGCCAGCACATGGGTTTTCTGGCAAAGAGGAGTGCTGTCACTGGGAAATCCCGTTGGCAATGATGGGGTCAGTAGACCCCCCTGGCGGGCCGCCTTCGCTGCCGAGAAACACCCAGCTGGAAGGTCGGTAAATCCCGTCTAAGTATTGACACCGGGACTGAATTGTGTGCGGTTTACGTTCCCATTGGCGGTGGTTTTTGTGGAGCAATTCTGGGTATGCTACTGGGCCAGCACTCTGCTGCCATGAATTCCGAGCAATGTCCAGTCCAGTGGGAATTCTAACTGCTGGAGCCAGAGTTAGCGCCAAAGAGCCTGGCAGCTGGAGCCGTTTTTAGATTGTCCCCTTACCAAACACTCACTGCAGCCACCAAGATGGCTCAGAGAAGACCCGCACCCCGAGGTCTGGCGTCCGAGGTGGACCAACAATTCCATGCTCCATGAGGAGCGGAGGGACACCCTCTTCCCCAGCGTGGTTCGTAGACTCAAACCTGCCCTCCTGAATACTGCCTGAGAAGAGGCTCTACCAGTCTCACCAGGAGGAGACAGCTCGTGATCCGGATGGGTGGGGTCACTGGTGAGTCCTCTTCCCTGAGAGGGGCAGTGGACCAGGGAGGGTTTCAAAGGCTACAGTGCTGGTGTCCTCTGGTTGGGGTGAGCTCTGCTGATCCCCTGCTTCCTCTGCAATGGGGCAGCGCTTCTGAGGAGTGCCAACACCTAGTGGGCTCCTGATTGAGCTTCGTCTTGATGTTGCAGCCGGGTGCGAGGGTGTCCAGTGGGGCGGCCTTGATAGGCTCCCAGATGACAAGAAGCCTTCTGAGCATTTAAAGGACACAGGCAGCTCTCAGCAGTTTGAACAGACAGCTGCCTGTAAGTAGCACCGAAGAGGTGCGTTTAAAATACAGACTGCAGCAGACTGCGATCCTGAGGGGGACACTCCAAGTCCATATACTTGGCACCAGGTTACTACTCACTACTCACCGGCCTGGGCAGCCATCCCCCAACAAGCCCAACAATTTTCAACTGTTTTTCAGTGTTTTCTTAGCCTCCCGCTCCTCCTCCTCCAGCCATGGCACCCAATCCACGCTTGTAAATACTTGAAGTAATTTACGGCTGCGAGACTTTCGGCTGAGAGGAGCGGAGCATCATGGAAGGGCTGAGCGTACTGTGTCCAATCCGCTAATCATGTTTAAATGCATGCAAATGCCAGTTTTGTATGCCTCTGCCGGCACGGGGCTCAAACCTCGTTATCGCCACTAATGAGGCACCGGTGCATGGCACCCGAATGACGCCGGGCACAGACCTTGATTTGGCCGGATGCCCGAGTCTCCGCCCAATCACGGTTCCCATTTGCAGCATCATGAAGTGCAGAATTCCGCACAGTGTGTCTTTTGAAAAAAATTTGGGGCTGGATTCTCCGGTTGCTGACACCAAAATGGCGTTCGGCAACCGGCCAGAGGATCAAAGTTTCCAACAATTCGGGGGCAGTGCTGCTTTTGCGATGCTCCGCCCCTTCCAAAGCGGCATACTCACAGAGAATGCCGCGCGGCGGCCTCAGGACTTTGCCTGAGGCCTGCCCCCCGATGCCCCCCGACCGGCTGCGTTCCTGACAGCGTTGGTCGCGTGTGGTCTCATCCATCGGGAACTCGGCGTGGCGGCTGCGGACCCAGTCCAGCGCCGCCACAGTCAGGGGAGGGCCGGCCCGCGGGCAGGTGGGACTTTACCAGGAACTGGGGGCACTGTGGTGGGGGGGGGGGTGCTCCGGGGCACGCTAGCCGGCCAAAGGGTGGACACTATTTCGCAGGCCTGATCCGCGAGCGGCCGCCGCCATGTTGCACGGCGCGGCCGCTACAGGCAGCCACCATGCGCTTGCGCAGCCACGGACCCGACAATTCTCTGGGACGTTTCGGCAGTTAGGGCCGGGTGCTCTACACTGCCTTGATGCTAGCCCCCAGCCAAACAGAGGATCAGTGGCTATTTTACGCCATTTCTTCTGTCATAAAACACCGCCTTTCCCACGCCAGCATGGGGACACAGCCTTAAAATCGGAGAATATAGTGTTTTTAGTGCCCTCAAATGTGTGCAGTCAATTTAATTAAAAGTGGTAAGCTTTTGTGGGTTTAATAAAAAGGATTATTTATTCATGCACTTACCCTAAAAATCGCAATGCTATAT
Source organism: Scyliorhinus torazame (assembly GCF_047496885.1). Taxonomy (NCBI): domain Eukaryota; kingdom Metazoa; phylum Chordata; class Chondrichthyes; order Carcharhiniformes; family Scyliorhinidae; genus Scyliorhinus; species Scyliorhinus torazame. The sequence continues at coordinate 334,078,987 of NC_092707.1, read as the reverse complement.
CACTCATATGTACATACACACACACACACACACACACATTGTTGTTCACATGTTTGGTCACTGCATAAAAACTCTCAATGCGGGTCCATTGAAGGTAGTATTTTTACTCCGAAAGAGTAGCTTTTGTGGGTTCAATTGCTGGAATCGTATATCAGGATTCTTGCAGGATTTCCTCAAAGAGATGGATGTTCAGCAAGTCGCGAAGTTATTTACTTTCAGCTTTCCATGCCAGGAGGTCACGTTTCTTGGACTTAGAACATAGAACATAGAACATTACAGCACAGTACAGGCCCTTCGGCCCTCGATGTTGCGCCGACCTGTGAAACCACTCCAAAGCCCATCTACACTATTCCCTTATCGTCCATATGTCTATCCAATGACCATTTGAATGCCCTTAGTGTTGGCGAGTCCACTACTGTTGCAGGCAGGGCATTCCACGCCCTTACTACTCTCTGAGTAAAGAATCTACCTCCGACATCTGTCTTATATCCATCTCCCCTCAATTTAAAGCCATGTCCCCTCATGCTAAACATCACCATCCGAGGAAAAAGGCTCTCACTGTCCATCGTATCCAATCCTCTGATCATCTTGTATGCCTCAATTACGTCACCTCTTAACCTTCTTCTCCCTAACGAAAACAGCCTCAAGTCCCTCAGCCTTTCCTCATAAGATCTTCCCTCCATACCAGGCAACATTCTGGTAAATCTCCTCTGCACCCTTTCCAATGCTTCCACATCCATGCGGTGACCAGAATTGCACTCAATACTCTAAATGCGGCCGCACCAGAGTTTTGTACAGCTGCAACATGACTTCATGGCTCCGAAACTCAATCCCTCTACCAATAAAAGCTAACACACCATACGCCTTCTTAACAAACCTCTCAACCTGAGTGGCAACTTTCAGGGATCTATGTACATGGACACCGAGGTCTCTCTGCTCATCCACACTGCCAAGAATCTTACCTTTAGCCCAGTACTCTGTCTTCCTGTTATTCCTTCCAAAATGAATCACCTCACACTTTTCTGCATTAATCTCCATTTGCCACCTCTCAGCCCAGCGCTGCAGCTTATCTATGTCCTTCTGTAACTTGTGACATCCTTCCGCACTGTTCACAACTCCACCAACTTTAGTGTCATCTGCAAATTTACTCACCCATCCTTCTACGCCCTCCTCCAGGTTATTTATAAAAATGACAAACAGCAGTGGCCCCAAATCAGATCCTTGTGGTACACCACTAGTAACTGGACTCCAGTCTAAACACTTCCCATCAACCACCACCCTTTGTCTTCTTCCAGCTAGCCAATTTCTGATCCAAACTGCTAAATCACCCTGAATCCCATGCCTCCGTATTTTCTGCAGTAGCCTACCGTGGGGAACTTTATCAAACGCTTTACTGAAATCCATACACACCACATCAACTGCTTTACCCTCATCCACCTGTTTGGTCACCTTCTCAAAGAACTCAATAAGGTTTGTGAGGCACGACCTACCCTTCACAAAACCGTGTTGACTATGTCTAATCAAATTATTCCTTTCCAGATGATTATACACCCTATCTCTTATAAACCTTTCCAAGATTTTGCCCACAACAGAATTAAGGCTCACTGGTCTATAGTTACCTATAGTTACCGGGGTTGTCTCTACTCACCTTCTTGAACAAGGGGACAACATTTGCTATCCTCCAGTCTTCTGGCACTATTCCTGTAGACAAAATGACTTAAAGATCAAAGCCAAAGGCTCAGCAATCTCCTCCCTAGCTTCCCAGAGAATCCTAGGATAAATCCCTTCCGGCCCAGGGGACTTATCTATTTTCACACTTTCCAGAATTGTTAACACCTTCTCCTTATGAACCTGAAGCCCTTCTAGTCTAGTAGCCTGAATCTCAGTATTCTCCTCGACAACATTGTCTTTTTCCTGTGTGAATACTGATGAAAAATATTCATTTAGCGCCTCTCCTATCTCCTCGGACTCCAAGCACAACTTCCCACTACTGTCCTTGACTGGCCCTACTCTTACCCGAGTCATTCTTTTATTCCTGACATATCTATAGAAAGCTTTAGGGTTAGCCTTGATCCTACCTGCCAAAGACTTCTCATGTCCCCTCCTGGCTCTTCTTAGCTCTCTCTTTAGGTCCTTCCTAGCTAACTTGTAACTCTCGAGCGCCCTAACTGAACCTTCATGTCTCATCTTTACATAAGCTAGTAACTGGACTCCAGTCTGAACACTTCCCATCAACCACCACCCTTTGTCTTCTTCCAGCTAGCTTTCCAGCCTACTTGGAGTAGGAATCGGTTTGGGAAGCTTTTATGATGTAGCAGGCTCCAGGTCTAAAAGGGTACAGGTGTTACTGTCTTGTTCTTGTCATGTGAGAGTACCTTTAAGAAATGGGTGTAAATAAATGGGTGTGTATAAATATCTGTAGTGAGAGTATCTTTAAGAAATGGGTGTTTATGAAATGTACCTTTAAGAAATGTGTGTTTATCAGTGATGTCAGAGTGTGGGTGGAGCTGGGCTGTCTGTCAGCTTTTTACTTTTGTTTTAGGCTGTTTGCTGCAGGGTGTGTTTTAGTTTCGTTTTCAGAGCTGGATAGCTGCAGTCACAGCTGGAAGGGGTATTAGTCTCTCTCTCTGCAATGTAAAGAATGTAAATCGATCCTTTGGTGATTTAAAACTAATAACTGCTCTCAGTAGTGACTTTAACCTGATGTGCTTCTGTTAAAGTTTTTGTTTTTAAGTCTTATGGATGTTAAAAGGAAAGCTGAAAGGATTACTTAAGTGTTGTATTCTTTGGGGATTATATTTGAATTGATGGGTGCTGAGATGTTCACTGTATGTTTTAAAAAGGCTAACTTGAGTTCATAGACTAAACATTGTTTTGCTTTAAAAAATACTTTTCCATTTCTGCTGTACCACACCTGTAGCGTGGGCCGTGTGCTACCCATACCACAATCTATTGAAAGTTGTGAATCAGGTGAACTCCATGATACACTTTGAGGTTCTCTAAACCCTCGCCCATAACAAATTGGGGGCTCGTCCAGGATAAAAGTCTATCGATTGGATTGGCTTAGTGAACTTAAAGACAGTGAGGGGTGAGCATATTGTGGTTGCTTTTCAGGTGTGGTATTCTAGTTTAAGTAAGGAGTGTGTTGTGGACAATGGCTTTTTCAGAGGCTCAGACGTTTTTGGAGGTGGAAACAGTCACACGCAGTACCTTACGGACAGAAACTAAAAGCAGACTGTTAGATTTGGCAAAAACTTTGCAGTTAACATTACCTGACAAAATGCGAAATGATGAGGTAATTATGGTGGTGGCTAAGCATTTAAAGTTGCCTGAGATACAGTTTGATTCATTGGAAATGGCAAAAATTCAGTTACAAATTAAACAAATGAAACATGAGAAAGAATTAAAGCAGCTTGAATACGAAAGACATAGAGAGGAAAAAGAAAGAGAACAGGAGATACAGATCAGTGAAAATGATAAAGCGAGAGAGTTTGAACTTCAGAAAATGGCCATGAAACATGACAGTCAGTTAAAATTGGCAGGCGTAAAGGGAAACATATAGTTGGATGATAGTGACGAGGATAGTGAGAAAGAGCGTCATAGCCAAAGGCTTGGTGGGGATCTATTTAAATATGTCCAAGCATTGCCAAGGTTTATGAGAAGGACGTAGAAGCCTTTTTCATTTAATTTGAGAAGGTAGCTAAACAAATGAGATGGCCACAGGATATGTGAGTATTACTGATTCAAACAAAGCTGATAGGTAGGGCTAGTGAAGTGTTTGCATCACTACCGGAGGAGGTATCTGGGCCGTATGAGGAGGTGAAAAAATCCATCTTAGGTGCATATGAACTAGTGCCTGAAGTCTACAGACAAAGGTTTAGAAATTTAAAGAAAGAACCTGGTCAAACATACATAGAGTTTGAAAGGATCAAACAGAGTAATTTTGATAGGTGGATAAGAGCTTTGAAAATAGACCAAACGCATGAAGCTCTCAGAGAAATTATACTTTTGGAGGAGTTTAAAAGTTCAATTCCTGATGTCGTGAGAACGCATGTGGAAGAGCAGAGGTTTAAAACTGCGAGATTAGCAGCAGAAATGGCAGATGATTATGAATTAGTTCATAAATCAAAGTTTGGTTTCCGACATCAGTTTCAGCCTGTGAGGGATAGAAACTGGGGACATGAGAAATACTCAAGTGGTAAAGGTAAAGGTCATCTTATGGGAGATAATAAGGAGAGTGTACCTCAGATTTAAAAAGAAATCCAGGAGGGTGGAAAAGAAATGAAAGGTTTCATATGTTTTCACAGTAATAAACTAGGCCATGTAAAGTCACAGGTGGTTGACGAAAAGCACTGGGAAGGCTGATGTGCTAAAACAGGATAAGACGGTGGGGTTTGTTAAAGTGGTAAAGGAAAGCCCAAGTGAAGCGAAGGAGGTGGAAAAGATTGTACAGCCTGATCAAGAGGTAATTGATAAGAAGGTGCCAGATCTCTTTAAAGAATTTACTTGTGTGGATAAAATTTACTCATGTGTATCAGGAGGAGCAGGTAAAGAAGTCACAATTTTAAGAGATAAAGGAGCTAGTCAATCTTTAATGGTAAGAGATGAGGAGTTATGTAGTTTGGGGAAGAATGTTGCCAGAAAAAGTGGTAATATGTGGAATTCAGGGTGAGAGGAGTGGCGTTCCATTTTATGAAGTAAGGTTGGAAAGTCCAGTGAAGAGTGGTGAAGTGGCAGTAGGAGTTGTCATAATGTCCACTCATGTATATAATGAGATGCAGACACTGATTGACACACAGGATGACCAGTAAGCACACAACACAATGCAGCCAATCACCAGACAGGACACTACCACTATAAAACCAGAGGGCACTAGGTTTCCCGCTCTCTCTGGACCCAGCCACTGAGACAGTCAGAGTCCACAAGCTAGCAAGTGCAAACACCATGCGGTAGCTAGTAAGTCTGGTCAGGCTACTACAAGGTCTCCAGTCAGTTCAGTATAGTGTCGACCCACAGCTGAATATGTATATCAGTTCTATCGTTGAATAAAACAGTGTTGGATCTTCTCCAGTGTTAGACATCTGTTTCTAGCTTCCCTGCATCGAGTGCAGTCCACATTGAACCTACCTGCCTAACACATCATGGTACCAGAGTGATACTGATCTTGACGGACCTACCTGGAGTGACTGTTGGAGGGCAGCACGGTAGCATTGTGGATAGCACAATTGCTTCACAGCTCCAGGGTCCCAGGTTCGATTCCGGCTTGGATTCACTGTCTGTGCGGAGTCTGAACATCCTCCCTGTGTGTGCGTGGGTTTCCTCCGGGTGCTCCGGTTTCCTCCCACAGTCCAAAGATGTGCAGGTTAGGTGAATTGGCCATGATAAATTGTCCTTAGTGTCCAAAATTGCCCTTAGTGTTGGGTGGGGTTACTGGGTTATGGGGATAGGGTGGAGGTGTGGACCTTGGGTAGGGTGCTCTTTCCAGGAGCCAGTGCAGATTCGATGGGCCGAATGGCCTCCTTCTGCACTGTAAATTCTTATGAATTTCTATGAAATCTATGAATCAGCATTGACCAGCAAGCAGCCATCTGGTGAAATGGAAAACATCCAGCCTCCTCCGCATCTCCGGCAACCTCGGTGCCAGCTGGAAAATCTTCAAGCAAACGTTCCTCTTGTACATCGAGGCCTCCAACCTCAAAGCAGCATCGGATGCCAGGAAGATCGCGCTATTTCTCTCCACCGCGGGGGACCACGCCATCCACATCTACAACTCCCTTACGTTTGCTGACGGCGAAGACAAAACAAAATTCAAAACAGTCCTGCTGAAGTTTGGCAGCCACTGCGGCATTGAGGTGAATGAGAGCTTTGAAAGGTACGTTTTATAGCAGAGGCTTCAGGGTAAGGATGAACCTTTTCAGTCCTTCTTGACCCATCTCTGAATCCTAGCGCAAGTCATGTAACCATGACTTGACGGCTGATTCCATGTTCCGGGATCAGATCGTTTTCAGGGTCCACTCCGACTCCCTTCGGCGGCAGCTCCTGAAAGCCAAACAGTTGACCCTCTCTGTCGCTATCAAGACGTGCGTTGTCCATGAGCATGCTAAGAATCGTTACTCTCACATCAGGGCAGCAGAAACTGCGAAGCTGGCCTCCCATGAGGCGGAACGGTGCAGGCCATTGCACAGATGCAGGGCCTGAGCATCGAGGACAGTGGCTGTTTCGCGCAATTTTCCTTGGTCCCTGCGCATGCGCGCCACGACCAAGTGGATGACGAGCCCAACGACCCGACTGCGCAGCTGCATACGTCGACCAACTGCACTGCGCATGCTGATGGCGCACGGAACGCGCTGATGTCGGCGTCATGACGTGTCCGAATTGTGGCTCCGCCCATTTAAAGTGGCAATGTCCGGAAAAGGATTCCAGTGTCTACAGTGTGACAAGCTTGGCCACTATGCAACCCTTTGCAGTTCTGCTCCACCGCTCAACAGCCAGCGATCCCAGCTGCGACGCAGAAGTGTCCGCTCAATACAACAAGGCATGCCAGATTCCGATCCCGACAGCCCAACAGACCCTGATGCTGAGTGCCTCGAGTCCCCATATCGGGTGGGCATCATAACTACACATGCGCTGCCTTCCACCACAATGGCAAAACGCCTCTCGATCCTCAGTGTGGATCCCGATGACGAGTGGTGTGCTGTCCTCACAGTTAACAAGGCTTGCATCCGATTTAAACTGGACACCGGCGCATCAATGATCCTTAGCTCAAAATCCGACCTCGACACCATCCGCGCCAGACCAAGCATTCTTCCACCGGCCTGCCAGCGCTTTGACTACAAAGGCAATGCCATAGCTGCCAGTGACTCCGGTCAACTAGGGGCATCCAACAAGGCGATCAAGGCAACACTGCGGTTTGAAATCGTCGGGCCTGACAGAGGGTCCCTGCTCGAGCCTGCAAGCTCCTGAACCTGGTTCAGCGAGTCCACACCATGTCATCATCACCGGAGACGGACTCGCCTGATGGAAACTTGCAAGCCGACATAGATGAAATTATCACGCAGTACCACAGCGTATTCGATGGAACGGGCACGCTCCCATACCGATATAAAATCCTGCTCAAGCCGAACGCCACCCCTGTAATTCATGCACCACGCCGGGTGCCGGCACCCCTCGAGGATTGTCTGAAGAAGCAATTACAGGACCTCCAAGACCAGGCCATCATATCGAAGGTCACAGAGCCAACAGACTGGATCAGCTCCATGGTCTGCGTAAAGAAGCCGTCAGGGGAGCTTCGCATTTGCATTGAACCTAAGGATCTAAACCGCAACATCATGCAGGAGCATTACCCGATACCAAAACGTGAAGAGTTGACCAGTGAGATGGCTCATGCCAAATACTTTACTAAGCTGGACGCCTCCAATGGGTTTTTGGCAAATACAGCTGGACCTTTCGAGTTGCAAGCTGTGCATGTTCAACACCCCGTTTAGTCACTACTGCTACAACCAGATGCCTTTTGGGATCATACCTGCCTCCAAAGTATTTCATTGCATCAAGGAGCAGATGATGGAGGGCATCGAGGGGATGCGAGTATACGTTGACAACGTAATTATCTGGTCCACAGCGCCCCAGAAACACATCGCTCGCCTCAAGAAGGTATTCCAGAGAATTCATGAACATGGCCTCCAGCTCAACAGGGCCAAGTGCTCATTTGGTCAATCGGATATTAAGTTCCTGGGTGATCACATCTCGCAGCAGGGCATGCGGCTAGATGCCAACAAGGTCTCGGTGATCAACACCATGATGACCCCGGAGGACAAGAAGGCGGTCCTCCGCTTCCTCGGGATGGTCAACTTCCTTGGGAAATTCATTCCCAATATGGCATCCCACACCAGGGCCCACCACCATCTCGTCAAGAAGTCGACGGAATTCCAGTGGCTGCCCACGCATGAAGACGAATGGCGTGAACTGAAAGCAAAGCTCACCACAGCCCCGGTTCTAGCGTTCTTCGACTCAACCAAGGATACCAAGAAATCGACTGATGCAAACCAGGACGGCATTGGGGCGGTGCTCCTTCAGCGAGATAACTCCTCGTCCTGGGCTCCAGTGGAGTATGCCTCCAGGGCCATGACGCCCACTGAGCAATAGTACGCTCAGATTGAGAAGGAGTGTCTGGGCCTCCTGACAGGGATAGTCAAGTTTCACGACTACGTTTACGGCCTGCCAAAATTCACTGTAAAAACGGACCACAGGCCTCTAGTCCGTATAATCCAGAAAGATTTAAATGACATGACACCTCGGTTACAGCGAATTCTTCTTAAGCTACACCGCTACGACTTCGAACTTGTCTACACGCCAGGCAAAGAGCTGATCGTTACAATGCCCTATCCAGGTCCATTACCACACCGTGTGAACAAAGTGACTTCATCTGCCACATAGAAGCGCAAGTGCAGTTGTGTGCCACCAACCTTCCGGCCTCTGACGAATGGGTGGTCCAAATTCCTGAGGAGATGGCCAAGGATCCTCTGCTGCAGCGTGTGATGCGGCACCTTACCAATGGCTGGCAGAAGGGTCAATGTCTCCAGTTCTATAACGTAAAAGACGACCTGACGGTGGTGGAGGGAATCCTTCTGAAACTAGACAGGATCGTAATTCCTCAGAGCATGCGGGCTATGGTGCTGGGCCAACTCCATGAGGGTCACCTTGGGGTCAAGAAATGCCGACGCAGGGCTCGGGAGGCGGTCTATTGACCGGGCATCAGCCAGGACATTGCCGACACAGTCCTCAACTGCCCTACCTGTCAGAAGTTTCAACCAGCTCAATCCAAGGAAATGCTGCAACAGCACGAGATCGTGACCTCTCCGTGGTCCAAAGTAGGTAGACCTTTTCCACGCCAAGGGGCGTGACTACATACTCCTGGTCGACTACTTCTCCAGTTACCCAGAAGTGATGTAACTGTCCGACCTCACGTCGAAGGCGGTAATCAAAGCCTGCAAAGAAACATTCGCCAGGCATGGGATTCCGCTCACAGTAATGAGCGACAACGGTCCTTGCTTTTACAGCCAGGAATGGTCTGATTTAGCACAGTCCTACAACTTCCATCACGTAACCTCTGGTCCCCATTACCCGCAGTCAAACGGGAAGGCCGAGAAAGGGGTCCATATTGTAAAGCGGTTGCTGTGCAAAGCTGCAGACTCAGGCTCCGACTTCAACCTGGCGATGCTGGCATACAGGGCAACCCCACTGTCCACTGGGTTGTCTCCAGCGCAGATGCTCATGAATCGCACTCTGAGGACCACAGTTCCAGCCATCCATGTTCCAGACCCTGACCACCGTATGGTCTTACAGAAAATGCAGCAGTCACGGGCCCAACAGGTGGCCACATACGATGCTCATGCCACGGATCTACCCGAGCTGGCCCCAACTGACCCCAAGTGGCCTGAGGGTGGCTGGTCAGCCACAGCTGTTATGATCAAACAAGTGGCCCCAAGATCGTTCCTTGTCCGCATGGCTGGTGGCTTCCTTCATACAGTGCAACAGACGGGCACTGCGAAGAGTTCCACGCCTGCTACCTGACCGAAGTGCTCCGCCGCCTACGATGCTTCCTCCGGACGTACCCTGCCACGAGGCCACCGATCTACCAGCAATTCTGCCGGCCCATGCAACCACCATGATGGCAGTGATCCCGCCTATCCACGTGCAGGCGGCTCCTGATCCACCCCTGCAGCGATTGACAATAATTCGTCGCCCACTACAGAGACTGAATCTGTAGACTGAACGTTTGTACATTTTGTGACTTCATCGATTTAACCTCTGTAAATATTGTTTTGTTTGCCATGTATCTGCACTATCGACACCTTCCTATGTATATACATTCATTTAGACACCTTTTGTATATAGTCAGGCATATATATATATATATACGCACGCACACCTTCGTATTTATTTATCTAAAAGAAAAAGGGGGAAGGTGTCATAATATCCACTCATGTATATAATGAGATGCAGACAGGCAGTGATTGACACACAGGATGACCAGTAAGCACACAACACAGTGCAGCCAATCACCAGACAGGACACTACCACTATAAAGCCAGAGGGCACTAGGTTTCCCACTCTCGGGACCCAGCCACTGAGACAGTCAGAGTCCACGAGCTAGCAAGTGCAAACACCATGCAGTAGCTAGTAAGTCTGGTCAGGCTACTACAAGGTCTCCAGTCAGTTCAGTATAGTGTCGACCCACAGCTGAATATGTATATCAGTTCCATCGTTGAATAAAACAGTGTTGGATCTTCTCCAATGTTAGACGTCTGTTTCTAGCTTCCCTGCATCGAACCTACCTGCCTAACACATCAGGAGTAATAGAGAAACTATCTTGTCCAGGAATACTGTTTATCTTGGGTAATGATATAGCTGGATCGCAGGTGGGAGTGATGCCTGTGGTTGATAAGCTAGTGTTAAATCAGACAACTTAAGTGTTGAAGGACGAATACCGTGGGATTTTTCCGGATTGTGTAGTAACAAGGTCACAAAGTCACAGGTTAAAACAAGAGGAGACATCAAAGAGTGAAGTTGAAGTGCAATTATCAGAAACGTTTTTGATCAAATGGTTGAAAAAGAACAACAGGTGGAGGATGAGGCGGATATTTTTAGTTCAGGAAAATTGGCGGAGTTACAACGGAAAGATGTAGAAATAAAATGGATGTATCAGAAAGCATACACGGAAGAGAAATCAGAGTGTATACCAGAGTGTCATTACTGTAAAAGTGATGTCTTGATGAGGAAATGGAGACCTTTATATATGCAGGCGGATGAAAAGTGGGCAGAAGTTCATGAAGTAGTATTGCCGGTTGGGTATAGAAAGGAGGTGTTGCGAGTTGCACATGAGGTACCAGTGGGAGGTCATTTGGGAATGAGGAAAACTCAAGCTAAAATCCCAAAACATTTTTATTGGCCTGGACTACGTAGAATCATAGAATTTACAGTGCAGAAGGAGGCCATTCGGCCCATCGAGTCTGCACCGGCTCTTGGAAAGAGCACCCTACCAAGACCATACCTCCACCCTATCCCCATAACCCAGTAACCCCACTCAACACTAAGGGCAATTTTGGACACTTAAGGACAATTTAGCATAGCCAATCCACCTAACCTGCCCATCTTTGGACTGTGGGACGAAACCGGAGCACCCGGAGGAAACCCACGCACACACGGGGAGAACGTGAAGACTCCGCACAGACAGTGACCCAAGCCGGGAATCAATCCTGGGACCCTGGAGCTGTGAAGCAACTGTGCATACCTGTTTGGCATAATTGAATAATTGAAGTGGGTTGCAGCCAATGGAGCTCACCCATGGTGGTGGTGCCTAAACCAGACGGTACCCAACGATTGTGTGTGGACTATAGAAAGGTTAATGTAGTTACAGGAACAGACTCTTATCCTATCCCACGTTTGGAGGATTGCATTGAGAAAGTGGGACAATCAGCTTTTATTTCCAAATTGGATTTACTTAAAGGTTACTGGCAGGTACCTTTATCCAAAAGGACGAAGGAGATTTCAGCTTTTGTGACTCCAGATGGTATATACCAATTCAAAGTTATGTCATTTGGCATGAAAAACGCCCCAGCCACATTACAACGGTTAACTAACAAAATTGTTTCAGGATTATCCAATTGTGCGGTATACATCGACGATCTGGTAATTGTCAGCTAGACATGGAAAGAACATTTAAAACATCTGGTGGAGTTATTCGATCGACTTCAGGAGGCGGGTTTGGTGATAAACCTAGCCAAAAGTGAATTTGGAAAAGCCCAAGTCACTTTCCTTGGCCATATGATCAGACAGGGTCGAATGGTCACACGGGATGTGAAACCAAGAGTTATTGAGGAGTTTTCAATACCCTCAAGCCGAAGGGAAATAATGCAATTTCTTGGCATGAGTGGATTTGATCGAACAGTTGTGAAAAAGTTTTGTAGTGTGATTGCTCCACTGATGGAATTGCTGAAGAAACGTCGAAAATTTCAGTGGACAGCAGACTTTCAACAGGCATTTGACTGCCTGAAAGCTGTGATAACCAATGCTCCTGTGTTGGAGAATTACAAGGGACTCTGTGATCAGATTGAACTAAAGTATATGACTTTAAAGAGAAATGCCGAGGTGTAGAGAAATGCACGGATCATGCAGAGACCTTCTTGTTCAAAGAGGGATTCCAGTTGGAGGAAGAAGAACAAAAAAAAAGGACTATATTATTGTACCTGTTTGCGTGTGTTGTTCTTTTGAAATGAAAATGTATATTTACTGTGTGCATTTCTTAAAGGATCAGCAGCTGGAGCAACGTGGATCGCTCCAGTGCTGTGCTGCCTGATTTGTTATGTTGTCGGTGTAACATAAGTGGCTTCTTTGTGGTGCACTTGACAAAGGAAGGTTCGGACGTGGAGATAACTTCAACACGTTTATTAAACTATTTACTCTTCTATTACTTGGGTTCGAACCTACTGCTAATCCTACTATAGCTACCCAGACTGACTAACCAGCTGCTGCAATCCACGTGGCGGGTCTAATATTGAATCAACCCTGTGTCTGTACTCACTGACTGTCTCCACTGGAAAGAGGCAGATCGTGTGTGTGGTGTCCTTTATATATAGGTTGGTGTAATGTGGTCGTATCACCTCCTTGTGTATCGTGAATGTCTATTGGTTATGTCCTATCTACTTGATCTATTGGTTGAGTGTATGTGTGCTGTTTCTAGTGCTCCCTCTAGTGTCTAGCTAGCCTACATGTATTCACATTGATGCACGTCCCCACATCCCCCCTTTTTTATATGTTCATATTTTCTGTACACTTTAAGAAAATTGAACAAAGAACAGGTAGATAAGGTAAGGTATATACAAGTCATGGGAACAGTGATTAAATAATAAGTCCAAATCATTCGTGTGAGTCCATAAACCATCAATCATCATGGTCAAATGTCTCTCTTGGTTATGAATGCCATCAACGTCCCTGTGCCACAGGAACCAAGAAGTGGTCAAATCACTTTGCTGTCTGATTTGGAGTCTTTTTCTTTTTTCGATGTTTGTGATGGTGCTGTCGGATGGCATCTTGTAGCTGATAAGGTGTTGACGTTGAAGAGGTACCATCAACAGTATCATTCGAGGTCATGGATGTGCCATATGTTGAAGTTGGATAAGACTGTACATACTTGTTCTGGCCACATGCTGTGCTGGAAGGATGATCCTGCTGAGAACCGTTGAAGCTTGGAATTGGAAACAGAATTGTTGCTCGCATAAATACCTGGTGATGGTGTGAAACTAGAACCTTGCATCTGATAGGAATATGCCATCTGGCCAGGATGGGGTGCAGCAAATCCTGGGCTGTAACTAAGGCATCCAGTCTGTAGTGCAGATTGCGCTTGCGGTAGTCCTCCTTCGGTCTTGATTCCATTAGTGGGCAATCTGTAGTGCTGGCCTGTTTGCGAATATGCTGCATAGACTGCTGGCTGCTGCATGCCTGAATACTGGGTTTGTCCAGCATGAGCTTTCATTGGCTGCACTGCTGTTGTGGAAAAAATGTGAGGATATAGCTGTGGTGAATATTGGTGTATTCCTTTTGGACTGTGGCCGCTGCTTGGTATTACTGACCCAGTGTAATTGTTAAGTGATCCATCTCCTGTCGTTGTGGCATCTGCTGTCACCCTGAGCGTGCCATCACTGAGGTTGCGGCACTCCCTGTCTGGAGTAAAGTCCGGCTTACGTGAATCAGAGTCGGCGTTTGGTTGCTCCCCATCTGGAGTCTGGTCTGTTTTAACTGAGTCAGTGTTGGTTTGTTGATGCTCCCCGTCCGGAGTCTTAGCAGGTTCACTGGAGTCAGCTGAGATTTCTTGAAGCTGCACGTCTGGAGTCGGAAAATGCAGGAATGCATTGACTTGTGGAGAGGTTCGAGCTAATGAGGTGATGTATCGTGGTGTCACCGGAGTCACCAGCGGTCTCACAGTGTTGAGTGTCTCTGTACACACTAGCTGAGGTCTGTCACTTTGCACATCTTGCATGGGAAGTGGGATGCTGTCATCACTTGTCTCACATACCGTGAGTAGATCCTCAGTAGCTGCTTGTTGTTCACTTGGGTTGGGTAAATTGTCAGAGCCTTCATCTGACGGTGCAAACAATGTGGGTGGACTGTCATTGTCTTGCTGTTGTCCTTCATTTGGGCTTGGACTGTCATCGTCGCCTTGTTCTTCACTGTAGCATGATAGACCGTCATGGTCGTCCTGCTGTGCACTGGAGCGTGGTAGACTTTCATAGTCTTCTTGCTGTTTACTTGAGCATGGCAGACTTGCATCGTCTGCCGCTAGTTGGTCAGAGGAGGTTGCTAGACCCTCATGGTCTTATTCCTGCAAGGACTGCGCGTCGGAGTCTTGCGTTGCTTCTATCGTGGAGGCTGTCCACGAGCTCGCTGCGGAGGCTTGTGACACTGGAGTCACGTTTTGTGTGCGCAAGGACTGCGCTCTGGAGTCTTGCATCTCTGCAATTATGGAGCCTGTCCACGAGCTTGCTGTGGAGGCTTGTGACACTGGAGTCACTTCTTGTTCATGCAAGGACTGCGGTGTGGCGTCTTGCATGTCTTCTTTCGCAGAGTCGGAAACCCTCAGCGGTGCATGGAGCATGCTCTGTGTGGCAGCAGGCCACTCTCTGTGGGCGTGAACCGCTCTCTGTCTCTTAATTTCAGGCTGCAGCATCATCCTGCACTCACGAGTTGGGATGTCATATCTGCTGGGCTGAAGATCCTCAAATCCGAAGAATGAATCTGCGTCTGCGTTGGATTCAGTACGGGGTTCGCCAATGTGCAACACGTCTAGTTGTGGTTTGGATTTGGAACTGGGGTAGACTCCCAAGGTTCGTCCGAGTCGTAGTCTTCCATGACCATCTCAACACTGTTTGCGTCGGAGCTGGCATTGGGCTCGCGAGGTCCAGAGAAAATGTAAAGGTCGGTATCGAAGTATTCAAGGTCAGAATCATCGGTTTGGGCGTAGGTAACTGCTTGTTGCAGGGTTCTTCGGAGGTTAATTTCATTCCCTGGTTCAATTTGAGGCATTGTGCTGTCATTCCAGGTGAAGGAATGTTGTTTTACAGCTTTAAAAGATTTTTTCTTTGATTTGGGACGTTTCCCCTTTAAGTGGGCGTGGTCCGGGGCCTCTGACGTCATGACGCGCATGACGTAGCGCGTAGGAAGTGATTGCGCATGTGCAGATCGCTGTTCCTTTACTGATGGCCGTTTTCGCGATTGTGTCTTGCACATGCGCAAACGGACCTTCCCGTTCTGTGCGCTTCTCGCGCAACTGCGGTAGTGCAGTTCCTGTAGATGGCCGCCGACCAGAATTGTTCTCTGCTCCGGGATTTCGGCCTCGAGGTGTGTACTGGCGCTGCTCTTACCTTTTCTTGCTGGTTGGAGTGTGTTTTCCTCACAGTATTTGCCGAATTTGTCCAGGACCGCCTGGAAGTCGCTCCTGTTTTGCCCCTTGGAGAACTTGAAGTTTTTAAAGATTTCTTCTGCTCTGGCCCCGGCGATGGTGAGGAGAAGCTCTGTTTTTCTGCATTGGCCAGGTCTTCTAGTTCGTCTGCCACCAGGAAGATTTCAAACTTTTGCCGGAATGCCCGCCAGTTTTCGCGGAGATCGCCGTGGCACTGGAGCTGCTGCGGAACCCGGATCTCGAACATCTTGCCTGGGTATCATTGCTGGTTGTCACTGTATGCTGAGGTATGGCTATCTGGATTGAAACCGTTCACTTCTGGTCCCATGATTTGTTATGTTGTAGGTGTAACATAAGCGGCTTCCTTGTGGTGCACTTGACAAAAGAAGGTTCGGACGTGGAGATAACTTCAACACATTTATTAAACTATTTACACTTCTATTACTCGGGTTCGACACTACTGCTAATCCTACTATAGCTACACAGACTAACTAACCAGCTGCTGCAATCCACGTGGTGGGTCTAATATTGAATCAACCCTATGTCTGTACTCACTGACTGTCTCCACTGGAAAGAGGCAGATCATGTGTGTGGTGTCCTTTATATATGGGTTGGTGTAATGCCCCCCTGTGGTCGTGTCACCTCCTTGTGTATTGTGAATGTCTATTGGTCATGTCCCATCTACTTGATCTATTTGTTGAATGTGTGTGTGTGATGTTTCTAGTGCCCCCTCTAGTGTCTAGCTAGCCTACATGTATTTACATTGATGCACATCACCACACTGCCCCCCTGTAGCGACCAGAATTGCTGATCCTGAGGCCATCTTGACGTCGTCGAGAAAAGCGGTGGCGTTCCCGACGGCGTCAACACTTAGCCTCAGGATGACAGAATCCTGCAACCAATTTGTTGTTTCATCCTTATGGTCCCTTTTCATCTGAGAACCCAATTTGTATTTGGTAACTTCCCAAAGGCATTTTCAGACATGAGCTCATCTTTGCCTGTGCAGAAATTACAAAAGTCACCTGACTCTTGGCAGCCATCTTGGTAGACTGTTCAATGTCCATTTTTAAAAGAAATGACGTTCCAGAAAATATTCTGCTGAAAGCAGTCTACGTTTACAGTTTTGAACAAGACATGCATTCACCGGCATGACTCTGAGTCTGCACCAGCAATCAATAAAATTGTGACTAATTAAGGTAGCTCCCCTTTCCTATCCTCTCCCCATATCCATTCATTTCCTTAGTATCTGCAGTCTATTGGAATGAGTCTTGAGCAGCACGGTAGCATTGTGGATAGCACAATTGTTTCACGGGTCCCAGGTTCGATTCCGGCTTGGGTCACTGTCTGTGCGGAGTCTGCACATCCTCCCCGTGTGTGCGTGGGTTTCCTCCGGGTGCTCCGGTTTCCTCACACAGTCCAAAGATGTGCAGGTTAGGTGGATTGGCCATGATAAATTGCCCTTAGTGTCCAAAATTGCCCTTAGTGTTGGGTGGAGTTACTGGGTTATAGGGTGGAGGTGGTGACCTTGGGTAGGGTGCTCTTTCCAAGAGCTGGTGCAGACTCGATGGGCCGAATGGCCTCCTTCTGCGCTGTAAATTCTATGATAATCTATGAATGCACTCGAAGACTTTTTAAAAAATGAATTAATAGGATGTGGGTGTTGTTCGCATGTGAGAATTCCACCAAGGTCCGTCAAACTAGCTGCAAATCAGCTGCAAGTCAGCAAGCAGCCATCATAATTAATGCAATACATTGAAATTGGGAGAACCATCTGTCTCTTTCCCCCCCCCCCAACCCCCACCCAAGAGAGGGACTCCCCCAACTTGTTCCTGTTAAAGTTCATCGATTATCATCAAATTTACAGTGCAGAAGGAGGCCATTCGGCCCATCGAGTCCGCACCGGCTCTTGGAAAGAGCACCCTACCCAAGGTCAACACCTCCACCCTATCCCCATAACCCAGTAACCTCACCCAACACTAAGGGCAATTTTGGACACTATCATGGCCAATCCACCTAACCTGCACATCTTTGGACTGTGGGAGGAAACCGGAGCACCCGGAGGAAACCCACGCACACACGGGGAGGATGTGCAGACTCCGCACAGACAGTGACCCAAGCCGGAATCGAACCTGGGACCCTGGAGCTGTGAAGCAATTGTGCTATCCACAATGCTATCATGCTGCCCCAACTTATCTGAAAGACATTCTTCTAGAAATTCAACTACAGAAACCTCAAGGCCTGCTGCGAACCCTTCACTGTACAAGACCTACATTTCAACTTTAAAGCATCAACTGCATCTTAGAAACAACAGACCTACCATGAAAGTGACAAGAGATAATTATAAGCTGTAACAGTATATTACCTTCATCTGTATCTAATCTTTGTATGTGTGACAGTTTGTGTAAGATGAGTGGGTGAAATATTGTTAAATTCCAGGTAAATGTGTGACAATAAATAACCGTTAGCTTTAAATTCACAAAATGTGCTTGCTGCAGGATTGATTTAATTGGGGCACTCACTTTGAGGTTAAGAAAACACTCACCTCTTACACACAAACATACTGATCGCGGGCAGTCAAATTAAAAATGTAAACTCTTTCCATGGCAACAATAAATAAAAGTTAGAAATTGAGCCACATAAGGATCGAGTATCTCAGCAGCAATAGTAATTCACATTGAAGCCATCCCACACTGCCGGGAAACCCGCGGGCGGGCGGGGGTGCGGTGCCAGCGGGCCCAGAAAATCCTGCCACCTCAAACGGCCGGAGAATTCTGTCCAAGAGGATATTAAGGCAGATGACCAAAAGCTTGGTCAAACTGGTAGGGTTTAAGGAGCGTCTTAAAGGACGTAAGAGAAGTTATAAGGCAGAGGGTTATGGGAAGGCAATTTCAGAGTTTAGGACTTGGGCAGCTGAAGGTACAGTCAATAATGGCAGTGCAGGGAGGTTCGGTGATTGATGCACTATCAATTACGAAGAGACGAGAGTAGAATGTAATCGAGGCTTTATTACACAGAGATGTGTGGCCTCCTACAGCAGCTTACGAAATGGCTGCTGTTCGGAGAGCACACACATTTATACTCTGTCTACTGGGCGGAGCCAGAAGACAGGGATCTACTCCCGTACCTGTAGTGCAGGGGCCTTACCGTAATACCCATATATACAATATAATACAACAGTGGTGACTACCACAGTGATGGCATGTGAGAGCAAGTCTCACAAAAGGTGGCTCCAATGGGTCCTTGTTTCTTTTATCCCTTTTGCCCGTTTTGGCTTGTGGCCAACCAAGTACTTCTCCCAGTGGTGGGAAAAGATAACCATTCCTGAGACTAAGTGTTGACACTGGGGCAGGATTTGTGAACTTGCACAACAGCAAAACTAGCGCCGCACCTGGACCAATTCAGTGACTGTTAAGGGACCAGCACCGCCGCCACGCGGAACACAATCGATTCCAATGAAAAAGATGCAGGATTCCCCAGTTTCGCAATTGACATTCAGTTGGCTGACAAGCTGCAGGCGCATATACACTCATCACTCCCCACACACACACCATCGCAACCAACAAGATGGCAGCAAGACGCACGGCCCCACAATTCACCGACGCTGAGACCCTCCTGGATGCCGTGGAAGTGAGGTGGGCCACCCTGTACCCTGGCCCGGAAAGGAGGCTGCCAGCCTGGGCGCAGGGGGCAGAGGTGGTCAGCACCACCAGCAACAGCATCCAGACCGGCCTGCAGTGCCGTAATAAACTTCACAACCTCCTCAGGGTTGCCAGGGTGAGTAGGCAGCATTGTGGCCCTGGCACAAACCCTGTCCCATACACCCGTAACCCAGCCCCCCCCACAAGGAGGGCAGCCGAACCCCCACCTTCCACCACATGCCAGCACCCATATCAGCCTCCATGGCCGGGTGCCCTGGCCACTGAAGCCACCAGCTACCCACCCCCTGGGCTGCATGCGTCGGGCTGTCTAACACTACATTATCTGGATCTCCCCCCAGGAGAAGGCTGCTCATAACCGCAGGGAGCGGGAGAAAACTGGAGGGGGACCACCGGACCTGCGGTCCCTCACCGCGGCAGAGCAGCGGGCCCTGGATGTGGTCGCTGGGCCCGAGGAAGGGGCAGTCGCCAGGGTGGAAATTGGCCTCGGGCGAGTAAATGAGACCCTGGTGAGTTGGATCCCCGTGCCATATGTGTCAACCCACCCCCCCACAACACCTTCCACCCACCCTCACCCACACACCACCCTCGCTCCCACATTCCTCCTCCCCACCCACCCCGACTCACAGTCTAATCATGCGTTTTGTCTTGTGTCTTGCAAGACCCGCCCGGTGATGGGGTGGGGCCCTCTGGTGCCCCGTGTCCCAGCCACATTCCAAACCCCGGGTGCCGAGCTGTGACATTGATACTGATACAGAGTTCACCGATATGCCCGAAACCCAGTACATCCCGGAGCTCGAGTCCGATATTGACACGGATTTCACATCACAGCTGTCTCCAACAGCCTCCACCATCCCAGAGACACTCACCTCGGTTGGGCACTTTAGTGAAGAGGCTCCTGGGAATCTATCTGGTGAGAACCGCGCATATGCTTCGATGCAGCAGGTAGAGGTAGGAACTCCCGAGGGGCGGATGGTCGGAGGGCGGGCCGACTCCAGGAATTAGTTGCCGTCCAGACGGGTTTCGGGCTTCTGGAATGGACAGTCCCATCGATTGTGGAGATGCAGCCGCAGAGCCAGGGACTACATGAGGGGTTGTCGGCGAGCATCCAGCACCTGCAGGTGCATGTGGAGGAGACCAACTGCATGCAGGAGCAGGAGGAGGTGCCGGCCATGAGTGCCACCCAGGCCAACACCACACGGGTGACAGCCACAGTGGAGCTTTTGGGGGTGAGGGTTGTAACTATGGATTAGCTTGTCCAAGGCCTGGGACATTCTGTGCAAGTGGTGGCTGAGGCCCAGGACAGGGCTGCACTCTCACAGGCAACCATGTGTCAGAGCCACCTGGACATTGCAGCGGCACTCCTGTGCGTGGCCCACTCATAGCGAGCCATGACTGAGAGCGCCGGCGGCATTGCATAGGGGCTGGCCGATGTGGCACAGACAGAGAGGGAGGTGGCCCATTGCCAGAGAGAGATGGTGCAGTCACTGGCTGATGTGGCACAGACCCAGAAGGTGGTGGCACAGTCACAGCATGATGAGCCGCAGTCCCAGACAGAGGTGGTCCACTCCCTGTGCTCCATGGCTGCGAGATGCAGATACCTGGCTGAGCCGAGAGCAGGGCTCCTGGCCTGGCAGCGCCAGGTGGCGGGGAAGCCTCAGCATCCCCACCCCATGGAGCAGTCTGTGGGCCATCGAGCACCCCAAGGGAGGAAGCGGTGATTGGGCCTTTGCCTCCCGCAGGTGAGATGTCAGAACATCACAGCACTTTGGCCTCTCCTCCTCCTGTCCATGGCGCATCTGATGGGCAGCGGGCAGAACAGGATGGCATCATGCCACCTGGGACCATGTGATGGAATGGCCAGCTCGCATGCAGGGATCACCCAGGCGAATCGTGGAAAGTGCACCATGGGGAGCAATCAGACGTTGTTAAACGGTGCAGAGTGGGTTGTCATCATCCTCCATCCCATGGATTAGGTCCACTGTTACTTCCAACCCAGGGCCCGCATCCCCATAGTGCGGCAGGTAGGTATCACAGAGGGGTTTGCAGGCAGAAGAAGGGGGTGGGAGTGGGATGCGGTGCCCTTGGCATGTTTCACCCATCTCTCTCTCCCCCCCCAGTTGGTGAACCTGGAGGCGATCAGAGCGAACCGTGCATGTTGGCCCTGGCACACATGTCGTGCGGTCTCCCCTGCCTGCCGGGACCCATGTCCTTTCCATCCTCGCCCTCCCCCGCATCTTCCTTATCAGAAGAGGCCTGCCGTTCATCCTCCTCCTTCAGCACGTCACCCCTCTGCTGCGCAATGTTGTGAAGGATGCAGCAGGCCGTCACGATGCGGGCGACCCAACATCATACTGTAGGGCCCCTCTAGAGTGGTCCAGGCATGTGAACCGCATCTTCAGGATGCCGAAGTACCGCTCACTCATGCCCCTGATCGTGGCATGGGCGTTGTTGTCGTGGTTCTCCGTGTCGGTCTGTGGCCTTCGGATAGGTGTCATCAGCCATGACCGTAGTTAGTAACCCCTGTCGCCCCAGCTGGATCAAAAGGCCAGAAATCATCGGGTGTGCCAGGATGAAGGCGTTGCGCGGGTTTCGGACGCAGAAGTACATGATGCGTGACTGATCGTCACACACCAGCTGCACGTTCATCGAGTGGAACCTATTTCAGTTTGTGAAGATCTTCCTGCCATCTGCAGGTGCTCATAGGGCACCAGGTATCCCATCGATCACCCCCTGGACCCGGGGCATGCCGACAGACATCCTGGTGGGCTCGGTCCACATTGAAATGGATGTATAGTGTCGACTGGGCACATAGGGCCTCTGTGATGGCACGGATGCAACTGAGCTCTGTGAGATCCCGGACAGGTCCCCACTTGGCGCCTGGAAGGACCCCGTGGTGTAAACATTCAGGGTGACTGTCACCTTGATGGCCACCGGGAGCAGGTGTCCTCCCCCATTCCACTGAGGTGCCATGATCTGGCAGATAAGTCGCACTGTCCCCCTGCTCAGCTGGATTCTTCGACAGCATGCCCGGTCTGGCGGGTCCTCAAATGACAGGGAGTGCCAGTACACACGAGGTCTCATGGGGCACCTCCTTTGCATCACCTCCTCCTCCTTGGCCTGTTGGGCGGCCGCCTCTCCAACTTCAGCAGCTGCCTCCTGTTCCACTGCTGCACGCTCCGCTGCTGTGATACTGGGTGGGGGAGGAGTGATGGAGAGAGCTAACAGTGACAACTTGATTTTCTTTGTCTCATCCTTGGGGTGGAGCTGGTGGCCATCTTAGGGGGGTCTGGGACCCAGGAATTCTATACGGAGAAGATTAAGTATCACAGTGGAAATGGCTGACTCGAGGATGAGGCGGGGATAGAATTCTGTAAGAAGTTTGCTGATCAGTTGGTTCCGTTACCGATAGGGATGTATAATAATTCCCTGCAGCGGGGTTTTCTCCCTGAGGTGTTGGGGCAGGCATCCATTTCCCTGCTCCTGAAAAAGGATAAGGATCCAATGGAGTGTGAGTCTTATCGCCCGATCTCCACTCCTCAATGTGAATGCAAAGCTTTTGCCCAAGATCCTGCCGGAGCGGTTGGAACCCTGTCTCCCGGAAGTAGTTGGGGAGGACCAGAAGGATTTGTGAAGGGTCGAAAGTTGTCATCCAATGTTGGCGTCTGCTCAATGTAGTTGTCACCCCAGCGGCTGGGCCGGAACTAGCGATAATCCTGTCGTTGGACGCAGAAAAACGTTTGACAAGGTTAAGTGGAGGTACCCCTTTGTGGTCTTGGAAAAGTTTGAGCTGGGCCCCGGGTTCGTGTCATGCGTGCGATTGTTCTTTGGCCAGCATGCGTACCAACATCATGAGTTTGGGATAATTTTGGCTACATGGGGGACGAGACGGGGATGCCCTATGTCTCCCCTCTTGTTCGTGTTGGCGATTGAGTCATTGGCAATTATCCTGAGGGCCTCAAACAAACAGGATTGTAAGAGGTGGGCTGGAGCATAGGGTGTCGTTGAATGCAGATGACCTTCTGCTATACATAAGGGACCTGGGGCCAGTTACGGTGGACGTAATGAGTATATTGAAAAGCTCAATTACAATTTAAGGAACAGTGAGTATTTTGTGGAGCCAGTTTAGAGGGTTTGCCTTTTCATCTGGCCGGGACTAGCTTTCCATATTTGGGGGTCCAGGTGGCTCGGGATTGGGCGAGGCTCCGTAAATTGAATTACCCCAACCTAGTGTGGAGGGCCAAGGTGGACCTTGAAAGGTGGGACAGCCTTTCACTGTCTTTGGCAGACCAGGTGCAATCTATCAAGATAAACATCTTACCGAGATATTTATTTTTATTTCAGTGCCTTCCGGTATTCCTACACAAGTCTTTTTTTCAGGGGATTTATGGCTTATATTGGGTTCCACATGGGCAGGGAAAACCTGAGAATTCAGAGGGGATCCTGCATAGGGATAGACAGTCAGGGGCGCTTGGCTGCCAAATTTGATATTTTACTAGTGGGCTGCCAACATGGAGAAGGTGCTGGGATAGTGTGGAGGCCTTGGGTGGAGTGTAGCTGTGTGCGGCTGGACTCTGGGTCGTGTGGAGGGTCCAGTTTGGGGGCACTAGCGAAGGCGTCTTTGACTTATCCTCTTCAAATCCGGTGAATGTCTCCACGTTATGGTGGGAACTCTGGCAGCATTTCAAGTTGAGGTCAACACAAGATGGGCCCATATTTGTATGAACCACTTGTTCGAACACGCAAAGCTGGATGCCACATTTGGAGGGGTTGGGGGGGTGGAAGGGGAAGGGGCTGGAGAGATTATGTATGTGATTTATTCCTGGACGTGGTTTGCCAGCCTAGAGGAACTGAAAGAGAAGATCGGGCTCTCAAGCTCGGACTCATTTAGATACCTCCAGCTCGAATTTTGTTCGATGGACGTTCCCGAAATTTCCGGTGGTGCCACCATCAACCTTATTGGAGAGGATTCTTTCTTGTTTAGGGTTGTAAGAGGGTAGTAAATCCAGTATCCATGGATGGATTTGGGGGAAGAGTAGGTCACAGTGGAGAGAGGTGAAGGCCAAAGGGGGGTAGGATGTGGGACCCTTGCTGGACAAGGAGGTGTGGAGTGAGTCCCTCCACAGGGTGAACTCCACATCATCCTATGCGAGCCGAGTCTGATGCAACTCAAGGTAGTGTATAGAGCGCACCTCACCAAGGCCAGAATGAGTTGTTTCTTTTCGGGGATTGAGGAGTGGTGCGTGAGCTGTTCGAGAGGGCCTGCGAACTACACGCACATAGAACATAGAACATAGAATTTACAGTGCAGAAGGAGGCCATTCGGCCCATCGAGCCTGCACCGGCCCTTGGAAAGAGCACCATACCTAAGCCCACAACACCACCCCATGCTTGTAACCCAGCAACCTCACCCAACCCCTGTGGGCACGAAGGGCAATTTTATCATGGCCAACCCACCTAACCTGCACGTCTTTTGACTGTGGGAGGAAACCGGAGCACCCGGAGGAAACCCATGCACACACGGGGAGAACGTGCAGACTCCACACAGTGACCCAAGCCGGGAATCGAACCTGGGATCTTGGAGCTGTGAAGCGATAATGCTAACCACTGTGCTACCGGCCGCCCATGTACTGGCCCTGTCCCAAGCTCGTGAGTTACTGCACCATATCAGCAATTCTGAACATTGAACTGGAGCCCTGTCCTTTAGTGGCTATATTTCGGGTATGGAATCTGCTGGAGTGCGGACAGGGGCGGGGATGGGTGCCTTGGCATTCGCCTCAATGTTTGCTCGGAGGTTAATCCTCCTGAGTTGGAGACTGGTGATGGCACTTAGTGCCTCGGCCTGGCTAGGTGACTTGAAGGAGTTTGTGCACCTCAAAAAGGTCAAATATACTGTGAGGGGGTTAACTGAATGGTTGTACTGTAGATGGCAACTGTTCATATTGTAATTTGAGGAATTGGTCACTGTTAGCTGTTGGGGGTGGGGCGGGTAGAGGGGGATAGAATTAAGGGGGTGGATTTACTAGGTTATTGTTTTATTATTCGATTTACTGGTGTTGTTAGTAATTTTTGTATTTTTTGTATAAAATGATAAAAGTTTAATGAAAATATTTTTTAACGAACAGTGTTGGAGCAGTTAAAATTAGGGATCCCTTGAGGCCAAAATTAGATGAGTGTAAATATCTTTGGGGCTGGAGGAGGTCACAAGGAGAGGGATGTGGGAGGTCATAGAGGGATTTGAAAACAAGGATGAGAATTTTTAAATCAAGATGGTTGCTTCACCAGGAGCCAATATAGGCCAGCGAGCCCAGGAGTGATGGATGAACTGGATTGGTGCAAGTATATACATGAGCAGCAGTGTCCTGGATTACTTCCAGTTTTGAGAGGGTAGAATGTAGGAGGGTCAGCCGGGAATGCACCGGAATAGCCAACAACACATGAGTTGAGGCAGAGGTGAGCAATGTTATGAAGGTCAAACTAGGCAGTCTTAATCCTGGCACAGATACGTGGTCAGAAGCTCACATTGAGGTCAAATATGCTGCTAAGTTGGCGAACTATCTGGTTTAGTCAGGAAGACGGATGGAGTGGTAGATAGGAAATTGAATTGAGAGGTTACTAATACTAGCTTTTTTATTGAACATTTAGAACCCTTTAGGGTAGAGAATTTGAAAGATTCACAACCCTCTGTTTGAAGAGATTTCTCCTCTCTTCAGTCTAAATAACTGAACCTTTATTGTGAAACTGTGATCCCCAGTTCTGGACTCTCCAGCCAGGAGAGACAGCCTCTCAGTGTCTATCCTGTCAAACTCTTCAATAAGATCACCTCTCCTTCTTCTTACTTCCAGAGAATATATCTCGATCTCTCCTCAGGTCAACCCTTTCATCCCAGAAATCAATCTAGTGAGAGATCATTGCACCCTCTCTAAGGCAAGTAATAAAAATAATAATAATCGCTTATTGTCACAAGTAGGCTTCAATAAAGTTACTGTGAAAAGCCCCTAGCTTTTCACAGCTAGTGAAAAGCCCCTAGTGAAAAGCAAGTATATCCTTCCTTAGTTTTGATGCAGCTAATCATCAGATTATGAAATAAAACATCTATGGTACTGGCTATTCAGCTTGAGGGGGTCAAGATTCTTCCTATATCCAAGGAGAAAAGGCAAGTAAAAATAGCAAACAGTGGGGCCTTGCAGAGGCTACACGATTTGTGATTTCAGAAGTCTAATAAATAATGATTATAATTCTACACGCCTTGCTGTGGTACTCACTGCTGCTATTCAGATCCCCTGAATGGAATCATTCTTCATGAGTGTAGAGATTGGACTTTTTCACTGTAAGCTGTTCATTGATATGGCCAGGATTTTCTGTTCGGGATTGGGACCCTGACATCAATACCATTTATGGGTCCTGACCCTACTCTGAGGGGGAAGCAGTCACGTGTTGTAATTTTCCCCGAAGTTGGGCCTAATTTCCTGGAGGGCAGATTTGGCAACCAATTAGCTGTGGTGGACGCAGGAGAAAAGCGGGACTCTGAAAGTGTGCCCGATTTAAACGGATAGCATCAGCCATTTTTGTGGCTGCCATCTTTCAATGCAATGGCAGGAAGTAGCGAGGAGGAAAAAGGCCCAGGAACCCCATCCAAGGTTTAATGATGTTGCAATTGGAAATTGTACTGGAGGTTGTGTGAGGAAAACAGGATGCCTTGTTCTCAGAGAGTGGCACGAGTTGGTCACCCAGCCAAACCAAGTGGGCCTGGATGGAGCTGGCAGAGTGTGTGAACAGTCACAGTTTCATCAGGAGGACCTGGTTCCAGTGCTGTAAGAGGTTTACTGACTTATTCATTCTGACAAAGAGAATGCAACATGCCACCCAAAAGATGGGCCTCCAGGCTTGCAGCCAATTGCTGATACGTCAGCTGAGCATCATATTAAGTCATAGAATCCCCACAGTTCAGTAGGAGGTCATTCAGTCCATTGAGACTACACTGACCCTCAGAAAGAGCATCCTACCTAGGTCCACTCTCCCGCTCTATCCTTGTAACCCCATAACCCCACCTAACCATTGGACACTAAGGGACAATTTAGAATGGCTAATCCACTTAACCTGCACCACAACAGAGGAGAAATATCTGCCCAGTGTAAGTGCTGACCTATGAGAAAGATTCAGATCTCCAATACTATTTTGCTGCTAGCATGCATAGAAGGAAGTATACCCAAGCTCAGTATCTTTACTGCAATGTCTGCATCAGCATTTCACATTGCGAAGTGGGCATTGCATGAATTGGCAATGGAGAAATAGAAATACCCATCGGAGAGGGCGAAAAGATATTGAATTCTGCAAATGAAGCTTTGAATGCATGAGCTCTTCCATTGAGAGACTGCCCAACCTTACGGAGAGTCATACGCAGCAGCACCCCAAATGGATGCAGGAACAGCAAACTGAAATGATTGACAGCTGTATGCAACGTTCTGTAACACTGGCCACTGATGGCACAAATGTTCATCAAAGGACCAAGGCAGTCAGCGATGAGGAGGAACATGTCACATCTTATGGAGTGCAGGGAAGAAGTGTTGAAGGGAAGCAATGGTCTTTGAATGGGAACACTGACATTGCTGACAAATGTATACCATGCATTGTTAATAGGTATGGAACTATTCAAAGTTGTGTGTTTAATGAATGTATTCTCACAGTCCGAGCAAAGCGATTGCCAAGACATGCAGTTACACTGACTGAGTGACATTCAGGTGAAATGTGCCTGGATCAGATGTGCCCTGGAATCATGCCATCCTGATGAGAACTTTGACTCATCATACAGCACCAACCACCTCTCTGCACATTTTGGACACTGGTCTTCTTTGCATCTTCCTCCATATCATCCACCTCCTCTGATGAACTCTGTCAATCTAGTGTTTTAGCATCTTCAAGGTCACCATGTCCCTGGAGGGCCGTGAAATGGAGAGTACAGCAGACCATTGCAATAAGCAAGACCTTTCAGTGTGTACTGCAGGGTGCCGGCTGATAAGTCCAAACAGCAAACCAAATCTTTAGAAGCACAATGGCCTGCATGATGGTGACTCTTGTGAACAATTAACTTTTTATTGTGGTGCCTCTGTGCCTCCATCTCAGGGTCACACAAATGTGTAAGCAGTCAGCTCTTCAAGGGATATCCCATGCCCTCCAGAAGCCATCCACAGAATTTCAGTATGAAGACCAGCTGCACGCCTCACTGTCAGATAATGAAGGCAACATGATGGTGCCAAGATAACAAGTATACAAATGCATAAAACATTTATTGAATTTGCACACCAGCTGAGCATTTAGGGAATGGAAGCCCTACCTGTTGAGGAATCTCTCTAGCTGCTGACTTGGCACCTGGATGGCCCTGCATCTGTGGAAATCGAGTAATGGAGGAAAATATCCCTGCCTTTTGTGCTGCAAGGTTCTCTCTGTTTCAAACTATGTATAGCCCAATTTTTGCAAGTAGAGCATCAGTAATCTGCGAGATGCAATGGTGTGTTGCAGCTTGCAAGATGTCACCAAGGTCCACTGCAGATCCTTGGAACAAGCCAGCAGCGAAAAGATTTAAGGCCACAATTACTTTAATGGCTACTGTCAGCATGGTGAGCAAGACTATGAAGCCTGAAGTCTACGATGGCGCAAATCTCAGTTACAGTCTATTTAGAAACATATGGAAATGTAGAAAATAGAAGCAGGAGTTGACCATTCGGCCCTTCGAGCCTGCTCCACCATTCAGTATGATCATGGCTGGCCATCCAAATCAGTAACATGTTCCTGCTTTCCCTCCCATATCTTTGATCCCTTTAGCTCCAAAAGCAATATCTAACACCTTCTTGAAAACATAAATGTTTTGGTCTCAACTACTTTCTGTTGGAGTGAATTCCATAGGCTCACCACTCTCTGGATGAAGAAATTTCTCTTCATCTCAGTTCTAAATGGTTTACTTGGTATCCTCAGACTGTGACCTCTGGTCCTGTACTCAGCCGCCATCAGGTACACTCTTCCTGTATGTACCCTGTCTTGTCCTGTTAGAATGTTATAGGTTTCTATGAGATCCCCCCCTCATTCTTCTAGCAAATGTAATCCTAATCGACTCAATCTCTCCTCATACCTTAATCCCACCATCCCAGGAATCAATCTGGTAAACCTTTGCTGCACTCCTTCTATAGCAAGAACATCCTTCCTCAGATAAGGAGATCAAAACTGCACACATTATTTTAGGTGTGGGCGCACCAAGGTCCTAGAAATTGCAGCAAGACATCTCTGTTCCTGCACTCGAATCCTCAACATTCTTAGATGAAATGGAGATGCCGGCGTTGGACTGGGGTGAGCACAGTAAGAAGTCTTACAACACCAGGTTAAAGTCCAACAGGTTTGTTTCAAACATTAGCTTTCGGAGCACTGCTCCTTCCTCGGGTCACCTGAGGAAGGAGCAGTGCTCCGAAAGCTAGTGTTTGAAACAAACCTGTTGGACTTTAACCTGGTGTTGTAAGACTTCTTACTGTTCTTAGATGAATGCAGTCTTCTGCTGCACTGATTCTCTGACACATCTGGATAACTTGGTTGTTGATTGTACTCTCGATGCTAAGGGTACAGCCTTCATTGCCTTTCTGCACCCCATTCCTTTCCACTGCCCACCTCATGCCCATGTTCTGCATTTGCTCCAGAGGATGTTGATCCTCATCACTACTCACCCCTTTCTCCGAGTACGTTAATCTCATGTCAACTGTTGCCTTGCTTGTAGTCAGCTGCATTCATTCTGCTTACTGTACTCCCCTTGTATGACATCACAATCCTTGGAGGATCATGACCCATTCATAAAACCAAGTGCGCACAGACCACTGACTCCATTAAATCTGCTTACCGAATGGCAAATATGGCCATAGAATGCCTATCTCAGTTATGTATCCTTTACTGAGCTCACCTCTTTGAATGACATAGCTATTACTGGTTCTCCATTGCATTGCTACCTGCTTTTGCTTGACCTGTCCCAGATCGTGGATTCCATCCCTTCCCACAAAAATGACAGACTAGACCTTAATGAGCTGACAACAATTTCATTAACAAGCGTAATTCCTCAGAATCAGGCACCACCTGATGACACTTGATGAGACACAGCATCAGAACCAGGTTCCACCTCACCTCCTCATTGTCAAAACCACTTACCATTGGAACAGCATCGGGAACCTGGCATGATGGGCAGCATCAGAAAATTGTGCACTCACCTGCCTCAGTTTCCCTTTTCTATGGGGGGGGGGGGGGCTCTTTCTCTTTTCTGGGGGCTTCCTGACAGGTGTCTCATTTCTGGGAGGTGGAGACCCAGACATTCCAGGCGTGGGGGGCCAGGGGAGGCATGGAGGCTGCTTTGCGATACGCTGAGGTGGTTGATCTGCAATGCGGGGGTGGGGGGCTGCAACCATGGTCCCTGTGTATGAAAGTATAGCTTTCTAAAGAAGATGTATTCCAAAAGTTATTTGGGATGTGTCGGGTTCATGGGAGGTGATATATATTCGGTAGTGCAGAATTTAATATTGCTGATTGCGGAATCACATTTAACAGTAGACATTTGTTTTGGATTTTATAAAGATGAGCAGTACCTGCTGAACACTCCTGATTGTGCTAACAAGGTAGACTAACAAGAAATTTAAGTTAAACATTTGAGCATGTAACATGACCTATCCACGCTTGTTAGAAGTGACATACCTTTTGGAATACATATTCTTGAAAAAGCTATGCCCATATGGCATGTTGCTGAGAAGGGAGTGGAGTTGAGGGGCGGGCAGGGGGTTGGGATGGGGTGGGGGAGGGGTGTGGGAGGTACGGGTATAAACCTCCTAGTGGCAGAACTCCTTCAAAAGTGGTTAGAAATAAGTCCAGGTCAGTGCGGCAGAATGACAATATAAAACACCAAAGAGTGGTTCCCAGCTGCAAAGATTGCCACTGAAATTCCAAACTCTTCAAACACTCCAACGGCTCAGCGAATGCTGGCAACAACTGTGCCTCATACTTCTCAGTCTAAGTTATCCTAAACGCCTTGTGTGTGTAAAACCATGAAATTTAGAGCTGCTGTGTCATTAATCCTCATTATATTATATGTTAATTAACTCAATAATATGTAAATTAGTTGAAAGATAAATCTTGGCCAAGATAATCTTCCTTCTCTTTTGCAAACCGTGCCATGGGATCTTTTACATCTCTTGAGCAAGCAGGTGGAGCCTTGATTTAACATATCTAATAAACAGCTCATCCAAAAGTGCCATGCTCCTTTATTAATACTCAATATGTTGCCAAATGAGACTTAAATGAGAGATTGGAGGAAGCTTCCTTTTCTAATTTGGAATGTTGGCATATGAGCATAAAGTATCAAGAGGACTTCACTGATCTCATTAACACTGTTAGGCCTGTTTGAGTGCAGATCAATGACCACAGGGTGCTAAAATCCTGCATCAGTTGTGTGATAAGAATGCACTCATGAAATGCTGCTATTCACTCGGTGTGGGGGGGGTGTGGTAGTCACCACTGTGATATTATATTGTATATTTGGGTATTATGGTAATTCACCAGGCGCGCACGGTCTGGCCGGTAGAAGTGCGGTTTACACACCGCACAGACCTGGCAGTCTCTGGTGATAGCCCTGACTTCCTCGATGGAGTAGGGCAGATTGCGGGCCTTAATTGAGTGGTAAAAGCGGGTGACTCCCGAGTGACAGAGATCGTCGTGCATGGTCTGGAGTCGGTCCACTTGTGCGCTGGCACATGTACCTCGGGACAGGGCATCGGGGGGCTCGTTGAGCTTACCGGGGCGATACAAAATCTCGTAATTGTAGGTGGAGGGCTCCATCCTCCACCACAAGATTATATCATTTTTGATCTTACCCCGCTGTGTGTTGTTAAACATGAAGGCAACCGACCATTGGTCAGTGAGGAGAGTGAATATCCTGCCGGCCAGGTAATGCCTCCAATGTCGCACAGCTTCAATGATCGCTTGGGCCTCCTTTTCGACGGAGGAGTGCCGAATTTCAGAGGCATGGGGGGTGCGGGAAAAGAATGCCATGGGCCTGCCTGCCTGGTTGAGGGTGGTGGCCAGAGCGACGTCTGATGCATTGCTCTCGACTTGGAAGAGGAGCATTTCATCGACTGCATGCTTCGCGGCCTTGGCGATGCCGGCCTTGATACGGTTGAAGGCCAGGTGAGCCTTGGCCGTCAGTGGGAAAGCAGTGGATTGAATGAGTGGGCAGGCCTTGTCCGTGTAGTTTGGGACCCACTGGGTGTAATACGAAAAGAACCCCAGGCATCGTTTGAGGGCCTTGGGGCAGTGGGCGAGGGGGAGTTCAATGAGGGGGCGCATGTGATCGGGGTCGGGCCCTAGAACTCCGTTCTGAACCACATAGCCGAGGATGGCTAATCAGTTTGTGCTGAACACACACTTCTCCTTGTAAGTTAGGTTGAGGAGTGTGGCGGTGTGGAGAAATTTGGAAAGGATAGCATCGTGGTCCTGCTGGTCGTGGCCGCAGATGGTGACGTGTCCAGGTATGGGAAAGTGGCCCGCAGCCCGTACCGGTCAACCATTCGGTCCATCTCCCGTTGGAAGACCGAGACCCCGTCCGTGATGCCGAAGGGAACCCTAAGGAAATGGTAACGGTGGCCATCTGCTTCAAACGCAGTGTATGGGCGGTCCGCCTTACGGATGGGGAGCTGGTGGTAGGCAGATTTCAGGTCCACTATCGAGACGATCCGGTACTACGCAATCTGATTGACCATATCAGATATGCGTGGGAGGGGGTACGCATCGAGCTGCATGTACCAATTGATGGTCTGACTGTAGTCAACGACCATCCTGTTTTTCTCCCCGCTTTTCACCACTACCACGTGGGCTCTCCAGGGGCTGTTGCTGGCCTCGATGATACCTTCCCACAGCAGCCGCTGGACCTCAGACCTGATGAAGGTCCTGTCCTGGGCGCTGTACCGTCTGCTCCTGGTGGCAACGGGTTTGCAAAATGGGGTGAGGTTTGCAAACAGGGAAGGCGGGTCGACCTTAAGGGTCGCGAGGCCGCAAACATTTCAGGGTTAGGCTCTGGAGGTTGCACTGGAAGTCCAGGCCGAGTCGCAAGGCAGTGCAGAGGTTGGGAAGGGGTTAGTGCCGGAAGCCGCTGAACTCTACGCCCTGGACGGTGAGGGTGGCGATGCAGTACCCCTGCATCGCCACGGAGTGGGATCCGGAGGCCAGGAGTCACCGAAAACCAAGCCGATGCCTGAGTCGCCACCAGCACTGCGGCGCCCTCAACGACAGATCAAGGCGCCCGATCGTCTAAATTTGTAACCTTCTCTGTAATTTTGAAACCAATCTGTATGTATATAGTTTTCCACCACCCCCGCTGGACTCATTTTTAACGGGGTGAATGTGGTAGTCACCACTATGGTATTACAGGTAGGGGGGTAGATGAAATTAGAGTGAAATTAGGAAACTTCATTCACACGAAGGGCGGCAGATGTTTAGAACGCTTCAGCAAAAAACAAATGATTGTGGGTCAATTGCAATAATCAATTGTAGATTTTAAAAATAAGATTGATAGTTTGCCAGTATGAAAGCAAAATACTGTGGATGCTGGAAACCTCAAATAGAAACAGAAAACTCCAGAAAATCTAGCAACATCTGTGCAGACAGTGGCCCAAATCCTCCGTCCTCATTCGTGGCTGGTATTTTCCGGTACCGCTGAAAGTGAATGGAACTATGGTTGGAACGTCAAATTTTATGCTCTTGCTCGCAACGAGCCCCGCCATGGAGGAGACCGGAAAATCCTGCTCAGAGTCCAATGTGACTTCTTTGGAACTGGAGGGTGGTAGGGATTTGATGGGTTTTATGCTGTTGAAATAGGGGGGGGGGGATAATCAGTTTCAGCAAAATCGAAGATCAGGGATGGGTTAGAGGGTGGGGGAGATTAAATAACAAAGATGCCATTGGAACAAAATAGAAAGGGAGTGGTAATGGTTCCAGTAAAGAAATAGAGCATTGGTCCAGAGTACGTGGTAATGGCGGAATAATGGACACCTTTGTCTGAAAGTAAAGATTTGAAAATATGACATAGACGACACTTGGCAAAAAAATGAATCAAAATGGGAGACAGAGTTCGTGGTCTGAGAACTCGATCTTGAGACGGTTGTAAACTGCCTAATTGGAAGATGAGGTGCTGTTCCTCAAACTTGCTTCAATCCCCTTCCCACAGCATCTTCCAAAGCAATAGTGGCAAGTGTCACAGCTGCCCTTTTGTCCCTCCTCTCTCCTCAGTTCAAGGCCCCAAACACTCCTTTCAGGTGAAGCAGCACCATACTTGTACATTCTGCAATTTAGTACACTGTATTCTATGCTCACAATGCTATTTCCTTTGCATTAGGGAGATCCAATTCTCAGCCCGCTAACATGGGGCTGGATTCTCCACAGCCCGACGCCGTAATCGCGGCCGGCGCTGGGGCGGACAATCCAGTTTGACGCCATAATCGGGTCCGCCGCCAGTCCGGCGATTCTCCAGGCACCGAAAATCGGCGGCACCGAAAATCGGCATCGCCATGGAGTACGCTGCGCGGCTGGGGGCCCTTTGCCAGGGGCCCACTCAGCAAACCTCCGCTCCCAGCCAGCCGCGTTCCTGACGGCGTGGAACTAACCACCTATTGCCAGTCGGGATGCTCGTGTGGCGACTGAGGACTCAATCCGCGGCCACCCTGGTTGGGGGCGGGCAGATCGGAGATCGGGGGGGCCCTTATAGGCGGCCGGGGATTAAATGTGCGGGAGTTGAGGCTCGGGCGCCCAGCCGATCTGGGGGTTTATTTTTTTTGTCTGGCTCCGCAGTCCGAGTCCGCCATGGAGTACGGCGCGGCGCTAAAGGTCGCCACTGATGTGTTGGATGTTCTGGGTCACAAACAGGTCACCAACACTGGAAGTGGTGCAACTCCATTTTATTATAAGGTTAACTATATTAACATACTTGAACTGTGGGTAAATGCAATACCAGCTTTAACTGTTGACCCTTGCCTAGTCCTAACCAGGTGATGCACTCAGCACATGGTGAATATCTGTGTGGCAGGCTGTGAGCTCTGTGCTCCGAGCTGGCTACTACTAGAATGAGCGGGAACTCTCCTGTCCCCTGTCTTTATAGTGCGTGTGCTCTCACTGGTGATTGGCTGTGGTGTTGTGTATGCTGATTGGTCCCACTGCATGTCCATCAGTGTGTGTGTGTGTGTCTGCACCATGATATACTGGTGTATATTATGACAGCCACCGTGCGTATGCGCGGCCTCTGACCCGGAAGTGCGGGAGCCCGTACCTGCAGAAAATGCTGCGAGATTCACTCTGGGTCCATGTTAGCCCCCTGCAGGGCTATGAATTTGTCTAACTTTTTTCAAGGATTTCGGGAGTAAAACCCCACCGTTTTTAAGCCGGCGCGGGGACATAGTCTCATTTTGGGAGAATCTAGCCTACGATCTTCCAATTTGCTTGCCATTTTAATTCACCACCTTGCTCCATGCTCACATATCTGTCCTCAACCTGCTACAATGTTCCAGTGAAGCCCAACTTCAGCTTGAGCAACAGCACCTCATCTACTGGTTAGGCACTTTACAAGCTTCTGGATTCAAAATTGAGTTCAACAATTTCAAAGAATGACTCTTTTCACCATTTTGATTTTCTTTTGCCAAGTTCCAGTCTGTTTCTTGTTCTCATGATTATACTTTCAGACAGAACTAAGCATTATTCTGCCATTAACGCATATTGTGGATCAATGCTTTGCTACAACAAATACCACTCTCTTTCCCTTTTGTTCCATGACACCTTTTTTATTTAATGTAATAATCATACATTGGATGTGGGTGTCGCTGGCTAGTCCAGTGTTTATTGCCCATCCCTAATTGCCCTAGAGCGGTGGTGGTATGCTGCCTTCTAGAACTGCGGCAGTCCTGGTATTGTAAGAACAACAACAGTGCTGTTCGGAAGGGAGTTCCAGGATTTTGATCCAGCAACGGTGAAAGAACGGCGATAGTTTCAAGTCAGGATAATGCGTGACTTGGAGAGGTGGTAGAGGTTGTGGGTTTGGAGTAATTTGAAAGAGGCTTGGCAAGTTGCTACAGTGCATCTTGTAGATAATATACACTGCAGCCATTGTGCGTTTGTGGTGGAGAGAGTTAATGTTTAAGAGGATGGGGTGCCAATTGAGCAGGCTACTTTTTCCTGGATAGTGAGTGTTGCTGGAGCTGCACTGATCCAGGCAAATGGAGAGTATTCCATCACACTCTTGACTTCTGCCCTGTAGATGGTGGACTGGTTTGGGGAAGACATGAGATGAGTTACTCACCGCAGAAATCCCAGCCTCTGACTTGCTCTTGTAACCCTATTTATATGGCTGATCCAGTTCAATTTCTGGTCCATGGTAAGCCCCCAGGATATTGAGCGTGGGGACTCTGATGTGGTAATGCCATTGAATAAAAGCGTAACGGTTAGATTCTCATTTGTTGGAGATGGTCATTGCCTGACACTTGTGTTGCACAAATTTTATTTGCCACTTATCAGCAAAAGCTGAATATTGTCCATGTCTTGCTGCATATGGACACAAGTGCTTCAGTCTCTCTCCTTAACCTTTCCCACCTCTAACCTATCTCTGACATTCCCTTTTATTCTATCTTACCCCTCCTCCCCCTTTTACAGCAACATAAAACCTAGCACATATCTAGCTGTCTTCAGTTCTGAAGAAGAATCTTTTTGAATTCGAAATGTTAACTCAGTTTCTTTCTCCATTGATAGTTTTCTGTCAACCAAATGTATTACGGGATATAGGGAAAGTGGGTATATGGAGCCAAATAGCAAATCAGACATGATCTCATCGAATGACAAAACAGGCTCGAGATGTTAAATGGGTAACTCTTGTTCCTATTTTCATAAAATCCATGCTAACTATTCATTATATTTTTGGATCAATCAGTTCATGGACAAAGATTTGATGAAGAGACCTTTTCAAGACCCACAAAAGAAAACATTTAGTGGAGACATTCTTGATAAGCATTCCAATCGGTTTACAGAAGAAATACAGCCTTTCACTCCAAGAACTTTGAAGAACACAGCAAAGTCGTTCCTTTCAAAGTACAGGTATTACAAAGCACCTAAAAAGACGCAAAACAATCCAGGTGCAGCTAAAATGTGCAATCGGAACAGCAGTGAAGCTAACATTAACAGGTACTTTTCATTTAAAATCAGAAAATATTTCAGGGTGAATGTTTCTTGGTGACGATTCTGATTTGTATCTATTCTGGTCAACAAAAGTTAACCACTACAAAAAATCTTAACCTGTGTGCAATTTTCATATTCAAGTTAGCTTTAGTTGCCTCAGCCGAATGCTTAACTATTTGTGTTCCATCTTTAGGCTTGTGCATATTTTACCTAAGCGCATCCAACCAATGAAATATTTTTCAAATATCTCTCTGGTATAAAAAATTAAATGACAATAATATCTTTGAGGAATTCGGAAGCTGCCTTAAGGATCTGGGAATCAAATAGGCTCCAGACTTGGCAAGCCGTTACCCCTAGCAATGATTCCTTCCCAATTGCATTCATGGGCTGTGAGTTGATGCCCCCCCCACCCCCAGGAGAGGGCTGGCAGACAGTGGGGGTGTAAAATTGCATGGCATAGCAGGAGTGCTATGACTGTCTCCTACCTGCCTCTGCTGGAAGCTTACAGGCAGCACGATAGTTGTTGTGTAGTCCACTTGCCCATGAGCTTCTTAATGACCACTGGAGGACCTTCTCCCATTGCTTCTCGTATTTTACCAATGGTGGGATGGGGGTGCTCATGCCATGTGGTGAGGCTGCCAGGTACAGTATATACTAGCTACCAGCTCAGGTGAGGGTACGCCTCCTGTTTGGCCACAATGTGTCCAATGGCGGACTCCCTGGTTGTTCGCTCCCAGTTTCCCAGCCCATACCCCTCTTCAGGT
The DNA here is from genome assembly GCF_047496885.1 of Scyliorhinus torazame. NCBI lineage: Eukaryota > Metazoa > Chordata > Chondrichthyes > Carcharhiniformes > Scyliorhinidae > Scyliorhinus > Scyliorhinus torazame. The sequence goes on along the minus strand of NC_092707.1, from coordinate 334,040,888 downwards.
CCTGCCTGATTGTCCCTGGCGCGGCTGCCCCACCTACCTGGCAATGCAGCCCTCACTGCTGTTCAATGTCGAGGACTGACTGCAGTGCCAGAAATGGTCGATGCTCCTGGTGATGAAGATGGACCTGGATAGCTGCCAGCGGGTCAAATGCCCAAATGGGTGCAGATGTCACAATCTCTGACAGTTAACTGCCAGAAGACTGTACAATCCATTAGTGGTTCCTGAGTCAGGGAAGGCAGGTTTTCAACCAGAGGGTGGGGTGAGCATCTCCATGTAAAATTCCTGCCGTGGTTTCTGAAAATAGCCTGCTGACCTGCTTTTCCATATAGACACGGATGCGATAAAAATGGTGAAGCAGGAAATAAATTGGTGATAGTGCACATTGTAGCCACCTAAAATGGCTGATTCCCGATTAGAATGGTCAAACCCCGATCTAAAATGGCGAACGAAAGAGGCTGATGGGAAAATCAGCCAACAGGACTCAAACGGACAGCTGCAGGCAAAACCGTGTATTCGGCTCTGGGGAAGTCGGCCCAGACCGATACCTGCAGCCATTAACATCACAACAACCCAGCCATCTGCATAGTAAGCAGCCATCCCCGGGAACAATTGCTACACATTAGCAACATAAAGCCGATCCAGACCTTTCGGCGCCAGCAGTGGCTGGGACAAAGGAAGGTAGACGACCACCCCCGATCAAGGAATCGCCCCATTATTGGAACATATCGTACCAAGTGATTGGGACCAAGTCCAATCACTTGGAACCAGGTACGAGGTCCGCCCCGAGAGGCGGGAAGCCCCTAGGGACTATAAAAATAGGGGCCAAGTTCAGATCAACCCTTTTTTTCCTGCTCGCAACCTTCGAGACCCTTCGACAAAGACAACTGTAAGTGTTACTCCAGCGATCGCTACCCGATAGGCGCTCCTGACTATCGACTTGTACCAGCTTTGAATCCCGCAGGCCAGAACCAGTTCGAAACACCATTCGTTTCCCTGACCTGGTGGGCCATTTCCAAAGTTAAGGATTAGCCTTTAGTGATAGGTAGTAGTTTAGAAGTAGGATTATTGTATAAGTATTTATTGCTGTATGTAATAAATGATCGTTGATTTAACCTTTACTAAGCGGTGTGCTGCATTATTAATCATTACTTGGACTTGAACCATGTGGCGGTATCAGAAAGGTACCTGGCGACTCGTGAGCAAAGGTGACAGAATTAGAGCTAATAAAACTAAGGCTAATAAGAGCAACATTTTGGCGACATCCTGACGGGACCCGATCTAGAAGTGAAAAACCACTCCGGGAGAACCCAAGAAATTTTGAATTAGAATCCAATTAGAAACAAAAAACCACAAGTGTTCAAGCAGTTCTGATTAATAGTCATAATTCGGAAGTGTGTGTATGCCTGCGTAACTAACAGGGCTATAAGGTAAAACTGATAGATTTTTGTTGCGTCAAAACTGTCGGAAGTCTGTATTTTCGGAAATTAGCGCAAGCCGTACCCGCATCTATGACACCACCTTAGCCCCCTGTTCCAAATTTAACTGAAGCAAACAGATAGGAAAGATGGCCATGCAGGCAATGCAACGCCTCATGAACCCCGAGGAATTTGCGGTCGCAGCGACCAGCAGCAGTAGAGTGGGATAGTGTACCATTTGGGAAGAGGAAATCCGGAAATACCTCAAGGGCAAAGGATGGCCCATGTGGAATGATTTCTGCGATAATGAAGACTCGGGTCCCGGAAGTATAGGGCATACTTGGTGGGAGAACATGAGTGAGATCCATAAAAAGAACTTAGCAAAAGCTCGCAAGCCGATGGCAATTGTGTCCTGTCTGGCACAATTGCGATGCACAGAGGAGGTCGTCAAGACGCTCCGCAAAGAAGTAGAGGGCGTACATTGTATGAGTAAAGTCGATGTATGCGAGGTTGAGAAAGAGAATCTGGAATTAAGGAGGAAATTAGCAGCAAAGGATGAAGAGGTGGCTGACGCCAAACGGGGTCACCAGTCTTGTCTGGCGCATTTGAGTAGTTTCCAGTCCCAGTATGAAAAGGCTTATCAGGACACGCAGCATGCAATCCTAGTAAGGAAAGAAACAGAGAAGCAGGGGAGACTCTACAGAAGCAATGTAGTGATCTCAAGGCAGCCTTGAGAGCGCTCCACGCTGCAACCACAGAACAAAGACAGAGCACTATAGACCATGCAAAGTGCCTGAAGCAAATTGCAGACCTGCAATCACTGCTTTCTGTCCAGAAAGGATTTCAAGAAACCTTTGGGGAAAAATTAGACCAGGAAGATGGCCCTGATTGGGAAGAATTACAGGAAACAGCGCAGAGATATGTTCAGGGAACATGTGCGCAGGGAAAGCCCCAAAGGAGAAAAGCACCTCCCACACAGCAGGTAGTTCAGGCTCCCATGAACCCTGTAACAACCCACCGCACAGCCACATTGGACGAGGCGGAATTCCTATATTCCACCCCCCTCACCGTGACCCAATTACGGGACGCGTGTGCAAAAATCACACCGTTCCTCCCCGCTTCAGACCCACACCATTTCTTCGCCACCGTCAAACATCAGGCGACCATGTACGGCCTGGATGAGAGAGAGCATGTAAAGCTCATGGTTCTAAGTTTGGATCCATCGGTAGCAGCAGCCCTTCCCACCCACAGAACGTAGGAGGAGGCACCCTTGCATAATTGCTTACCGCGATCCTGGATGCGATCGGGTATAACCGGGGTGACCCTGTAGATGGCCGAAATAAGTGTAGGCAGAAGAAGTCTGAGCACCCCACAGCGTTTGCAGGACGCCTGTGGATTCACTTCAAAGCCGTTTTTGGAGACGTAGACCGTGCCCATTTGTCCCCAGACAATATGGCCAAATGGACCCGCACCCTTATCTCCCACGCCACAGAGGCAGGACAGAATGCCTGTAATTGTTATGATCCCTCGGAGGAGGCTCATAACGAGAAGTGGGTGGTTAAAAGATTGTCCCGCGTTTGGGAGCAGTCTGTTCACAATAAACCCGCCGCTATAACCACCGAGGAAAAGCAAGCCGCTGCAGACATGCAGGCAGTAAAAGATACACCTCACAACCCCGCCTGGGTAAATGAGGGAAAGAACAGCCTCCCACCCAAATCACAAGAATGTTACAACTGCGGACAGTTGGGACATTTTGCAAAAGAGTGCAATGGCCTCAAAAAGCCACAGAGAGCCCAACAGACAGGCACTCTGATTAAGAAAAAGGCAGAGCCCATCCATAGCGTTAGCGCCCGTTCGGATCAGACGGACTTGACCGAAACAGACTGACCGCGTACGGGCTCCCCCAGTTGGGTCTGCTATACCCTGTGGGATAAGTCAGGATGACCCGTAGTCACAGCGAAAATTCGGGGACAGCCTGTCGAGTTTCTTTGGGACACAGGAGGGTCCCGCACCACCATAAATTCCTCCACCCTTTTTCAGGACATGTGGCCCACTACAGCCACTATCACCATCAGCGGCTTTACAGGCCACTCACAGCAGGGACACATCACAGCCCCTGTACCCATTCAAATTGGTAACATAACCACAAAACACCCTGTAGTTCTAGTAGACCTGCCCCACACAGCAGAACATTCTGGGAATCGACTTTATGAATTCCCACCACCTATCCTTCGATCCAGTCAACCAATGTGTCTGGAAGGTGGCGAAATCCGCTAGAGCCCCCGCAACGCTCAACATAGGGGACTATATGAACAGAATTAGCGCAGTGGGCGAGTTTTGGTTCAACCCCACCACGCTCAGCATGGACAGGCAGGTTAGGGTAGTCCTGCAAACGAACAGGGCAGCATTCACGACCCACAAGCACGACTGCGGACGGATGACTGACTCTGTACAAGTAACAGGACCGGACCCTAGACCCCCAAAACAGTACGGATTCCCCCTAGAAGCAAAGGGAGAAATCCTAAAAGTTATAGAGAGCTTATTAGAGCATGGCGTAGTAAGATCAGTAGCCTCTACTAATAATGCCCCGATTTGGCCAGTAAGGAAACCCGACGGATCATGGCGCCTGACCATTGATTATCGTGAACTCAATAAAGTCACCCCCGCAGCAGCCCCCACCGTAGCAACAAGTCCCGAGATCATCTCAAGCAGGGACTCAATTCCCGCTATTTCACGGTTTTGGACATCAGTAATGGATTCTGGTCCATTCCATTGGCAAAGGCGTGCCAGTATAAATTTGCCTTCACTTTTAGAGCGCAGCAGTACACGTGGACATGCCTGCCACAAGGCTTCCACAACTCCCCCTCCATTTTCCACCGACAGCTGGCAAATGGACTGGCAAAATTTTCTGGCTCCGAATGTCTGGTACAGTATGTAGATGATCTACTACTGCAGACAGACACTAAGGAAGAGCACATTGAGCTTCTGTCCGAACTCCTGGAATTATTACATTCCAAAAGGCTCACATATTGGAAGAAAAAGTGGTATATTTGGGTACAATTATCACACACGGCAAATGCGAGATCGAGCATAAAAGAATTGACTCGATCGCTAAATTGCCCCTTCTCCAGAACGTTTCAGCCCTCCGGTCATTTTTAGGACTGGTTGGCTACTGCCGAAACCACATTGACGGTTTCGCCAGCAAGGCAGCGCCCCTCTCAGACCTCCTAAAGAAGGGAGCATCCTGGGAGTGGCTGCGGAATCATTAAAACAGGCGCTCATAGCCGTCCCCGCACTACAAGTTCCAGACCCGCTTTCCCCTTACGCCATAGAGGTAGCGACCACAGATCGCACCCTTTCAGCCGTGCTCCTGCAGGAACGGCACGACCAGTTAAGACCCGTAGCTTATGCTTCCCGACTTTTGGATGCTGTGGAGCAGGGATTTTCAGCCTGTGAGAGGCACCTGCTCGCAGTTTTCTGGGCAGTCCAGTACTTTTCCTACATTACCGGACTGAACCCCATCACCATTTTGACCGAACACACCCCCACCCAACTTTTACTGGACAGACGACTCAAGGACGGTACCGTCAGCGAAATATGCGCAGCTAGGTGGACCCTTCTATTGCAAGGACGGGACATCACAGTAAAACGGACAAAGACGCACACATATGTAGCGGACAATTTGCAGTGCCCCGGAACCCCCCATGAATGTGAAATCATCTCTCCACACCATAATACAGGCCTCTTTATAGCAAAAACACCCCCCAGAAAGATAGGAAATTCATCTCAGAGCCCCCGCACACGGACACGTGTGAACCCATTAAGACTTTTGTGGATGGATCTTCCACAGTCTTAGATGGGCAACGCATAACAGGTTGCGGGATTTATGTTGAGGACGCGCAGGGACGCGCCCTCGAGAAGATAGCATTGAAACTACCAGGACACTTAGGCGCGCAGGCAGCAGAGCTTGGGGCCATTGCATATATAGTAGAGCACCCAGATTCCTTCCCCAGCCCAGCAGACATATACTCGGACAGCCTCTATGTCTGTAACAGCCTTACAGAATTTCTGCCCCTGTGGGAAACAAGAGGATTTGTTTCCGCGGACGGGAAACCCCTCCCCTCAGCCCCATTACTCTGCCATATTTTACAAAAAGCCCAGAACAGGACTTTTGGCATCACAAAAGTCCGCAGCCACCATCGTTCCTCCCCCCCTGGAAATGTAAAAGCCGACACACTGGCTAAGGCAGGATCCAGGCATGGGTACTTTTGGAAACCCCCCGAAAGCGCGCCAGTGAGTGCGCCAATGAGTGCAGTTCAGGTCACACAAACTAGGATCGAGGATCTAGCAGAGGCCCAGAAGCAGGTTAGCGCTCTCACTGAGATTGTGAAAGGGAAGTTTCCAGCCTCGTACGAGAGGTTCAGAAATACACTAACCACACATGACGGTGTGGTGTTAAAGGACATCCTTTATGTAGTTCCTGAGCAGGATAGGAACCAATTAATTTGTTTATTCCATGATGGTCATGGACACCAGGGAATCGATCCCACTACAGCCCACTTCAAACAGCTTTGTTGGTGGCCAAATCTCAAGGAAGATGTAAGCCATTACATTGAGAATTGCCTTATCTGTGCGCAGAACAACCCCGATAGATATGCCAAAAAGGCCCAACTCAGCCACACCCAACCCGTTAACGGCCCCTGGACTAACCTCTAGATTGATTTTATAGGTCCATTGCCCCCTTGCAGGAATGGCTATAAATATGTTCTGGTGGTCATAGGCACTTTTACAAAGTGGGTGGAAGCATTTCCAGCCCGCACCAACACCGCGAAAACCACAGCCAAGACCCTAACCCACCACATCTTTACAAGATGGGGACTCCCCCGCAGTATTGAATCGGACCAAGGTTATCACTTTACGGGACGGGTCATGCAGAACGTCCTCACGATATTTGACCCACAAATTCCACATTGCGTACCACCCACAGTCAAGTGGTATAGTGGAGCGCATGAATCGGACCCTAAAACCATCCTCAGAAAAATGGTCCAGCAGAACAACACCACTTGGGATTCAGTCCTCCCTTTTGCGCTGATGTTTTTGCGTAACACTGTTTCCACCTCCGCAGGTTACACCCCACACACTCTTATGACCGGACGCCCCATGAAAGGGACAGAATACTTGTTAGGTTTAGACCTGACCAGCCCTGAAGTAACGGCCCTCACCCACGAGAAAGCCGTGGAGCAATTAGTTGCTAATGTCAAAACGGCTCAGTTAGCAGCCGCAGTAAAATTGGGCACCAAAAAGAAACAGAGCAAGGCCTGTTTTGATAAGGCAGTGCATGAAACGGAGTATGATATAGGACAGCATGTGATGTTGTCTGTATATAACCCCAACACATTCCTGTCTCCAAAATACTCGGGTCCGTACTCCATTACGGATAAAGTAAGCCCATCAGCATACAAAATAAAATACCCAAATGGTAAGACTGCGTGGTTTTCAACCAGTTAAAGGCTTATGGAACACAGTCAAACCACACCCACCACGTCATGCTTGACGCAGCAGACCACACCCCGCCCACAGCCAACGTAACCCGACCAACCCCCACCACGTCCAGCCCAGCCACAGACTCGACCTCGACTCCACCCCCAAAATATACACTCTGCCCCGGAATGCCCACAGACTGCAGCAGCAGAGACAGCGACTGTGACTCGGACGATAGCCACAGCACGCCTCCCTACTATCCCCATGCAACCGGACCCACACCCAGCGACTCCGAATTCGATCCAAGTGATCCCTTCCTGATCACTTTTCTAAATAAATCCCACCACCGACCACCGAAACACACGGACGACCCCGACTTTGTCCCCACACAACTCGACACAACTCATTGGCACCGCGACAACTCCTACAGACTCGTCTGCAACGACGAAAGCAACCCCAATTCACACCAAGCAGCCCTTTCAGCCCTGATTCACTCCAGAGTTTGGCACCCGGGAGAAGGGGACGACCTCGAGTCTGACACCCAAGCCGCCAACTCCTTTGCGACCCTGTTTGCAACAGAGAACTGAGGTGTCCACATGATGTTTAAAGGAAACGCTTGGGAGAAGTGTTGTCCTTCCTGATGGAACCTGCAGGATGTTTTATGTTGTTCGTACGTTTGTTTTGTGTTGTTCGTCCGACAGGAGAATTTTTTTCCAGACGCTTGTTCAGTGGAACTAGCTTCTCTACAGACACTTCAGCTGATACCGGTTCGGGTATCAGACGCCCGATCGTAACTGCTCTTCTGATTCAAGGATAGAATCACTATAGCAGCCCCACCACAATGACTACATTTTTGCCAGTTCTTGTTGGTTGCTCAGGCAGTGGAGAAACGGCGTGAGACCCTCCCTGCCTGGGGACCGCCCGTTGGTCAAACACGCTCGGGTAGGGGAGATACGGCATTGGTAGCCGTCCTACCCGGGGACTCCATCCAAATCTTACCCGTCGCGGCCCATATGCACCTCATTTGACATTCTTTCATTTCAAAAAGTTTTTATTTGTTTAGGCGACCTTTAGGTTGCTGCCATCTGCTATTTACATCCTGGAACATTTGGATGGTAAATCAGCACTGGTCCGTCATTGGGAAGTGTGCCCTGTCCTAAAATTTGTTTTTGAAAAAAAATAAGGGAGTCACACATAGTGACCAATTATAAGCTTATAATTGGCCCCAAAGGACAGACACACTAACACACCGGATATTAAACCAAGGTAGTTACAGATACTATGCTTGTTTTTACAGAACTCCAGAGGCTCCAGGACGGGAGAAAACAAAGAACACAAGAAGGAAAAGGAAAGAGGACAGCCAGGACAGCCATGAGGACTTCCTTCATCGTGCTCAACATGCTTTTTGTGGACATTTGGTTGCGCGGGAACGCGAACCCCATTACTTCAAACGTCCCTGTCGTTAATGTTTCACTGCCCCGCAGTACCCAGAGCCCAGTCACCAGCAACACTGCATCTTCCTGGTGTGCCAGGTTCATAACCTAGTACTCCCTGTCCTACGTGATCGAAGCACTGTTAGCGTTGGCGATACTCTGCTGTGTAGTGCAGACTATGCGCCTCCGCAAATGGAGAAGGAGAGCGTACCGCGCTCGAACCCCGGTATATCGGATCAGATCCCCTATATTCGGTTACGACCAGACCCCCGACCCCCGCGATCTATAAAAACAATAAAGAGCATTCGCTTGCGTTATTACTGTGAATGAAGAAATGTACAAATTTTTCATGAAAAACACTGTATGATCCTGAGCTTGACTGCCAAGCCAGGAGAGACTATGGAATAATGTGATTTTGTTGTATGTTTAGGAAGATAGGATAATGCAATGTTTAGTGAGTATAGTGTAATCAGGATAAAATTAGAGGTTCCAAGTTTGTTATTTTGTAAATGCATGTCCCTGTCTGACATAGCGCCCTTAGAATTGCTAGGTAAAAGTTTTGTGCATAGCTAGGGTCAGAGCAGAGGCCATGTAGGAGGTGCCCCCCGGTCAGGGAAAGGAAAGAACAAAATTTATGTGATCCTTCACGCTTCACGTTAGGATCACAAGGAGGGAATGTAGCCACCTAAAATGGCTGATTCCCGATTAGAATGGTCAAACCCCAATCTAAAATGGCGAACGAATGAGGCTGATGGGAAAATCAGCCAACAGGACTCAAACGGACAGCTGCAGGCAAAACCGTATATTCGGCTCTGGGGAAGTCGGCCCAGACCGATACCTGCAGCCATTAACATCACAACAACCCAGCTATCTGCATAGTAAGCAGCCATCCCTGGGAACAATTGCTACACATTAGCAACAGAAAGCCGATCCATACCTTTCGGCGCCAGCAGTGGCTGGGACAAAGGAAGGTAGACGACCACCCCCCCGATCAAGGAATCGCCCCATTATTGGAGCATATCGAACCAAGTGATTGGGACCAAGTCCAATCACTTGGAACCAGGTACGAGGTCCGCCCCCAAGAGGTGGGAAGCCCCTAGGGACTATAAAAATAGGGGCCAAGTTCAGATCGACCCTTTTTTTCCTGCTCGCAACCTTCGAGACCCTTCAACAAAGACAACTGTAAGTGTTACTCCAGCGATCGCTACCCGATAGGCGCTCCTGACTATCGACTTGTACCAGCTTTGAATCCCACAGGCCAGAACCAATTCGATAGACCATTCGTTTCCCTGACCTGGTGGGCCATTTCCAAAGTTAAGTATTGGCCTTTAGTGGTAGGTAGTAGTCTAGAAGTAGGATTATTGTATAAGTATTTATTGCTGTATATAATAAATGATCGTTGATTTAACCTTTACTAAGCGGTGTGCTGCATTATTAATCATTACTTGGACTTGAACCACGTGGCGGTATCAGAAAGATACCTGGCGACTCGTGAGCAAAGGTGACAGAATTAGAGCTAATAAAACTAAGGCTAATAAGAGCATCAACATTCAAAAGCAGCCTGTCTGTGGAGCCTATGAAATTTAATTCAAGGCGGATGGCCAGGCAAATTATGAGTGTGATCTGTCCTACACCCACAGTACAATGGATCAGAATAAGTAGAACCTTTATCTATTTATTGGTGTACACTGGAACAATTTACATTACCCCAAAATTGGAAACTTTCTCTAGAAACCCACTTTTTCATCACAGAGTCAGAAGATGGTGAGGTTTTAAACTTTGAACACTCACCCAGGTTGCTTCATGAGCCACAATAACCCAGTTCCTATGTCTGTGTATGTGTGCTCTTAGACAATATGGTGTGTGCAATGTTGGGACAGATTGCCGACTGGTTTTGTACAGTGTGCACAACTCAGAACCAAAAGCAAAAGTGAAAAGTATAATAAACTTTGGGTAATGGTCAACATAGGAAGAAAGCCTATTAGAATCATGGTGAAACGCTGTGAACCATTGCAACACATAATTTATAGACCAAAATTTTCAGGTCTGAATGCAGCTTGTGTAATTTGAACAGCGAGTTAACACGATGCTGATAAAAATATAACACTAGAGCATGAAGCAATGTTAAACAAATACATTCATCACTGACCACTAGACCATGAGGAGATAAGATAATTAGGTAATTCTGCAAGTACTTTTAACAGGGGTGGGGAGAGGGCGGTGGTTCCATCCCGGCACCGGGTCACTGACCATGTGGAGTTTACACATTCTCTCTGTGTCTGCGTGGGCCTCGCCCCCACAACCCAATGATATGCAGGGTAGGTGGATTGGCCATGCTAAATTGCAATGTAAAATGTACTTTTAACAGTACTTTTACTTGTCATAGTGAATTTATAAATCTGTGCAGAAATAACTAAAATTCATATCTGCCATGCCGCCCTATCCCTGACCCTTGAAAGTTGTCCCTGGTCGAGTCGCACAAGGATGTCCATTCTCTCCTTGATGTTAAATGATAGCTGCTACAAGTCATGTGATCACATGGTCGGCCCTTTGTGTGAGAGTTACCCCAGGAATTTAAAGGAAAAAAGTATTTTTCAGCTTCTGGAATCCCTCACCTCATTGTTCAGATCCCTTCCAATCATGAAACCAGAAAACATTAAACTTGTCATGCTAGCAAAGCTACTGACAGACCCTCCTCCTGTAACTCCTGGCTCTGCATCTGCATCTCCATCAGTGATGAGATCATACTTTCCAGAAGTGTGACACCTGTCTGGAAGACTGCTTTCTTCTGGGTTCGGACAGCTCTCCCAACTGTCCTCTCCCTCAGGAGTCCCTCCTTCCACTTGATGTGCTGCAGCATGTTTGTGGTGCTCATCAGAGGGCAGCCCAGGAGCCTGATCACTAACATCACCCACCGAGATGATAGTCTTTCCGATGGTGGATGGCGGAGGTGACAGCATTGTTGAAATGCCAGTATTTTCCCTTGAGTGCTGCTCTGGGGTGTGCTGTGGATATGCCTGAGGGGAGCAACCTCGGATGTCCTTTTCTCTGATGGTGAGTTTGCAAGACAAAAGACCAGGGGCACAATTCTCCCATCGGGAGACTAAGTCCCAACGCCGGAGTGAAATCCGGAACTCCGGCGTCGGAGGCCGATCCCAGCCCCCTATTCTCCCGCCCCTTGGGGGCTACGAGCGGCGCCGCGACATTTACGCGCGCCGGGCCTTGGCGCTGCGTAAAAGCGGCGCCTCGTAAATGACGCGACCAGCGCCGTGTAAATGATGTCACCCGCGCATGCACGGTTGCCGTCCTCCCCGCGGCCGCCCCGCAAGAAGATGTCGGATGGATCTGGCAGGGCAGCAGAGGAAAGGAGGTCCTCCTTCAGAGAGGCCGGCCCGCTGATCGGTGGGCACCGATCGCGGGCCAGACCCCTTTTGAGCCCCCTCCCGGTGCAGGAATCCCCCTCGCCCCCCCCCCCCCCCCCACAGGCCGCCCCCCCCAGCGTTCCCACACTGTTCCCGCCGGCAGCGACCAGTGTGGATTGCACCAGCGGGAACCTGTCGTGTTGGGCAGGCCGCTCGGCCCATCCGGGCCGGAGAATCGCCACTCGCCCATTACAAAAGGCAAGCAGCGATTCTCCCAGTGGCCAGCTGTGATTCGCGCCCCGCCGGTTTGGGGGTAGGGGGGAGAATTGCTTGCGGGCGCCGGGGCTGCGTGGCGGGTCTCACGCGGCACCCGGGCGATTCTCCCACCCGGCGTGGAGGGGGAGAATTCCGCCAATGGGGTGAGATCTTGGGAAGGACAGGTCTATAGCAAATGGATGATTCACTTGCTGTAGGGACATCTGCATTGCATTAGGCCCTCACTTATTTGGTGCATGCTGAACTCCCTCACAGCCATTGCCCTCACCACAGCATCCCCTGCGGGATGCAGGGCCCTCCCCTCAGAGGGGATCTGGACCCAAATGTCAGCAATTTCCCCCACCCATCTTCTGGTGTTCACACCTATTATCGACCATCTTATCCTTGGGGACAGAAAAAAGGAAGTGAGACACTGGGAGGCGAGTTCCATTGGAGGGGGGTTGTGGTTGTGTAGCTGGTAGCAAGTGTATGCAAGGCTCCTGACCAAAGAGGGCAATACATGTGTTGTGGTTTGGTGGAGGGTGGATTGTAAGGGAGGATGCTAGGCAGGTGGGGTGTTGCTGCTTTCTAAAGGATTTGAAGTGTGAGGGAAGTTAGTGATGCCAGAGGCACAGACGTGGTGACTCACACAAGCTGTCCTAAGGAGATTGTCGTGTTGGGTGTTCCGATATACAAACGAACCAACACATTTGTAGATGGTACAACTCTGTTTTATTATTCTGTATAATAACAACTGTTAACTTCTGGCTGTGGTTCGTACTTCACCAGTTAATCTGTTGAACCAGCCCAAGCACTATCTTAGTGAGGTACTCAGCACATGGTCTATGTCTGAGTGGCTTGCTGTGAGCTCTGTGCTCTGAGCTATCTCCTGGTGGAATGAGCGGGAACTGTGGTGTTCCCTGTTTTATAGTGCGTATGCTCTCACTGGTGATTGGCTGTGATGTTGCGTGTGTGTTGATTGGTCCATCGATCTGTCCATCAGTGTGTGTGTGTGATTGCACCATGATATGTTAATATGAATATCATGACATCCCCCTTTTCACAAGAATATGTGCCTATATGGTAATAAATATTGGTGTGTACTGAGTGCAGCTGAATATGTGTGTGCAATATTTACAACATGTACATGAGGCTAAACTATATACATAGGAAGGTGTCAGGTGCAACAGAGCAACAAGGTTGTAGCACAAACAAAACAAGTGTAATCATCAAATATCGAAAGAGAACTCCTGGAACGACAAAAAGAGAAACACGTTAACATTGTTGCACAACAATTCAGTGAGTCCAATGTGCAAACAGGCTCATAAGTCCAGCCGAGTAGGTGGGCGACAAATTCGGGTTGACCGCCTCAAGGGTGGGCCAGGATCCACCGGCTGCGGAATGGGCCTGGCCACGGGCTATAGAGGAATAGGCAGAGTGGCAGGAAGCTCCACAAAGTCGACATCAGGGACAACAGGAGGGCGTGGCACCGGTGCGTGATCACGTAGCGAGCGCGGAAGCAGCTGAGGGGCCCACCGATTACGCTAGCGATTGGAGCCATCAGGCATGCGAACCAGGAACGAGCGGGGAGCCACGCGGCGAAGAGCCTCGGCAGTTGCCGACCAGCCACCCTCTGGTAGGTGTATGCGGACGTTGTCTCCAGGCGCCAGGGCAGGAAGATCAGTTGCCCAAGTGTCATGTGCCACCTTCTGCTGAGCACGCTGCTGTCGCATCCTTTGCAGTACTGGAGCATGGTCGGGTTTAGGAACATGAATGGATGGCACAGTGGTCCTGAGGGCGTGACCCATCAACAGCTGGGCTGGCGAGAGGCCTATGGACAGTGGGGCCAAGCGATAGGCCAGCAGGGCTAAACAGAAGTCAGATCTGGCATCAGCAGCCTTGCAGAGGAGCCGCTTCACGATATGGACACCCTTTTCCGCCTTGCCATTTGACTGGGGATGCAGAGGGCTGGACGTCACGTGTGAAGCCATACGAAGCAGAAAAAGAAGACCATTCTTGGCTCGCAAAACAGGGCCATTTGTCCGACATGACGGTAAGCGGAATGCCATGGCGAGCGAAGGTTTCTTTACATGCTCTGATTACAGCTGAGGATGTCAAGTCGTGCAGGCGTATGACCTCCGGATAATTGGAAAAATAGTCAATTATGATGATGTAGTCCCTGCCGAGCGCATGAAAAAGGTCCAAACCCACGTTTGCCCAGGGGGACGTTACCAACTCATGGGGCTGAAGCGTCTCAGGGGGTTGCGCCGGCTGAAACCTTTGGCAGGTGGGGCAGTTGAGCACCATGTTGGCGATGTCGTCGCTGATGCCCGGCCAGTACACAGCTTCTCAGTCTCTCCGCCTGCACTTTTCAACCCCGAGATGGCCTTTGTGCAATTGTTCGAGGACCAGCCTGTGCATGCTGTGTGGGTTCACAATTTGTCCAGCTTTAGGAGGACACCGTCAATGACGGCCAAGTCGTCCCGGACATTGTAGAATTGTGGGCACTGCCCCTTGAGGCACCCTTCCGTCATGTGGCGCATCACACGTTGTAGAAGGGGGTCAGCCGCAGTCTCACGGCGAATATGGGCCAGACTTGCATCAATAGCTGGCAGATTGGCCGATGTGAAGGCTACATGTGCGTTGACCTGACAGACGAACCCCCCCCCCCCCCCGATTCGGGCGGTGTGCTCACTGCTCTGGACAGGGCATCCACGATGATGAGGTCCTTTCCCAGGGTGTAGACCAGTTGGAAGTCGTACCTCCGGAGCTTGAGCAGAATGCGCTGGAGGCGAGGGGTCATCTCATTGAGGTCCTTTTGTATGATGCCGACCGGGGGTGATGGTCGGTTTCCATCGTGAACAGAGGGAGACCATACACATAGTCGTGGAATTTATCTATGCCAGTTAACAAACCCAGGCACTCCTTCTCAATCTGAGCACAGCGCTGTTCTGTGGGGGTCATGGCCCGCGAGGCATAGACGACCGGGGCCCATGATGCAGTGTCGTCCCGTTGCAGGAGTACCGCCCCAATGTCGGACAGGCTGGCATCAGTCGAGGTCTTTGTATCTCAAGTAGTGTCGAGGAACGCCAATACCGGGGCGGTGGTGAGCTTGATCTTGAGCTCCTCCCATTCCTTCTGGTGTGCTGGCAGCCACTGGAACTCCGTGGTCTTCTTCACTAGGTGGCGAAGAGCCATTGTGTGGGAGGCAAGTTTGGGAATAAACTTCCCCAGGAAGTTGACCATCCCGAGAAAGCGTAGCACTGCCTTCTTGTCTGCCGGCTGCGGCTTGGCTGCAATAGCTGTCACTTTGTCTGCATCCGGACGCACCCCTGACCGGGATATGTGCTCCCCCAGAAACTTTAGCTTAGTTTGGCCAAAAGAACACTTGACTCGGTTCAGGCGCAGGCCGTGTTCTCGTATCCGAGCAAAGACGCGCTGGATACGACTGATGTACTCCTGTGGTGTGGTGGACCAGATGATGGCGTCGTCAACATAGACGCGCACCCCTTCGATGCCCTCCATCATCTGTTCCATGATTCAATGAAACACCTCGGATGCCGAGATAATCATAATCATAGAATTTACAGTGCAGAAGGAGGCCATTCGGCCCATCGAGTCTGCACCAGCTCTTTGAAAGTGCACCCTACCAAGCTCACACCTCCACCCTGTCCCCATAACCCAGTAACCCCACCCAATACTAAGGGCAATTTTGGACACTAAGGGCAATTTAGCATGGCCAATCCTCTGCCAAAGGGAATGTTGAAAGTACACAGCTTCCTGCTGGACTGATCCAGCTGAATCTGCCAAAAACCCTTTGAGGCATCAAGCTTGCTAAAAATTTTAGCCCGGGCCATTTCGCTCATGATGTTATTGTTCAGGTCTTTCGGGTCGATGCGGATCCGGAGTTCGCCAGAGGGCTTTTTTATGCACACCATGGAGCTGACCCATGGCGTAGGCTCCGTGGCCCGGGAAAGCACTCCTTGGTCCTGGAGATCCTGCAGCTGCTGCTTGAGGCGGTCCTTGAGTGGTGCTGGGACTCTACAAGGTGCGTGAATGACCGGGGTGGTGTCCGGTTTGAGCCGTATTCTGTAGGTATAAGGCAGTGTGCCCATGCCCTCGAAAGCCTCCTGGTTGTGGGCGAGGGGCGAGTGGAGCTGTGCCCGAAAGTCTGCATCCGGGAAATCGGACGGGCCTTCTGGAGACAGAGTGTGTACACGCTGAACGAGGTGGAGGATCTTGCACACCTGTACGCCTAGCAGGGAGTCCTTCGATGATCCAACTATCTCAAAAGAAAGTGTGGCTGTGTATGAATTGTGTGCAACCTCGAGCTGGCAAGATCCCATGGCCGGGATAGCATTGCCGTTGTAATCGACCAACTGACAGCGGGATGGCCGAAGGGTGGTTTAACCTTCAAGGTGTAGAAGGCTGACCATGCAATGAGATTAGCGGAAGCACCAGTGTCTGAACGGAATGTGATTGGTGATCGGTTGACCGTTAGGGTGGCACACCATTCATCGCCCGGATTAACGCTGTGCACTGGCATCAGCCGGTGGGTCCTACTTGGGGACATCCGATTTCTGTCCATTACCCAACTCGGAAGGCTTCCCAGTCGTCGGTATCACCGGTCTGTACGTTGTCAGGGTATGACTCGGTGTATGGAGGCTGAATGGCCTGCACGTCCCTGCGAGGCTGGCGGAATTGCGGAGCGTTGGCAGGTTGAGCTGCTCGACAGCAGGCAGCGTAGTGGCCCATTTTGCCACAGCGGAGGCATTGTCGAGTTTTGGCTGGACATTGCCACTTTAAGGGTGCGGATCCACAGTTCCCACACGTCGTGACGTCATGGCGTTCGTTGTGCCACCGCGCATGCGCAGTTCGGTCCTGCGTAGAGCGCGCCTGCACGTCACATCCCTCTGCGTCGACGTCTCTTTTGGCGCGTACAAGCACGGGAGGCCTCGGAAAGCGCGCGAAATGGCCGCCCTCGTCAGGGCCGCGGGCCGGGAGGAACTCGATCGACTGGACCTGCCGTATGATCCCTGCCGTGCCGATTCGGCCGCCTGGAATTGGGAGTACCGACTGGTCACGTTTTCATGGAGGACGCAGGTTTCGATGGCAGTGGCGAGGGTGAGGCTCTTTATTTTGAGGAGCTGCTGGCGTAGGGTGCCCGAGGTGACCCCAAAAACTATCTGGTCCCAAATCATGGAATCGGAGGTGGCCTCATAGCCGCAGGACTGCGCGAGGATACGGAGGTGTGTCCAAAAAAATTGAAAAGGCTCATCTTTACCCTGCAGGCGTTGCTGGAAGAGGTACCTCTTGAAGCTCTCATTCACTTCGACGCTGAAGTGTTGCTCAAGTTTTAGAAGGACCGTCTTGTACTTCGTCTTGTCCTCCCCTTCTGCGAATGCCAGGGAGTTGTAGATGTGGATGGCGTGTTGCCCTGCCGTGGAGAGGAGGAGGGCGATCTTCCTGGTGTCCGATGCATTCTCCCTGTCTGTGGCTTCTAGGAAGAGCTGGAAGCGCTGTTTAAACAGCTTCCAGTTGACGCCGAGATTTCCAGCGATTTGGAGCGGCTGCGGCGGGCTGATGGTGTCCATGGCGCAGGATGGCGGATCTCTGAAGATGTGCAGGTAGGTCTCACAGTTGCTGGGGAGTTTCCAATCCTGGTATCATGTCGTGTTGGTTGTTCCGATATACAAACGAACCAACACGGTTGTAGATGGTACAACTCTGTTTTATTATTCTGTATAATAACAATTGTTAACTTCTGGCTGTGGTACGTACTTTACCCGTTAACCTGTGGACCCAGCCCTAGCACTATCTTAGAGAGGCACTCAGCACATGGTGTATGTCTGAGTGGCACGCTGTGAGCTCTGTGCTCTGAGCTATCTCCTGGTGGAATGAGCGGGAACTGTGGTGTTCCCTGTTTTATAGTGCGTGTGCTCTCACTGGTGGTTGGCTGTGATGTTGCGTGTGTGTTGATTGGTCCGTCAATCTGTCCATCAGTGTGTGTGTGTGATTGCACCATGATATGTTAATATGGATATCATGACAGAGATCATTCATCTTCTTTTGGTATTGCATGCCCGTCCTCCTGGCGATGCTGCCTGCACAGATTGCCTCTGCCACCATTTCCCAGGCGGTGTTAAATAGGGCCGACTTGAGTCTCTGCCCCACCCTGGGGAAGAGGGTGTTGCTCCTCTCCTCAATGGCATCCAGCATTCAGTCAATCGTGGACTCCCGAAATCAGGAGACAGGTCTGCGTGCAGCTATCCTCTTAGCTGGAATGACAGTCTGTTGTGAGTGGAACACTTATAAGCAGCTCCAGCTTGTCAGGCACTTTAATATGAATCCCAGCCCTTTAAAATCGGATGCCAGCAGGACCGGAAATCATTTGCATTTCACGTGACCAAAGTGCTGGTCCATTTGCATCACCCGAATTTTGCAAATTCCACTTCCCACTTCCGGCTGGAATGGAGAATCCAGCTCTATAAGTTGAATGCTGTCGTAGTGCTCCAGGAAGTTTTGGCCCATGTGTTTAATTTTCAGAACTGATGTTTGTTTGAATTAAATGGCAGCACGGGGTAGCATTGTGGTTAGCACAATTGCTTCACAGCTCCAGGGTCCCAGGTTCGATTCCCGGCTTGGGTCACTATCTGTGCGGAGTCTGCACGTTCTCCCCGTGTCTGCGTGGGTTTCCTCCGGGTGCTTCGGTTTCCTCCCACAGTCCAAAGATGTGCAGGTTAGGTGAATTGCCCTTAGTGTCCAAAATTGCCCTTAGTGTTGGGTGAGGTTGCTGGGTTATGGGGATAGGGTGGGGGTGTGGACCTTGGGTGTGTGCTCTTTCCAGAAGCCGGTGCAGACTCGATGGGCCGAATGGCCTCCTTCTGCACTGTAAATTCTATGATTCTATGATCTTTTACTCATAATTCTGTTCTTCAGATTTACAGAAATGTCTCCTATTCCTGTTCAGCTGGACACAGACTGTTCAACGTGGTGTAAAACACAGGTATATTCATTTTGAAATTTTAATATTTTGATTCATACAAGAGATTGTTTATATTAAACAGCGTAATCAGTGATTAAACACATCACAATTGTTAAATTATATGTGCTTTATGCGTGGAAAGAAAGTCAAAGAGAGCAGGAGATTTACTGAAAAATAAATGGCTAAGTGATAATTGAACATAAATAATCCATGTTCCCAAAGGCCATATTGATTACTTTGTTCCCGGAATTATTATGTTTGTTATGCTCAATTGCTGCTCCCAATTTGTTCAGCTGGTTCACAGTGCATAATTAAAAGTAAAGCATCTAAATTAACACAATTAAGGATAGTAATAGAGACGCTTGTGGATCAACTTAAAGTCAAATAAGAAAAGAAATTGCAATTGGTTGGAAAATAAACAATGTAAAATATACTATTGGCAAACAACCTAAAATTTTGCAGCATTTGTATGAAGTGCCGTGGTCTAGTTTTCTCTGGAAATAAAGACCATGGCATCTGTTTGGATCCAGAGTTAGTATTTGGCAAAGTAGGTAGCTTCATGTAAAAGTTGTTTCAAATGGCAAGAGAAAACACTCTTAAGTCAGTAGCAAATAGGCTCTGAAGCAAAAATTATCCTTTTAACATGGTCAATATTTTTAATGGTATATCCACATGCAGCTCAGAGAATCTATGAGACAGAAAATATACCCCAAGAAAATTGTCAACATACATCCTTTGTACAGACCCAATTATTTATTTCCAAGGGCTACATTGTACCAGCCCTTTAAGGATGGGTTTGGAGGGGGTGGAGGGTCCAGAAAATGGTGAAGGAAGGGAGGAGGCTGGAGTGCCTTGCCTTCTGTCACCAGCGGGAATGTGGCAGACAACCCTACTGCGCGAGGCTAATTCGACTACTTAAGAGGTCAATTAATGGCCTCTTTCTGCCACTTTCTGCCTGGCAACCTCTCTGTGGGCTCAGTGGGTGTGGGGGAGTTTCTAATTGGGCACTCTGTGGCCATGGATGACCATCAGCAGCAATGACCACCCCTGTGACAACATTACAGCCTGCTGGGACCTGTCTGGCCCCAGCGCCCCCCACATCCACTCACCTTGTTCCAAATATCACGTTCATCACTGTGTCTCTCAGCGGTGTGCAGTCCCAGCAATGGCCACTGCCTCCAGTGGTGCTGCTCAGATTGAAGAGCTGCTGGGCCTCCAATTGACCAGCAGTTCTTGGGGACCTTCTCCTGTCTTTAAAAGATAAAAAGAAAATGAGGAACTACAGACCTGTTAGCCTGACGTTAGTAGTTAGTAGTGGATGTGATAATGGAGCACTTAGTAAATAAAGGTGACTTCCGGTGGCAGTGAGTGGTCGCACATTTCGTGGCTCTAACACAAGGTGGAACTTCTTGGTCCTTTTTCACCAGATATAAGGAGTGTTGCTGTTGTATGGTGCATGATAACTGAGGAATAGAAGTGCTCCATCGGTGGACTATGGCTTACCAGATGAGGAGTGTAACGAGTAAGAGGCAGGTGCCTGGCCAAGAGGTTATTTGAGATGCGACACAGGAAAAGATGGTGGAGTGTGCTGGAGCGTCGTTGACTGCCTGGTAGTCTACTTGGGGGCTTTTTGAACATAATGTTCCAGCAGCAGAGGCAGGAGACCTCAGAAGACCTGGTAACAGTGGTGGAGCCACTTCGGGCGGCTTTTGAGAGAGTGGAGCAAAGGCTGGAGGTCCAGGGTCTGGCACTCGAGAAGGGGGGGGAGTCGGTGGGAGAGCAGGAGGGCCGGTTGGCCTTGCTGGAGGCAGAAATGGTGCTTATGGCGGAGAGCCATGAGGTTGAGGGAGCAGGTGGAAGATGTTGAGAACCATTCCAAGAGGCAGAAACTCCGGATCGTGGGGCTGCCTGAACGGATCGAGGATACGCAGGCCGCAAAGTATGTGGCGAGCATGTTTAAGAGGTTAGTGGGGGAGGGGGACTTTGACCATCCCCCCCAAGGCGATCGAGCGTACAGGGCGGTGAGGAGGAGACTGAAGGCGGGGGAGCCAGCAAGGGCGATGGTGGTGCGGCTGCATCGTTTTCTCGATAAGAAGAAGATTCTGGGGTGGGTGAAGCAAACAGAAAAGTGCACCTGGGAAGGAAACGTTCTGAGGATTTACCAGGGCTTGGGTGCAGAGATCATAGATCATAGAATTTACAGTGCAGAAGGAAGCCATTCAGCCCATCGAGTCTGCACCGGCTCTTTGAAAGAGCACCCTACCCAATCCCACACCTCCACCCTATCCACACAACCCAGCAACCCGACCCAACGCTAAAGGCAATTTTGGACACTAAAGGCAATTTAGCGTGGCCAATCCTCCTAACCCGCACATCTTTGGACTGTGGGAGTAAACCGGAGCACCCGGAGGAAACCCACACATACACGGGGAGAACGCGCAGACTCAGCACAGACAGTGAACCAAGCCGGGAATCGAACCTGGGACCCTGGAGCTGTGAAGCAATTGTGCTAACCACCATGCTACCGTGCTACCCCCCATAGCCAAGTGGTGCGCCGGTTATAGTCAGATCAAGGCTGCCCTCTACAAGGAAGGGGTAAAGTTTGGGGTGTTGTATCCTGCTTGTCTTTGGTCACGCACCAGAATCAAGATTTTTATTTTAATACCCTAGAGGAGGTGAGTGAATATATGAAAGACCATAGACTGGTAGGTGTGTGAGGACATTGAACTTTGGAGATGCTAGAGTGGAGAAAGTGGGTGTACACGATGGGCGATTGGTTGTATTTAATGAATATAGGTGCAGAGTGGGTGAGTGTGTTCTTCTTTTTATTGTTTTGGGGGAATTGCGAGTGAAGGGTGGCCGGGGGGCAGGGGGGTAGGCAGAGGCCTTGAGTGGGGACCACTATGCTAGCTGGTTGGCTAGTTAGCAGGAGTGAAGTGAGAAGTCGACCTGTGGGGGCAGGTGGGGGGGGGGGGGTGTTAAGTGTTCTTTGTCTTTGTTTATGGGGGAGGGGGGAATGCTGACATGGGTGAAGTTGATGTGGCGAAGTTGGTTAAGATGACGGCAGACATCTTAAGGAGCTCCCAAGGGGGAGCGAGGCATGGACCTGGGGGAGTTGGCTAAAGAGGGGTTATGGCTGATTGGTGAGGCGGGGTACACAGGGGGCCCTCCGACCCAGTTGATTATATGGAACATTCAGGATTTAAATGGCCCTGTCAAAGGTTTGTGCGTTTTCACACATTTAAGGAGCTTGCAGACGGATGTTGCGTTTCTCCTGGAGATGCACCTGAAGCTGGGGGACCAGACAAGGCTGAGGAACATAGAACATACAGTTCAGAAGGAGGCCACTCTGCCCATCAAGTCTGCACTGACCCACTTAAGCAATCATTTCCACCCTATCCCTGTAACCCATTAACCCCTCCTAACCTTTGGGACACAAAGGGCAATTTAGCATGGCCAATCCACCTAACCTGCACGTCTTTGGACTGTGGGAGGAAACTGGAGCACCTGGAGGAAACCCACGCAGACATGAAGAGAACGTGCAGACTCCGCACAGACAGTGACCCAGCAGGGAATCGAACCTGGGACCCAGGCGCTGTGAAGCCACAGTGCTATCCACTTGTGCTACTGTGTTGCCCCGAACGGCGGGGTGAAACATGTTTTCCACTGGCGTTGGTGAGGGGGGAGGGGGGGGGTGTTTGATCAACAAGAGGGTAGCGTTTGAGGTCAGCAGTATTGTAACTGATCCAGGGGGTAGGTTTGTGATGGTCAAGGGAAGCTATAGGGGATGCCTGTGGTACTAGTGAATGTATATGACCCAAATTGTGATGATGTGGATTTTCTAAGTCAGGTTTTAGTCAAGATTCCAGACCTGGGCAACGCACCGGGTGATTAGGGGGGATATTTTAATACAGTTCTGGATCCTGGGTTGGATCGGTCGTGCCCTAGGTCCCTGAGGATTTCAGCTACGGCAAAGGAGTTATTGGGGTTTATGGATCTTATTGGGGGTACGTCCCATGGCGGCTTGAGAGGCCGAGGGTAAAGGACAATTTGTACTTCTCATATGTGCACCAGGTGTACTCCCAGATTGAATTTTTTTGTTTGTAACAAGGCATTGTTCGCTGGGTTGGTAGAATCATAATATTCGCATTGGGTGGATTTGCGGGTGGTGCAAGGGGAGGCTCAGTGACCGCAGTGGAGGTTGGATGTGGGTTATTGGCAGACAAGGGGGTCTGTGAGGGTGAGGGCGGCCGTCCGAAATTAAATGGAGCTGAACAATATGTTGGAGGTTTCTGCCTCCACGCTGGGCGATGCTAAAAGTGGTGGTAAGGGGGGAATTTATCTTGATTCGAGTGTAAAAGGAGAGAGCAGAGCGGGCTGAGAGACTGAGGTTGGTGGAGGACATTCTGAGGGTGGATCAGAGATATTTGGTGGCGCCTGAGGAGGCGTTGCTAAAGGAGGCAGAGGCTTCAGGCGGAGTTTGGACTGGTGTCCACAGAAAAGGCGGGGGGATAATTGCATAGAGCCAGAGAGGTGGTTTGTGAGTATGGGGAGAAAACGAGGAGGATACTTGCGCATCAGTTGAGGAAGCAGGCAGCAGTGAGAGAGATTGGAAGGGTGAGAGACACGAGGGGCACGATGGTATCGGAGCCGGAGGGGGTGAACAGGGTTTTTGAGGCCTTCTATCGGAGGCTGTATAACTCGGAGCCTCCGGTGGGGGATGAAGGGATGAGGCGGATTTTGGATGGGTTGAAGTTCCTGGGGGTTGAGGTGCTTGGGCCATAGCTATGCACAATCTTTCAATGATGTGGGGACCAAATGTAATATTTCCAAGTTGTTGATGACACAAAACTAGATGGGAATGTGAGTTGTGAGCAGAATGCTAATAGGCTTCAAGGGTATTGAGACAAGCTAAGTGAGTGGGCATGAACATGACAGATGGAATTCAGCATGAAAAAATATGTATTTATCCACTTTAGTAGGAAACCAGAAATGCAGAGTATTTCTTAAATTGTGAGAGATTGGGAAATATTGATATCCAAAGGATCCTGGGTGTCCTTGTTCTTCAATCACTAAAAGTTAGCGTGCAGGCACAGCAAGCAGCAAGGAAGGCAAATGTTTTGTTGGCCTTTATTGCAAGAGTACTTAAATACAGGAATAAAGGTGTCTTGCTGCAATTGTAAAGAGCCTTGGTGAGGCTGTACATGGAGTATTATGTGCAGGTTTGATTTCCTTACCTAAGGATACATATACTTGCCATAGAGGAAGAGCAACAAATGTTCACCAGACTGATTCCTGGGATGGTGGGATTCTCTTTTGAGGAGGGATTGAGGAGACTGGACCTGTTATACTACAGTTTAGAAGAATGTGAAGTGATCTCATTGAAGTACACAAAATTCTTACAGGGCTCAACAAGGGATGTAGGGAGGGTGTTTATCCTGGCTGGGGGGTGGGTAGTTGGGGGCATCTAAAACCAGGGGCACGGTCTCAGAATAAGGGGAAAGCTATTTAGGACTGAGATGAAGAGGAATTTCTTGATTCGGAGGGTATTAAATATTTGGAATCCTCAACCCCAGAGGGATGTGGAGGATCAGTCATTCAGGTTGTTCAAGACAAAGATCGATAGATTTCTAGATGGTAAAGACATCAAAAGATATGGGGATAGTGAGGGTAAAATGATATTGAGGTAGAACAAAGAACAATACAGCACAGGAACAGGCCCTTCGGCCCTCCAAGAATCCTCCAAGATCCTAGAAGATCAGCAATGATCGAATTGAATGGTTGAGCAGGCTCAAGAGGAAAAATCGCCTACTCCTATTCCTATTTCCGATGTTCCTATGGATAAGAGCCCTGACAGCTGCTAATTAGCTACCTGGTGGGCCCAAAGTGTGACCGGGGTCCCTCCAAATGGCCGAAGCAAGGTAGCCCCGAGCTTTCCGGCCTGTCATTGAAGCCCCACCACTCTGACAAAATCCAGCAACAATATTGCAAAGAACATGTTAAACCAGTTATGTAACTGTTAATCAATTAGATGGTTCAGCACATTCAATGCCAGGACTACTACAGAAAATTAGAGACTTACTCTTAGTAAGCAGCTTAAATGGTGCCGAATCTAGAAATGTTCAAATCCTGAGAAGACATGAGAAGAAACTTTTCTATATAATGAACCGTTAGGATTTGGAATGTGCTGCCTGATAGGATGGTGGATATGGGTTCTGTGGTGACTTTCAAAAGGAAATTGGGTTAACATTTGAAGGATAAAGGACTGTAGGGATATAGGAAAACATTGGGGGAATGAGACTAACTGGATTGCTCTTCCAAAGAACCTGTACAGGCTCTTGTGCTGCATTACCTCATTACACAAATTATTCCATGATAGGGCACGGAAATGAGCATGGACCTTGAGATGGGGATTTAACCCATACCCATTGCTTCTTTTGCAGGCAGCATGCAAACATCAAGTTGCTTGTTTATTTAAATGATTGTAGCATGCAGCCAGTGTTAAGTATACTTTTGAGTCAGCGGAGCCTCGAAACACGTAAGAGGGTAGCACAGTCAGATCAGGCCTAACCACTTAAAGCCCTGCTTTAATTTTTCAAAGGGGAGATGCAATGATCTGCTCAGTCATATTTGTGTGATGGCATGTCTTTCGTTATATGAATGCCGCCCATGTGTGCATAAGTTATGCATTGGGATCATGAGCCATGTCATCAAAGGATAGCCTTTGCTGTAAATACAAAAAAGTATTGGATAAACTCTGCCGGTCTGGCAGCATCTGTGACGAGAGAAACAGATTTAACGTTCGGAGCCCATATCACCCTTCTTCAGAGCTAAAGCGGGGTGGAAGTGTGGTGGGGTTTAGACTGTTGAAGAGACAGGGTAGAGTAGGTGGAACAAAATAGAAAGTCAGGGATAGGTGGAAGCTCAGGAAAGATTTTTAAAAATAAATTTAGAGTACCCAATTATTTATTTTTTCCAATTAAGGGGCAATTTAGCGTGGCCATTTCACCTACTTTGCACATCTTTGAGTTGTGGGGGTGAAACCCACGCAGACACTGGGAGAACGTGCAAACTCCACATGGGCAGTGACACGGGGCCAGGATTGAACCCCGGACCTCAGCGCTGTGAGGCAGCAGTGCTAACCATTGCGTCACCGTGCCGCCCGTGTAGCTCAGGAAATATATGACAAAAATGGCATGCACACAAGACAAAGGGAGTGTTAACTATAGTGTTAAAGACTAAGGAAGGAGCTAATAGTATCATAAACGCCAGATAGCAGAATGTGTTAATAGCAAAATGGGGGTCATCGCTCTCTGAAAGCAAAACATAAGAACAAGTGATAAACTGGCCCTGTGAGGGGAGGGGGTTAGAAAAAAAGTTAAAACCAAAAATGATCAAAATTAAGGACAGAATTCATGGTCTAAAGTTGTTGAACTCAATGGTAAGTCCAGAAGGCTGTAAAGTGCCTAATTGAAAGATGAGAGGCGCGATTGGATTGGATTTGTTTATTGTCACGTGTACCGAGGTACCATGAAAAGTATTTTTCTGCGAGCGGCTCACAGATCATTAAGTACTTGAAAAGAAAAGGAAATAAAAGAAAATACATAATAGGGCAACGCAAGATACACAATGTAACTATATAAGCACCGGCATCAGATGAAGCATACAGGGTGTAGTGTTAATGAGGTCAGTCCATAAGAGGGTCGTTTAGGAGTCTGGTAACAGCGGGGAAGAAGCTGTTTTTGAGTCTGTTTGTGCATGTTCTCAGACTTCTGTATCTCCTGCCCAATCAGAGAAGTTGGAAGAGTGAGTAAGCCGGGTGGGAGGGGTCTTTGATTATGCTGCCCGCTTTCCCCAGACAGCGGGAGGTATAGATGGAGTCAATGGATGGGAGGCAGATTCGTGTGATGGACTGGGCTGTGTTCACGACTCTCTTCTTGCGGTCCTGGGCCGAGCAGTTGCCATACCAGGTAGGTAAATTGCTTTCTATGGTGCATCTGTAAAAGTTGGTAAGAGTTAAAATGGACATGCTGAATTTCCTTAGTTTCTTGAGGAAGTATGTGCTCTCGTTCGAGCGCAATGTGGCTGGTGACTCCCGGGAGAGCCCTCTCACTGGCTTCCCGGCAGTTTTCATGCCTCACAGGATTCATCCAAGTCCTGCAAAGCATTGCTTATAAACCAACTCTGAGGGTCTCCTGGGATATCGAAGACCCCTTGGTAGTCAAGGTGAGTTCAGGGTGACCCTCTGGCCCTACCCCTGGAATGTGGGCACCTTGGCATGCCCATCTGGCACTTTGGCACTGCCATCCTGGCACTGCCAAGCTGCTTGGATGACACTGCCAAGTTGCCAGGAGTTCTGTTTGGGTGCCCAGGTGCCAGGATGGCACTGCCAAGGGCTGGGGGAAAGGGGGACCTTGCCCATGAAAGGAGGGTGGAGGGGCGTTTGAAGGGTGGGGGTGTGCAGGGCAGGTAAGTAAGGGCCTCTGGGAAGTTGGGGGGGGAGGGTGATGTTGTCGTTAAAGTGGTCATCAAAGACTCTCATCCTTAGGCGCCCGAAGGAGGTGCTTGTGGATTGGATACAATGTTAGATCTCCACTTCGATGTCAGCCTTGGAGGGGAGGTGACTCCCTAAGTGTGGGAAATGTTCCACGTTTTGTAGGGTTTCTGCGTTGATCTTGATGGAGGGAGAGACCGGATCTTGCTCTGGAGTGGGTTGGTAAAAGACTTGAGTCTTCTTGTGGTTGAGTCTGAGATCAATTCTTTTGTATGCTGCCGCAAAAATGCTGAGCATGGCTTGGAGATTCTCTTCTGAGAGTGGAGATGGCAATGTTGTATACACACTAAAGTTCACGAGCGATGTCAGTTTTGTTTTCTTCTTGGATTTCAATCGGTTGAGGTTGAAAGGTTGTCCGTCCATCCTGTAGGCGATGTCCACTCCATTGGGAAACTTGCTGTTGGCAAGGTGAAGGATGGTGGCGATGAAGATGGACATAAGGATGGGGTCGATGACACATCCATGCTTGACGCCAGTCTTGACGTTGATGTTCCTGTCCTGTTTCCGTCACTGAGGACTGTTACCATCACCTTGTCGTGGAGGAGTTGGAGGATGTTGATTAATCTCTTTTCGACAAGCGGCCTTTGACAGAGTCTTCTGTGGTACTTCTAGATTGGCTGAGCCAAAAGCCTTGGTCAGATTGATGAAGACCATAAAGAGTTGTTGATGTTGCTCCTGGCATTTCTCTTGAAGTTGCCGAGCAATGGAAATCATGTCCGCTGTTCCATCGTTTATCGGAAGCCACACTGGATTTCTTCAGAGGCTGGGAGAAGGTGGCCAATGAGGATTCAGGTGATGATCTTCCTGCCAATGGATAGTAGGGAGATTCCTCAGTAGTTCCTACCATCTGTGTTGTCTCCTTTTGTGAAAATGGTGGTGATGACGGCATCCCTGAGGTCGGCGAGAATTCCTTCACTGTCCCAGATTTTCAGCAATAGCGGATGGAGATGATGGGTGATCACTTCACTTCTCCTCCAAGTGTGAAAGTCTTCATTGTTATCCCAGCCACTCCTGCAACTTTTCCATTCTTCATGTGTTTAATGGTGGCTTAGACTTTGTCCACACTTGGTGGGAATCTAAGATTATCTTTGATGGGGAGTTGGGAGATTTCCTCAATCACTTCCTCATCTATGGATGTCTCACGGTTTAGGACTTCTAGGTAGGCACCTGGTGCAGGACATCTTTAACGTGGGTATGCTATTTCACATCAGCAGACACATGGTCCTTGACAGAGGGTAGGTTCAGTTCCAGTGGCGAGGGAACCCCGACGACTGGGTAGCTCCCTACTCCTGCAGCTCTCTTCTGCCATCACAGCCATTGATAACATATGAGTATCTTCCGCCTGACCCACCTTTGAGGATTGGTTTCTCCCCTCCGACCTTACCGTCATGGGTGATCCTGCCAGGAACTTAAGACTCCCAATGGCATTGCTCGCGGGATCAACGGAACGTTTTAGCCTCTCCACTACGGCAAAGTGTCAGTCCAAGGGAAGGCAATTCGGTATGTTGTGAGGAAAATTATGCGAACCAGGAGGAATAGTACAGTCGTTGTGTGAACAATAAATAGAGAATATTTATTAACTTGAAAGTTAAAAGCGCTTGACAAGGACTATAATGCACGACAACACTTAATTACACTGATGATGATACACACACAGTATTACATAAGTTACCCTTGGTTTCCAACCAACTATGATCTCTCCGAGACACTCCTTTGTTCCCAAACAACATCAAATATTATAAAACTTTATGAGCTAAATCCAGCAGATAATTATCACAAGTAGGGTATTTGGCCATGGCTGCAAAAATCGGCTTCAGTTTCACCAAAAGCAAAATCTACTCTGTTCAAGTTTTGGATCTCAACCGGCTGCCTGTTTAACAAAAACTTATTTTCGGGAGACTTTCTGCAGCTGGATGTGACATTATCAGTTAGTAGTTGATGATCCTTTGAACTAGCACTGATGGTGAATCATTTTTGATGATGGACATTTGCTTAACACGCCGATTAACATCTCTGCCTGCCTATTCTGCATACTTCTGATGGATTCTCCCTGTGTGCAAACTAATGCTATCGAATGGGCATTAAATGGCTGCAGGCAGGAATTTCGCCCCTCACTTGGGAAGAAGTCCCATCTGCAGAGAGCTGCTGGTCAATCAGATTGGCTGGAAGCTCTCCAGTCACTGTCGTGACAGCGCTGCAGTGCACAGAAGAAAAAATGCAGGAGGTCAAAGGGTCCCAGGGTGGGGAGGATATTGAAGCCCTGGGGGCCACATAGAGGGCAATCCGGGGCTTGAAGAAGAGGTCGGGGAGCGAGAGAGGTCCGGAGGCCACCGGACCCTAAGGGAGCATCCGACTTCAGAAAATCAGAATGGTGCTTCCGGCAGATGGAATACAATGTGTAAAAAGTGTGAGTTTATGCACTTTGGCAGGAAGAATAGAGGCATAGACTATTTTTTAAATGGGGAAAGGCTTCAGAAATTTAAAGCACAAAGGAACTTAGGAGCCCTAGTTCAGGTTTCTTTTAAGATTAGCATGCAAGTTCAGTTGGCAGTTAGGAAGACAAATGCAATGTGAGAATTCATGTCGAGACGACTAGAATACATGAGCAGGGATGTGTTGCTGAGGCCGTATAAGGCTCTGGTCACACACCATTTGGAATATTGTGAGCAGTTTTGGGCCCCAAATCTAAGGAAGCATGTGCTGGCCTTGGAGAAGGTCCAGAGGAGGTTCACTAGAATGGTCCCGGGAATGAAAGACTTGACATATGAGGAGCAGTTGAATACTCTGGGTCTGTACTCGGAGTTTAGAAGGATGAGGGGGGATCTCATTGAAACTTAGAGAATACTGGGAGATCCAGATAGAATAGAAGTGGAGAAGATGCTTCCACTAGTGAGAGAGACTAGAACTTGAGGGCACAGCTTCAGACTGAAGGTACGATCCTTTAAAACTGTGATGAGGAGGAATTTGTTCAGCCATGGTGTGGTAAATTTTTGGAACTCATTGCTGCAGAAGGCTGTGGAGGCCAGAGTTTCTTTGAGACAAAGACAGAAAGGTTCTTGATTAATAAGGGGATCAGAGGTTATGGGGAGAATGAGGATGAGAAACATATCAGCCATGATTGAGTGGCGGAGCAGACACGATGGGCTGAATGGCTTAATTTTGCTCCTATATCTTATGGTCTTGTGGTGAAGGTGCATCCCACCCCATCTCCAAAAGCCTGAGATGTAACTTTGTTGTTTTTTTAGACTTTCTCCACAGAGGTTTAATCTTCTCGCCAGTCTAAAACTTTAGGCTGTGTGAAAACGGTCCTTAAGTGGTCATTAATTGGTCACTTGGCTGAGACCTTGCCCACCCCAGTGTAAAATCATTATGTGGTTGGGGCAGGCGGGGGAACCCATAGGGAATCCCATCCCTCAATTTCAAACTCCCCCCCTCCCCCCCCCCATAAAAGTCCAAGATGTATTTTAATTTAATTAATGCTTTCCCTCAATTGGATTCAAACTGTAACATCTGCATGGTTGTCATTCTGAACAATCCTTGCACATTTACTCAGTTATCTAGTTTTAACTGCAAATGTGACAATACCTTTGCTTTAGAGTCTTGATAGCTGTTGTTACAGCTCCTTGTTGCAGCTTCTACAGAGAGCCTGAAAATCCCAATTTTGCCTTGCTTTGATAGTGTGCCCTACACTGTTCAGAGATGTGGAATGAAAAAGATAGATTTCTACCTGGTAGAGATTGCCATTTCTCAAGCCATATACTTCTTCCTGATGCTGTCCCACTGATCGAATGCGTCGGATATAGTTTTGAATGAATTAGAGTTAATTAACTAATTAACAGTGACCTAATACAGTGCTGAGGCTGTGTATTACGTTCACAATCACATATCTACCATGTCACGATGGATTCAGCACAACATGGACTCTTGCTAATTGTTTTTTTTATCATCGCTAGCTTGGCCTGCTTCCAAACTGCTCCTTCAAACTGCTCACTCAATTGAATCTCAATTTCTGCAGTGTAAAACTGTTTGGATTTCCAAAGTGGATTAGATATATTCATGCTCCTTTTGTTGAAAACACAGGAGCAGAATCCTAGAACATTGGCCAGAAAATGGCACAGATCCACTACAGTGAAATCAAAGTTGATGGCAAGGTAATGTATGACTCGTGTACATCGTTAAATAAGCACAGTATTAAGCAAAGTAAATTCCAATTTGGCCATTTTCCTTCAAATATTATAAAAACAACGTTTTAGTTATGGAAAAGCGGGAGGTTTTAGCACACATTACTGAGTTAAAATCTGTAAATATGATTAAGTGGTAAACTGTCCTATTAATTTCCATACTGGGCATTTCCAGTGTAGAATGGTACTCACAGGAAAGAGGCACTTGTTAGGTAATTACAAACCTTTAGTGCATGACTTTCTGTCCACTTATAATAATGGTAAAAATATGATGTACTGCAACCCCATGATTTCTCAAACTGTGCTTCTGACAAGCAACACAAGAAATGCTCGATTGATGAATCACCCTCCACACTTCTGCCTTAGTTGTGTACACATAAGACATAATTAGAAAACAGATCACCATCGTAAAACCATCACAGGCTGGATTTTTTCCGTGCACGTTTATCACCATATGTGCATCAGGATTTCTAATTTACTCCTCAGAGTGATCCTGCCTTGACTCATTTATTTTCCTTGTAAACTTCCTTTTCATGTTTACCCAGCCTCCATATTGAATCATGGAATCATAGAATCCCTACAGTGCAGAAGACCATTCAGCCTAACGAGTCTGCACCGACCCTCTGAAAGAGCACTCTACTCCCCAACCTATCCCCATAACCCAGTAACCCCACTTAACCTTTTGGACACTAAGGGGACATTTTTTTAATGGCCTATCCACCTAACCTGCACATCTTTGGACTGTGGGAAGAAACCGAAGCACCTGGAGGAAACCCACGAAGAAATGGGGAAAACGTGCAAACTCCTCAGACAGTCACCCAAGGCTGGAATTGAACCCGGGTCCCTGGCGCTATCAAGCAGCAGTGCTAACCGCTGTGCCACCGTGCCACCTTTTTGCTGAAGCACACTCTTATTAGGTGTCAACTGTGACTCGATATTGGCACTCTCAGTTCTCAGTCGGAAGGCTGTGGATTCAAATTCCCAAATCCAGGAACTTGAACACAAAATTTAGGCAAATAGATATTGAGTCCACCAACTGCCCTTGGTGTTATGCTCATAATGTTATGATTTGGGAACGAGATGAAAAAGTGTTTGTGGTAGGCTACACTGTAGTATGAGTGGTGGAACCTGCCTGCTGGTTCCGCCCAGCATGCGGAGCATAAGAGTCTGTGTTTCACCCACAGCAGTCATTCTGTACCGGAGCTGCTGGGTAACTACTTGTTCATTAAAGCCTTCAATTGGACTACAATCTCGCTTCAGTAGTGATTGATCATGCATCAATTTAATGAACAAAATTGAAGAATGGCAGCTCTCCGCATCAAGCCAGAGTGTCCACAAATCAACCCCCACGCGGCAAATGCAGCAGTAACTTTTAAACACTGGCTGGCATATTTCAACGGGTACATCAGGATGGCCCCGACTACCCCACGGAGGAACAGAAAATGCAAGTCCTCCACTCAAGGGTGAGCCCAGAAATCTACATGCTTATCGAAGACGCGGACGGTTTCGAGGACGCGATGACTTTGTTAAAAGAGCACCACGTCCGCACTGTGAATCAGGTATACGCTCGGCATCTTTTAGCTACCAGACGGCAGATCCCTGGGGAACCACTGGACGATTTTTATCGTGCATTGTTAGTGTTAGGTAGAAACTGTAACTGTCCACAAGTCTCAGCCAATGACCACACCAAACTCTTAATACAGGATGCTTTTGTTGCGGGCATGCTTTCCGCTAAAATCCGCCAGCGACTGCTGGAAAACGATAAGCTTGGGCTTAAAGAGGCACAGAAACTTGCGCACTCCCTAGATGTAGCCTCTCGCAACGCCCAGGCCTATGTTCCCGACCGCACGGTACCCGCATGGGCAGGGTGGACCCCACCTGCGGCCGATTCCAAAGCACGCCTAAATTCCCCACAGGCTTGTACAGTGCAGCAGCCAGGAAACCCCGTGGGGGGGGGGGGGGGGGGGGGGGAGGGGTGGCGATGCTATTTTTGCGGGCAAAACAAACACCCCCAGGCAACGCTGCCCGGCCCGATCCGCAATCTGCAAGGACTGCGGGAAGAAGGGGCACCTCGTGGCAGTATGCCAGGCCCGGTCGGCCGCCGCTGTCTCCACAGGCGAACCGGGCCCGCTGCCATTCCTCTCCTCAAAGGCCATGTGCGATTCATGGGGGCAGGCATCTTGGATGACATCTCAGGACCCCGATTTGGCTGGCCATGTATCGCCTGATGAGATCTCCCAGCCGGCCATGTGCGATTCATGGG
Source organism: Scyliorhinus torazame (assembly GCF_047496885.1). Taxonomy (NCBI): domain Eukaryota; kingdom Metazoa; phylum Chordata; class Chondrichthyes; order Carcharhiniformes; family Scyliorhinidae; genus Scyliorhinus; species Scyliorhinus torazame. Next base: position 334,006,959 of record NC_092707.1, on the reverse strand, counting down.
GGCAGCCACCTTGGATGACGTCTCAGGACCCCGACTCGGGTGGCCGTGTATCGTCCGATGAGATCTCTCAGCTTCTGCCACAATTTGCAACACGTATTTCTTAAATGTGATTGATGAGTACTCCCAGTTCCCTTTCGCTATCCCCTGTCCCGATATGCCACCGTCATTAAAGCCCTACACAGCATCTTTACCCTGTTCGGTTTCCCCGCCTACATCCATAGCAATAGGAGGTCCTCCTTCATGGGGAACAAGCTGCGTCAATTCCTGTTCAGCAAGGGCATTGCCTCCAGCAGGACGACCAGCTACAACCCCCAGGGAAACGGGCAGGTAGAGAGGGAGAACGGGACGGTCTGAAAGGTTGGCCCTACGGTCCAAGAATCTCCCAGTGTCCCGATGGCAGGAGGTCCTCCACGATGCACTTCACTCCATCTGATCACTATGTCGTGTTGGGTGCTCTGCTACACAGACAAACCAACATGGTTGCGGAAGGTACAACTCAGTTTTATTACGAACAATATTAACATTTGTAAACTGGTTACTGCGGTTCGTTCATTACCCTCTAACCTGTGGACCCAGCCCTAACACTATCTTGGAGAGGCACTCAGCACATGGTGAATGTCTGAGTGGCTTGTTGTGAGCTCTGTGCCCTGAGCTGTCTCCTGCTGGAATGAATCGGAAGTGTCCTGTTCCCCCTTTTATAATGTGTCTGCTCTTGCTTGTGATTGGCTGTGATGTTGCGTGTGTATTGATTGGTCCGTTGATCTGTCCATCAGTGTGTATGTGTGTTTGCACCATGATGTTTATCTGAATATCATGATATCCCCCCTTTTTTACAAGAATATGTGCCTATGTGGTAATAAATATAGATGTGCACTGAGTGCAGCTGAATGTGTGTGTGTGCAATATCTACAACATGTACATGAGGCCAAACTATATACATAGGAAGGTGTCAGGTGCGACATAGCAACGAGGTTGTACCATCAACAAAACAAGTGTAAACATCAAGCATCAAAACGAACTCCTGTAATGACGAAAGAGGAACTTATTATCATAGTGGCATAAAACCTTTAGTGAGTCCAATGTTCAAACAGGCTCATAAGTCCAGCCTAGCAGGTGGGCGACGAATTTGGGTTGGCCGCCTCAAGGGTGGGTCTGGAACCACCGGCTGAAGAATGGGCCTGGCCACAGGCAGCAGAGGAATGGGCATGGTGGCAGGAAGCTCCACGAATTTGACATCAGGAACAACAGGAGGGCGTGGCACCAGCGTATGATCACGTAGCGAGTGCAGAAGCAGGCGACGAGCCCGGCGATTGCGCCGGATAATGGAGTCATCAGGCATGCGAACCAGGAGCGAGCGGGGAGCCACGCGTCGGAGAACTTCGGCAGTTGCCAACCAGCCATCCTCCGGTAGGTAGATGCGGACCTTGTCTCCAGGCGCCAAGGCAGAAAGATCAGTTGCCCGAGTGTCGTGTGCCACCTTCTGCTGAGCATGCTGCTGTCGCATCCTTTGCAGTACTGGAATGTGGTCGAGTGTAGGGACAAGAATGGATGGCACAGTAGTCCTGAGGGCGTGACCCATCAACAGCTGGGCTGGTGAGAGGCCAGTGGCTCGTGGGGCCGAGCGATAGGCCAGCAGGGCTAAGTAGAAACCCGATCCGGCATCAGCAGCCTTGCAGATGAGCCGCTTGACGATATGAACGCCCTTTTCCGCCTTTCCATTTGACTGGGGATGCAGAGGGCTGGACATCACGTGTGTGAAGCCATACGAAGCAAAAAAGAAGACCATTCTTCACTTGCAAAACAGGACCCATTGTCCGACATGAGTCATCGGAATGCCATGTCGAGCGAAGGTGTCTTTGCAGGCCCTTATGACAGCAGACGATGTTAAATCGTGCAGGCGTATGACCTCTGGATAATTTGAAAAGTAATCTATGATGATTACGTAGTCCCTGCCAAGCGCATAAAAGACGTCCACACCCACCTTCGCCCAGGGGGACGTTACAAACTCATGGGGCTGAAGCGTCTCGGGGGATTGCGGCACCTGAATCCTTTGGCAGGTGGGGCAGTTGAGCACCATATTGGCAATGTCATCGCTGATGCCCGGCCAGTATACAGCTTCTCGGCCCCTCCGTCTGCACTTCTCAACCCCGAGATGGCCTTCATGCAGTGAGTCGAGGACCAACTTGTGCATGCTGTGTGGAATCACAATCCGGTCTAGCTTTAGGAGGACACCGTCAATGACGGCCAAGTCGTCCCGGACATTGTAGAATTGTGGACACTGTCCTTTGAGCCACCCTCCCGTCATGTGGCGCATCACACGTTGTAGAAGGGGGTCAGCCGCAGTCTCCCGGCGAATACGGGCCAGACTTGAATCGTCAGCTGACAGATTGGCCGATGTGAAGGCCACATGCGCTTCGACTTGACAGACGAACCCCTCCGAATCGGGCGGTGTGCTCACTGCTCTGGATAGGGCATCCACAATGATGAGGTCCTTACCCGGGGTGTAGACCAGTTGCAAGTCGTACCTCCGGAGCTTGAGCAGGATGCGCTGGAGGCGAGGGGTCATCTCATTCAGGTCTTTATGTATGATGCTGACCAGGGGACGATGGTCGGTTTCCACGGTAAACTGGGGGAGACCATACACGTAATAGTGGAACTTATCTATTCCGGTCAACAAACCCGGCACGCCTTCTCGATCTGCGCATAGCGCTGTTCAGTGGGGGTCATGGCCCGCGAGGCATAGGCGACCGGGGCCCATGATGCAGTGTCGTCCCATTACAGGAGTACCGCCCCAAAGCCGGACTGGCTGGCATCAGTCGAGATCTTCGTATCCCGAGAGATGTCGAAGAACGCCAATACCGGGGCTGTGGTGAACTTAATTTTGAGCTCCTCCCATTCCTTCTGGTGTGCGGGCAACCACTGGAACTCCGTGGACTTCTTAACTAGGTGGCGAAGAGCCGTTGTGTGGGAGGCAAGGTTGGGAATGAACTTCCCCAGGAAGTTGACCATGCCAGTAAAGTGTAGCACTGCTTTCTTGTCTGCCGGCTGCGACATGGCTGTAATGGCGCTCACTTTGTCTGCATCCGGACACACTCCCGACTGGGATATATGGTCCCCCAGAAACCTTCGCTCAGTTTGGCCAAAGGAGCACTTTGCTCGGTTGAGGCGCAGGCCGTGTTCCCGTATCCGCGCGAAGACACGCTGGAGACGACTGATGTGCTCCTGTGGTGTGGTGGACCAGATGATGACGTCGTCAACATAGACGCGCACCCCTTCGATGCCCTCCATCATCTGTTCCATGATTCTGTGGAATACCTCGGATGCCGAGTTGATGCCAAATGGCATTCTGTTATAGCAGAACCTGCCAAAAGGAGTGTTGAAGGTGCACAGCTTTCGGCTGGACTGAACCAGTTGGATCTGCCAAAAACCCTTCGAGGCATCAAGCTTTGTGAAAATTTTAGACCGGGCCATTTCGCTCATGATCTCCTCCCGTTTGGGTATGGGGTAGTGTTACTTCATGATGTTGTTGTTCAGGTCTTTCGGGTCGATGCAGATCCGGAGTTCGCCAGAGGGCATTTTTACGCACACCATGGAGCTGACCCATGGCGTGGGCTCCGTGACCTGGGATAGCATCCTTGGTCCTGGAGATCCTGCAGCTGCTGCTTGAGGTGGTCTTTGAGTGGTGCTGGGACTCTACGAGGTGCGTGAATGACTGGGGTGGCATCCGGTTTGAGCTGTATTCTGTAGGTATAGGGCAGTGTGCCCATGCCTTCGAATGCCTCCTGGTTGTGGGCGAGGAGCGAGTGGAGCTGTACCCTAAATTCAGCGTCCGGGAAGTCTGACGTGCCTTCTGGAGACAGAGCGTGTACCCGCTAAACGAGGTGGAGAACCTTGCACACCTGTGCGCCTAGCAGGGAGTCCTTTGATGAACCAACAATCTCGAAGGACAGTGTGGCCTTATACGCACTGTGCGTCACCTGGAGCTGGCAGGATCCCATGGCCAGGATAACGTTTCCGTTATCGTCGACCATTTTACAACGGGATGGCCGAATTGGTGGTCTGACCTTCAAGGCGTAGAAGGCTGACCATGCTATCAGGTTGGCGGAGGCACCAGTGTCCAGACGGAATGTGATTGGTGATCGGTTGACCATTGGGGTGGCACACCATTCATCACCCGGATTGACACTGTTCACTGGCATCGGCTGGTGGGTCCAGCTTGGAGAAATCTGGTTCCTGTCGATGACCGCAACGCGGAAGGCTTCCCGGTCGTCTGTATCGTCGGCCTGTATATCGTCCGGGTATGATTGTGCAGAAGGTTGTGCAGTGCTGGTCCGAGGAGACAGAAGAGCTCTTACGTGACTGCTTAGAGACAGTGGACTGGTCCATATTTAAGAACTCAGCGACCAACTTAAATGAGTATGCCACCACCGTCACAGACTTCATCAGCAAATATGTGGACGACTGCGTGCCAAAGAAAGCAGTACGTGCATTCCCCAACCGGAAACCATGGCTCAATCGCGAGATTGACTCCCTACTGAAGGACAAATCTGAGGCGTTCAAGGCAGACAACCCTGACCTATACAAGAAATCCAGGTACGACCTCCGCAAAGCCATCCGGAATGCCAAGAGAGAATATCAAACCAAGCTAGAGTCACAGACAGACTCTCGGCGGTTGTGGCAAGGACTGAACAACATAACGGACTACAAAGCGAAGCCGAACAGTATCTCTGGCAGCAGCGCACCCCTCCCCAATGAACTCAATGCATTCTATGCTCGGTTCGAGCAGGTAAGCAACAATCCGCTGGCGAGTGCCCCAGCAGCCCATAATTCACCCATACCCACCATCACAGCTTCCGAAGTCAGATTGGCCTTCCTGAAAGTGAACCCTCGGAAGGCGACGGGCCTAGACGGGATCCCTGGTCGTGCACTCAGAGCCTGCGCGGACCAGCTGGCAGAGGTATTCACGGACATCTTTAACCTGTCCCTACTCCACTCCGAGGTCCCCACCTGCTTCAAGAAGACCACCATCATACCAGTACCAAAGAAGAACCAGGCAACGTGCCTCAATGCCTACCGACCAGTGGCCCTGACTTCAGTCGTAATGAAGTGCTTCGAGAGGTTGATCATGAGGCGCATCACCTCCATACTCCCAGAACGCCTTGATCCACTGCAATTCGCATACCGCTGCAACCGGTCCACATCAGACACCATTTCCCTGGCCCTACACTCATCCCTAGAGCATCTCGAAAACAAGGACTCGTACATTAGACTCTTATTAATTGACTACAGCTCCGCCTTCAACACCATAATCCCAGCCAAACTCATATCAAAGCTCCAAAACCTAGGACTTGGCTCCCCACTCTGCAACTGGATCCTCGATTTTCTGACCAACAGACCACAATCAGTAAGAATGAACAACAACACAGGGGCAGCACGGTAGCATTGTGGATAGCACAATTGCTTCACAGCTCCAGGGTCCCAGGTTCGATTCCAGCTTGGGTCACTGTCTGTGCGGAGTCTGCACATCCTCCCCGTGTGTGCGTGGGTTTCCTCCAGGTGCTCCGGTTTCCTCCCACAGTCCAAAGATGTGCAGGTTAGGTGGATTGGCCATGATAAATTGCCCTTAGTGTCCAAAATTGCCCTTAGTGTTGGGTGGGGTTACTGGGTTATGGGGATAGGGTGGAGGTGTTGACTTTGGGTAGGGTGCTCTTTCCAAGAGCCGGTGCAGACTCGATGGGCTGAATGGCCTCCTTCTGCACTGTAAATTCTATGATAATCTATGAAACACCTCCTCCACAATAGTCCTCAACACCGGCGCCCCGCAAGGCTGCGTATTTAGCCCCCTACTGCACTCCCTGTACACACACGACTGCGTGGCAAAACTTGGTTCCAACTCCATCTACAAGTTTGCTGCCGATACAACCATAGTGGGCCGGATCTCGAATAACGATGAGTCCGAATACAGGAGGGAGATAGAGAACCTAGTGGAGTGGTGTAGCGACAACAATCTCTCCCTCAATGCCAGGAAAACTAAAGAGCTGGTAATTGACTTCAGGAAGCAAAGTACTGTACACACCTCTGTCAGCATCAACGAGGCCGAGGTGGAGATGTTTAGCAGTTTCAAATTCCTAGGGGTGCACATCTCCAAAAATCTGTCCTAGTCCACCCATGTCGACGCTACCACCAAGAAAGCACAACAGCGCCTATACTTCCTCAGGAAACTAAGGAAATTCGGCATGTCCACATTGACTCTTACCAACTTTTACAGATGCACCATAGAAAGCATCCTTTCAGGCTGCATCACAGCCTGGTATGGCAACTGCTTGGCCCAGGACCGCAAGAAACTTCAGAGAGTCGTGAACACCACCCAGTCCATCACACGAACCTCCCTCCCATCCATTGACTCCATCTACACCTCCCGCTGCCTGGGGAAAGCGGGCAGTATGATCAAAGATCCCTCCTACCCGGCTTACTCACTCTTCCAACTTCTTCCATCGGGCAGGAGATACAGAAGTCTGAGAACACGCACGAACAGACTCAAAAACAGCTTCTTCCCCACTGTCACCAGACTCCTAAATGACCCTCTTATGGACTGACCTCATTAACACTACACCCTGTATGCTTCATCCGATGCCAGTGCTTATGTAGTTACATTGTATATGTTGTGTTGCCCTATTATGTATTTTTTTAAATTCCCTTTTCTTCTCATGTACGTAATGATCTGTTGAGCTGCTCGCAGAAAAATACTTTTCACTGTACCTCGGTACAAGTGACAATAAACAAATCCAATCCAATGATTCGGAGTATGGAGGCTGAATGGTCCGCACGTCCCTGCGAGGCTGTCGGAATTGGGGAGCGTTGGCAGGCAGCGTAATGGCCCATTTTGCCACAGCGGAGGCATTGTCGGTTCTTTGCTGGACATTGCCTCTTTAAATGTGCGGATCCACAGTTGCCGCACGTCGTGACGTCATGGCGTTTGTTGCGCCATCGCGCATGCGCAGTTCGGTCCTGCGTAGAACGCGCCTGCGCGTCACGTCTCTCTGCGTCGACGTCTCTTTTGGCACGTACAAGCGCGGGAGGCTGCGAAAAGCGCGCAAAATGGCCGCCCTCGTCCGGGCCGCGGGCCGGGAGGAACTCGATGGACTGGACCCGCTCAGCCTCGTAGGACACCTGCCCTGCCGATTCGGCCGCGTAGGACCCCTGCCATGCCGATTCAGCCGCTTGGAATTGGGAGCAGCGGCTGGTCGCATTTTCATGGAGGACGTAGGCTTCGATGGCGGTGGCTAGGGTGAGACTTTTTATCTTGAGGAGCAGCTGGCGTAGGGTGCCCGAGGTGACGCCAAAAACTATCTGGTCCCGAATCATGGAATCGGAGGTGGCCTCGTAACCGTAGGTCTGCGCAAGGATACGGAGGTGTGTAAGGAACGATTGAAAAGGCTCATCCTTACCCTGCAGGCGCTGCTGGAAGAGGTACCTCTCGAAACTCTCATTTACCTCGACGCTGAAGTGTTGCTCGAGTTTGAGAAGGACCGTCTTGTACTTCATCTTGTCCTCACCTTCCGCGAACACCAGGGAGTTGTAGATGTGGATGGCGTGTTGCCCTGCCGTGGAGAGGAGGAGGGCGATTTTCCTGGTGTCCGAAGCATTCTCCCTTTCTGTGGCTTCCAGGAAGAACTGGGAGCGCTGTTTGAACAACTTCTAGTTAACGCCGAGGTTTCCAGCAATTTGGAGCGGCTGCGGCGGGCTGATGGTGTCCATGGCACAGGATGGCGGATTCCTGAGGATGCATAGATAGGTCTCACAGGTATTGGGTTCCACTCTGGTACTATGTCGTGTTGGGTGCTCTGCTACACAGATGAACCAACATGGTTGCGGAAGGTACTACTCAGTTTTATTACTAACAATATTAACATTTGTAAACTGGTTACTGCGGTTCGTTCATTACCGTCTAACCTGTGGACCCAGCCCTAACACCATCTTGGAGAGGCACTCAGCACATGGTGAATGTCTGAGTGGCTTGCTGTGAGCTCTGTGCCCTGAGCTGTCTCCTGCTGGAATGAATCGGAAGTGTCGTGTTCCCCCTTTTATAGTGTGTCTGCTCTTGCTTGTGATTGGCTGTGATGTTGCGAGTGTATTGATTGGTCCGTTGATCTGTCCATCAGTGTGTATGTGTGTTTGCACCATGATGTTTATCTGAATATCATGACACACTACTGTGCATTACTACCAACAAAACACCTCATGACCGTCTCCTTGCCTTCCCTAGGAAGTCCTCCTCGGGGACCTCGCTCCCAACATGGCTGGCAGCCCCCGGACCCGTCCTACTCCGCAAACACGTACGGGCCCACAAGTCGGACCCACTGGTCGAGAGGGTACATCTCCTCCATGCTAAACCCCAGTATGCCTATGTTGGACACCCCGACGGCCGACAAGACACGGTCTCCCTCCGGGATCTGGCCCACTTGATTGCTACCTCTTCCACAAACATTCAATATATTCAACCCGAATGAACAGTGGCAGTGTGTACTATCTACAAGATGCACTGAAGGAACTCACCATGGTTACTTAGGTACCACCTTTTAAACCCACAACCACTACCATCTAGAAGGACTAGAGCAGCAGATACTTGGAGGCAGATACAGCACCACCTGGAGATTCCCTCCCAAGTCACTCACCATCCTGACTTGGAAATATATTGTCATTCCTTCACTGTTGCAGGGTCAAAGTCCTGGGGCTTCCTCCCTAATAGTACTGTGGGTTTGCCTACCCCCCAGGGACTACAACGGTTCAGGAAAGCAGTTCACCACCACCTTCTGAAGGGTAACTATGGATGGGCAATAAATGCTGTTCTAGCCAGCGATGCCCACATCCTGTAAAGTCAATTTTAAAAGGCATAACCCTTTTAGCCTTTAGACAAAGTTCTGGGACTGCCAAACACTTCACATTTTACACGGACAAATATTTAGGCATTCAAATAACACAATATGCGTAGTTGCATTTAATAAATGTGACTATTACATTGTGTTGCAGATAGATGCAGCTGTTATCAGAATCAGCTGTTCCAGATTACCACAGTAAATGATTGAAAAACATCGGAATGGAAGTAGTCTATTCAATCTTCATGTCTACCTGCCATTCAGTTATATCATGGCTGGTCTGCACCCATCTCTACCTACCCACTTTGGTACCATAATCCTTAGTCCCTTTGCCTAACAAATATGTCAATTTCAGTTTTAATATTTTCAATTGGCTTGGTCTCAGCAACACTTTAGTGGAGAAAGTACCAAACATCCTCGAACTACCACCTAGTGTGAAAAAAAGGTTTCCTGATACCACCCCAGATGCTGGAGTGCTAATTTTAAGGGTTTGCCCCCTTGCTTTGGATTTCCTACCAGAGGAAAATATTTATTTCTATCTTACCGTATTAACACCATTCATAATTTTAAACACCGTAGATGTTGACTTATAAGACTACCTTTGAAGCCTCCAGAATAATTCCAAAAATGATGGTTGATTAATAAGATAAGTATAAAGTGTAAATCCCCGTTGATGTGGGTGTGAGTGGTTGCCATTTTGAGATGTGGGAAATAAATGCTTTAACAGTGGTAATTTATTTTGAATTGATGAAGCACATTTTGTTGAATTCATTAATTATACAAAGCTGCCTTTTACGACAATGCAAGCATTTTAAATCCTCTCAAATTAATTGTCTTTGGCATCCGACACAAAGAGTTTAGCAAGTTCCTTCAAATTCCATTTGAATCACTTTGCCTATGACATGGCATTTCACCCATGTTGCCTATGTGGCGTAATGGCCACTTGTGTTTTTGCCCCTGTCTTATGATGAATCACTGGAAATGGTCATTTTGGCATGGAGGGACGTGATATTCTAGCCCTGCATGCCAACGGGATCGTCCAGTCACGCCGTGGCGGGAGTCACTTCACCTTGGGCCAGAAAACTGCAGCCGAGATCCTTTGGTAGACTCTGAGCGATTATGGTCTTCTGCTGCCACACTCAACATTTTTGTTTCATAAAGCATCTTCACATAGAACATAGAACATACAGTGCAGAAGGAGGCCATTCAGCCCATCGAGTCTGCACCGACCCACTTAAGCCCTCACTTCCATCCTACCCCCATAACCCAATAACCCCTCCTAACCCTTTTGGACACTAAGGGCAATTTAGCATGCCCGATCCACCTAACCTGCACGTTTTTGAACTGTGGGAGAAAACCGGAGCACCCGGAGGAAACCCACGCAGACACGGGGAGAACGTGCAGACTCCGCACAGACAGTGACCCAGCAGGGAATCGAACCTGGGACCCTGGCACTGTGAAGCCTCAGTGCTATCCAATTGTGCTACCGTGCTGCCCCCCAATTGTGCTACCGTGCTGCCCCCCACTTGTGCTACCGTGCTGCCCCTCCAACTCGCTGTTGCTCTGAAGTCTTTGCTGAACTCAGGGTTTGATTTGGCCTTGTTTTATGTATTGTATTTCTGGTGACAATGAAACATCCTGACGATTTTTGAGTACCCATTCCAGTGCAAGCTTCTCGAGATCAAATGACTAGTCCCTGTTCTGATGGTGCCTTTAATTTTGGGCCTCTTGTTAAAACTTGTGATTTTAAGTCAGTTTTTTACTTCAATTCTTTCATTAAAAGACTCAATTCTGTTTGTTGTTTGCCACACGGGGTCTGCACTCTTAGGGCATGTATTAAACTCCCACAAATCTTCACAACATAGCCCGTATCACCTGCTTAAAATCATAGAATTCCTGCAGCATAGAAGGAGGCCTTTCAGCCCATCGAGTCTGCACTGACCCTCCGAAAGAACACTCTACCCAGGTCTGCTGCCGCACTCACCCTGATCAATTCCCGTAACCTAACCTGCACATCCCTGGGCACTAAGGGGAAATTTAGCATGGCCAATCCACCTAACCTGCAAATCTTTGGACTGTGGGAGAAAACGCATGCAGACACGGGGAGAACGTGCAAGCTCCACACAGGCAGTTACCCAAGGCCGGAATTCAACCAGGTCCCTGGTGCTGTGAGGCAGCAATGCTAACCACTGTGCCACCATACTGCTTGTGCCATGCTTACATTTTTAGGGTGAAAAACTGAGGCTGACTACTAATGTAAGTATAGCATGTGTGTCTGGGATCTATGGTACCTCCATTTGATTACCTCAGTTTTTTACACATGAGGGAAACGCACGTCTCGTATTTGCAACTTATCCTCATAATGTAACTCTTTTAGCCCTGCTATCACCCTGGTAAAAGTGCACTTCTACCCCTCCACGTCAAAGTTCAATGTGCCTCCTGAGGTGCAGTGCCCAGAACTGAATGCAATCCTCTAAATAAGCCTGAACTAAAGTTTACCAATCGAGTCAATATTTGTGAAGAATAATAATAATGTTATTTTATATCATGTTTCTGTTCAGGGAAGATGAGATGAAATATTTACAGTTTCTCAAAGAAGTAACAGATGATATATTGATCAGAGGTTACCATTCCAACAAGTAAGTTAAAGTAAATAGGGAATTTCCCAGACCAGTTCCAATGTATTTATCAATGTAATAAGTCCTAGAGGGCTCACACTCACATTGAAGGCACAGAATTTCCCCCACCAAGAACAAATGTGGCAACTTTGGATGCACCCCAACATCCAAACATTGTGCAGTCCTGGGCAAGGTTCCCTCCTGGCAACAAAAATCAGAAAATAGCCGTGTTACTCCAAAACCCTGCCTATTCCAATTAAAATGTGTATTTTTGTGTGCATGGTAATGTTAATTTTTGATGATGTAGTGAAATGTGTGATATTGGATCAAACACCAATTTTTCTTTCTGTTGATTTACTTGTATGGGAATATAGGCTACAGTTCAGTGTACACCCAAGCCCCTCCAGTACTTCACCAAGTGACCATTCTTTATCAGTGAACCTTGATGTTCACTGTTGGTGGGCTGTATGTCAGCTATGGAGGGTCAACACCACAATACCCAACACTGTCTTCAACAGGTTTTTTTTAAGTGTATTCATTAGGATTTTACATTTTTTAAGCAATGCAATAAAATTATAATCACAGTAAGCAGGACAAAAAATGCTCAACATACATGAATACAGAGGATAACACGAGAACAACATTATCTTTTTACCAAGACAGGTTACAGTGAATAAACACCCCGGGAAACATACTTCCCAACAATCAACTGTACGATCTGTACAGATTTTTCCCCTTTTTCGCCCCCCCCCCCCCCTCCCCCGCGATGAACAGCCCCTCAAACACGGTCACAAACATTCCCCACCTTTCCTCAAACCTCCCTGAAGAGATCCTTAACTCATACTTTATCTTCTCTAATCGCAGGAAGTCGTACAGATCACCCAACCAAGCCACTATCCCCGGTGGTGATGCTGACCGCCACTCCAGCAAAATTTGTCACCGTACAATCAGAGAGACGAAGGCCAAGACATCGGCCTTCCTCCTCTCCATGAGCTCCGGCTTCTCTGAAACCCTAAATATCTCTACCAAAGGGTCCACCTCCTCCTCCACTATGCTGGCTAAGACCGCGAAAACTCCCGCCCAGAATCTTCCCAATTTTTTGCAACCCCAAAACATGTGCGCTTGATTCGCTGGTCCCCGCCCACACCTCTCACACTCATCTACTACCCCCTGAAAGAACCCACTCATTCTCGCCCGAGTCATATGCACCCTGGGCATCACCTTAAACTGTATCAGGCTCATCCTTGCACTAGAGAAGGTACCGTTTACCCTATGCAGTGCCTCACTCGATACTCCCCAATTGATCTCCCCTCCCAACTCCGCTTCCCATTTTTCCTTGATCTTCACCACCCGCTCGCCTCCCTGCTCCCCCAGCCACTTGTACATATCCTCAATTCTTCCCTCCCCTTCCACATCTGGAAGCAAAAGTCGCTCCAGCTGGGTGTATCCCGGCAACCTAGGGAACCCCCTCCAGACCTTTCGTGCAAAGTCCCCAACCTGCAGATACCTGAACTCACTCCCCCTTGGCAGCTCTACCCTCTCCCTTAGCTCCTTCAGACTTGCGAACCCTTCCACCAAATACAGATCACCCACCTTGACCAGCCCCACTTTCCTCCACCTGCTGCATACAGTATCCATTTTCCCCGGCTCAAACCCATGATTCTCGCACTGCGGCTTTAGCACCGACATCCCTTCCACCCTAAAATGCCTCCTCAACTGATTCCATATCTTCAACGTGGACTGCATCCACGGGCTCCCTGAATACCTATTTGAAGCCATTGGCAACGCTGCTGTCACCATAGCCATCAAACTAGACCCCTTACAAGATTCCTCCTCCATCCTAACCCACTCTACCCCTTCTCCTTCCCAGCACCACCACACCTTGTCCACATTCGCCACCCAATAATAATGAAGTAAGTTCGGCAATGGCAACCCCCCCCCTGCTGCCTCTGCCTCTGTAGCAGGGTCCTCCTCACCGGAGAACAACATTATCAGTGGCTCGATACAATCATTAGACAAAGCTAGATGCCTCCATAAGCAACACCAGAGTCCAAGGGAGGAACAGGATGAAACCATGAAAACATGGTAAAATGGTGCACACCCTCCCATGATGCATCTGCTTGCAATTACCAAGAGAGTTCAGGGTACATTTTCCACTTCATGTTAAAGCACACAGCAATATAAATCTCCCTCAGCTCTAGCAGTACCAAAGGCACCGATGGCACACCACAGCCTCATCTCCTTGGATACCCCATCTGCACCCATGCAGGAAGCAATCACAAATTCTTTATACCCACCGCTACAAAAGAAAACAAAATAAATGCACAAGAAAGCGAATACTAAAGGGGAGTTACATATACCACACAACTCAACTTAATCCCAGTCTCAGGCCCGGTACAGAATCAACATCATTCCATACATTAATACAGAGAGGACCAGCAACAACATGCTTCGATTATAATCAAGCCTTCTGGGCCTCTCAAGAAAAACAGGAAGGAAGAAGAGCTAGAGCTACCAGAAGCAAACTACAAGCCAAGAAACGATCAGGGCCCAGCTCCGGTTCCCTATTTCCCTGGCGCCCACCAACCACCCAACAATGAAGAAGAGAATAGGCTGATGATTCAACCAAGAAATCATTAAATACGGCACTCATCTCAACCTAGGCCCCGGTGCACCGAAGAAGCAATACCCAGCCTCTCAAGACACTCCTAATAGGCACCTTCAGGAAAGGACATTGCAAGGTCCAGGAGTCAACAGGGTACCAGCCACAGACCGGACCTGGCCTAGTCCAACACTTTGCGACACACCGGAATAAAAACCCTCAGGACCTCCAGCACATCCCAGCACCCATACCCCAGCCGGACCTGCACCTCTCCAATCACAGAAGAAATGATAATTACACCAGCCCCAGCTGGGGAGACCCTATCACCAAAGGGAAGAAGAACTGTCAAGTTACCCATAAATTGGGTGCCCTGTGTGGGAGGGTGGGGGTGGGGGGGGGGGGGGGGGGGGTGATTCCCTCCTCCCCAGTACAACCCTTAAACCACTGGACTGGACCAGGATTAATAACAGCATCCTGTTCACCCGAATAAAAAAAAGAAAGGAAAGAAGAAAAAGAAAAAACCCTAAGGGAAGTGTGCCTGCACTGATCTAAAAAATATCAGCTATCACCCAGCACAGACCACCATCTTAGAAAGGACGCAAAGAACAGTCTCACTCTTTAACCAACCTGTCAAACCAAACCCAGCTCAGTGTGCACCACCACTCATAGCCTCCCATTATAATAGCTCGAACAAAGGACACAGAGGAAAACTCCAACCACAAGGATGAGTCAGGAAGGACCCAGTCCTCCACAGGATACATAATCTACACAGGTCATTGAAGGAGAAAGGCATGGATTCTCAAGTCCAAAATAACAAGAAAACAAAGAAAAACCCGAGATGGTCAGTTCTAACAAGGAGGCTATCCTCAATCACAATGAGACTTGACGAATCCTATCACCCACGACCACCACCACAATCCACCCTCCACAGCCCACACCGGCACCTCCCCACCACCGCCCCCCCCCCCCACCCCCCCCAACCCCAGCTCCTTTCATCTTCACTCTAAATGAGATAAGGGTGTCAAAAAAAAAAAACCCTACCATAACCGCAAGGATTATAACAAATAATGATAAAAATGAGCAAACTGTGTACAGACTACATTTCATGTAATCAACACTATAATTTTTGCTAGAACAGGATAGCCCTCGCAAGCACTTGCAGGAGACAAGGCAAGAATAACTGATCAACAACTGAATCACAAGGGAGTAACACCCATAATTATAGAAGAATTGCAGGATAATGACACCATCTCCATTGCTCGAGAAGGCAGACGCCAAGCCAGGATCAGCGAATACGCCTCAAGGATCACTCAAGGATTCCAACGAACGAAGCACTTTCACTTCCATTATGCCACTACACTGACATCAGGAAGGATGATTCGCCTCGCTCGGCCACCTTCAACCCCTCACGACGAACATCGAAGATAAGATAGGGCCAGTGGTTGGGGGCCGAACCGACCCCAGGGCTCGAAGAGCGGATACTCTGTGCTCTGTCGAATCTGATGCACCCAGCCTCCAAATCAAGATTACTAAAGCATGGCAGCTAATCTCCAAACTCAATTGGGATCTCGCTTCCCTATTCTCACTAAGGACCGGGCTCATGGAAACACCTTGCTGGGTTCCTACCTCCCAAATTCATCAGGATAAATGACACACCATGCAGCAGGAACTCAACGTCTTGAACATGGGCCCTTACCAGGGAAAGCGCGCTTCCGAATTGAAAGATCTCTCTCATGCCCCTCAACCATCATCAGAATGCATACAGCACCGCTAAGGTGAGCCCGCTCACTAGCAACAATGCTACTGCAAGTTAGGCCCCACCACAGCCCACTCCGAACATTAGGGTTAAACGTGGATTTTCTGCAATTTATTTCGCCTCCTCTTTGCAAAACACCAATCGGGATCCTCCAAGGACATAACACAAGACATATATCTCCAAAAAAGACAAATGTGAAATGTGCACCAGGATAAAATAAAGAATTACAAGATGAGCAGAGCCAGAGCTCACGAAAATGCAGCCTCTCCTGCGCTCATATGACGTGACCCTCCCTTCACCAAATACTTATACTCTTTAGTAGAGTAAGTGCATACATTGAGATGTAAGTGGAGACTTCTAAGTGCTTGTAACTCTGAACTGGCCATAAATCAAATGCCCTATGATTATTACCATAGCCTTTACCATAGCCAAGCACAATCCTGTTACTATCAAATATTCACACATTTTATCGTAGATAATTAAGAATGGGAACTTTGGCCAAGTCCAGTTGTAGTATTCCTTCTAATACCCCAGCTAACTTCGTGTGGACCAGAGATTAAACTTGGAACATGACTTTCTCTGTTATTAAATACTATACAAAGCTTTGAATTTATCCAGTGGGCTCCAGGAGAGCTGTATATGCAGAACTTTTAACAGCCTTCTCTATGTTTGCACAACCAAAATTATCTCAATAATAAAAACAGAAAGTGCTTGAAAAACTCAACGGATTTGGTGTGATCTGTGGAAGGAGATACAGGGTGAACTTTTTGAGTCCTTTAAGACTCTTCTGCAGAACGTTGAAGAAGTCGTATTGGACTCAAAATGTTAAGTCTGTTTCTCTCTCTCTACCGATGCTACCAGACCTGCTGCGTTTTTTCGGAACTTTCTGGTTTTATTTCAGATTTTCAGCATTCAGTATTTTGCATTTAAAATCATCTCAATAATTTGATGCATAAAGAAAAAGCATTATCATCATTAAAACATAAGTTAATTCTGCTGAATTTGTTCTTTGCGTCTTTTATAGGATCCTGGAAAATGTTTTTCAAACACACATTGAAAGGAGCAAATACCATCTTAGTGAGGTAAACCAGAGTCCATTCCTGATGAAACACAAAAGTTTTATTGCATGTACATTGGTTAGATACAAGCCTGTGACATGAACATACATGCCAGCTGTCTACATGCATGCAGACTGGAGTGTGTATGTGTGTGTGCGTTCGTGGGCTGTGTGTATGTATCAAAATGTAGTTTCCTGCTGCCTGGTCCATTGTCTGAACATACACCATAATGTCCTGCCAATGTTTTATGCACATAGCCCCACACTTCTCAGGCATATGTACAGTTGCATGGTTCCATAAGACCATAAGACATAGGAGTGGAAGTAAGGCTATTCGGCCCATCGAGTCCACTCCACCATTCAATCATGGCTGATTTCAACTCCATTTACCCGCTCTCTCTCCATAGCCCTTAATTCCTCGAGAAATCAAGAATTTATCAACTTCTGTCTTAAAGACACTCAACGTCCCGGCCTCCACCGCCCTCTGTGGCAATGAATTCCACAGACCCACCACTCTCTGGCTGAAGAAATTTCTCCTCATCTCTGTTCTAAAGTGACTCCCTTTAATTCTAAGGCTGTGCCCCCGGGTCCTAGTCTCCCCTGTTAATGGAAACAACTTCCCTACATCCACCCTATCTAAGCCATTCATTATCTTGTAAGTTTCTATTAGATCTCCCCTCAACCTCCTAAACTCCAATGAATATAATCCCAGGATCCTCAGACGTTCATCGTATGTTAGGCCTACCATTCCTGGGATCATCCGTATGAATCTCCGCTGGACCCGCTCCAGTGCCAGTATGTCCTTCCTGAGGTGTGGGGCCCAAAATTGCTCACAGTATTCTAAATGGGGCCTAACTAATGCTTTATAAAGCTTCAGAAGTACATCCCTGCTTTTATATTCCAAGCCTCTTGAGATGAATGACAACATTGCATTTGCTTTCTTAATTACGGACTCAACCTGCAAGTTTACCTTTAGAGAATCCTGGACTAGGACTCCCAAGTCCCTTTGCACTTCAGCATTATGAATTTTGTCACCGTTTAGAAAATTGTCCCCGCCTCTATTCTTTTTTCCAAAGTGCAAGACCTCGCACTTGCCCACGTTGAATTTCATCAGCCATTTCTTGGACCACTCTCCTAAACTGTCTAAATCTTTCTGAAGCCTCCCCACCTCCTCCATACTACCTGCCCCTCCACCTATCTTTGTATCATCGGCAAATTTAGCCAGAATGCCCCCAGTCCTGTCATCTAGATCGTTAAGATATAAAGAGAACAGCTGTGGCCCCAACACTGAACCCTGCGGGACACCACTCGTCACCGGTTGCCATTCCGAAAAATAACCTTTTATCCCAACTCTCTGCCTTCTGCCTGACAGCCAATCATCAATCCATGTTTGTACCTTGCCTCGAATACCATGGGCCCTTATTTTACTCAGCAGTCTCCCGTGAGGCACCTTATCAAAGGCCTTTTGGAAGTCAAGATAGATAACATCCATTGGCTCTCCTTGGTCTAACCTGTTTGTTATCTCTTCAAAGAACTCTAACAGGTTTGTCAGGCACGACCTCCCCTTACTAAATCCATGCTGACTTGTCCTAATCCGACCCTGCACTTCCAAGAATTTAGAAATCTCATCCTTAACAATAGAATCTTGCCAACAACCGAGGTTAGGCTAATTGGCCTATAATTTTCTATCTTTTTCCTTGTTCCCTTCTTGAACAGGGGGGTTACAACAGCGATTTTCCAATCCTCTGGGACTTTCCCTGACTCCAGTGACTTTTGAAACATCATCACCAACGCCTCCACTATTTCTTCAGCTATCGCCTTTAGAACTCTAGGATGTAGCCCATCTGGGCCTGGAGATTTATCAATTTTTATACCTCTTAGTTTCTCTAGCACTTTCTCCTTTGTGATGGCTACCATATTCAACTCTGTCCCCTGACTCTCCGGAATTGTTGGGATATTACTCATGTCTTCTACTGTGAAGACTGACGCAAAGTACTTATTCAGTTCCTCGGCTATTTCCTTGTCTCCCATCACAGAATTACCAGCGTCATTTTGGAGCGGCCCAATGTCAACTTTTGCCTCCCGTTTGTTTTTAATGTATTTAAAGAAACTTTTACTATCATTCCTAATGTTACTGGCTAGCCTACCTTCAAATTTGATCCTCTCTTTCCTTATCTCTCTCTTTGTTATCCTCTGTTTGTTTTTGTAGCCTTCCCAATATTCTGACTTCCCACTACTCTTTGCCACATTATAGGCTTTCTCTTTTGCTTTGATGCATTCCCTAACTTCCTTTGTCAGCCATGGCTGCCTAATACCCCTCTGATAACCTTTCTTTTCTTTGGGATGAACCTCTGTACTGTGTCCTCAATTACTCCCAGAAACTCCTGCCATTGCTGTTCTACTGTCTTTCCCACTAGGCTCTGCTCCCTGTCAATTTTCGTCAGTTCCTCCCTCATGCCCCTGTAGTTACCTTTATTTAACTGTAACACCTTTACATCTGATTCTACCTTCTTTCTTTCAAATTGGAGATTGAATTCTACCATATTATGATCACTGCCTCCTAAGTGTTCCCTTACTTTAAGATCTTTGATCAAGTCTGGCTCATTACATAACACTAAGTCCAGAATGGCCTGTTCCCTCGTGGACTCCATCACAAGCTGTTCCAAAAAGCCCTCCTGTAAACATTCAATGAATTCCCTTTCCTTGGGTCCACTGGCAGTCTTATTTACCTAGTCCACCTGCATATTAAAGTCCCCCATGATCACTGTGACCTTGCCTTTCTGACATGCACTTTCTATTTTGTGGTGCATCTTGTGCCCCTGGTCCCGACCACTGTTAGGAGGCCTGTACATAACTCCCATTATGGTTTTTTTGCCTTTGTGGTTCCTCAACTCTACCCACACAGACTCCACATCATCCGACCCCATGTCGTTTAGTGCTATTGATTTAACTTCATTCCTAATTAACAAGGCAACCCCGCCCCCTCTACCCACTTCTCTGTCTTTTCGATAGGTTGTGAATCCCTGGATGTTTAAATGCCAGTCCTGAACCCCCTGCAACCATGTCTCTGTGATGCCTACCACATCATACCTGCCAGTCACAATCTGGGCCACAAGCTCATCTACCTTGTTCCGTACACTGCGCGCATTTAAATATAGCACCTTTAATTCTCTATTGACCGTCCCTTTTTGTTTTCTTCGTGTGGTGGACCTTGGTTTACTGAGCCTTTCCATACACTGTGTCATATTTTGTGGGATGGGGACTATTGTAACCTCTCCTGAGTTCTGTCTTTTCGTGCTTTTTTGTATTCCTAAGCAGCTACGCTTCCCACTGATTACTTCACCTCTTGGTTCCCTGACTTTCCCTCCCCCCCCCCCAATCTTTAGTTTAAAGTCCTATTGACAACCCTATTTACTCTTTTTGCCAGAACACTGGTCCCAGCTCGGTTCAGGTGGAGACCATCCCAACGGTATAGGTCCCCCCTGTCCCAAAACTGATGCCAGTGTCCCATGAAAAGGAACCCCTCATTCCCACACCACTCTTTCAGCCATGTGTTAACTTCCCTTCTTCTTGCCTCCCTATGCCAATATACACGTGGCTCGGGCAGTAATCCGGAGATTATGACCCTTGAGGACCTGTTTTTTAATTTGAATCCTAGCTCTTTATAATCTCTAAACAGGTCCTCTTTCCTAGACTTGCCTATGTTGTTGGTACCGACATGGACCACAACTGGATCCTCCCCCTCCCTCTCCAGTATCCTTTCAAGCCGGTCAGACATGTCCCGCACCCTAGCACTGGGCAGGCAATATACCATGCGGGACTCTTTATCCTGCTCACAAAGGATACTATCTATCCCCCTGATAATATAATCCCCTACAACTACAATTTGCCTATTTACTCCCTCCCCTTGAATGGCCTGCTGAACCATGGTGCCTTGGTCAGCTGACTCATCCTTCCTGCAACCCTGTTCGCCATCCACACAGGGAGCAAGTGCCTCATACCTGTTGGACAGAGTCATTGGCTGAGGCTCCTGAGTTCCTGACTGCTGGTTCCCTTTACCTGCCTGACTTGCAGTCACACCCTGCTGTCCCTGGCCACTGGCAGGATTTAAACTACTTACTCTGACAGGTGTGACTGCCTCCTGAAACACAGTGTCCAGGTAAGTCTCCCCCTCCCGGATGTGCCTCAGCGTTTGAAGCTCAGACTCCAGCTCATCAACTCTGAGCCGGAGCTCTTCGAGCAGCCAACACTTACTGCAGATGTGGTCGCTGCAGCTCGCAATGGGTTCCCACACTGGTTTAGGATCATGTAAGCATTCGGCATCAGGCAGGAACCTTCTTGTGGTTCAACAATTTAACCCACAATGTTAGGCTCCAAGCACAAGGTTATATGATCTCAAAATGTTAATAAGCAGTTACACAGCTTTGCAAAGAAGACAATAACTGCTGTTACCTAAATGAGCACTTTGCTATTTACTGTGTGGTTTTAAAATAACGGTTTTAAACCTATTGGTAGGATGAATATTCTTTTTAATTTTTAGTCCTGTTAATTTTGCTCCAGGGTAGGGACATACAGCCCTGCCCATTTACACCTGTTTTCTCCAATTGTGCATCATCTTGCCTTGCAAGAGAAGGGAAGGTGTGTCAGCAAGTCTGTTGCAATGTGTTTGGATAATGTTGCTGTCATGATTGAACAGCTGACAGTGTGTGCAAACTGTGAAATATTAGTCTGAGGCTTGCAACAGCACTAAATGTGTGAGGGTGAGGTGAAGCTATGATGTTAGGTGTGAGTCCTGATTGATAAAGCTTGTTGGTAAATAAATGCTGGGGGTGTGGTGCTTTGAGCAGACTGTGAGGCTAGTGATACAATTGTTGAGATATGGCATGTTTTGTTACCTGTGTGGTAGGTAACATGTGCTACTCAAACCTTGGTTAGTGATGAGGTCTTCTGAATCTCGATGAAAAAGACTCAAACTCGCCCAATGTGGTTGCCTTTTATACCCGTGTTGGTCCGGCCCTCTAGTGATCATGTGGTGCTACTGATTACACATTAACCTCTTGTGTACATGCACATATAGAGATCACTACATCCCCCTTTTTTTCGTGTTACATATTTTCTGTATGTTGTAAAGAAAATTGAACAAACATAATGGATGCAGTTTGCAAATGCATTACATAAAATCAATGAGTTAGTCCGTCAAATGTGAATACATTTATTCTCTAAGGTTTTTTCGCTTGCGTGAGATAGGTAGACAAATGATGTTATGTGCAAGTTGTGGTGATCTTGATGATTATAGAAAGCCAATTAATATTTATGAGTCCAATCTTAATAAACAAATTTGTGAGTCCAAACTATATGAATTTGTTCGGTTGAGTTGCTTTCGTCTTCTGTTGTTGAAGTGGTGATGCTGATGTCGTTATTTCTTTGTGAACGTTGTCAGTGTTCTTGTGTTTAAGTGACCATCAACTCATCATGAGGTGTTCGAATGGTCGAATCACTTTGTTGTCTGATTTAGACTTTCTTTTTTTTATGCTTGCGGTAGCGATTCTGTGTTACATCTTTGTTGTCTGACCTGGACTTTTTCTTGGGTTTGTGGTATTGATTCTGTATGTCATCTTTGTTGTCTGACCTGGACTTTTTCCTGTGCTTGTGGTATTGATTCTGTATGTCATCTTTCTTGAAAGCTGGTTTGCTTGTTTGTTGTGGAGCAAATGTGAATTTGTGAGATTTGTTGCCATGCCATGGCATGCTTGTACTCTTGCCATTGTTTTGCAGTGTGCTGTGGCATTGTCCTTCATGTGCAAAGTTGTACCATGTTGTACAGGTCGTTGTTTCATTGTTGTCGTTTCTGTCTTGGTCGTTTTCATTGTCGTTCTTGTTGTTGTCATTGTTTTTGTTGTTTTTGTCATGGTTGTTGTTTCTGTTTTTGTTGTTTTCACTGTTCTTGTTGTTTTTCTTGTCGTGCTTGTTGTTTCTGTTATGCTTCTTGTTGTTTTTGTTCTTGTTGCGCTGCATGTTGTCTTTGTTGTTGCTGTTGTTGTTCTTGTGGTTTTTGTTGTTCTTGTTGCACTCAATAAGTGTTCCGTGTGGATGATTTGAGTCATTGTCACAGTTATTGGTGTCAGTGTCCTTTGTGGTATCTGTTACATTGAGCGTTTATTCTTGAGAATTGTGAGAATGATCTGATGTTGCATTGATGTTGGTGACATCAGTCATTTGTGGTGGATTTGATTCCTCTTCTTTGCTTCCTTGGTACTTGTGGTAGTATGTATTAGGGGTCATGTGGGACTGGAAGCCCTAATGTCATTGGCTGACAGATCCCGGGTCCTGGTTGGCCGTTGACCTCTAGCTCCGCCCTGAAGGCGGAGTATAAGAAGCCGGAGTCCTCCCCCGCAGGCCAGTCTACTACCGAGCTGCGGGGTAACAGACACACTTAATAAAGCCTCATCGACTTCACTCTATTCGTCTCTCGGAGTCTTTGTGCGCTACAATACTCCTCTTCTAGAGTCATTTCTGGTTCACTTGAATCATCATTGATTTCTTTGTGCTCCTCTTCTGGAGTTATTTCTGGTTCATTTGAATCACCTTTGGTTTCTTGGTGCTCCTCTTCTGGAGTCAAAATCTCTCTGTCCCAGTGCACAACCTTAAATTGTAGCCCAGACTGATGCTCCCACATGCCGCCTCCACTGGCCCCAAACTCTCAGGGCCGCCACCACCACAGGCTGGTGGAGTACCGTGTCGGCGGGAGCGGCAGAGATGCAGTTACCAACGCCCCCAGACTGGTGCCCTTACAAGAAGCTGCACCCACGCTGACCCCTCCCACACCACCCATTTCCTGATCATGGCTATGTTAGCCGCCCAGTAATAATTGCTAACATTTGGCAGCTCCAGCCCGCCCTCTCCCCGGCTCCGCTCGAGCATTACCTTCCTTACCCGCGGAATCTTGCCCGCCCAGACGAAGCCCGTGATCACCCTGTTACCGGCTTTAAAAAGGACCGTGGAATAAAATGGGGAGACATTGAAATACAAATAGGAACCTCGGGAGGACCGTCATTTTCACCGTTTGCACCCTCCCGGCCAGCGACAATGGGAGCATCAGGCAGGAACCTTCTTGTGGTTCAACAATTTAACCCACAATGTTAGGCTCCAAGCACAAGGTTATATGATCTCAAAATGTTAATAAGCAGTTACACAGCTTTGCAAAGAAGACAATAACTGCTGTTACCTAAATGAGCACTTTGCTATTTACTGTGTGGTTTTAAAATAACGGTTTTAAACCTATTTGCACCCTCCGTTTGGGTGTCTCCGGAAATCATCCTTCATTTGGTGCACTAGCCGGGCCAGATTCAGTTTATGCAGCCGGTCCCATTCCCGCGCCACTTGGATGCCCAGGTACCTAAAACTACTCCCTACTGACCGAAACGGCAGCTCCCCCAGTCGCACCTCTTGTCCCCTTGCCTGAACCACAAACATCTCACTCCTATCCATGTTTAGCTTATACCCCGAAAACCGTGCGAATTCCCCTAAAATCTTCATAATTTCCTCCATCCCCTCTACTGGGTCCGAAATGTACAGAAGCAGATTATCCGCATGGAGCGAAACCCTGTGCTCCACCCCCTCCCGGAGCAGTCCCCTCCAGCCCCTTGAAGCTCTCAGAGCGATTGCCAACGGCTCTATAGCCAGCGCAAACAACAGTGGGGAGAGGGGGCATCCCTGTCTCGTCCCCCGGTGCAGTCTAAAATAGTCCGAAGTTGTCCTGTTCATCCACACACTTGCCACAGGAACCTGATACAGTAACCTGTCCCAGTCAATAAATCCCCGCCCATATCCGAACCGTCCCAGTACCTCCCACAGATAGTTCCATTCTACCCGATCAAAAGCCTTTCTGCATCCATTGCGATCACTACCTCAACCTCCCTACCTTCTGGGGGCATCATGATCACATTTAACAGCCTTTTTACATTGGCCACCAACTGCCTGCCCTTAACAAACCCCGTCTGGTCCTCCCCAATAATGTCCGGAACACAATCCTCGATCCTGGAGGACAAGATTTTGGCCAGCAACTTTTGATCAGCCTGTAGGACCCACACAGCTCCGGGTTCTTGTCCCGCTTAAGAATCAGCGAAATAATTGCCTGTGACATCGTCGGGGGCAACACTCCTCTTTCCCTTGCCTCATTGAACATCCTCAACAACATTGGCCCCAGTATCCTCGAGAACCTTTTATAGAACTCCACTGGGTACCCGTCCGGACCCGGGGCCTTACCCGCCTGCATGGCCTTCAAGCCCTCCACTATCTCTTCCAGCCCAATTGGAGCCCCCAGCCCTTCTACCCGCTCTCCGTCCACCTTTGTGAAATTCAGCCACTCCAAGAAGCCCCTCATCCCCTCCGGCTCCATAGGGGGTTCCGACCTGTACAACCTGCTGTAGAAATCCCGAAACTCCTTATTCACCCCTACCGAATCACCAACCAGGTTCCCCTCGCCGTCCTTTACTTTCCCTATCTCCCTAGATGCCTCCCTCTTCCTAAGCTGCTGTGCAAGCATTCTACTGGCCTTCTCCCCATGTTCATAAATCGCCCCCCTCGCCTTTCTCAGCTGTTCCACCGCCCTCCCTGTGGTCAGCAAGCTAAACTCCGCCTGTAACCTCTGCCATTCCCTTAAAGGCCCTGCCTCTGGGGTCTCCGCATACCTCCTATCGATCTGTAATATCTCCTTTACCAGTCTGTCCGTCTCTGCCTGGCCAACCTTCTCCCTATGAGCCCGGATTGAGATCAGCTCCCCCCCTGACCAGCGTCTTCAGTGCTTCCCAGACCACCGGTGCCGAAGTTTCCCCCGTGTCATTGACCTGCAGATAGTGCTGAATGCATTTCCTCAGCCGCTCGCACACCCCTTCATCTGCCAAAAGTCCCACATCTAACCTTCAGTGTGGGCGCTGATTACAGTCTTTAGTAACCTGCAGGTCAACCCAGTGTGGTGCATGGTCTGAAATTGTGATCGCTGAGTACCCCGTGTCCACCACCCCAGCCAGAAAGACCCTGCTCAAAATAAAGAAATCAATCTGGGAATACACTTTATGCACGTGTGAGTAGAAGGAGAACTCCTTCACCCTCGGCTTCCCAAACCTCCATGGATTCCCCCCCCACCCCCCATCAGCTCCATGAACCCTCTTCATTCCTTTGCCATTGCTGGCACCCTGCCCGTTTTCGAGCTTGACCGGTCCAAGCCAGGGTCCATAACTGTGTTGAAGTCCCCTCCCATGACCAACCTGTGCGAGTCCAGGTCCGGTAACTTCCCCAGCATCCTCTTTATAAACTCCACATCATCCCAATTTGGCACATATATATTTACTAATAGCACCTGCACCCCCTCCAGTTTCCCACTGACCATAATATACCGACCTCCCACGTCCGAAACTATTCTACCCGCCTCAAACACCACCCGCTTATTGATCAGGATCGCGACCTCTCTAGTCTTTGAATCTAGTCCTGAATGAAACACCTGGCTGTCCCAGCCTTTCCTCAGTCTAACTTGGTCCGTTACCTAAAGGTACGGCTCCTGCAACATCACCGCATCCGCCTTCAATTCCCCTAAGATGCGCAAACACATGTGCCATTTTGACCGGCCCATTTAACCGTCGAACATTCCAGGTGATCAGCCTAGTTGGGGGGCTCATTGCACCCCCCCCCCCCCCCGCCAATCAGCCATGCCCTTTTTTAGGCCCGCCACCAGCCCGTGACCTGTGCCTCCGCCGGTCCATCCCCAGGCAGCCCCCGACCTCCTCTCTGTCCATCAGCCCAAGTCCCTTCCTGGCGAGCAGAACATCCACCCCCTCCCCCCCACCTAGCAAAAACACCCTGTAACCCAATCCCTTTCCTAAACCAAACATATGCACGCCCCCCACTGCGCTTCTGAGAGCTAGCACACCCAGCTAGTTTGGTGGCCCCCATCCTCGGTGCCAGATAGTCTCCCACCTATTATTCCCTCCCCACCCTCCCCCCCGCTCATGCAAACAAACTCCAACATCAAACAATCCCCACACAATTACCCAACCGAAAAACACCAAGATCAAAACTAGCACACCTCCATCCCCCAACAGTGCAAATGAAAACGTAAACTCACCCAGCTCTACTGCTGGTTCCAAGCAAAACGAGAAACCTTTTACAAAAACAAAACCTGCAGGATGCTATTGTCCCACTTACAGCTCCGTGTCTGCTTGGCCCACTGCCGAATACACTCCTTATCCGAGAACCTGTGGAATCTCACCACCATAGCCCTCTGGGCATCTCCCATTCGCAGCTTCTTCGCAGGTGCTCTGTGAGCCCTATCCACCTCCAAGGACCGGGAGAATGCCCCATCCCCCAGCAGCTTCTCAAACATGCCTATGACATATGCCCCAGTGTCCGTTCCTTCGGACCCCTCCGGGAGCCCGACAATTCTTAGGTTCTGCCGGCGGGACCTATTCTCTAGGTCCTCCACCTTCTCCAGAAGCTTCTTTTGCTGGTCCCTCAGCATCCCCACCTCCAGCTCCACCGCGGTCTGATGCTCCTCCTGCTCAGCCAGCACGTTCTCCACCTTCTGGATCGCCCGATCCTGGGCGTCCAACCTGAGCTCAAGCCGCTCAATTGACGTTTTCATCGGGTCCAAGCAGTCCCGTTTCTGCTTAGCAAAGCCCCCCTGGATGACTTGCATCAGCTGCTCCATAGACTGCTGGGTCGACAAACCAGAGGTTTGCCCCTCCGCCATGCTGTCCCCTGTTGCAACTACAGCCCAAGCTTTCTCTGTCTTCTTATTTCTGCCCTTACAAACACTTCTAGTCCTTTTCTCCATGCATCGAAGTGGGAATTCAGTAGAGAATTGCCACTGATACCCGTTCTACAATTCAATTCCGTTACAAAATCGGGGGAAAAGTCCAAAAGTCCGACCAGAGCGGGAGCCAGCAAATGTGCGACTTACTTCTTCATAGCCGCCACCAGAAGTTGTCTTCACCTTCTAAGTAATTAAAGCAATTATAGATTTCTCTAGCTTCATGCCCTCCTATTGAGCGTAGTAGTGCTATTTTCGTTTAGTCAGAGACCGTGCTTAAATCATTAGCTGCGATAAATATTTGGAATATCTGTTCAAAACTTTTCCAGTCATAACTTAAATTATCGATTGTTTCCAGCAGCCCTAGAGGCCCAATGAGTCCCACAGTTAGTCGTTGAGGATCCATTTGCTGCAAAGTCTTCCACAGTCGAATATCCGGTCTGAATTTTCTTCTTTTTTTGTCTAACCTAATCTAACTAGTTCTGTTAAAGCCAACATGCCTGGTACCATGTTTTTTTACCTGTGTGGTAGGTAACATGCGCAACTCAAACCTTGGTTAGTGATGAGGTCTTCTGAATCTCGATGAAGAAGACTCAAACTCATCCAGTAGTAACAAAAGGTTTATTGAGTAACTATAACAATAATCCAGCATGAGTTCTTTACTTTAACTTTGATACCAGTGATAAGGTTAACAAGATCTAACTACGGTAACTATACATAACTCCACCAGCCATCTGAACTAGTCCGCTATTGCCCTGGTCACAGTGCACCCAAGGGAGACCCAGAGACCCAATGTGGTTGCCTTTTATACCCCTGTTTGTCCGGCCCTCTAGTGATCATGTGGTGCTACTGATTACACATTAAACCCTTGTGTACATGCACATATAGAGATCACTACATGGCATTTGAAGATGAATTAATTGACCATCACCACTTGTGTGAGGTTATTGAAACTTTTCACAACTCTGCATCCAAGACTTAGCGGATTGATTCCTGGAATTGATGACCATGGCTATCTAACCCCACTGAATTCTGGTCAGCTTCCTGCCCCCCCTGTGGAAAGAGTGCATCGCTCCTTCCATGTGCTTCCCTGACCAAGTCCTTCAGTGCAGCATCAGAAAATGCTGTGTCCATTTTCTCCCATGTTGTACCATTTCCAAGATCAGAATGACTTGTGAATGACTTGCAGCACCTGCTTCAGCCTCTGCACCTCCCCCCTCCCTTTAAGAAGTGCAGGCTGGCTTTAACTTGTGTTCATCCACCATAACTTTGGACTACCTGCTCATACATCAAGCTATTCAACAGTGCAGTGAACGCTGGGTGCATGCTGCAGTCATATTAATTGGCAGGCGACATGAAATTGATATGCTGCCTGCATCAGAAATAACACAGGTTAATCCTGCATCACATCCCTGAGTCCATGTTTGGGGAGCTACCAAATTTAACCCATTCTTTTTACTATCTATTAATTTCAGCCATTGCCATTTTGGTTCGCCATTCTAATCAGTGGATTATTCCAGCTCGGTGCACATAGCTTTCAGGTTGGAAGAAGTTACAGAGATAGTGTGGATACGATAGGGAGAGGTTGTGGAGTATTTTGATGATGAACATGAATATTTTAAATTTAATGGCTTGGAATACATAGAGCTAGTGTTGGTTCACATTGCAGGGGGAAGGTAAAGTTGGGACCTCACAGGGCAAGATTTGGGCATCTGAGTTCTGAGAAAGTTTATGGAGGTTGGGAAACCAATATTGAACTAATTGAGCTTCTAGGTCATAAAAGGCTGGATCAGAGATTCAGTGGTCGAGGGGCTTTTGTATATGCAGAAAAAGTAGCAATACTTCCCAAGAGTACATTAAGTGATCCTGGTGATGTATGGGATGCAGGGTTAGTAGCTTTCCCCTGGGTTTGGATGCCATAGATTCAATTCAGCTTGAATGAATGGTTGAGGGGTGGGGGGGAAGAGGCTGAGGGGCGACCTGATAAAAGTTTATAAAATTATGAGAGGAACAGATAGGGTGAACAGTTGGAGGCTTTCCCCCAGGATGGAAATGACAATTAGAAGGGGGCACAAGTTCAAGGTGGGGGGGGGGGGGGGGGGGGGGGCGGCGGCAGATAAGTTCAGTGGATATGTGCGAGGGAGGTTTTTTCACAGAGGGTGGCAGCGGCCTGGAATGCACTGCCAAGTGAGGTGGTTGAGGCAGATACGTTAGCAACCTTTAAGACGTATTTAGATAGAGTCATGAACAGATGGGGTATAGAAGGATACAGGCAGTTGATCTAGATAGGACACGTGATCGGCACAGGCTTGGAGGGCCAAAGGGCCTGTTCCTGTTCTTTGTTCTTTGTTGACGCTGTACTGGAGCAACTAGGCTAGGGGCGTGGCTATTTCTGGACCATAGCTCTTCAGAACTACAGCTGGGATGTTGTTAGAGCCCATAGCCTTTGCTGTATCCAGTGTACTCAGCCTCAATTATGAGAGGTTTGGGCTAATAAAAATGTGATGCACTGATGCCTGACAAAGTTGAGCCAAATCTGGCAGGGAATGACAAGATTGGTTCTCTGTCAGATTTGCATGTGTCCGTAGAAGATTTCTTCCTCGTTGCTGTCATTTGTTTTCTTAACACGGGTGTCCAATGACCTTCATGCATCTGTCGCCTTTGTTCAGATTGTTGACAAGGGACTCCCAGTTTCACAGCCGTGTCCCCAACACCAATTCTCCATCGGCATAGACTTGGCAAATGGACCCTGGTAAATGCCTCTGTTTAAGTGTGCCTTTGTTTAACGTGGGGACCTTGGGATACTGTCATTGCCCATACAATCATGACAGGTTGGTGGTCAGATTTTGATGACGCATCGATCCAGGATGACCAGGACCACCTTGCTGCTGCAGCCTCCCTCAACCTTCACAGCCAGTGGGATGCAGAGTCTTTTCATCACTTCTGCCATTGAGAACTTTAAAAGATTTATATGCTATGGCCGAAGCCAGTTTTTCAAGCCAGGACACGGGAAGACTTTCCAGCAATCTTTTGGTCTTTCAAGGAATCAAGTAATATGGAGAGTGGGCTGGATCAAATGGTCACATCAAATGGCAGAGCTGGTTTGACAGCCCATTTGGTCTACTCCGGCTCCTATCTCTTGCACTCCTGTCGGCTTGTGTTCCAGGGGATTGCGGAATCGTCGAGTAGTACGGGAATGAGCAACTTAACATGGTTGACTTGATGGGAGGTAGAAGCAGAGTATGACCACCACATGTGCAATGCACTGTGGGCTGGCTGTCTTACCTTGTAGTGGAGGGCGCATGAAGAAACTCTGAGAGTGGCAGGAAAATTGCAAGATAGACGTCCAAGTGTTAAGGCTAGTGGCGGGTGCCAAGTGAGCTCAATCGTATTCAAGAGAGGGGAGATAGTTAAACCTGAAGAAAGTGTGCCAAAATATAAATTCACTCAGATATCATGAGTGTTGAATTGATATTTTAATTAGTTAGTGTCCTTGTTTACTAATCCATTTGAGAATCAGTGTTTTAAGAATAAACAGCATGTACACCAACACTATTAAATCTATTTGTGGAATACAATTGCTCCATAAATAGCACCACAGTGTTGCTAATGTGTTGATCAGCAGATTTTGTTCCTTTGGTTATCAATGTGTTCACTCTAGCCTCCTGAGTATGTTGATCTTGTCTTATTGACAAATGGGCTGAGAACTGTTCACAGTGAAATTAAAAGTTAATTTATCACTTAGATATCAACAGAGGCATATTTACTAACTGCAACCAGCATAAATGAAAAGTGTGGTTTTCCCTGTGGTGGGATGCCCCATCTGCTGGTGTGGCTAAGAACTAAGAACACTCATTATAAATACAAAGGAAAATTGGGGATTACTTTTGAGTGTTAGGTAGCATAACATCAAGGTATAACTGAAGGTAGATGAAAAAAGACAGATACATTGACCAATTTGATCTTTTGCTCCGTTTTGGTGTTATCTTCTCTCCTGAAGGTTGATTGCCTTGAATCTCCACCTCTGTCTGTCCTGAACTGCCCTTACACATTCTGCAGAGGTCAACTGCATCTAATCCATTACATCTTTTAGGAAAACAAAGGTAGTTTTAAGGGATTTATATTTGTATTAGTAAAAATTAGAAATAAGCTTTTATTTTAAGTGGGTTTCATTTGATGTTTCTGTGCCTGGAACGGTAAATTCTATAGTTAGATTCATGCTGGACAGAGGTGTTTGTATGTGTGGGGATTGGTAAAGTTCCAGTTGTGTTTCTATTGTGCTTAGAGAGGGCTATGGTATGAAGAATAAATAAAAGGCAAAGCATATGGGTATTGCTTAACAACTGGGGCCTCGTAAGGTAGGGAAGCTTTTAAATTTTAGCTGAATTTGTGGGAAGTTGGAGAAAGGTAGTGAGAGAGAAGGCAGCTCTCACAGCTCTGCTAGACGCAGTTGGTTTAGAAGGCTAGAGGGGGAACATCTCTCTCAGCTTTGCTGGAAGGAAAAACATACCATGGAGTAATGGTTAAGAAAATAAGTACAGTGATCTGAACAGCAGCTAATTGAGGAAGCTAGAGAAATGAAGAGAAGTTTCCAAGACATCTGAGGTTAAAAGTCCTAGAACAGAGCACTGTTTAATGAAGACAGACAGAGCTGAGAAGAAGGTTGAGGCACCAGAATGATACATGAAGTGATTTTCAGGTTTGTGAGATTTTACTACAGCTTGTGGAACAATAAATTAACTATGGAAATCTGTCACCGGATCTCTTTGTGCAAAAGCAGTTAAGACAAAGAAAACATAAAAAAGCATGTGTAAAATATTGGACTGGATTTGCTGTTAAAAGCTTGGGTTAAATCAATCATTTGTAAAACCTGGACATGATTTCGGAATGCAAACCGCAAAGGGAAGGCATTATTAAGAGAAGATTTTAAAGCATGTATTTGGAAGTGGGGTTTGGAAACTCTCATGTGATCATCATCTGGGGGGTTCTGAGGAGAAATCCTCGTCTCCTGGAAGTCATTAATTTGTTGCTTAACATTAAATCATCAACTTGCTGAGTTATTAGCACAATGGTAAGAATTTTTTAAGAATGTTTTAGTTGTCAGCTCTTTACTGCTTTTGGAAGTATCCAGGTAACCTTTCAGCATAATAAACGTAACGTTTCAATATAACTTAGCGTGGAACTTCAAGAGGAATTCATAATCTGTGTTTACATTCCTGTAACATTGTCATTTTGATATGAGGGTTTGGCTCAAGATGCATTTGTCAAACGGTTTTAAGTCAAAGTCCCAATTTCAATTCCCATTACAGAGACCAGATTATTTTCAGCCTGGTTATACTTTTTCATCACAAAATAATCTGCTAAATTATTCTGCGACTCGAGTAGTTTCAGCTGGATATTAATCGAATGGCAACTATTAACCCTAATATTCTCTTGTGAAGAATAATGTGTGAGGAATCACCTATGACGCACCCTGATGTGCCTCTATGGCAATATACATTGCAATGTAGAACCAAGTACATTCCAGTTTAGATCTCTTGTCCGCATTGACTGAGCTGGTCTCAAGGTGGCTGAAGTGCCTCAATTGGTTTCAATGTGCTGGGGAGTGGGGGTTGGAATCAGCAGGGGTGGCCATTCCTGACCCCCTATTTCTGGACAAATGAATGTCCCTCATAATGTTTAGGTTGAAAAGTGACCTCACGGGCAAAGTACTAGAGGACTGTTTGTACTGAGGGCATGGTGCCAAGTCAACAGAAGGAAAGGGGAAATGCTCCTTGGAGACCAAAACTCCGATTCAAAGCAAAATACTGAGGAGAAAATTAGTAAGTTAATTCGATATACACATATTAATCTGTAAACTTTGCATTCCTATTGCTACCTCAGCTTTTGATTCTAATGGTTTAAGTTTTGAGTGAAGCCACAAACTCTGGGCTTGATTTGAGAGAATTTGTTGATTGATGCAGAAAATTTAATGTTACTTTCCTCATTAAATAGTCTGCACAAATTTCATTTGCCCCCCAGTCTGCTCTTGAGTTCTCATCCCGCCTATCATCAATTTTCCCCCTCTTTCTTGTTCCTTTGAAAGAGACAGAGAAAAAGAGTTGCGAGCATTGCTACTGGACATAGAGTACCTTAACCTCAGCTGCATTCTCAAATTCCTACAATAGCACAAGTGTAAACAAACAGTTCCATTACATAATGTAGAGTAAAGTAGGATAGATGTGCCTTGAGTAATAATTATTAACTCTGTGACAAAAGGACATGAAGCTGGGAGGGTTTATATTACCCAACTTGGGGGGGGGGGGGGGGGTTAAAATTGTATCAAGTGCTATCAGTGGTGTTAAGCATGAAAATTACAACAAATCCCAGAGAGAACGATTCATTTTACAATTGAACCCAAAAATCCCCACTGAACAGACAAGGATTATTTTGATGTTAATGTGGCTATTCAATGGCTCTAGCAGAATTGAATTGGATGAGAATACCCTCAGTCCTTCCTTGGCACTAAAAGTAATAAGGATTTCGCAGGAGGTTTGGTCAATGTGAACATAATAGACGTACGGCCATTTGAATGATAGCACTTAGCAAAAAAGCAATCAGCCATGGGTTAATAAAAATCCCAAATGACTAAAAATCTCTGTGAGGAAATCAGCTCCATTCTGTCTGGATTTACCTGACACCAAGAAGATGAGAAAAGAGATTCAATTGTCTTCAAAGCACTGGAAACTAAAATGGTCCGGAGTTACAGTGGGAGACCATTCCATGAAGGTTTGCTCCAGTAGTAAAATCAAGAACATGGTAAAAATAATCTACACTGCCAGATTAATACATACAGAATTTATTGTATATGTGGACAGCCTGATCGTAAATGTTGAGGAAATGAAGCATAACATGACTTTCAACTGAAAAGTGAGGAACAAAGTCAGTCAGAAAAACCTTTCATTTGAAACAGGAACATTTGCCAGGATATGCGACACAGACTGTGAGATGATAAGTAAAAATAACTTGTGTGGAGAGGCTGGCATTGTTTTAGTGAGTGCTGTGCGGAAACATGTGGGAGGCTGATCTGTGTATTTCAGAATGGCTCGCAAAGTCACATATGTAACCACCACATTGTATAAACTCATCTGTGTATTTTCTTGGCATCAGGGGTGGGTGTTGGTTGGGATGGAGATTGTAGTGGAAATGTGGAGGGGTCTGGTGGGGCAAAAATGAAGCTGAGCACAGGGACCTACTAACTCCACGTCTGCCGCTGATTTAAATCCTTTCATCAAGTTACTGTCACAGTACCAAAATGACGCTTATCAAGTCACAAATGACATCCTATATGACCATGAGAAAGGCAAACAATTCTTCCCTGTCCTTCTAAACCTGTCTGAAACGTTTGAAAAAGTTAACTATGGCCTCCACTAACTTCTCTTTACCATTGTCCAGCTGAGTGGGACTGCACTGAGTGGGGCTGTTTAGCACAGGGCTAAATCGCTGGCTTTGAAAGGAGACAAAGGCAGGCCAGCAGCACGGTTCGATTCCCGTGACAGCCTCCCCGAACAGGCACCGGAATGTGGCGACTAGTGGCTTTTCACAGTAACTTCATTTGAAGCCTACTTGTGACAATAAGCGATTTTCATTTCATTTCACTTGCCTGGTCCCATTCTTATCCATCCAACCATAACCAAAAAATCACCTGCAATGGCTTCCCTTGTGTAAGCTGCAACTCAGTTGGTAGCACACTGCCTTATAAGTCAGAAGCTTATAGATTAGACTGCCACTCCAGGACTTGAGCACAAAAGTGAAGATAGACACTTGAGTGCAATAAGTGAGGGAATGCTGCAATAGTGGGAATACTGGGCAAAATCTAATGGCCGCGGTGTGCCCGACTCGGGACACGACCGGTAAACCTCACAAGAGGCCTCTCGCTATGCCTCACAAGATCTAAGGAATCCCTCAATGGGAGGAACCTAAATTTGCATATTTAAGTGTTAGGCACACTTGAATATGCTCTCACCGGACCTAATCAGTGCCCGGGATCGAATGCCCTCGCTGAGGAGACCCCAGCCGAGCACCACTGGTATCCACAAGCGGGGACCAGGTGGAATGGCACTTTGGGAGGTGGGGGGGGGGGGGGGGGGGGGAAAGGTGACTGGAGGCCCCCGGATGGTTGGCCTCTGAGCAGGTGGCACCCTGACATGGCTGGTGCCACCCAGGCAGTTTGGCACTACCACACAGGCACTGTACCAGTGACACCCTGGCAGTTCCATCTGGGTGCCTATCTGACACTGCCAGAGTGCCGAGGTGGCACTCTCTGGCTGGCAGGAGCATTGCCAGGGTGCCAGGCTGGCAGTGCCATGGTGCCTAGGTGGCATTTTGCACGTTCTGGGGATCAGGCCCAGAGGTGCCCTGTGCTTATGAGGTGGGGTACTCGAGTTGGGGGATGAAGAGGTCGGGCGCCACTTTTAAGTAGCACCCTGATCTCTTCCTGCATTGACTAGCAGAGCTCCTCAGTGGGGGAAATGAAGGTAAGTGCGGCCTTGGCAGGGCATCCCCTGCCAAGGCCATAAAAAATATGAGTCCCTAAACGTGCCCACAATGGGACTTTTTTTTTCATTAAATCGCACCTGTCTTTTGGCTAAAATGTTAATCCAAGGCCCTGTCTGCCCTCTCAGGTGTATGTAAAAACTCTCATGGCACTATTTTGAAGAGTGGGGGTGATATCCTTGGTGTCCTGAGCAATATTTATTCTTCAATCATTACGATAAGTAAAGATTATCTAGCCATTAGAGACTGTTGTTTGTGGAAGCTTGCTGTGGGAAAATTGGCTGCTGTGTTTCCTACATTAAGACAGTGATGATGCTTCAAAAGCTACTTAATTGGCCATAAAGTGTTTTAAGATGCCTTGTATACAGAAAAGGGGCAATATAAATGCGAGTCACTCTTTTTACTTCCCTCTTCTGCGCTGGGTGTATGTCTGGTGTCTATCAAGGATTATTCTGTCACCCTCCTGTTTCTCACCTGCATGCTGCCCCATGTGACATCATCCGGAAACACAACATCACTTTCCACATGTGTGCTACCTGCGCTTCTTTAATTCTGGCCTCTCATGAATCGTTCTACGTTTAGCAGCTGTGCCTTAAATTGCCACGGCTATACCCCTAGTATTTCCTCCATAATCCCTCCATGTATCAACGTATCTTTCCTTTTAAGAGAATCATTGAAACCTATTTCTGGCCAAGTTTATGGCCATCTGCTCTAAACCTACTTATGTGGTTTTGTGTTTAATTTTGTTTGATAACACTCCTAGGAAGCGCCTTGGGATGTTTTACAATATTTTAATAAAACTGTATAAATATGAGTCGTTGCTGAACATTGATGGTAACCCTGTATTCCAGCTGGTGAATATATGTGTGAAGGTATATTACCGAATTTTTACAAGGATCAAGATTTGCAAGTTGCAGCTTCAATATATCTGCATTCCCTGGCATAACTATGAAGTGGCTGGAGCACCAGGAATTCTTATGATTTCAGATTCCAGACATTATCTTGTCGATAATTATTAAGAGACCTGTAAAAAATATGCCTTGGCAAGGAGTAAGCCAATCCCATCAAGTCCATTAGTCTGCAGATAATTTAGACATGAAAAATGGGTTTTCTCAGCAACCTATCAAACAAATGTACAACAGAACAAATTCCCTTTACTGCAAATAAAAAGCATCTGCTCTGCAGCCCTGATTTTTTCCTAACCACTGGCCTCCCATCTGCTGAACTTGGCAAGATCATTAATTTGCCTAATTTAACAAAGTGCTGTTGTATTCTTGCATGTAGGAGTGTTCTAGCAGCTGATGGGTGGGGAATGAAGGATACACCATCTCTTAGAGTACACTAGAAGGAACACAAGACTTGGAGGGAGCACTCAACAAGCACTTGTGGAGTCAATATTAATATAGAGACCCATGCTGCAAAACTCAGTTGTTTAGTATATGTATTTTCAATGCTATGAGTGCTGTTTTGGTGACACTAACACAGGTGCAGTGAGCTCCGGCTCATACCCTTTCTTACCTTACACAGCTGAACAATCGTTCAGCATCAAGAAGGGGCTCCCAATTGCGCATTTAAAGGAATCATCAATTGTTTTTAGGTTACTTCCCAATTAGTTTCTACTGCCTGATGAGATTGGAGAAGCGTTTGGTGGTTTGTACTGCTATTTAAAGTGAAGTCTACAGGGAGTCGTCTGGCATATGATGAAGGACTTGGCCCTGACTTCAAGGGTTATCCATTTACTTCCAGATATGGATGTAATTGTTCCTATCCCCCTTGGTTTGTAACATGACTGGGAGAA
Source organism: Scyliorhinus torazame (assembly GCF_047496885.1). NCBI lineage: Eukaryota > Metazoa > Chordata > Chondrichthyes > Carcharhiniformes > Scyliorhinidae > Scyliorhinus > Scyliorhinus torazame. The sequence goes on along the minus strand of NC_092707.1, from coordinate 333,968,913 downwards.
TGACAGGAGCCAACAGAGAGAAGAAGGTGCTTGAAGAGGATGAATGAGGACTGGAGTAGGGCTCTCACCTGAAGACTATACCTGCTCCGCATCGTCAGGGAACAATTCTTCAACCTCAACCTCAGTGAGGAACAGTGTCTCACCTCTCCCCTTTATGAAGGAGTAATTCACTGAAATTTGCCACCTTTCTCATTCGTAATTGCAATGGCATTGGTTTGGAACATTTTGCAGGTGACCGTGGCCATGAACACCTATCCATCCCGCTTCTTCCAGGCTTCAGCAGGCAATATTAACAAAATCTCCCAGTTTACCATTCACCTTTGCATCAGGGAGGTCACTGAGGCTCTGTCTGCAAAGAGAACTGGATACATTTCATTGTCTCTTGCCAGAGAACAACAGGCCGAGTATGCACATTGCTTTGCCAGGATTGCAGGTTTTCCCATTACGCAGAGTGCCATTACCGGTGTTGCACGATTCTATGCAGGCTTTGCATGTAATTTCTAAGATGTACCGCAAACATGTTCTCAATGTCCAGTTTTTGTGCAACCATGATCAATGCGCAATTCAGGTCAATAGTTATTTTCTTGCCAAGAGTCATTCTATGGCAGTCCGTTCTCCCCGTGTCTGCATGGGGTCTGTTGCCAATCCGCACCAGAGTCACCAATAATGTTGCCAATTAATAATGATGCACTTTAGAGTCGCCAAGTATCGATCAAAGGACCACACAACCAGTTAGTCAGTTCAAGTTCAAAGATGGTTTATTTACACACAAGGATTACTTCGACATGCAACACAAAACACTACAAGTTAAACTACACCTAACAACTACAATAACTTATACTTAACTTCAGGGCAACCAGCTCTATGCAGATGGACAAGGCCTTTGTCCGGATCTTGCGTGGCTGGGTGGAAGAAGTGGCTCTGTTTCTGCTGGGCTCACCCGTCTGGTAGCGATCGTTGGTCTTGAACTTGTCTGTCTGGTCGTTATGCTGCACTTGGGTTGGCATAAGCCGGATCCAAGAGAGACCAAGCACATGGCTGTGTCTCTTCTTATCCTTCTGGGATTTCACGCTCTTTGGGGCGGTCCTTAACTTGGACCCAATAATTCGACAGGCTTTGATCACTGCCTTCGATTTTGGCCAATAAAGGGGCGGGTGCCTTGCTGGCTGGGTGTGTCCTTAGCGGTTATTGACCTTGGCTGTTTGGGCTCCCTGAGTAAAGGGAGTGGTGCCGATCAGTCTGTGGCTGTATCGGTTTCTTGAGTGCAGTCCTATTGTTCTGGGGAAATGGGCCATTAGAATGCAAACGAGCGGGGGTTTTGATCGCGTCTAGTTATCTGGGTTGCAAATACACACACAAGCTCTGAGTCTGTCTGAGTCCTGGGTTGGCCATAATTCCCATGGTCCTTTGCAGGTGGCCATCTGAGATGGCTACAGTTTCCTCTGGGTGCTCCAGTTCCCCCCCAAAGATGTGCAGGTTAAGTGGATTGGCCATGCTAAATTGCCCTCGTGTCCAAAAAGGTTAGGTGGGGTTACTGGGTTATGGGAATAGGGTGGAGGTGTGGCCGTAAATAAGGTGCACTTTCCAAGGTCCGGTGCAGATTCAATGGGCCGAATGGCCTCCTTCTACACTGTAAATTCTATGATTCTATGATCTGCACTTGAGCCATGAGGGAAAACCAGAGGATTGCTAATGGATTATAAGAGATATCCACTGACTAGCTGGCTTAGGACTCAGCACACTCATGCAACTTGGACAGAATGAGAGCCATGCTGCGACATGAAATATGATCGAGTGGATAATTGAGGTGTTGGACCGCTCTGGAGGAACCCTGAAGAGCTTGCAGGAGCAAAGCCATGATTCATCATGGTCTGCCATTTTTTCAGTACCGCTCCATCATAACAGCACAGCCCTTGCCACTTTGTTTATAACAAACAGCTAAGGAGTAGGAAGAAGAGGAGAAAGAAGGGGCATTGGAGGAAGGGAGGAGGCAACCAACATCATGGGCTGGATTTTGCGCCAACGGGATGGTCTGTTTTGACGGCAGCCCAGGGGTTTCCCGACGGCGTGGTGCTGCCCCACAATGGGAAACCCCATTGACCAGCCGGCGAAAGGGAGCATCCCGCCGGTGTGCTGAACCAGAAATCTGGCGTGGCGGGACGGAGAATCCAGCCCCTTCTTTCTGGCTTGGTGACCATAATTGACTCATCTGCCTACTGTACCAGTGGACGTAACCCAACTCCCCATTTGCCAACTGTTCCACATCTCACCTTCCCTTTGTTACTGACCATCATAGTATCCTCTTGGCCACAATGCTGAAATAAATGGAAATGAAAAACAAATGTTCAAACCAACTTTATTCATTAAATATTTCATGCAAAACTTAACTAATCATCCTCTGCATTCCCTTGGAGCCTATATTCCATCTCCTTTTCCGAATGCACCGACACAGTGCTACTCCAGTTGGCACAGCATAGCTGGTGGAATGCTGCTGACTCTCAGTTGTAGGAACTCATAGATTATCGTAGAATTTACAGTGCAGAAGGAGGCCATTCAGCCCATCGAGTCCGCACCGGCTCTTGGAAAGAGCACCCTACCCAAGCCCACACACCCACCCTATCCCCCATAACCCAGTAACCTCACCCAACACTAAGGGCAATTTTGGACACTAAGGGCAATTCAGCATGGCCAATCCACCTAACTTGCACATCTTTGGACTGTGGGAGGAAACCAGAGCACCCGGAGGAAACCCACGCAGACACGGGGAGAACGTGTAGACTCCGCACAGACAGTGACCCAAGCCGGGAATCGAACCTGGGACTCTGGAGCTGTGAAGCAATTGTGCTAACCACTATGCTACTGTGCTGCCATAGAGATACTGCCACTCCACTGTGATGACACCTCAACAATCCTAGCAATATGTTGGAGGACAGGTTGCTAAAGTGCGGTGAGACCCTGAAAGCCCCTTGCATCCTGATATCCACAGCTAAAATTGCAATCATTTGAACTTGCCTGAGAATAAGCCGTACTTGCATTATTTCAGTCTGCGCTTCCACTGGAACAGTCAGTCGCTGGGTGACTTGTGCTGCAATGATAGTTGACACATTAGCCATCAAGCATTTATTCATAATTGGGTCTGCAAGTGTCTCATGGATTTGGCTTACAGGTACTGGTGTCAGTAAAATTGACAACAGGTGAATTGGCTCCAGCCAGTCTACTATAAAGTACTGATACTAACTCAGCAACTGGGTGTTGCTACTGGATTACCAGTTCAACATCATTTCTAATAGACTCCAGCTCGGATGAGATCAAAAACGTTTCTAAAAGTTCAGGCAAGTTCAATCTTGAAGAAGAGTGACATGGACTCAAAACGTTAACTCTGTTTCTCAGAATTTTCTGTTTTTACATCATGACTGTCCTAGCATATTATCTTTGTGATCTGAAATTTCCTGTGTGACGGTAGAATTTCCATGAAAAAAAAATAGTGCTATAATAGTTTCAATGCAACTAGAAGAGCTGCTCTTGTGGTAAAACGTGTCTGCTAGTCAAGCTTCAGTAGGTGGCATAACTGTTGCAGCTTCCTTGGCAAATACTTTCAGACCTTGTCAAGTCCACCTGTCTGAGTCAGGCTGATTGATGATGGGGACCAAGTGTAGGAGACCCAATGAGAGTCTCCTGTCTGCATTTTCTGGAGGAACGTCCAAAGACAAATTCCTAATTGACCACCTCTCCACTGACTATGCAATTACAGATGGTAGGTGGGCTCTTGATGCTGCTGGCTCAATCAGACAGCCTAAAGCTTTGGAGCCTCGACAACCCCAATAATAAAGGTGGATACTGCTGAGGCAGGCCAGGGATGACGAAGGCACCTCAACTTGAAGCCAATCTTTGGGGGCAGAGGGGACAGGTGGTAAACCCCTTGAAGTGGTAGAGATTTCCCTCTACTTGGATCATTGAAGCCACGGGGAGACATTTGATGCTCATGGCCTCCTCTTTGAGGATTTAGCTTCCAGAACTAGTGGTCCTTAGACTGCCACAGAGAGCACATCTCCATTGCTCTCCATTGAGCCTCCTCATCTCCACCAGTGATAAAATGTTGTCGAGGCCAGGCATTTGCTCCTAATTGGTGCCTTAGTTATGTAGTGCAGTGAGCTGGTCCACATTCCTAACCTGGCACAGGGGAAAATCTATCAAGTGGTGGGAATGCATTAAGAAACCATCCCAATGCAGCTGCCTTGCACTTTCCTGCTACCCCCACACCCCACCCAAAGCCCACCACAGCATGGCTGAGAGCTGACAAAATTCTGCCTAAATTTCTACAATAGAAGCCAACCTACCTTTGTTCCCTTTATATTCCTATTGCTCTTCCAAATCAAAGACTGCCAATGCAGTGCAGTATGATTTGAGCTAAGCTTTATAGCTAGAAGATTACTATGCTTGAAGCCTTGTGCAAAAAGGTCCTGAATTGCAAATGAAAAATTCAATGGAGAAAATATAATGTAAAAACAAAAGTTTAGTGACAGAAAACAACCTTCCAAAAACAAGGCAGTGAGTGCTCCAGGAATGAATAGCTTGAAGGTTGATCAATGCCTGTTTTAAACTGGAAAGCATCATTCAAAGAGATGGCAGGCACTTGAGCACAAGGGACATTTTGGGATGAGTATGGAATACTTTTGAAGCTCATAATGGACTTTTAACATGGCTTCAAAAACTATTCAGAAAATGAAATAATTGATTTTTGAAAGATATTGTTCAAAAATAATTGAATGTATCTACATTATTATAAACGAACAAATAACAATCAATTGCCTCAGTCAGCCGACTCTTTGATGTTCTGTCAGCATTGAGTTTTATGTGACAGTGACAGACGCAGACAGCCTACTCTCTGGTTTGATGTGCTGATCTGAACATCCATAAGCAGCAATGAGTCCTTATCTGTAGTTATTGTTTGTTCTGCTCAGCCTTTTCTTTTTTTCCCTTTGCTAAATGTTATTTATACACTTTGTTGTTTGTGTCACTATTAAAACTGTTACTGTCTTTCTCTTTCCCGATTGAATTCCCGCATGGACCCTATATACCCCATGCTTAGGCCCAAAGGACACAGACCTAAATATTTATGGTGGACACCTGCAGTGACTATTCATTGCCATATCCATCTAAACCACATAAAGCTCTATCAGATATTGCCCTGCTCTGCCAAAACTCCTCACTATTCCAGGATCATCCTAGAAAACAAAGATAACTCCTGATTTCTCTTCTCCACTACAAACTGTCTTCTTAAACCCCTCATCTATGCCTATTCCAGCCTTACTTCCAACAAGTGTGAGGAGCTCATGCACTTATTTATAACTATGACTGAGACCATTTGTTCAACTGGTCCCTGAAACTGTCCAATCTTTTGTTAGCCCACCCAGTGAAACTACTCCTCAGGTTACCCCCTTCCCTAGCATGGGACTCTCATTGGTTGTATATTTTACATCTCAGAGCTATGCAGAAATGACACATCAGTATATGTGTGTATGGTTGTATTCACAATGATTTCTATATTTTCCTCCAAGCCCACACCCAGTCCGAACTAATCAAAAACAGTGAGCATGGAATAGAAGGTTGTGACGAGTGGTGTTCCACAGGGATCTGTGCTGGGGCCTCTGTTGTTTGTAGTATACATAAACGATTTGGAGGAAAATGTAGCTGGTCTGATCAGTAAGTTTGCGGATGACACCAAGGTTGGAGTGGCAGATAATGTTGAGGGTTGTCAGAGGATACAGCAGGACATAGATGGTTGGAGACTTGGGCAGAGAAATGGCAAATAGAGTTTAATCCGGACAAATATGAGGTCATGCATTTTGGTAGGTCTAACATAGACGGGAAATATACCATAAATGACAAAACTCCTAGGAATATAGAAAGTCAGACAGAGCACACTTGACGGGGGCGAGGTTGAGTAGGTTCTTTGGGGTAGAGGACAGATGTGGAAGGTGTTCAGGGAATCCGGCGAACCATGTCCATATGTTTTGGTCATGCCCGGCACTGGAGGGGTTCTGGAGAGGAGTGGCGGGAGCAATATCTCAGGTGGTGAAAGTCCAGGTCAAGCCAAGCTGGGGGCTAGCAATATTTGGAGTAGTGGACGAGCCGGGAGTGCAGGAGGCAAAAGAGGCCGGCATTCTGGCCTTTGCGTCCCTGGTAGCCCAGCGAAGGATCTTGCTAATGTGGAAGGAGGCGAAGACCCCTAGCGTGGAGGCCTGGACAAACGACATGGCTGGGTTCATAAAGTTGGAAAGGATTAAGTTTGCCTTAAGTGGGTCTGCGCAGGGGTTCTACAGGCGGTGGTAACCGTTCGTAGACTACCTCGCCGAGCGTTAGAGGAAGGTCGGTCAGCAGCAGCAGCAACCCTGGGGGGGGGAGGGGGGGGGGGAGGAGAGGGGGGAACGAGAGATTGCTTGAGGGGACGGACGAGCGGGGGATAACATGGAGGGTGGGGCAAACTGGCACAAACGGGCGAGAGCCAGTGTATAAAGCTCTGTAAATATATCATCTTACCATGTATATATCTTGCTCAGGGCGATTATGTGTTATTTTGGTACGGGGGGGTTTATTGTTTGTAAGGGGAAAAAATTGTTTTGTTTTGTTAAAAAACTTTAATAAATATATATTTTTTTTTAAGAAGAAAGTCAGAGAGATCTGGGCGTGCAGGTCCACAGATCTTGCAACACAAGTGGACAAGGGTAGTCAAGAAAGCATACAGAATGCTTGCCTTCAATGGACATGGCATTGAGTATAAAAACTGGCAAGTCATGCTACAGCTGTATAGAACCTTGGTAAGGCCGTACTTGGAATATTGCGCACAATTCTGGTCATCGCACTACCAGAAGGATGTGGAGGCTTTGAAGAGGGTGCAGAGGAGGTTTACCAGGATGTTGCCTGGTCTGGAGGGTGTTAGCTATGTGGAGAGGCTGAATAGACTTGGACTGTTTTCATTTTAGAACGACGGAGGTTGAGGGGTGACCTGATAGAGGTCTACAAGATTATGAGGGGCATGGATAATGGATGGGCAGGCACTCTTTCCCAGGGTGTAGGGGTCAGTCACTAGGGAGCATAGGTTTAAGGTCCGTGGATCAAAGTTTAGAGGAGATGTGCGAGGCAGGTTTTTACACAGAGGGTGGTGGTGAGTGCCTGGAACACGCTGCCAGGGGAGGTTGTGGAAGCAGATATATTAAAGGCGTTCAAAACGCATCTCAACAAATACATGGATAGGATGAGAGGATAGATGAATACAGCACTAGGAAGTGCTGAGGGTTTTGGCTAAGGATGATATCATGACTGGTACAGGCTTGGAGAGCCGTAGGGCCTGTTCCTGTCATGTATTATTCTTTGTACTTTGTTCTTTGATAGTAAACGGCTCATGTAAACAGGCTCACAAAATCAAACACAGGACAATTGAGCACTATGTGCAGAATTTTCCAATCCCACCCACAGTGCGTTTGGTGGCGGGCGGGCAGTCATGGTGAACCTGGCTGCAGCCAAAAAATTGGAAACCGCTGGCGTAAATTTTTTTTTTTTTTAAATAATAATATTTTATTGGGGTATTTGAAAATGTTTATAACGGTAACATAAACAATGACATCAGCATGGTAAAATAAACATTTCCCCCCCCAGCCGAATCTTCACGCAACTCAACCATACAACAATATGCCCGCCCCCCGCCCTCCTTGGAATATGCATCTGCTGACATTTTAATTTTCCCCGAGAAAGTCGACGAACGGCTGCCACCTCCAGCTGAACCCTAACATTGACCCTCTTAAGGCGAACTTTATTTTATCGAGACTGAGAAACCCAGCCATGTCACTAACCCAGGTCTCTACACACGGGGGCTTCGGGTCCCTCCACAGTAACAAGATCCGTTTCCGGGCTACCAGGGGGGGCAAAGGCCAAGACGTCAACCTCTTTCGCCCCCTGAACTCCCAGATCTTCCGACACTCCAAAGATCGCTACCTCCGGACTCGGCACCACCCGTGTTTTTAGCACCGTGGACATTGTCTTAGCAAAACCCTGCCAAAACCCTCCAAGCTTTGGGCATGCCCAAAACATGTGGACATGATTTGCTGGGCTTCCCGCGCACCTCGCACACCTATCCTCTACCCCAAAGAACTTAAGGATGAAGATGGGGAAGCACTGAAAGACAAACAGAAATCTGGGGAGAACTGTCATTTTCACGGTCTGTACCCTCCCCGCCAGTGATAGCGGGAGTATGTCCCATCTTTTAAAGTCCCCTTCCATTTGTTCTATCAACTGGGATAGGTTTAACCTGTGTAGTACCTCCCATTCACGGGCCACCTGGATTCCCAGATATCGAAAGCTCTTCCCTACCATTCTAAGCGGCAGCTCTCCCAGTCTCTTCCCCTGTCCTCTTGCCTGGATCGCAAACATCTCGCTTTTCCCCATTTCAATTTATACCCCAGAAAATTGCCAAATTCCCCCAAGATTCGCATTACTACCCCCATCCCCTCCAGCGGGTCGGAAATGTACAAGAGTAGGTCATCTGCGTAGAACAAGACCCGGTGCTCCACCCCCCCCCCCCCCCCCACCCCGAACTAGCCCTTTCCAGTTCCTACAGGCTCTTAACGCCATGGCCAATGGCTCTATGGCCAGAGCAAACAGTAGCGGGGAGAGTGAGCACCCTTGCCTCGGACCTCAGCCGGTTCGTACGCACACTCGCTACTGGTGCCTAATAGAGCAACCGTACCCAGTCAATAAAGCCCTCACCAAATCCAAACCTTCCCAGCGCCTCCCACAGGTAATTCCACTCCACCCGATCAAAAGCCTTCTCCGCATCCATCGCCAGCACCACCTCCGCCTCCTCTCCATCTGAGGGCATCATAATAACATTGAGCAGCCTTCGAACATTGACCTTATGAGTTGCCTGCCCTTAACAAATTCCGTCTGGTCTTCCCCTATCACCCCCGGGACACAGTCCTCTATCGTTGTGGCCAGTATCTTAGCCAGCAGTTTGGCATCCACATTCAGTAGAGAAATCGGCCTGTATGACCCGCATTGCTCTGGATCCTTCTCCCATTTCAGGATCAATGAAATCGAGGCCTGCAACATTGTTGGGGGGAGGACTCCCTTCTCTCTTGCTTCATTAAATGTCCTCACCAGCAGTGGGCTCAATATCTCTGAAAACCTCTTATAGAATTCCACTGGGTAGCCGAAAGGCCCCGGGGTCTTGCCCTCCAGCCCCTTAATTATTTCCTCAATCTCAATTGGGGCTCCCAGCCCCTCCACCAGATCCTCATCTACCCTCGGGAGCCTCAACTGATCCAGCAACTGCCTCATCCCCTCCACCCCAGCCGGGGGTTCCGACTCATATAATTTACTATAGAAGCCCTTAAATACCTCGTTCACCCGTGCTGGGTCCAGGACAGTATTACCGTCTCTACTCTTTACTTTACCTATCTCCCTGACCACCTCTCTTTTCCTGAGCTGGTGCGTCAATATTCTGCTTACCTTTTCCCCGTACTCATAGATTGCCCCTCTTGCCTTCCTCAATTGTTCCACTGCTTTCCCTGTGGACAACAGCCCAAACTCCACCTGTAAACTCCGCCGCTCCCTCAGTAGCCCCGCGTCCGGGGCCTCCGAGTATCTCCTGTCCACCTGAAGTATTTCCTCAACTAACCTGTCCCTCTCAGCCCATTGCACCTTTTCTCTATAGGCCTGTATCGAGATTAATTCCCCTCTGACTACTGCCTTCAAAGGTTCCCAGACCGTCACTGCAGAAACCTCCCCCGTATCATTTGTTTCCAGGTAGTTCTGGATGGACTTGTTAACCCGCCCACAGATCGCTTCGTCCGCTAGGAACCCCACATCCAGTCTCCACAGCGGGCATTGCCCTCTCTCAACACTAACCCGTAGATTCACCCAGTGCGGGGCATGATCCGACACTGCGATTGCCGAGTACTCAGTGTCCACCACCTTCGGTATTAGCTTCCTGCTCAGAACAAAAATGTCGATGCGAGAGTATACCTTGTGGACATGTGAAAAAAAGGAAAACTCCTTTGTCCTCAGCCGTGCAAACCTCCATGGGTCTACTCCCCCCATCTGTTCCATAAAACCCTTTAATTCCTTTGCCGCAGCCGGCTTCCTCCCTGTCCTGGATTTTGACCTGTCCAATTCCGGATCAATGACTGTATTGAAGTCCCCTCCCATGATCAGGTTATGTGACTCTAAGTCTGGGATCTTACTTAACACCCACCTCATAAATTCCACGTCGTCCCAATTTGGAGCATATATGTTCACAAGTCCCACTCGCACCCCCTCCAGCTTCCCATTCACCATTATGTACCGACCCCCCTTGTCTGACATGATTCTCTCTGCCTCGAATGCCACTCGTTTGCTGATCAAGATCGCTACCCCCCCCTGGTCTTTGAGTCCAGTCCTGAGTGGAACACTTGGCTAACCCACCCCTTCCTCAATCTCATCTGGTCTGTAACCTTCAGGTGTGTCTCTTGTAGCATTGCCACGTCCGCCTTCAGCTCCCTCAAATACGCGAACACACGAGTCCTCCTGACTGGCCCATTCAGTCCTCTCACGTTCCATGTGATCAGCCTGGGCGGGGGGCTTCCAGTTAGGCCAGCCTCGAGCTCACGCCCTCCACTTCCTCGAGTTCCCACTCGGGCAGTCGCTGTTCCCGACCTACCATTTGTCCCCTAGTAACAGTTCCTCCCCTGTCAGCAAAGCAGTTCCCCCCCCCCCACCCACCACCACCCTCCCCCTCCTAGCAACACACGAGAAACTCAATTCCCCAGGTCAAGCTCCAGCATAACACCTACTCAGCCCCCGCTGCGCTTCTGAGAGTCAGCTGACCCATGCTGACTTGATAACTCCCGCCCCGGCACCAAGCAGTCTTTCTCCCTATTGTTCTCTCCCCCTACATGAATAAACATTTTAAAAGCATCACATTCCCCAGTAAACAAACATCAGAAAAAACAGTGAAGAAACAGTCACCTTAGAAAAATAGTCACCCAAAAAGCAGAACCAAATTCAAAGCCCATCCCTCCCTCTAACCAGGTCCCTGCAAGACAGATCAACCTTTAACCATCCACACAGCCCATTATTTCACATAGAGCTACTTAAATTTATACAATCCAGCACCACAAATCGCCGCCACAGTACTTCTCCAAGGCTTCAGTGTCTTTTAATTCGCCTCCAGCTTCATTTCTTTAATAAAGGTCCATACTCCGTCTGGCGTTTCAAAGTAGAAGTCCCGTTCCTCATGTGTGACCCACAGATGGTCTGGGTACAGCTTCCCGAATTTCACCCCCTTCTTAAAGAGGGTCGTCTTTGCTCGATTGAACCCAGCTCGCCTCTTGGCCAAATCCGCTCCCAGGTCCTGATAGACGCGCAACTCACAGTTCTCCCACTTGCTGCTCCGTTCTTTCTTGGCCCACCGTAAAACGTGTTCCTTGTCCATAAAACAGTGAAAATTTACCGCCATGGCCCTCGGCGGCTCGTTCGCTCTGGGCTTCCTCGCGAGGGCTCTGTGCGCTCTGTCCAATTCCAGGGGCCGAAGGAACGCCCCAGGCCCCATCAACTTCTCCAACATGTCCGTCACATAAGCCCTCGCATCCGATCCCTCACTGACTTCAGGGAGGCCAACAATTCTGAGATTCTGCCTCCTGGACCTATTCTCCAGGTCCTCCAGTCTCTCCTGCATTCTTTTCTGGCGGTCGTTCATCATCCCCACCTTGCTTTCCAGCATGGTTATATACTCCTCATGCTCGGATAACCTTTGTTTGACCTCCTGGATCGTTCTCCCGTGGGTTTCCTGATTCTGAACCACTTGATCAATCAAAGCCTTAATCGGGTCCAGCGTGTCCTTCTTCAGCTTGGCGAAGCAATCCTCGAAAATCTTCACCAGCTGCTCCGTTGACCACTGGGGCCCTTGCCCTCCGCCATGCTTTCCCGCGTTACCAGCTCTGCTTGCGTCTTCCTTATAGGACTTTGTCGTCTCACATGGCCACTTCTGGTCCAATTCTCCATACACCGGAGGGGGATTTCTCCTTACTGTCTCACTCTTCACCGATTTATCCCATAAAATCTGGAAAAAACCCAGGGATAAAGGTCCAAAAGTCCGTTACAGGCAGGAGCTATCAAATGTGCGAACTACTCCTTCATGGCCGCCACCGGAAGTGCCGCTGACGTAAAATTCTGTTGCAATTCTCCCAATGGTGGGTTATTGACAGGTCGCCCTTCCCGTTGGCAGTTGGTGCAAATGCCATTTGCATTCATTTCCATCTCATGAATGGTCATCAAAACAGCTGGCTGCCGGAAAACTATCAAGGCTTCCAATCTTGCATCACACCTGTGCGTGCCAGAGGGCCCGGCATGACTCCTAAAGGAGGTGGGGCATTTGGAGGCTGATAGTGCCTGGTAGAGTGTGTGGCCCTGGGGTGCATGAATGAGCTCAAATACAGCAGGATCGCTACCGCCCCCCCTGGTCTTTGAGTCCAGTCCTGAGTGGAACACTTGGCTAACCCACCCCTTCCTCAATCTCATCTGGTCTGTAACCTTCAGGTGTGTCTCTTGTAGCATTGCCACGTCCGCCTTCAGCTCCCTCAAATGCGCGAACACGCGAGTCCTCCTGACTGGCCCATTCAGTCCTCTCACGTTCCATGTGATCAGCCTGGGTGGGGGCCAACCTTCCCATAGTGGCCTCGTGGCACTCATGTCAGAACCACGACATCAGACAGAACATGGAGGGTTTGTGCTCTCTACCCTGATGAGTGTCTGCAACTCTCTGCCTGTTGTCCTGCTGCCTCCTTTTGTATCCCCACCAGTGAGCTGGCAGATGCTTCCAGAGACTCCTCATCTGTCTGGGACTGAACTGGTCTCCAGCAGCTCTCCGAGTGCTGGAGACCTAGGTTGTCTACCTCTGACTGTAGTGGGGATGTGTCTGTGAGGTGTCCTCCAGAAAGTGACTCCGATTCTAACCTTGAAGTATGCCCCAACAAGGTGTCTCTGCACTGGTGGAGGGTGCGGGTGAGTGCTGTGATGGTTCTTCACGTGGCCCCTCATCCTCAGGCGTGGGGCTCGGAGAGCAACTGGGCCGATTAGCTGGTACTCTCAAAAGACACAAGAATAGTGGAAGAGCTGAAGCTAATTCGAAGTATATTGCACTCACTATGAATTACAGGAGTGGGTGAAGTGATGGAGCTGAGATCCATACTACGTTGCTGCGGGAGACCAAGCTGTGCCACCACAGGAGCAATTCCTGTCCTCACCAGCGAGTTCTGCAGCATACTCCTCGAACTCACTGAGGGCGATGATATCTGCTGTCACTGCCCGGGTTTGGGCTCGCTCTCATGTGTTATGCGCATGTTTGGCCTAAAAGGGGACAAAAGAAAGAGATGTAATGAGAGAGGATGGAGCAGATGTTGGGTGAAATGCCATGTCCCGTGTGTCTGGTGAGCCCTCCCCCAAAGGGACAGATTTAAGCAAAAAGACAGATGGCATGGTGGTGATGTGAAAGTCCTTTTGAGAGAATGAGTGTTGATATGTGCCTCTACCCCCCCCCCCCTCCCCCCCGCCCCCGGCCAATGCATGTGTGAGATTCACGATGATAGTGGTCATTTGAGCACATGATGCCATGCTGAGAGTTTGATTGTGGATGGGATTGAGAGAGGACTCACCCTGGTGGAGCGGATGAGATCATTCATCTGCTACCACTGGATGGCTATTAATTGGTGGGTGATAGCTGCACTGACTCCTGGGCCATGACCTTTCAGGTCGGAGAGGTGGGTTGGTTTATTTCTTTGAGCTGACCCTGGGTAGAGGACACGCTGATAGGCCCACACTCACCAAATGAAGGCCTCAAGGGCCCTGGTGCTGAAAACCGATGTTGTCTTCTTCTTGAGACTACTAGCCTTTTGCCTCTGCGTTCCGACCATGTTGGAGGGCCTGGTGAAGGCAGATGGGCTGGAGAAGGTGATATGAGTGTGCTGGACTGGTATTTGAATGTGGCGCCGGGACCTTCAAACTCATCAGCTGATGGCGAGTGGACAAATCAGCTGCCGGCCCATCAGGAGAGCCAGGGGAACTCACTTGTGCATAATTAGTGAGGTTCCTAGCGCTGAATCTGGTGCTCACCATCCTGGCCAGTGGAACAGATGCCACAATGACCATGCTTAGTCTCAAAATGGGACAATTCCACCCTACATGTTTCCCCATTGTCAAGTCAGAAATCCTGCCATAGCGCTGGAACAGCTCCTGTCAAAGTCCTATATGACAAGCAACATTGTAACCGATCCTTCTTCATCCTTCTCAACTTATGCAGATTTTGACACAATAGACCATACAATCCTCCTCCAACATCTCTCCTCCATTAATTAGCTGGCTGAGAATGCGCTTACCTGGTTCAAGTCTTATCTATCTAGTTGTATCCAGAGAATCACCTACAATGGCTTCTCTTCCTGCTTCCACATCATTACCTCTGGACTATCTTTCCTACTTCATATCTATAAGATGTCACTTGGTGACATTGTGCAAAAGCACATTGGGTTCTACGTGTCTGCTGATGTCACTCAGCTCTACCATGCTCCAATATCTCTCAGCATTCTCCACTTTCTCTGATTTCTCATAGTGCTTGTCCTACATCTGGTAACGGATGTGTTGAAATTTCCTCCCATTTAATATTGGGAAGGTCAAAGTTATTTGTCTTCAAATTCCATCACAAATTCCACCCCCTGACCACCAATTCCATCCCTTGCCCCCATCCATTGTCTGAGACTGAACTAGACCTTCTACGATCTTGATGCCCTATTTGACCCTGGAATGAGATTTTGACCCTATGTTTTCTCCATTATTAAGACCACCTTCCTCCTGCTCTGTATTGCCACCCATCTATATCCTCCCTCAGCTGCTGAAACCCTCATCAATATATTTGTTACCTCTAGGCTCAACGATTCCAATGCTATCCTGGCTGGCCTCCCACCTTGCACCCTCCATAACACTGAGGTCATTCAAACCTCTTCTGTCCATATCATAACTCACATCGTCCTGTCCAATCATCCCTGTGTTTGCTGGGTTACATTGGTTCTTGATCTGGCAGTGCATCAATTTTAAAATTCTCATCCCTGTCTTCAAATTCCTCCATGGACCCGTCACTTCTTCTCTCCATAACCTCCTCTGGCGCACAACCCTCCGAGATCTCTGTGCTCCAGCAAATCTTATATATTGTGGATCTCCAATTTTCATTACCTTACCATTGATATCCATGCCTTCATCTGTCTGAGCCTTAAGATGTGAAATTCCCTCCCTAAACCTCTCCACATCTCCGCCTTTAAGATGATCACCAAAACCTACCTCTTACATTACACTTTTTGTCTCCTTTCCTAATGGACACAATTTAACTGGAAAAATAGCTATGTCCGCTTTTGGGCGCATTTAGCGGGGTGTTTCTCAGCGCCTGCAGCCCGAGGAACACCTCGCTGTTCAACGGCACTTTGCCTTTATTCTGGCCTCGAGGAGTCTGTCTCTGCCGAGTACACATACGATCATTTCCGGCTGGCGAGCCCAACAGGAAGGGCTCCCTGCAGATCGGGGCGCTATTTTTTCTGTCTGCCCTGACCCTTCCCTCCCCCCGCTTGTGACCACATTCCATCCTCGGGGTGGCCCCAGTGAACACGCCCTCGCCCCCATCCACCTGGTGGCACTCCCAGGGTGCCAGGCTGTCAGTGCCTGGGTGCTAGACGGAGTGCCGGGGTGCCACCATGCCCTGTCCCCGACCAATCAGGGGTCTCTAATGATTTTTGAGACCATTCCCCACCCCCACCCCCAAGTGCCATTACTACTGGTTCCCACGTGTGAAAAACAGTATTTTTAAAAATATATATATTTATTAAAGTTTTTTAACACAATTTTTCTCCCTTACAAACAATAACCCCCCCCCTCCCCCAATACCAAAAAAAACGAGAAATCGCGCAGAGCAAGATATATACATGGCAAAATGATATATTTACACAGCTTTGTACACTGGTCCTCACCCGTACGTGCCAGTTTCCCCAGCCCTTCATGTTATCTCTTGCTCATCCACCCTCCCAGGACGTCCCCTCCACCCCGCCCCCCCCCCCCCCCCCCCCCCCCCCCCCCAAGGTTGCTGCTGCTGCTGACCAACCTTCCTCTAACGCTCCACGAGATAGTCTAGGAACGGTTGCCACCGCCTGTAGAACCCCTGCGCAGACCCTCTCAGGGCGAACTTAATCCTCTCCAACTTTATGAACCCAGCCATATCATTTATCCAGGCCTCCAGGCTGGGGGGATTGGCCTCCTTCCACATTAGCAAGATCCTTCGCCGGGCTACTAGGGACGCAAAGGCCAGAATGCTGGCCTCTTTCGCCTCCTGCACTCCCGGTTCATCCACTACTCCAAATATTGCTAGCCCCCAGCTTGGCTTGACCCGGACTTTCACCAACTGAGATATTGCTCCCGCCACTCCTCTCCAGAACCCCTCCAGTGCCGGGCATGACCAAAACATATGGACATGGTTCGCCGGGCTCCCTGAGCACCTTCCACATCTGTCCTCTACCCCAAAGAACCATCTCAACCTCGCCCCCATCAAGTGCGCTCTGTGGACCACCTTAAATGGTATCAGGCTGCGCCTGGCACACGAGGAGGAGGAATTAACCCTACCTAGGGCATCAGCCCACAGACCTTCCTCGATCTCCTCCCCCAGCGCCTCCTCCCATTTACCCTTCAACTCTTCTACCAGCGCTTCCCCCTCTTCTTTCAACTCCTGGTGTATTTCCGACACCTTGCCCTCCCCGACCCATACACCCGAGATCACCCTATCTTGAACTTCTTGTGCCGGGAGCAACGGGAACTCCCTCACCTGTCGCCTCACAAAAGCCCTCACCTGCATATATCTGAAGACATTTCCTGGGGGTAACTCGAACTTCTCCTCCAGTGCCCCTAGGCTCGTAAACGTCCCGTCGATGAACAGGTCCCCCATTCTTCCAATCCCCGCCCGATGCCAACTCTGGAACCCCCCCGTCCATCTTCCCCGGGACAAACCGGTGGTTACCCCTGATCGGGGACCACACCGATGCTCCCATTGCACCCCGGTGCCGTCTCCACTGGCCCCAGATCCTTAGCGTTGTCGCCACCACCGGGCTCGTGGTATACTTTGTCGGCGAGTGCGGCAGCGGTGCCGTCACCAACGCCCCCAGGCTCGTTCCTTTACAGGACGCCATCCCCATCCTCTTCCATGCCGCCCCCTCTCCCTCCATAACCCACTTGCGGATCATCGCCACATTTGCTGCCCAGTAGTAGCTCCCCAGGTTTGGCAGCGCCAACCCTCCTCGGTCCCTACTGCGTTCCAGGAACCCTCTCCTTACTCTCGGAGTCTTATTCGCCCACAAAAACCCCATAATACTCCTGCCTACTCTCTTAAAAAAGGCCTTAGTGATTGAAAAACAGTATGAAACAGCACCCTGACGAGGTCTCCCAGTCACGGTCGTTAGGTCTTGGGGGCGGGTACCGGGAAAAACCTGCAAACGCATATTTAAATGAGGCTAATGGCTCATTTAAATATGCAGTCTGGGAGAATCCGTTAAATCTCTCGAGGTGTTTGAGCGTCGCTGTAGATGGGAATTTAGTGTGAGGATTAGTTGCCCGCTTAGAGCATTCATTAATATCTAGTTGCTATTAAAGAAAAGGCACTTGCTAAAAGCATTATGGGAATGCTTGGCTATATTTTCTAACTGCTTCTGTACAAAACATGGAAGGTCGAATAATGTAAACAAATACTGATGCTGTGCAGCTGAACTCTTATTCTGCTGACAAGTTGCTGTAGAATTGTTTTAGCAAGAGACAGAACAACATAGATAACTGCATGAAGAACATTTCTCAAGGTTTGTTTAATGTAAACATGGCTAGCCAGCAGTTGTTTTTGTCCTCGATGCTGTTTATTTCATGGTATAAAGGTGTGCTCTTAAACTTGTAAGGCAGGGTGTTTGGAGCAGTCTCCGACCATTGCAACTCCTCCACGATATTGTGTCAAAATAAATGACCTGAAACAAAGCTGGAAGCCTCGGACTATTATTATTTCCACGACAGTCGCAAATCTCATGAGAGGTTCAATGGTCTCGTCCTGATACCAAGTTGGGCATGACGAGACCATTAAATATCTCCCTACGTGGCTCAGTTTTGTTAGCTACCTCTCCTGTGCCTTGCGACGTTTTACTACATTAAAAGTGCGATATGATTATAATTTCAAACAAATATACTCCAGCGTGGAAATTCCAGGGACATAGTAGTGATAAAGTTGAAAGGAATCTCGAGCTAAGTTGGGATCTTGGACTAAGATACATTTTGACTAAAAACCTTGAGGAAGGGTGGATGCAATTAGAAAGTTGATATTGAGACAAAGTTCTGGTGCAGCAGCAGAATATAACATCTGCTGCCATTGCTGCTCCTTAAAGAGACTATCGTGGCACTACAAATCACACTTGCAATCAGCAGCCACAGCAGAGATTGCAAAAAGGATAGAGTTAAGGGGCGAAATTCTCCGTTATCGGCAGAAAGTCCGCCAATCGGCGCAAAAAACGGCGCAAATCCGACTTGCGTCACGTCGGAAAAATGGGTCGAAAGTCTCCGGCCCGAAATGGGCTAGCAGCGACGTAACGGGATCCGCGCTTGCGCAGTGGTTCACGCCGTGCAGCGTCATACGCGCCGCACGGCGTGACGGCTCATAAGGCCGCGCTGCTCCCCCGCACCCGACCGGAACACCCGACCGCAACACCTGACTGGATGGCTGGCCGCCGCTCAGCCCCGAGGTTCGAGTCACGGGATGTGGAGGCGCTCCTGGACGCGGTGGAGCAGAGGAGGGACGCCCTGTATCCAGGGCACAGCCGCACAGCTGCCCCACGCCACAGCCGGCGTCTGTGGAGGGAAGTGGCAGAGGCCGTCACCGCTGTGGCCCTGACACCACGGACAGGCACCCAGTGCCACAAGAAGGTGAACGACCTCGTCAGAGTAGGCAGGGTGAGCCTCCCCCATATCCCCCCCTCCCCCATATCCCCCCCTCCCCCATTTCCCCCCCTCCCCCATATCCCCCCCATATCCCCCCATATCCCCCCTCCCCATTTCCCCCCCTCCCCATATCCCCCCTCCCCATATCCCCCCTCCCCCATATTCCCCATATCCCCCCTCCCCCATATCCCCCCTCGCCCATATCCCCCCTCCCCCATATCCCCCCTCGCCCATATCCCCCCTCCCCATATCCCCCCTCCCCCATATCCCCCATATCCCCCCTCCCCCATATCCCCCCTTCCCCCATATCCCCCCTCCCCCATATCCCCCCTCCCCCATATCCCCCATATCCCCCTCCCCATATCCCCCATATCCCCCATATCCCCCCTCCCCATATCCCCCCTTCCCCCATATCCCCCCTCCCCATATCCCCCCCTCCCCATATCCCCCCTCCCCATATCCCCCTCCCCCATATCCCCCCTCCCCCATATCCCCCCTCCCCATATCCCCCCTCCCCCATATCCCCCCTCCCCCATATCCCCCCTTCCCCCATATCCCCCCTCCCCAATATCCCCCCTCCCCTATATCCCCTATATCCCCCCTCCCCCATATCCCCCCTTCCCCCATATCCCCCTCCCCATATCCCCCCTCCCCCATATCTCCCATATCCCCCCTCCCCATATCCCTCCCTCCCCCATATCCCCCCCTCCCCCATATCCCCCATATCCCCCCTCCCCATATCCCCCATATCCCCCCTCCCCCATATCCCCCATATCCCCCCTCCCCCATATCCCCAAGTGAATCCAGCCCTAACCTTAACCTCTGCAATGCACGCGCAACCGATGGCGTGCATTCATATACCTGCCTAACAGTGTTGCCTTTTACTCCTGCCACAACCCCCCCCCCCACAGGATAAGCGCGCACACAACAATAGGGAGCATGTGAGGACTGGAGGAGGCCCCGCTGATGAGAGGCCACTGACCGAACACGAGGAAAGGGCCCTGGAACTGGCTGGCAGACCTGACTACCGGGAGGTTGCTGATGCAGAGGTCGGGGGCGTAGTAGCAAGTGAGCCACCGACAGCCCGTCCCCATATCCCCCCTCCCCTATATCCCCCTCCCCCCATATCAATTGATCACTGCCTGATGTCTAACCATGCATGCTTCATTGTGTATCGCAGGACCAAACGTCCAGGCACCCATCCCCGCAGATGCAGACCGCCCGCAGGATGCCCCTCGGAGGCCACGGGAGACGGAGAGACACGAACCCTCCAGCATGCGACGCCCGCAGGATGCCCCTCGGAGGCCACAGGAGACGGAGAGACCCGGACTCTCCAGCATGTGACGCCCGCAGGATGCCCCTCGCACACCACGGGAGATGGAGAGACCCGCACCCTCCAGCATGCGACGCCCGCAGGATGCCCCTCGCACACCACGGGAGACGGAGAGACCCGCACCCTCCAGCATGCGACGCCCGCAGGATGCCCCTCGCACACCACGGGAGACGGAGAGACCTGGAGCAACAGGGAGACGACACCCCCGTCACCATCGCAGAAACACTCACCTCGGTTGGGCACTTTAGTGATGAGGCGTCTGGTACACTCACTGGTGCACACAACACAGCCGTCCCGGTACAGCAGGTGGAGGTAGGAGCAGCAGAGGGGCCGGGCGGTCGGAGGGCAGCCCAGCCCAAGCGAACATCTGCCGCCCAGATGGATCCCGGGTTCCTGGAGTTACCACACCCACACATAGATCCGATGCAACCACCGACCCGGAGACGAGCG
Organism: Scyliorhinus torazame; assembly: GCF_047496885.1. Classification (NCBI taxonomy): domain Eukaryota; kingdom Metazoa; phylum Chordata; class Chondrichthyes; order Carcharhiniformes; family Scyliorhinidae; genus Scyliorhinus; species Scyliorhinus torazame. Next base: position 333,948,107 of record NC_092707.1, on the reverse strand, counting down.
AAGAGGGTGACGGGCGGCTTGCGGCGGCTGCAGTCGCAGGTGGAGGAGTCCACCCGCGTCCAGGAGCTGGGAGTGGTGCCGGTCATGCGTGCCCCCCAAGCTGACACCGCACGGGTGGCGTCCGCGGTGGAGGCAATGGGTGCGACGGTGTCAGACATGGGGAACGGTTCGCGAGGCCAGGGGCTTTCCGTGCAGGCGGCGTCTATGGCCCAGGAAATGGCTGCCCTCTCACAGGAGGCCATGAGCCAGTGCCAGCGCCAGATGGCAGAGGCGCTCAACGCCATAGCCCAGTCTCTGCAGGCCATGGCCCAGTCTCAGCAGGCCATGGCCCAGTCTCTGCAGGCCATCGCTGAGGGCATCGGCGCCAGTGGCCATGTGCGAGCCGGCGTCGCACTGTCACAGACAGGGTTTGCCAACCCCCTGGGCTCCATGGCTGCAAACCTGCAGACCCCTGTCGATACCAGCACGGGCCTCCAGGACTGGCAGCGCCAGATGTCGGGGGGGGCGTCGGATGGCCAGTCCGTTCGCATCCCCCCACCCATGTAGAGGCCTGGGGGCCATCGGGCACCCCGAGGGAGGAGGAGGTGGTGTGGTCCATCCCGGCTCCCCCTGTAGGGGAGGTCCCGGTACACCGCGACACCTCGGACTCCCCCCCCCCTTCCGTCCCAGGTGCATCGGGTGGGCAACGGGCAGGACAGGCTGGCAGCTCGCCATCCCAGTCACCCGGGCCGCACCTGGCCCATCTAGGCCAGGACGCCCCAGGAAACGGCCACCAAAGGGATCCAGTGTCAGAGGGCAGGAATCACAGGAGTCCACCTCCAGTTCTGCTGTACCGCCTGGGGAACCACGTAGACGTAGTCAAAGGGCCCGTAAGGCCAAACAATTAGACACTGAGTAAGTTGGCACGGGTGCAGGGCACAGATGAGTTTTAGGGGCTCGGGCACGTGCATGAACTCCTTTGGTTATTAAAGTCAATGTTACACCTACAGAAGCTGCCTTTGTGCTCTGTCCAAAGCGTGCGGGGGTGTCATGTACGTTGAGCGCAAGTGTGTGTGTGAGGGGTGGTCTTACCTCAGCCCCAGGTGAGTCTGCCCCCTTCCCTCTGGGCCGCCATCAACATCCCCCCCGGGCAGAGGACGGGACCGTGCGCTAGTGTCACAGCCGCACGCAGGGATGGTCCGGGTGGATGGTGGTACTGTGGCCATGGGTCAGACATAGTCCAACGATGTAGAGCCAGGAGCTCACCGCAGGGCGGGTTGTCATCATCCTCCATGGCCTGCAATAGACACGCGTCCACCCGCAACTGTGTGAGCCCGGCCCGTTGTGCCGCAGGTGGATCGGCAATGGGGGGGGTGGTGGTGTGCATGCGGGTGGGGTGGGTGGGGTTGGGGAGGGGGGTGAGGGTGCTGGGTGGGTGGATGGGTGGGGGGTGTGGGTGGTCGGCTGTTGCCATGGTGTGCGGTCTGTGGCCATACTACCCGATTCCCACGCCCATCTAGTCAGTGAAGCGGGCGGCTATCAGTCTGTCCCATGCCCGCTGGGCCAGCCAGTAACGGTGGACAGCCACCCGCCTGTGTCTACCCCGTCTGCCCTGACCATTACCCCCATCCCCCTCATCTGGGGAGGACTGCGCCTCTTCCTGCTGCTCCTCCACTCCGCCCTCCTCTGCCTGCGGCACATCGCCCCTCTGCTGGGCTATGTTGTGCAGGACGCAGCACACCACAATGATGCGGCCGACACTATCTGACCGATACTGGAGGGCGCCCCCAGAGAGGTCCAGGCACCTGAAACGCATCTTCAGCACGCCAAAGCACCTCTCTATCACTCCCCTTGTCGCTACATGGGCATCATTGTAGCGGTTCTCCGCCTCATTGCGTGGCCTCCGTATAGGCGTCATCAGCCACGATCACAATGGGTAGCCCCTGTCGCCCAGCAACCTGCCCCTCAGCCGGGGATGGCGTCCCTCGTACATGCCGGGGATGGATGACCGCGACAACACGTATGAGTCGTGTACACTGCCTGGGTAACGGGCGCAGACGTGCAGGATCATCATGCGGTGGTCGCAGACCACCTGTATGTTCATCGAATAGGTCCCCTTCCTATTGGTGAACACAGCCCTGTTACCTGCAGGTGGCCGCACGGCGACGTGCATCCCATCGATCGCGCCCTGGACCAATAGGGAACCCGGCCACGGCAGAGAAGCCCACGGCCCGGGCATCTTGGCTGGCCCGGTCCACGGGGAAGCGGATGTAGCGGTGCGCCATGGCATATAGGGCATCTGTCACTGCCCGGATGCACCGATGCACCGATGTCTGCGATATGCCGGACAGGTCCCCACTCGGTGTCTGGAATGACCCCGTTGCATAAAAGTTCAGGGCCACCATAACCTTGACGGACACGGGGAGAGGGTGTCCCCCGCCAGTGCCACGCGGTGACAGGTGTGCCAGCAGGTGGCAGATGTGTGCCACGGTTTCCCGCCTCATCCGGAGTCTCCTCCTGCATTCCCGGTCCGTGAGGTCCTGGTATGACTGCCGGGGCCGGTACACACGGGGCGCCCTCGGGTGCCTCCGTTGCCGTGGGGCCGCGACATCCTCCTCCCCCTCCTCGTCCTGTAGGTCAGGTGTCCCTCCAGCCTGGGCGGCTGCCGTCTGTCCCTCTGCGGCAGCCTGCGCCGCCTCTCTGGCACGCTCCTCCTCCTCCTCCTCATCCAGGGCAACATAGACATGAGCGGCTGCGGCCACGGCGGCCAACATCGCTGGATGATCGGAAAACATGACGGCCTGGTGGGGGGGAGGGGAACGACGACATGTCAGCATTGCCCATATCCCCTCCTCCCCCAGCCGGGTGGCATGGACCGCATGGGTCCAACTGTTGGAGGCTGGCACCTGGCCAGGTGGACCAACTCACTTGCCCTCGCATCGCCCTCCCCGTCACGGACCCCCCCCCCCGAACCTCCACCCCGGCACAGACCCCCCCCCCCCCCCAACCTCCACCCCGGCACGGACCCCCCCCCTCATCCCCCTCCCCGGCACGGACCCCCCCCCCCATCCCCCTCCCCGGCACGGACCCCCCATCGCCCTCCCCGGCACGGACCCCCCCCCCAACCTCCATCCCGGTGCAGACCACCCCCCCAACCTCCACCCCGGCACGGACCCCCCCCAACCTCCACCCCGGCACGGACCCCCCCCAACCTCCACCCCGGCACGGACCCCCCATCCCCCTCCCCGGCATGGACCCCCCCCCAACCTCCACCCTGGCACGGAACCCCCATCCCCCTCCCCGGCACGGACCCCCCCCCCAACCTCCACCCCGGCACGGACCCCCCCCCCAACCTCCACCCCGGCACGGACCCCCCCCCAACCTCCACCCCGGCACGGACCCCCCCCCCAACCTCCACCCCGGCACGGAACCCCCATCCCCCTCCCCGGCACGGACCCCTCCCCAACCTCCACCCCGGCACGGACATCCCCCCCAACCTCCACCCCGGCACGGACACCCCATCCCCCTCCCCGGCACGGACCCCCCCCCCAACCTCCACCCCGGCACAGATCCCCCCCAACCTCCACCCCGGCACGGACACCCCCCCCAACCTCCACCCCGGCACGGACCCCCCCCCCAACCTCCACCCCGGCACGGACCCCCCCCCCAACCTCCACCCCTCCACGGACCCACCCCAACCTCCACCCCGGCACGGACCCCCCCCCCAACCTCCACACCAGCACGGACCCCCCCCCAACCTCCACCCCGGCACAGACCCCCCATCCCCCTCCCCGGCACGGACCCCCCCCCAACCTCCACCGCGGCACAGAACCCCCCCCCCAACCTCCACCCCGGCACGGACCCACTCCAACCTCCACCCCGGCACGGACCCCCCCCCAACCTCCACCCCGGCACGGACCCCCCCCCAACCTCCACCCCGGCACGGACCCCCCCCCAGCCTCCACCCCGGCACGGACCCCCCATCCCCCTCCCCGGCACGGACCCCCCCCAACCTCCACCCTGGCACGGACCCCCCCCCAACCTCCACCCCGGCACGGACCCCCCCCCAACCTCCACCCCGGCACAGACCCCCCCCCCAACCTCCACCCCAGCACGGACCCCCCATCCCCCTCCACGGCACGGACCCCCCCCCCAACCTCCACCCTGGCACGGACCCCCCCCCCCCCAACCTCCACCCCGGCACGGACCCCCCCACCAACCTCCACCCCGGCACGGACCCCCCATCCCCCTCCCCGGCACGGACCCCCCCCATCCCCCTCCCCGGCACGGACCCCCCCATCCCCCTCCCCTCCTCCCCGGCACAGACCCCCTCCCGGCACTCCCCCGGAGCCCAGCCTACTCTAACCACCCCACCCCCCTCCGCCACCGCACACACACACACACAACCCGAGACACACCTCTCCTCACGCATTCAGACTGCGGCCACGCCATCGCCTGCCCAGAGCCAACCCCCCAGGCCTTCACTCACCTCCACGCTGGTCGGCGTGAACCTGGAGCACAGGGTCACGCCGATGAAAAGGAGGTTTAATTTACGTCGACGTGAACGGTCATCACGTTGATGGGACTTCGGCCCATCCGGAAGGGAGAATATCGGCAGGCCGAAAATCGGCTGCCTTGCGCAGACCCGTGACATTCTCCGACGGCAGCGGCGACATTAACGCCCCGCCGACTTTTCTCCCTTCGGCACCTGGCCAGGTGGACCAACTCACTTGCCCTCGCATCGCCCTCCCCGTCACGGACCCCCCCCCCGAACCTCCACCCCGGCACAGACCCCCCCCCCAACCTCCACCCCGCCACGGACCCACCCCAACCTCCACCCCGGCACGGAACCCCCCCCCAACCTCCACACCAGCACGGACCCCCCCCCAACCTCCACCCTGGCACAGACCCCCCATCCCCCTCCCCGGCACGGACCCCCCCCCAACCTCCACCGCGGCACAGAACCCCCCCCCCCCAACCTCCACCCCGGCACGGACCCCACCCCAACCTCCACCCCGGCACGGACCCCCCCCCAACCTCCACCCCGGCACGGACCCCCCCCCAACCTCCACCCCGGCACGGACCCCCCCCAGCCTCCACCCCGGCACGGACCCCCCATCCCCCTCCCCGGCACGGACCCCCCCCCAACCTCCACCCTGGCACGGACCCCCCCCCAACCTCCACCCCGGCACGGACCCCCCCCCAACCTCCACCCCGGCACAGAACCCCCCCCCAACCTCCACCCCGGCACGGACCCCCCCATCCCCCTCCACGGCACGGACCCCCCCCCCAACCTCCACCCTGGCACGGACCCCCCCCCCCAACCTCCACCCCGGCACGGACCCCCCCACCAACCTCCACCCCGGCACGGACCCCCCATCCCCCTCCCCGGCACGGACCCCCCCCATCCCCCTCCCCGGCACGGACCCCCCCATCCCCCTCCCCTCCTCCCCGGCACAAACCCCCTCCCGGCACTCCCCCGGAGCCCAGCCTACTCTAACCACCCCCCCCCCCCCCCCTCCGCCACCGCACACACACACACACAACCCGAGACACACCTCTCCTCACGCATTCAGACTGCGGCCACGCCATCGCCTGCCCAGAGCCAACCCCCCAGGCCTTCACTCACCTCCACGCTGGTCGGCGTGAACCTGGAGCACAGGGTCACGCCGATGAAAAGGAGGTTTAATTTACGTCGACGTGAACGGTCATCACGTTGATGGGACTTCGGCCCATCCGGAAGGGAGAATATCGGCAGGCCGAAAATCGGCTGCCTTGCGCAGACCCGTGACATTCTCCGACGGCAGCGGCGACATTAACGCCCCGCCGACTTTTCTCCCTTCGGAGACTTCGGCAACCGGCGGGGGCGGGATTCACGGCGGCCAACGGCCATTCTCCGACCCTCTGGGGACCCCCCCTCTGGGGGGTCGGAGAATGACGCCCAAGGAGTCTAATTGTGGGTGTTGGTATCCCACACAGGGAGACAGAGAAAGCCGTTCAAATAAGAGTTACCAGCAGGCAATTCATTTATGTATAGTGTATTGTAATGTGATTTGCTTTATCATGAATTCAGTGTAAATATTCTGCCAGCATATTCCACCACACATTTTGTGACATACTTGAGTTTTATTGGATTAGGAATGAGGGCAATTGTACAGGTGGTAATTGTACACAAGCTAATTATAGAGAAGCACCTGGAACTTTAAAGGTCTGTACATCACTTGTGCATTGAACTCATTAAGTTTTCAAAAATCGTTAACAAGATCTTTGACTTGCAGTACAGTTTCAGCATTGTTCGATTCATATAAACATACAGCTTGGTTTCTATTCGTTAAAGGAGAGCCTGCTTGGTAATTTTGATGCATGTTGGTCAGCACTGATTCGGCCAAATCATCCAGTCCCTTTATCATGGACACACGTGGGAATTGCCCGGGAAGTTTCAACTGCCAATGGGGACCCTCCTCAAGTGTCTCCAACTCTGAACTAGAGTGGGAGATCTTGGACAGTTACACAGTACCGACCTGGGTAGTTACCCAGGAATTATTAGACAGATGAAAACTTAGGCTAACACCTGGGTAACTCCACATCTGACCCCCTGACCAGACCAAACTACTCCCTGATCCCACCTCCGACCATGCAAACACGCTGATCCAAACTAACTACGTACTTGGCCCAACTGCCCCTCTGACCAGACCCAACTACCCCAATGATCTGACTACCCACTGACCTGACCTGACTACTCCGACCTGACTACCTACTTCACCACCTATCAACTCACTTACCTACCCACTTACCTACTTCACACACCTACCACCTCACCCACCTACCCAATTACCCACCTCACCTAGGGCAGCACGGTAGCATAGTGATTAGCACAATTGCTTCACAGCTCCAGGGTCCCAGGTTCGATTCCCGGCTTGGGTCACTGTCTGTGCGGAGTCTGCACGTTCTCCCCGCGTGTGCGTGGGTTTCCTCTGGATGCTCCGGTGTCCTCCCACAGTCCAAAAATGTGCAGGTTAGGTGGATTGGCCATGCTAAATTGCCCTTAGTGTCCAAAATTGCCCTTCGTGTTGGGTGGGGTTACTGGGTTATGGGGATAGGGTGGAGGTGTTGACCTTGGGTAGGGTGCTCTTTCCAAGAGCCGGTGCAGACTCGATGGGCCGAATGGCCTCCTTCTGCACTATAAATTCTATACTGGAAATGTTCTTAGGAAATCAGCACAAAATAGCACAGTTTAGGAATTATTTGGATATATTTGCAGCATCCGTTTTTTATTTGTGGCTTGGTGCTAGCTGTAGTATAAGTACCCTCAACAATTCTACCAATGGGCTTCTCACTGGAAAAACATCTCGAGGCAGATTTGAGGAGGCAGGAAAGAGAAGTGTGTTTACAGCTGGGTTTGTCGGTCTGCTTAAATCAGACTAATGAAAACATGCATCAATTAAAAAACAAATTAGCCATGTAGATAGTGTAGATGTAAAATTTATAATGAAATATTTAATTTGATAAGTGAGTAACATTGTCATTTGACCTGGAGCACTTCAATTATCTTTCTCAACCTTGATGTGAAGTATTATTTTCCATGAAAAGAAAAGGACACAGAATCTCAGAAGTCATCTTTCATCTGTTATCACCCTTTTCGCTGTGAAGAATCTGCAGTCTGGTCTGATTATAGCTTTTACCCAAATGAATGTGAAAGCTACTACCACTAAGAATGAGGTTTGAATTCTAAAAGAGCAGAATGAAAAAAATAACACATTGCTTTTTATTGAGTACTGTATGTGTTATCACTGCAACCACTCATTCTGTGTACAGCAGCGCAATGAGATGTGGGACATAGATTTTATAGAATAGAGGCACTGACACTGTAGATATAGGTAAGCTATTTAACTTGGGCTGTGAATAGTGTATGAAGTCAGCAGACAGATTTATCTTATCAAACTGCTAGCTTGAAACATAAAACATGCAAGGCTATGGGAAAGGGGCAGAGGACTCATAGAATCATAGAATTTACAGTGCAGAAGGAGACCATTCGGCCAATCGACTCTGCACCGGCCCTTGGAAAGAGCACCCTATTTAAGCCTAGGCCTCCACCCTGTCCCTGTAACCCAGTAAACCCACCTAACCTTTTGAACACAAAGGGGCAATTTAGCATGGTCAATCCACCTATCCTGCACTTGAGGTTCCACGATGGTAGTCCCTGGGTTTTATTTCCAGACCATCTGTTGTCGGAGGGGTGTGCTAATCTTGATGACTCCGCCTCCTTACCTGCTGTGAACTTACAATGGACTCTGAGAGCTGCTTAGCGGTGCTTTACATGTTCCTTGTGTAAAGGACCAGCACGCAACTCAATCTGGAATTAATTTCTTGACATTGCTCACATTGACTGAGGGCATATAGAAAGGATTGGCTTTTGTGAGCTGGACCATGTCGAGGACTGTTATGCTTAGAGAGTGATACATTTTCAGATCTCCTAAAGCCTCAGCAGGATCTATGAAGGGAAGATACTGTCATTGGCTGCTGTTTCAATAATGATTGGACCAGGTTTCTCCCTAGTGCAAAGATCATTCAGGTCTGAAACATTTCAGGCGTCCAATGAATATAGAGTCCTGAGTGTTTGGAATACTTCAAACCATTGTCCTGGCGAGGCACTCTCTGTGAAGACAATACAGACAAACTTTGCAGCTTTACTGCATGATGCAGAGTTAAATGTCACTGAGTCCTGATGTCTGAAGGGCAATTGGGGGTCAGTAGCAAGATGATGGCTCTGCATTTTGCATTGATGAGAGCCAGCGATGGGACAAATGGAGCTCTCCAGATGCTGCTCGCTGTGGAGATGTACAAATGCAAAACATTAAAGAAAGTTATATGTGCTCGGGTCTCCTTACTAAGTTGATGTCATACGGAGCAGCACGGTAGCACAATGGGCAGCACGGTAGCACAAGTGGATAGCACTGTGGCTTCACAGCGCCAGGGTCCCAGGTTCAATTCCCCGCTGGGTCACTGTCTGTACGGAGTCTGCACGTTCTCCCCGTGTCTGCGTGGGTTTCCTCCGGGTGCTCCGGTTTCCCCCCACAGTCCAAAGACATGCAGGTTAGGTGGATTGGCCATGCTAAATTTTCCTTAGTGTCTAAAAAGGTTAGGGGGGGGTTATTGGGTTACGGGGATAGGGTGGAAGTGAGGGCTTAAGTGGGTCGGTGCAGACTCGATGGGTTGAATGGCCTCCTTCTACACTGTATGTTCTTGTTCTGTGTTCTATCACATGAGTACATCCCTGTGTGATTGGCATTCTGCTGCTTAAAAAATATCATGCACACTGACTTTGTGAGAACATAGGTGAAGGGACTGTACTATGTGGAGTTACTTAAGGACGTGCGCTAAGGAACTGCTAATCATTCCACAGCGACCACATTTTGCCAAGGCTACTCACCCTTCCAAGGATGACCCCAACATTAAGGTATAAGGTGACTATTAATATTTTCACAATCAATGTGAGATTTTTTTAGCTTTTATGAAGTGTTAAAGCTGAGAATGAATGTCTTGTTCAGTTCTGTTGATCGAAGGCTGAAGGAGACTTTGACGATGAAAATCTGTTTGCACCTTATCTTCCTGGAATCTTGCAGCTCTAAGGTTGTCATGGGAACATCTTGCCGCATTGTGCCTGTGCAATGGCATCCTCATGTGACTCATCTGAATCCTGACCCTGTTCAGAGCCATCCTAACGATGGGGTCATCCTTGGAAGGGACCAGCAAAGTTCCCCAGTAGAACACTGGAAGGACCGCTGGCAAAATAGTTCAGTGTGGTGGTTACCTTCAAAGCAACTGGCATGGGATGCCCTTCAAATCCTTGCGACATGAGTTCCTCACAGAGAATGTGGCAAATGTGAGCTACCACATCCCTAGACAAATAATGGGGCCTGCGGCATAGACCTTTGCTAATCTCCATGCATGAGCTACATCTTCTGTAGACCCTTGATACACCACATGTGTTCATGAATTTTGAACCTCCTCGTCAGAATCTGAGACTTCGAGGGGCGGCACGGTGGTGCAGTGGCTAGCATTGCTGCCTCATGGCGCTGAGGACCTGGGTTCAATCCTGGCCCCGGGTCACTGTCCGTGTGGAGTTTGCACATTCTCCCCGTGTCTGCATGGGTCTAACCCCCACAACCCAAAAAGATGTGCGGGGTAGGTGGATTGGCCACGCTAAATTGCCCCTTAATTGAAAAAAAAGAATTGGATACTCTAAATTTATTATTTAAATAGAATCTGAGATTTCCCAGAGCCAAACTGTCTCTTGCTTCTTCAGTCGATGGTCTTCAAGCTTGTTTTTCTAATTGCATCATTGATCACTAAAGGTAAACCTGGTTCAAATACTCCAACATGATTTTTCAACTTCTGACCGACAGAATCAGATGCCTCCCACTGTGACCTCTGTTTCCCAATACTCTAAGGACCAAATACCTTAGTTGACTGACCACACCTGATATACTATCCTATGCTTGACTGTCACTACCCAGAGGCAATCCCCCACACAAGACCAGGACCAAAACTTGCGTGCCATACAGAGCCGGTAACATGACCAATAGCGCCCCAGGCAGTCTCTCAAACTTTCCCAGACAGTCTTTTAATTTTATTCCCTGGACAGTCTCTCAAACTTCTCTGCACAGTCTTTCACCGTTCCCTTCCGTTCCTTGTGAAACTCAGTCTTTCCTCTGTCTCACCCTTCACTTTATTCCTTCATCCCACCCACCCCCACCCCACACCCCACCCCCTGCCATGCCTGGCTCTATCTCACCCTATGCTTCTTGGTAGTCTCCTCCCCCATTCAAGCCTCCATCGTACCCTTCCTTCTGTTCCTTGCCCCACCCATAGTCCTGCCGCCCTCTCACCCTTCCCCTTTGGTTGGCTGGACAGCTGGTTCATGATGTAGAGCGAGGCCAACAGTGCAGGTTCAATTCCCATACCGGCTGAGAATATTCATGAAAGCCCACCTTCTCTACCTTGCCTCTCACCCAAGGTGTGGTACTCCTCAGGTTAAATCACCATCAGTCAGCTTTCCCCCTCAAAAGGGAAAACAGCCTATAGTCATCTGGGACTATGGCGGCTTTACTATTTTACAGTATTATAATTAAACTGACAGAAAACTGTAACTAGCCACTACTTGGAACATGAGTAGCTGAAATATAGCTGGTGCATTTTAAAATCCGGTCGGCATTACCTTACACTGATTTGATCTCTTTAGCTCTGGATGTTAAAGGAACTTGCCAGTCACCCTTTAATAGATCAAATTTCAAAAGGAATGAGGCACTGCCTATCCGATCGATACAGTCCTCCAACATGGGAATCGGACATGAAATCGCTTTGCTGATGCTATTGACTTTCCGGTAGTCTATACAGAACCAGGTTGTCCATCCAGCTTAGGTACTAACATGACTGGTGAACTCTAGCTACTCTTACTCGGCTCAATTAACTGATTTGCTAGCATGCATTGAATTTCCACTTCTAGCTGAGCTAGTTTCTGTGGGTTCAGTCAATATGGATGTTTTATCGGTTTGGAGTCACTTACATCTACATCATGTTCAATTAATGTTGTGCACCCTGGTGTGTCCCTGCAAATCTGCTTATGCTTTTGCAGTATCCTTATAAGATCTTTTTATTATTATTATTGTTACTCTTCATCTAAGTATGCAAGCTAACTGTTTGAGTATTACTGTATTTGGTGCTCCTACCTCAAGAGGGTCCCTCTGTAACTGTCAAACCCTTCTCCTATCTCACTCTTATTATCTATGTCCTCTTCCACTACTTTTACCACCTGATACAGATGTTCCTTCCTATATTCTTCCCTATGATAGTATTTTTTCAACATATTTATGTGGTATAGACTTCAAAGACGTTTGAAGTATACGCATAGCCTCTTTATCGTAAGATTTAATCAGCGCTGATGAATCTGTTTTCCTCTCCAAAATACAAAACCTAGGGACAAACAGGCTGCCTCACCTTGGGTCTTCTGCTTAAAGGCACATTGCAATTATGTGTCCACAGACCAAAAATAATTAAATAAAAGAAAATGGGAACAAACAAAATGAACAGAAGGAATTTACACCAGTCAGTTTCAAACCTCTTTATTTTTTTCAACGGAAGCAGTGAGATCTTAACTCATCAGTTGAAGTCATTATCGGAAATGTAACATTGAATAACAAAGCAAGCGTGATTGTGAGGGCCAAGTAGGCTCACCTGTCACATTAAAGGTAAGTGAAAATAGTGGGTTGTGAAGTTCAGGCGCCGTGGGTTGCTATGGTCAGCTGGTGTGGGGCGCGAAACTCGGCCGGCGAGGGGCGCGAAACTTGGTCGGCGAGGGTCGCAAAGATTGGCCGGTGTGTCCCCCCCCCCCCTCCCACCCACCCCCTCCCCCCCACCCGCCCACCCCCCTCTCACCCCCCTCTCCTCCCCTCCCCCTCTCCCCCCCTCCCCCCCCCAAATGAATGACCAGTTGGTAAAAATGGGTCCCGGGCAAAAAGTTTGAAAACAGTCTTGAAAACAGGAAGGTGTCTGCTGTTGGAGCACTTAATTTGGAGGGGGAGCATAATTCCGGTGCATTGGGTCTCCAACGTTGCTCAATGGGAAACACGACCTGCCTTGAAAGTCAGCAGTACAAAATTCCAAATAATTTTCCTGCCGGCGGTATCGTGTTATTCACCCTGGGGTAACACGGACTGTAACTGGGTGCAGTTGTACTGGAAAGCAGACACCAAACTTAGACGTTGGTTCAATACGATTTATTGAACTTCTGTAACAGTGCACACAGCTTGCTGTGGGTTGACACTCTACTACTCTAAATGTACTAACTAGAACTAACTAAACCAGACTAGCTCTGAGCCACGTGTAGAAGGTACTAACTGATATATACACCCTGACTGTCACTACAGTTGTCACCAGTGGAAAGAGGCAGAGTGCTGATGCTTTGTGTGTTTTATAGTGGGAAACCCTCTTCTAGTATTCTGCTTGGTGATTGGTTGTGTTCTGTCCTGTGTGTTGATTGGCTGTACAGAGTGTCTGTCACTGCCTGTCTGTATCTCATTATGTGCACGAGTGCATATTAGACATCCCCCCTTTTTAAAAAAATGTTGTCGGTTGCTTAGAGCATATACGACAGTATATACAGATATAACTATTTACAGCAAATGGCGAGTGAATGAATATGTACATGGAAGGTGTCTAGCGTGCAGATACAGAACAATATTTACAAGATAAATGTCTATAAGTCCAATCTTTGGGGCCGGCGTCGGATCCTTGTCGACCGCCTGAGAGGTGGAGGTGGGGACGACGGCGCCTTGACAAGCGGGATTGCAGCCAGATTGGTGGCCTCATGGAGCGAGATGTCCGGAGAGGCATGACAACAGCTGGAAAGGTGAGATTCGGTGGTAGGCAGGCAAGTTTGCGTAGTGCCCTTCTTTTGCGCCTGACAATGGAGCCATCAGCCATACGAACCACAAATGACCTGGGAGCAGCCTGTCGAACAACAACAGCTGGGGCTGACCAGCCGCCCTCGGGTAACTTGATGCGAACAGCATCTTCCGGAGATAGCACAGGCAAATCATAGCATGAGCACCGTATGTCAGCTTTTGCCGGTTACTGAGTTGCTGCACCTTTTGCAGCACTGGGAGGTGATCCAGGTCTGGTAAGTGAATGGCCAGAACAGTCGGCCGCAGGACTCTATTCATAAGGAGTTGTGCCGGAGTCATACCGGTGGACAGAGGGGTTGCCCTGTACGCTAACAGTGCAAGGTTGAAGTCAGAAGCTGAGTCCGCAGCCTTGCAGAGCAGTTGCTTCACGATATGGACCCCTTTCTTGACCTTCCCGTTGGGCTGCGGGTAGTGTGGGCTTGAGGTAATGTGTTTGAATTGGTACAACTTGGCGAAATTGGACCACTCTTGGCTGTGGAAGCAGGGACCATTGTCACTCATGACAGTGAGTGGAATACCATGCCTGGAAATGTCTCCTTGCAGGCCTTGATGACTGTCCTTGATGTGAGGTCTGACAGCTTCACAACTTCTGGGTAACTTGAAAAATAATCTATAATGAGCACATAGTCACGCCCATTGGCGTGAAAAAGGTCGATTCCCAACTTGGACCACGGAGAGGTCACAATCTCGTGTTGCTGGAGTGTTTCTTTGGCCCGAGCAGGCTGGAAACCATAAGACCATAAGACATAGGAGCGGAAGTAATGCCATTCGGCCCATCGAGTCCACTCCACCATTCAATCATGGCTGATTTCAACTCCATTTACCCGCTCTCTCTCCATAGCCCTTAATTCCTCGAGAAATCAAGAATTTATCAACTTTTGTCTTAAAGACACTCAACGTCCCGGCCTCCACCGCCCTCTGTGGCAATGAATTCCACAGACCCACCACTCTCTGGCTGAAGAAATTTCTCCTCATCTCTGTTCTAAAGTGACTCCCTTTTATTCTAAGGCTGTGCCCCCGGGTCCTAGTCTCCCCTGCTAATGGAAACAACTTCCCTACATCCAGCCTATCTAAGCCATTCATTATCTTGTTTCTATTAGATCTCCTCTCAACCTCCTAAACTCCAATGAATATAATCCCAGAATCCTCAGACGTTCAGCGTCAAACGCTGGCAGGTCGCAAATTGAGGGCCATGTTGGATATGTCCTGGTTGATTCCAGGCCAATAGACAGCCTGCCGGGCCCTGCGCCTACATTTCTCGACACCGAGGTGTCCCTTGTGGATTTGTTTGAGCACTAAGTTCTGGAGGCTGCGAGGAATAACAATACAATCTAGCTTGAGGAGGATCCCCTCGACGACTGCCAGGTCGTCCTTGACATTAAAGAACTGAGGGCATTGCCCTTTCTGCCGACCATTTGCAAGGTGATGCATTACATGCTGCAGAAGAGGGTCCTTGGCAGTCTCTTCTCGAATGTTGACCACTCTTTCATCTGAGGCCGGGAGGTTGCTGGCACACAGTTGCACCTGTGCCTCAATCTGGCGGATGAAGTCTACCTGTTCACAGGGCGAGGTGACAGGGCAGGACAGGGCATCCGCAATTATTAGCTCCTTGCCTGGTGTATGTACTAACTCAAAATCATACCTGCGGAGTCGAAGGAGAATGGGCTGAAGCCTGGGCATCATGTCATTCAAGTCCTCATGAATGATATGGACCAAGGGTCTGTGGTCAGTATCTACTGTGAAGGTTGATAGACCGTAGACGTAGTCATGGAACTTTACAATGCCGGTTAGGAGGCCCAGGCACTCTTTTTCTATCTGAGCATACCTCTGTTCAGTAGGAGTCATGGCCCGCGACGCATAGGCCACTGGACCCAGGACGAGGAGTCATCCTTCTGGAGGAGCACCGTACCGATGTCGTCCTGGCTGGAGTCCGTGGAGATTTTTGTCTCCCTCTCCGCGTCAAAAAACGCTAGTACCGGAGCAGTGGTGAGCTTTGCTTTTAATTAGAGCCACTCTGCTTGATGTGTGGGTAGCCACTGGAATGCAGTGGACTTCTTCACCAGTTGCCTGAGAGCTGTGGTGTGTGATGCAATGTTGGGAACGAACTTTCCCAAGAAGTTAACTATACCGAGGAAGCATAGTACCGCCTTTTTGTCTTCTGGGGTCTTCATGGTGTTGATGGCCTTGACTTTGTCCGAATCTGGTTGCACACCCTGCTGGGATATTTGATCGCCCAAAAATGTGATGGATGACATGCCAAAGGTGCACTTGGCCTTGTTCAACTTGAGGCTGTTTGCATGGCTATGTCGAAAGACTTGATTGAGACGAGATATGTGTTCCTCGAGGGTCGTGGACCATATGATTACATCATCTACGTAGACACGCACACCCTCAATGCCCTCCATCATCTGTTCCATGATCCTGTGAAAGATTTCAGAGGCTGAAACAATGCTGACCGGCATGCGGTTGTAACAGTACCTTCCGAAAGGTGTATTAAACATGCAGAGCTTCTTGCTGGACTCGTCCAGTTGTATCTGCCAGAAACCACGTGATGCATCCAGCTTTGTGAAGAATTTGGCGTGTGTCATCTCACTGGTTAGTTCCTCCCACTTCGGGACCGGGTAGTGTTCCCGTATTATGTTCCAGTTAAGATCTTTGGGATCTATACATATGCGCAACTCTCCTGGGGGCTTCTTCACACAGACCATCGAGCTGACCCAGTCAGTCGGTTCGTCACTTTAGAGATTATACCCTGGTCTTGGAGCTCCTGCAGCTGCGCCTTTAAACGGTCCTTCAGAGGAGCCGGCACCCGGCGTGGTGCATGGATTACAGGCGTGGCATCAGGCCTGAGTAAGATTTTGTAGCAATACAGTAGCGTATCCATTCCACTAAACACATCCGGGTATTGTGTCAGGATTTCATAATGTCAGCCTGAAGATCCGCATTGGCAGAGGACATGGCATGGACTCGCTGCACGAGATTGAGTAGCTTGCATGCATGGGCACCAAGCAGGGAAGCCTTGTCAGGCTTGAAGATTTCGAATCGCAGTGTAGCATTGATGGTCTTGTTGGAGACATGCAGATGACAAGATCCTAATGCAGTTATGGCATTGCCATTATAATCAAGAACCTGGCAGGACGACGGAAGAAATTTGTGTTGCCTTTTGATGCGGTCAAAATCTGCTTGAGAGATGAGATTGGCTGAAGCACCAGTGTCCAGCTTGAACTGGATGCTGCATTGGTTAACGTGTATGACAGCACGCCATTCGTCCGCAGAATCCACGTTGAGGATAGATAGGCATCTTGCTGAATTTGAGGAGGCATGTTCACATGTAGTGATGATGCCCACACGACATGGGGACTCCAGGCAGTCATCCTCTGGATCCATAGTGCTACCAGGATCAGAATCCAGTAGCCCTTGCTGCACAGATCGAACGTGTTTGCGTTGAAAATGGGATCTCTGACCCAGACCTGCACAAGGCTGCATAATGTCCAGGCTTCCCACAATTTAAACATCGCCTGCCGGGCAGCACGGTGGTGCAGTGGGTTAGCCCTGCTGCCTCACGGCGCCGAGGCCCCAGGTTCGATCCCGGCTCTGGGTCACTGTCCGTGTGGGGTTTACACATTCTCCCCGTGTCTGCGTGGGTTTCGCCCCCACAACCCAAAGATGTGCAGAGTAGGTGGATTGGCCATGCTAAATTGCCCCTTAATTGGAAAAAATTAATTGGGTACTCTAAAATTTAAAAAAAAAACATCGCCTGCCTTTTGCAGGGCTTTGCCGCTTTAAGTGGGCGGTGCCGCAGTTCGGGCACGTCATGACGTTGGCGTCGTTAGGCTCCGTGTGTCATCACACATACGCAGTGCGGTCAGCCGCCGTTCGCACCTGCGCAGTTTGGTCTTCGGCTGCTTTGTTCTCCTGTTCGTGGTGCGCAGGCGTGGGACCCTGGGAAAGCACACAAAATGGCTGCCTTCGACGATGCTGAGGCGCCACATCCGGGCAATGGCCTGTACACTCTCTGCCTCGTGGGAGGCAAGTTGGTCCTGTTCTGCCGATTTAAGACGGGAATACCGACTTCTCGCCTGTTCATGCCTCGATTGCGACAGGCAGGGTCATGTATTTTATTTTAAGGATCTGCTCCCGCAAGGCATCGGTGTGGACCCCAAACACAATCTGATCCCTGATTATGGAATCAGCGGTGTCACCATATTTGCAGGACTGCGCTAATATGCGGAGATGAGTAATAAAGGATTGGAAAGGCTCATCCTTACCCTGAAGGCATTGCTGGAAGACATAGCGCTCAAAGCTCTCATTCGTTTAGATTTCACAGTGACTGTCGAATTTGGCTAAAACAGTCTTGAATTTGGTCTTGTCCTCGCCGTCGGCAAAAGTGAGCGAGTTGAAAATTTGGATGGCTTGGTCCCCCGCAGTCGATAGGAGCAGCGCAATTTTTCTGGCATCTGACGCATCCTCGAGGCCCGAGGCCTCAATGTAGAGACTGAACGTCTGCTTGAAGACCAGCCAGTTGGCGCCGAGATTACCGGAGATCCGTCGCTGTGGAGGGGCCTCGATCTTCTCCATGCCGCTGGAAGGCACTTGCTGGTCGTCGCTGAATCACTCAAGGTAAATTACTTAGATGAAGTAGACTCCTGGTACCATGTCGTGTTATTCACCCTGGGGTAACACGGACTGCAACTGGATGCAGTTTTACTGGAAAGCAGACACCAAACTTAGACGTTGGTTCAATACGATTTATTGAACTTCTGTAACAGTGCACATAGCTTGCTGTGGGTTGACACTCTACTACTCTAAGTGTACTAACTATAACTAACTAGACCAGACTAGCTCTGAGCCACGTGTAGAAGGTGTTAACTGATAAATACACCCTGACTGGCACTACAATTATCACCAGTGGAAAGAGGCAGAGTGCTGATGCCTCGTGTGTTTTATAGTGGAAAACCCTCTTCTAATATTCTGCCTGGTGATTGGTTGTCCTCTGTCCCGTGTGTTGATTGGCTGTACTGAGTGTTTGTCACTGCCTGTCTGTATCTCATTATGTGCACGAGTGCATATTATGACAGGTGAGAAACTGAATTTTACATTCATGCCAAGTGAAGTGCCCACCACAATTCCTGTGGCTGGTGGGAGGAGAAATTCCACGTAATGTGTCAGTGTACTAATGCCATGTTAGGATGCTAGTTAAGACCAAGTTATTCCTATGTACAGAACTATCATTGTCAGATGAGCTACTCGGAAAAGGTGCTTCATTACTGAGAGGGGAAAAAAATCAATGCTCCTACCAGTTAACATTGACTTAAAATGACCGATTACAAAACAGAACTGAAAAGAATTTCATCAAGTTTCTAACTTGGCCTGGATAATGAGAATGTTGCATGGTGAACAAATATCAACAGATAGAAAAATAGAAACCTATCTACCAGAGTTTGAAGAAAATATTTTTCCTAGGAAAGAGGAGGGTGGCCTAATAGAGATTGTCAAAATGATGAAGATGTTTGTTAGGGCAGATGTAGGGAAAATATTTTCACTTGTAGCAGAATCCAAAAGTAAGAATCATAAATGTAAGAAAGTCATGAATAAACCCAATAAGGAATTCAAAAGAATCCTCTTTACCCAGAGATTGTTTAGTATGTGAAGCTTGCTCCCTGCGGAGTAGTTGAGGCGAGTGGTATTGATGCATTTAAAGTGAAGCTGGATAGGTACATGAGAGAGAAACAAAGAGGAGGATTAGATGAAATGGGATTTGAGGAGGCTCAGGTGAAGCATCAATACTGGTTATCTGGAGCCAAATGGCTTCTTACTCTGCTGTAAATTCTTTGTAATTCAATGAACTTGGAACTTTAAACAATGGTTAATGTTTCACATTGAGAGAAAGAGTGACAATTCCCAGCAATTTTCCAGAACAATGTTGTACTTTGCTCTTGTACTTTTTGGAATGAATGCAGTGCTTATACTTTGCTAAAGTGAGCTATTGGCAAAGGAATGTAGATAGTGGGCCCGATTCTACCCAAACATTTCTAAGTTAATTTGTGGCGGGCTTTTCAGGGAGTTTCCCACCGGTTCTACCGGCGAGTTCCCTACCGCTACTCAATGACACTTAGTCACTTTTTTGTGCCCTGGGGAGTTTCTCACTCGTGTAGCCCACACTTAGAATTTTTTTTTTGCACTGGGGAGCTGAACTCAGAGGACGGACCGTCCTTTTGAAAGGGTGCCCCGATCTCTAAGTCAGCTTGAGGGTCCTCCCTCTTCAGGTTCCTGCAAGCCCCCTTACAGCACTCCCTCCTTCTAGAACCCCCACCCAACCTCTTGGGGGGGCCCTACTTACCTGCCCTGCATTCCCCAACCCTTCAAACCCACCCTCCACCCTCATTTTATGGACATGGCCCCCCTCGCCCCTGGCCCTTGGCAGTGCCACCCTGGCACTCAGGCACCCTTGCACTGCCACCCTGGCCCCCAGGCAGTGCTCTTGCTGGCTTGACAGTGCCATCCGGGCACCTTGGCAGTGCTCCTGCTGGCTTGGCAGTGCTATCCGGGCACCTTGGCAGTGCCAGGGTGGCAGTGCCAAGGTGCCAGCTGGGCAGCGCCAAGGTGCCCACATTACAGGGGAGGGCCATGGAGACCCCCTGCACTTACTCTGACCACCCTAGGGTCTCCAGTGGCCCGGGAGACACCCCGGGTGCCGTTCCGCCTGGTCCACGTTTGTTTGGGGCAGCACTGATCGGCGCCCATCTGCAGCCTCCCTGGAGAGGCCGAAGAGTCAAGGGAGGCCGCTGGATCCCATGCAGGTACGTCGGAAGTAGGTTTATGACCTACTTCTGCGAACATCAGTCGGTTCCACCCATTTGGGGCAGAGTTCTGACTCCGACGTCTCACGGGGCATGTACTTGACATGTCTTTGCTGTACTTAATCATACTGAAAAGCTGATTTTCCAAAAAACAAAAGAAAGCAAGAGTTCCTGGGCGGGTTTCGCAACTCCCACACCGAAGTGGCCGCGTCGTCGTGAACGCCGTCGAGGTTCACGACGGCGCGGAACGGCCCCGGTCCCGACCGATTCAGGCCCTGACAATGGACCAGTATCCGGGCCGCGTCATCTACACGCGCCAGTCCTTGTCGCCCGCGTAAAAGCGGCGCCGCATAGATGACGCGGCCGGCGCCAACCCGCGCATGCGTGGTTGCCGTCCTGTCTAAGTCCGCCCTGCAAGAAGATGGGGGACGGATCTTGCGGGGCCGCGGAAGGAAGGAGGGCCTCCTTCAGAGAGGACGGCCCGACGATCGGTGGGCACCGATCGCGGGCCACCCCACATTCCAGGTGAAGCCCGGTGCAGGATCCCCCCTCGCCCCCCCCCCCCACAGGCCGCCCCCCCAGCATTCATGCACCGCCGACGACTGCAGCGACCAGGGGCGGAGAATGGCCGTTGGCCGCCGTGAATCCCAACCCCGCCCCCGCCGAAGTCTCCGGTACCGGAGATTGGGCGGGGGCGGGGGTGGGATTCACGGCGGCCAACGGCCATTCTCCCCCCGCCGGGTCGGAGAATGGCCGTTGGCCGCCGTGAATCCCACCCCCGCCCCCGCCGAAGTCTCCGGTACCGGAGATTGGGCGGGGGCGGGAATCGGGCCGCGCCGGTTGGCGGGACCCCCCGCTCAATTCTCCGGCCCGGATGGGCCGAAGTCCTGCCCAGAAATTGCCTGTCCCGCCGGCGTAAATCAAAGCTGGTATTTACCGGCGGGACCAGGCGGCGTGGGTGGGCCCCGGGGTCCTGGGGGGTGCGCGGGGCGATCTGACCCCGGAGGGTGCCCCCACGGTGGCCTGGCCCGCGATCGGGGCCCACCGATCCGCGGGCGGGCCTGTGCCGTGGGGGCACTCTTTCCCTTCCGCCTCCGCCACGGCCTCCACCATGGCGGAGGAGGAAGTGACTCTCCCCACTGCGCATGCGCGGGAAACTGTCGGCGGCCGCTGACGCTCCCGCGCATGCGCCGCATTTCCGCGCCAGCTGGCGGGGCAACAAACGCCATTTCCGCCAGCTGGCGGGGCAACAAACGCCATTTCCGCCAGCTGGCGGGGCGGAAATCCCTCCGCCGTTGGCCTAGCCCCTCAATGTTGGGGCTCGGCCCCCAAAGATGCGGAGCATTCCGCACCTTTGGGCCGGCGCGATGCCCGTCTGATTGGCGCCGTTTTTGGCGCCAGTCGGCGGACATCACGCCGTTGGGGGAGAATTTCACCCCAGGTGTGGACGGCGCCGGGGGGAACCCGCAGTTTTGGCCTGGCCTCAGAATAGCGGGGGTGCCGGAGAATCGCCATTTTGGGTGTCTCCGGCGATTCTCCGGCCTGCGGCCCGCGAAACCCGACCGGGCCGTTCCCGCCGCTTGGGAGAATTGCGGGAGGGCGTCAGACCGGCATCCCCGGAAATTTTGGCGGCCCAGGCGATTCTCCCAACCGGCGTGGGAGTGGAGAATCGCGCCCAGGCCTATATATGACTTTGATATGTACAATGATTAAAATTAGATTCTTAGCTAATAATTATTCTTACATCTTTACTTGTGACTAAATACTCGAATGTTCCAATGTTAGGCTACACTAATAAAGTGTTTGCTTCAGTATATCTTCAAATCAATACATTGTGTGAAATGTTTTAAGAAGGTTTAATACTAAAATCACTGGATTAAACCAGTTATTTTTCCTTGTAACACTTGACCCTTCATTCATTGACCTCAACAAAAGTTAATTTACGATATGCAACTTGAGTAATTTCACAATAATCACAGAATCGTAGAATCCCGACAGTGCAGATGGAGGCAATTCGGCCCATAGACTCCGCACCAACCCTCTGAAAGAAAACTCCACCCAAGCCCACTTCTCCACCCTTCCCAATAACCCAACCTGCACATTCCTGGACATGAATGGCAATTTAGCATGGCCAATCCACCTAACCTGCATATCTCTGGAGTGTGGGAGGAAACCAATGCAGACACGGAATGTGTACTAATCACTGTGCCACAGTACAGCCCATATTTCATAATAAGCTTTCTGTTTTCAATGAAAGAAACTGTTCTATTATGTCAGTACCCATCTGGCAGCAAACATTGCTTAAGATTGGTGGTTTAATGGTTCACTGGGCTGTATAGAAAACAAAACAATAAAATCAATCCCAAGCCTGGATTTCAGAGCAGTTTCCTTTAAGACAAATTCAGTTATGTACAGGGTAATGGCTATT
The DNA here is from genome assembly GCF_047496885.1 of Scyliorhinus torazame. Lineage (NCBI taxonomy): Eukaryota > Metazoa > Chordata > Chondrichthyes > Carcharhiniformes > Scyliorhinidae > Scyliorhinus > Scyliorhinus torazame. Next base: position 333,925,437 of record NC_092707.1, on the reverse strand, counting down.
TTTTTTAAAAAACATCAACCTTACAAGTGGACCGTTATTTCATAAATTTATATAAGACAGCATGAATGTATAAGCATGAGTATATAAAAGGAAAACAAACAGTAAGCAAAAGACACCTCATGGTTTATGTCATTAATAAAATCAAGCATTGAAGACTAATCTGCATTCATACTGGAGGGGTCATGTGCAATGTCAGTCTATTTACACAATAATGACACATCTCCCACAAAATCACCTTACTGAAAAATAACAGCAAAAGAAGGATTACACTGAGCATTTTCTCAACTGAGGGGAAACGACATGTAGTATGGGCAAAGGCCAGGGCAGTAATCAATGCCTGAGAAGATAAATCCAAAAAATGGTTTTATTCGACAGCAAAAGTAAAGACCGCAACGCAGCTTACAGCTCCAATGTCCCAAACGGGATGACCATTTTGTAGCCGATCACAGTCCAGGCTGGTTTTTATAGGGTAATTTCCACGAGCTCCAGCTGATGGGCCTCTGCTCACTAGGGGAGGAGTTTGTTTCCCACCCGTCCCACGGGGTGATCAATTGGGTGGCCCCATGGCTCTCGTGAGGGTTATTACATTCCTCCACCCCCTCCCCAAAGTCCGAGGGTCCCTCGGTAGCCAGTTGTGGAAGGGTCTCCTTTGCCATTTTGCCCGTGGCTGTGCTTCTTGCAACTGTGTGGCCGGGTTGGGAGCAGTGGATCCTGTTGGGGAGCACCTTCTTCACGCCATGCGCCGAGGGGACACTGCGGAGTTCTAGATCCAATCATAATTTCCCCTGAAAGTACTGAGGATTCCATGTCCATATCAGACGCTGAGTCATTTGCATCCTGCTGGCCTGGGCACAGATCTCTGGCGGGGAGTGCCCCTTGGTTCAAGGATGGCAGAATGCAGGGTGGGGGGGTGGCGGGAGGGGGCAAGGGATTGCTTCTTTCAGCGTAGTGTGCTCTGGGGCAGGCTCCCTGCCTTTGAGGTGGTCCATGTGCTTTCACATGGTTCGATCTCCAGACTTGACCGTGTAAGAGACTGGTCCTGTTCTCTTCAATCTGATCCATGGGATCCACTGGGCACCGATTCACAAAATTTTGAAAGTGGACCGCGTCCCCAAGTTTAAATCCTCTGTTGCACGTTTGATGATCACGCACCTCTTCTGAAAGCCTGTTTTGTTTCTACCTACCCGCCAAGGTTCAGGAACATCAAACTTAGGTGGATCCGGAGGCATCAGCCCATCAACAACGCTGCCGGTGCTACCCCAGTTGCAGCATGTGGTGTGGTCCCGAAAGAAAATAGGAATTGTGTCTCGCCAAGGACCCTGGTTCGAATCCGGCCCCGGGTCACTGTCCGTATGGAGTTTGCACGTTCTCCCCGTGTCTGCGTGGGCCTCACCCCCACAACCCAAAGATGTGCAGGGTAGGTGAATTGGCCATGCTAAATTGCCCCTTAATTGGAAAAAAAAAATACGTTAAATTTAAAAAAAGGAATCGTGCCAATTTTGTATCAACTGACCCTGCAGTCTGTTTTTTTCATGCCTCATTTAAATGTTTGCACTGCCCGTTCTGCTAGACCGTTGGAAGGTGGATGATATGGGACAGTTCAAATGTGTTTCACCACATTAGTGTGCATAAATCCTTGAAATTTTAGGAACCCCTGGGTGTCCACGATGCAAGATTTTTCGCTGACCTGACTGAAGAACAACTCACAGGATGATGCTATCTGCCACAGAGTTCATGCTGCTTTTTTGCAATGACCCGCAGTTCCTCCGGGAGCTTCCCCTACAGTCTGCCATGTTGAATGACCCGCAGTTCCTCCGGGAGCTTCCCCTACAGTCTGCCATGTTGAATGACCCGCAGTTCCTCCGGGAGCTTCCCCTACAGTCTGCCATGTTGAATGACCCGCAGTTCCTCCGGGAGCTTCCCCTGCAGTCTGCCATGTTGAATGACCCGCAGTTCCTCCGGGAGCTTCCCCTACAGTCTGCCATGTTGAATGACCCGCAGTTCCTCCGGGAGCTTCCCCTGCAGTCTGCCATGTTGAATGACCCGCAGTTCCTCCGGGAGCTTCCCCTGCAGTCTGCCATGTTGAATGACCCGCAGTTCCTCCGGGAGCTTCCCCTACAGTCTGCCATGTTGAATGACCCGCAGTTCCTCCGGGAGCTTCCCCTGCAGTCTGCCATGTTGAATGACCCGCAGTTCCTCCGGGAGCTTCCCCTGCAGTCTGCCATGTTGAATGACCCGCAGTTCCTCCGGGAGCTTCCCCTACAGTCTGCCATGTTGAATGACCCGCAGTTCCTCCGGGAGCTTCCCCTACAGTCTGCCATGTTGAATGACCCGCAGTTCCTCCGGGAGCTTCCCCTACAGTCTGCCATGTTGAATGACCCACAGTTCCTCCGGGAGCTTCCCCTACAGTCTGCCATGTTGAATGACCCGCAGTTCCTCCGGGAGCTTCCCCTACAGTCTGCCATGTTGAATGACCCGCAGTTCCTCCGGGAGCTTCCCCTGCAGTCTGCCATGTTGAATGACGTGGCACAGTTTTGCCAATGTATGTTTTCTTTAGGATCATGCGCGGATTTGAGCATCCATGACAGGTAATGTATCGTTAAAGTTTATTGCTAGCATGGCTTTGTCTGCTACTGGCGGGGACGGGGACAGGGGGCTTGCAGATAGTGGGACTTAGCTAATGGCATCTTCTTTTATACGCCGATTTCTACGAGCTCCTACTGCTGGGTCTCTGCCCACCAGTGGGAAAGCTCATATTCCATGAGTCACAAGAGGAAATCAGTTGGGTCTGATGAGGGCTATCATAGAACTTATAGTGCAGAAGGAGGCCATTTGGCCCATCGAGTCTGCACCGGCGCTTGGAAAGAGCACCCTACTTAAGCCCATGTCTCCACCCTATCCCTGTAACCCAGTAACCACACCTAACCTTTTTGGACACTAAGGGCAATTTATCACGGCCAATCCACCTAACCTGCACATGTTTGGACTGTGGGAGGAAACCGGAGCACCCGGAGGAAACCCACGCAGACACGGGGAGAACGTGTAGACGCCACACAGACAGTGACCCAAGCCGGGAATCGAACCTGGGACCCTGGAGCTGTGAAGCAATTGTGCTAACCACTGTGCTGCCCAACCGGTGTTATTACAAGTGGCAAACAGAAACGGTGCTCATTAGTTTTCTTTATTTAAAGGTGACCCTCCTCCAGCACTTGAAGCATTGCTTCGGAAATCCAACCACATTTTTTTTTTTTAAACTCTTTACTAACATTTGTGAACAGGCTATATGTATTGTCATCCAAGAACATGGACCAAGGCAGCAAGTTGTAACTGAATATCATTCTTGCTGTGTTGCATTCAGAATATAGATGATACCCTTGATCCATGGTAGAATACTTGCATCTGTTTCCTCTGCATTTCAGCCACTATAGCTAATATGAGATTTGGTCAATTTAGAGTTTCTTTTCATTGTAGTTCAGACATACTTCAGGACACCTGCACCCATCACTAAATATAGATCAAACTTCTGGAGGGGAATCTGTTATGTAGGGCAAACTGTGCCTGAAAGACTATACCTCCAACATTGCAGCACTTCATTGGTATTACACAGGTGTGTCAGTCTAAATTATGCTTAAGCAATATTTAAGGCCACAACCTTGTGCCGCAGGTGATAATGCTACCAACCGAGCCATGGCATAATCCCCCTTCACCCCCATCCCAGGGGCAGATACTAATTTAATAAAAATGTGGAACTAATGAGCCTAGTGTACAGCTGTTTGGAATGACCTTCACCACTTTTCAAGAACCAAAACCAACATTTAGGCCAAAATATCAAACATCGAGAGAACCCAAACTGCACTTTCCCATTTATTTGCCTTCTGTACAGTTCAGGATAATAATTATTCCTCGTATGATTTGCTTAAAAAGGAAACTTCAGTTGTCATTGCCCCTATAGAACTGAGTGGCCACGAATGAACATGTATTTTACTAATGCCACAAGATACTTTTCACTGTACCTCGGTACATGTGACAATAAACAAATCCATCCATCCAGATGAACATTAAATTCAGTGTTCTGAAATTAGAGAATAGAGGAAGTGTTGTTTTATTATTGATTTCTGCCTTTAACACAGCAGTAAGGGTTCTCACCAACATATATTGCATGTCTATTAAATGTCCCATTTCCAAAGGGTTATATATTAATTAACCAAGCTGCAACATTCACAAAGCAAGAACTGAGAACCACCTGGTGGTTCAGGTAAGCCTCAGGTCAAGGCATTTATCAACATTGGCTTGAGGCCAAACAGATAACTGATATACTTGAATTGCTCATTGGGGTATTTTTTGAAGGTTGTTCACCAGGTCTATTTTCCATTTATTGTAGTATATTAATAGCATTAAATATTTTGAAATCATTAAAGCTGGACAAGTCGGAAGAACTAATAGCTAATAAATTCAGTAAGTCAAAAGACATTTATCTTAAGCTTCTGAAAAATACTTCAGGGGTCTTTTTGATTTTGGGTGAGTGCAAAACAGAAGATACCATCAAGCTGCCCATTATATTTTTCTCTTCCAATTTTGATTTTCATTGAAGCCCGGAATTTCTAAGGATAGTTGACCTGTCGAATGCAAGTGCCACAACGGCACACAAATGGCACTGAAGTCTGAGACTTACCTTCTGGTTGCTATGATTTTCTTCCTCGGGCCTCCACTACTGAGTTCTGATACTTCTGGGATTTCTAGAGCTACCAACCAATCAGACTGACCGGCAGTTCTCAAAAGTGGGATTTCTTGTCCCTCTGGGGCAAATGTCCAACTCTCTGCTTGTTTAGCCCTCCCGCAGCATGTTATTCCTAAAGGGTGGCCTTATTTATAATTTCCACCACCCTCCTCCCCATCGGCATCCATAAAGCCCAGCCCCAAAGCTCCACAGTTTTGTGGGGAGAAAATTCCACCTTTTCATTGCCCTGTTTGTTGAAAAAGTGTTGCATTTCCGGGAGGCAGTAACTTCAACTGGAGTTCCAGTGTGAACATAGAAATTAGGCACAGAAGTAGGCAAGTCAGCCCCGCGAGCCTGCTCCACCATTCAATCAGATAATAGTAAGAAGTCTTATAACACCAGGTTAAAGTCCAACAGGTTTGTTTCAAACACTAGCTTTCGGAACACTGCTCCTTCCTCAGGTGACTCTCATTCACCTGAGGAAGGAGCAGTGCTCCGAAAGTTAGTGTTTGAAACAAACCCGTTGGACTTTAACCTGGTGTTGTAAGACGTCTTACTGTGCTCACCCCAGTCCAACGCCGGCATCTCCACATCAATCAGATAATGGCTGATCTCTTCCTGTGAGCCTTACTTCTGTTGTGGGCAAAATCTTGGAAAGGTTTATAAGAGATATGGTGTATAATCATCTGGAAAGGAATAATTTGATTAGACATAGTCAACATGGTTTCGTGAAGGGTCGGTTGTGCCTCACAAACCTTATAGGGTTCTTTGAGAAGGTGACCAAAAAGGTGGATGAGGGTAAAGCAGTTGATGTGGTGTATATGGATTTCAGTAAAGCGTTTGATAAGGTTCCCCACGGTAGGCTACTGCAGAAAATACGGAAGCATGGGATTCAGGGAGATTTAGCAGTTTGGATCAGAAATTGGCTAGCTGGAAGAAGACAAAGGGTGGTGGTTGATGGGAAGTGTTCAGACTGGAGTCCAGTTACTAGTGGTGTACCACAAGGATCTGTTTTGGGGCCACTGCTGTCTATCATTTTTATAAATGACCTGGAGGAGGGCGTAGAAGGATGGGTGAGTAAATTTGCAGTTGACACTAAAGTCGGTGGAGTTGTGGACAGTGCGGAAGGATGTTACAAGTCACAGAGGGACATAGATAATCTGCAGTGCTGGGCTGAGAGGTGGAAAATGGAGTTTAATGCAGAAAAGTGTGAGGTGATTCATTTTGGAAGGAATAACAGGAAGACAGAGTACTGGGCTAATGGTAAGATTCTTGGCAGTGTGGATGAGCAGAGAGATCTCGGTGTCCATGTACATAGATCTCTGAAAGTTGCCACTCAGGTTGAGAGGGTTGTTAAGAAGGTGTACGGTGTGTTAGCTTTTATTGGTAGAGGGATTGAGTTTCGGAGCCATAAGGTCATGTTGCAGCGTACAAAACTCTGGTGCGGCCGCATTTGGAGTATTGCGTGCAATTCTGGTCGGCGCATTATAGGAAGGATGTGGAAGCATTGGAAAGGGTGCAGAGGAGATTTACCAGAATGTTGCCTGGTATGGCGGGAAGATCTTATGAGGAAAGGCTGAGGGACTTGAGGCTGTTTTCATTAGAGAGAAGAAGGTTAAGAGGTGACTTAATTGAGGCATACAAGATGATCAGAGGATTGGATAGGGTGGACAGTGAGAGCCTTTTCCCTCGGATGGTGATGTCTCGCACGAGGGGACATAGCTTTAAATTGAGGGGTGATAGATATAAGACAGATGTCAGAGGTAGGTTCTTTACTCAGAGAGTAGTAAGGGTGTGGAATGCCCTGCCTGCAACAGTAGTGGACTCGCCAACACTAAGGGTATTCAAATGATCATTGGATAGACATATGGACGATAAGGGAATAGCGTAGGTGGGCTTTAGAGTGGTTTCACAGGTCGGCGCAACATCGAGGGCCGAAGGGCCTGTACTGCGCTGTAATGTTCCATGTTCTATGGTCTCAAATCCATCTTCTTACCTGTTTCCCATATTCCTTTAACCAGATTTTTATCAGAAATATATCTATCTCCTTGAAACCATTTAAATATTCAGACTCCAGCTCACTATGGGGCAGCGAGCTCCACAAATTCACCACCCTCTCGAGAAGTAGTTCCTCCTCATCTCAGTTCTAAGTCAACTGTGCCTCAACCTATGGCCGCTATTCACTGGTCATGTTGCACTCTCCCTTGAGTGTGATGCGGCCGGTGAATGCCGGCAGAGGCCTCTCACGGGCTTCCCGACAGTCTTTGCGCCTCGTGGGATTCACCCAAGTTCTGTGAGGCATCCAGATCTAAAACACGGCCACAAGAGGCGTGACCAAACGGTGCGCGCTGAAGCTGGTTTTAAACAGCTAGGTTGCAGCTGAAGACGTTCAGCACTGGTCCACACAAACAAGGACCAGGAGGAACGGCACCCAGGGGGTCTCCTGGGCCTTCAGAGACCTTTGGGTGGTGTTGCTCGTTTTAGCCTTAGTTTATTTGCTCTAATTCTGTCACCTTTGCTCTTGAGTCGCCAGGTATCTTTCTGATACCGCCACGTGGTTCAAGTCCGAGTATGATTAATAATCCAACACACCGCTTAGTAAGATTTAAAGGGTGCGGAGAGGAGAAGAAGGGTCGATTTGAACTTGGCCCCTATTCTTATAGTCCCCAGGGACTTCCCACCTCTCGGAGCGGACCTTGTACCTGGTTCCAAGTGATTGGACTTGGTCCCAATCACTTGGTTCGATATTCTCCAATGCTGGAGCGATTCCTTGATCGAGGGGTGGTTGTTTATCTCTCTTTGTGTCAGCTCCTGCTGGCGCCGAAATGTCTGGGTTGGCTTTGTGTGTCTATTTTATATCAATTGTTCCCGGGGATTGCTGATTAATATGCAGATGGCTGGGATGTTGTTATGTTGATGGCTGCAGGTATCGGTTCAGTCTGGCTTCCCCAGAGGCGAATACACTGTTTTACCTGCAGCTGTCTGTTTGAGTCCTGTTGGCTGATTTTCCCATCAGCCTCTTCCGTTCGCCATTTTAAATCAGGGTTTGGCCATTCTAATCGGGAGTCAGCCATTTTACATGGCTACATTCCCTCCTTGTGATCCTAACGCAAAGCGTGAAGGATCACATTATTATTGTTACTTTATATTCCCTGACCGGGAGGGGACACCTCCTACATGGCCTCTGCACTGACCCTAGCTACGCACAAAAATTTTTAACTAACAATTCTAAGGCCGCTATGTCAGACAGGGACATGCATTACAAAATCACAAACTTGGAACCTCTAATTTATCCTTAATATACTATACTGGCTAAACATTCCATTATCCTACCTTCCTCAATCATACAACAAAAATCACAACATTTCATACAGTCTTTCCTGGCTTGGCAGTCAAGCTCAGGATCATACAAAAAAAAAGTTCTTCATGAAAATGTTTTTTACATCTCTTTATTTACAACAACAACAATAAACGCAGGTGAATGCACTTTATTATTTTATTATAGATCGCGGGGTTCGGGGGTCTGGTCGTAACCGAATGTAGGGGATCTGATCCTATATACCGGGGTTCGAGCGCGGTAGGCTTTCCTTCTCCATTTACGTAGGCGCATAGTCTGCACTACACAGCAGAGTATCGCCAACGCTAACAGTGTTTCGATCACAGAGGACAGGGAGTACCAGGTTATGAACCTGGCACACCAGGAAGATGCAGTGTCGCTGGTGACTGGGCTCTGAGTACTGCGGGGCAGTAAAACATTAACGGCTGGGGGGGGTTTGAAGTCATGGGGTTCACGGTCACGCGCAACCAAGTGTCCAAAAACAAAATGTTGATCACGATGAAGGAAGTCCTCATGGCCGTCCTCTTTCCTTTTCTTTCTTTGTGTTCTCTTTATTTTCTCCGATCCTGGAGCTTCTGGAGTTCTGTAGAAACAAGCATAGTGTCTGTAACTATCTTTGTATAATATCTGGTATGCTAGTGTGTCTGTCCTTTGGTGCCAATTATTCCCTTATAATTGGTCACTATGTGTGACTCCCTCTTTTTTTTTCAAAAAACAAATTTTAGGACACGGCACACTTCCCAATGACGGACCAGTGCTGATTTACCATCCAAATGTTCCAGGATGTAAATAGCAGATGGCGGGCAACCGAAAGGTTCCCTAAACAAACAAAAACTTTTTGAAATGAAAAATGCCAAATGAGGTGCGTATGGGCCGCGACGGGTAAGATTTGGATGGAGTCCCCAGATAGGACGGCTACCAATGCCATATCTCCCCTACCCGAGCTTAATTGACCAGCGGCGGGGTCCCCAGGCAGTCGGGTCTCACGCAGTTTCTCCACTGCCTGAGCAACCGACAAGAACGAGCAAAAATGTAGTCATCGTGGTCGGGCTGCCATAGTGGTTCTATCCCTCGAACCAGAAGGGCAGTTACAATCGGGCGTCTGATACCCGAACAAGTATCAGCTGAAAAGTTAGTTCCTCTGAACAAGCGTGTGGTCTGTTGACCAGTATCTGCAGATAAGCTAGTTCCGCTGAACAAGCGTCTAGCAACGGTGGGTCTCTGAGGGCAAGTCCTCAGAGGTTTCGGCTGAATTGGCGTGTGGCAGTGAGAAAAATTCTCCTGTCGGACATACAACATTTAACAAACGTACAAACAACATAAAACATTCTGCAGGTTCCATCAGAAAGGACAACACTTTTCCCAAGCGGTTCCTTTTAAAACATCATTTGGACACCTCAGTTCTCGGTTGCGAACAGGGTCGCAAAGGGGTTGGCGGCTTGGGAGTCAGACCCGAGGTCGTCACCTTCTCCCGGGTGCCAAACTCTGGAGTGGATTAGGGCTGAGAGGGCTGCATGGTATGAGTTGGAGTCGCTCTCGTCGTTGCGGACGAGTCGGTATGAGTTGTCACGGTGCCAGTAATTTGTGTCTAGTTGTGTGGGGACAAAATTGGGGTTGTCAGTGTGGTTCGGTGGTCGGTGGTGAGGTTTATTTAGAAAAGTGATCAGGGGGGGATCACTTGGATCGTAGTTGGAGTCGCTGGGTGTGGGTCCAGTTGCATGGGGATAGTAGGGAGGCGTGCTGTGGCTATCGTCCGAGTCACAGTCGCTGTCTCTGCTGCTGCAGTTTGTGGACGTTCCGGGGCGGAGTGTATATTTCGGGGGTGGAGTCGAGGTCAAGTCCGTGGCTGGGCTGGACGTGTTGGGGGATGGTAGGGTTACGTTGGCTGTGGGCGGGGTGTGGTCTGCTGCGTCAAGCATGACGTGGTGTGCGTGGTTCGACTGTGCTCCATAAACCTTCAACTGGTTAATATGAAACCACGCAGTCTTACCATTGGGGTACTTGATTTTGTAAACGGATGGGCTTACTTTGTCCGCAATAGAATACGGACCCGAGTATTTAGGTGACAGGAATGTGCTGGGGTTATATACAGACAACATCACTCGCTGGCCGATATCGTACTCCGTTGCATGCACTGTATTGTCGAAACGTGCCTTGCTCTGTTTCTTTTTGGTGCCCAATTTTACTGCGGCTGCTAACTGAGCCGTTTTAACATTTGCAACTAATTGCTCCACGGCTTTCTCGTGTGTGAGGGCCGTTACTTCGGGGCTGGTCAGGTCTAAACCTAACAAGTATTCTGTCCCTTTCATGGGGCGTCCGGTCATGAGAGTGTGTGGGGTGTAACCTGTGGAGGTGGAAATAGTGTTACGCAAAAACACCAGCGCAAAAGGGAGGACTGAGCCCCAAGTGGTGTTGTTCTGCTGGACCATTTTTCTGAGGGTGGTTTTTAGGGTCCGATCCATGCGCTCCACGATACCACTCGACTGTGGGTGGTATGCAATGTGGAATTTTTGGGTGATGCCAAATATCGTGAGGACGTTCTGCATGACACGTCCCGTAAAATGAGAACCTTGGTCCGATTCAATGCTGCGGGGGAATCCCCATCTTGTAAAGATGTGGTGGGTTAGAATCTTGGCTGTGGTTTTTGCAGTGTTTGTGCGGGCTGGAAATGCTTCCACCCATTTTGTAAATGTGTCTATGACCACAAGTACATATTTATAGCCATTCCTGCAAGGGGGCAATGGACCTATAAAATCAATCTGGAGGTTAGTCCAGGGGCCATTAACAGGTCAGGTGTGGCTGAGTTGGACCTTTTTGGCATATCTGTCGGGGTTATTCTGCGCACAGATAAGACAATTTTCTATGTAATGGCTTACATCTTCCTTTAAATTTGGCCACCAACAAAGCTGTTTGAGATGGGCTGTAGAGGGATCGATTCCCTGATGTCCATGACCGTCATGGAACAATCAAATTAATTGGTTCCTGTCCTGTTCAGGAACCACATAAAGGGTGTCCTTTAACACCACACTGTCATGTGTGGTCAGTGTATTTCTGAACCTCTCGTAGGAGGCGGGATACTTTCCTTTCACAATCTCCAAGAGATTGCTGTCCTGCTTCTGGGCCTCTACTAGATCCTCGATTCTAGTCTGTGTGACCTGAACTGCACTCACTGGCGCGGTTTCGGGTGGTGTCCAAAAATACCCATGTCTGGAACCTGCCTTAGCCAGTGCGTCGGCTTTTACATTTCATGGGGTGGAGGAACGATGGTGGCTGCGGACTTTGATGATGCCATCAGTCCTGTTCTGGGCTTTTTCTAAAATATGGCGGAGCAATGGGGCTGAGGGGAGGGGTTTCCCATCTGCGGAAACAAATCCTCTTGCTTCCCACAGGGGCAGAAATTCTGTAAGGCTGTTACAGACATAGAGGCTGTCCAAGTATATGTCTGCTGGGCTGGGGAAGGAATCTGGGTGCTCAACTATGTATGCAATGGCCGCAAGCTCTGCTACCTGCGCGCCTAAGTGTCCGGGTAGTTTTAATGCTATTTCCTCAAGGGCGCGTCCCTGCGCGTCCTCAACATAAATCCCGCAACCTGTTATGCGCTTCCCATCTAAGACTGTGGAAGATCCATCCACATAAATCTTAATGGGTTCACATGTGTCCGTGTGCGTGGGGCTCGGAGTTGAATTATCTATCTTTCTGGGGGGTGTTTTAGCGATAAAGGAGCCTGTATTGTGGTGTGGACAGATAATCTCACATTCATGGGGGGTTCCGGGGTACTGCAAATTGTCGGCTAAGTAGGTGTGTGTCTTTGTCCTTTTTACTGTGATGTCCCGTCCCTGCAAGAGAAGGGTCCATCTGGCTGCTCTGATTTGGCTTACTGTACCGTCCTTGAGTCGTCCGTCCAGTAAACGTTGGGTAGGGGTGTGTTCGGTCAGAATTGTGATGGGGTTCAGTCCGGTAATATATGAAAAGTACTGGACTGCCCAGAAAACTGCGAGCAGGTGCCTCTCACAGGCTGAAATCCCTGTTCCACAGCATCTAAAAGTCGGGAGGCATAAGCTACGGGTCTTAACTGGTCGTGCCGTTCCTGGAGGAGCACGGCTGAAAGGGTGCGGTCTGTGGTCGCTACCTCTATGGCGTAAGGGGAAAGCGGGTCTGGAACTTGTAGTGCGGGGGCTGCTATGAGTGCCTGTTTTAAAGAGTCCACAGCATCCGTATGCTGCGGAAGCCATTCCCAGGGGGCTCCTTTCTTTAGGAGGTCTGAGAGGGGCGCTGCCTTGCTGGCGAAACCGTCAATGTGGTTTCTGCAGTAGCCAACCAGTCCTAAAAACGACCGGAGGGCTGAAACGTTCTGGGGAAGGGGTAATTTAGCGATCGAGTCAATTCTTTTATGCTCGATCTCGCGTTTACCATGCGTGATAATCGTTCCCAAATATACCACTTTTTCTTCCAAAATCTAGGCCTTTTGGGGTTGACTTTACAACCAATTGAATGTAATATTTCCAGGAGTTCGGACAGAAGCTCAATGTGCTCTTCTTTAGTGTCTGTCTGCAGTAGTAGGTCGTCTACGTACTGTACCAGACATTCGGGGCGAGAGAATTTCGCTAATCCATTTGCCAGCTGTCGGTGGAAAATGGAGGGGGAGTTGTGGAATCCTTGTGGCAGGCATGTCCATGTGTAATGCTGCGCTTTAAAGGTGAAGGCAAATTTGTACTGGCACGCCTTTGCCAATGGAATGGACCAGAATCCATTATTGATGTCCAAAACCGTGAAGTAGCGGGAATTGAGTCCCTGCTTGAGCATGATCTCGGGACTTGTTGCTACGGTGGGGGCTGCTGCGGGGGTGACTTTGTTGAGCTCCCGATAGTCAATGGTCAGTCGCCATGATCCATCGGGCTTTCTCACTGGCCAAATCGGGGCATTATTAGTGGAGGCTACTGATCTAATTACACCCTGCTCTAATAAGCTCTCTATTACTTTTAAGATTTCTCCCTCTGCCTCTGGGGGAAATCTGTACTGTTTACGGTCTTCCCTGCTGCTAATCTCAAGGCTTGGGTGAGGGCAACTAATTCTGTTACCTGAGCGGACTGACTCCCGTCGATCCGTCCCGATTCTTGGGTTTTCAGGTTCTGGTCTACTACTGCCCACCCTGTCCTTGGTGATGACATATTTGCGGGACCCATCCACATAGAGGGTCTGATCTGCTGTTGGAAGGGGTTCGTCCCTAATCTTCTCTTCCTCGCTATCTTTGTCAATTTCTCCGCAGCTGTGCGCTTCTCCAATAGCTAAAATCCCTTCCGCGGGGTTTTCTCCCGTGTCCCTCATGATGGTGACTGACTTGTTAGGTGGTAGGAGTGTGGCCTCCCACCTTGCCCTTCTTATATTCGAGACTGTTTTGAGTTTGCCCGTGTTTAGCATTTCCACCAGTGTATGTCTTGTGTGTAACACGATATCGCCTGTCATGACAATGGGTTCACTTATCCTCACAGCCCCTGCTGCACAATCTAGGGCGGCTATGCACCTGGGCATCCCGGTGACTACTGGTCCCTCAGCCGTTGAATAATACCCTACGGGTCTCTTCCTATCCCCGTGAGTCTGTGCCACCATGGCCGAATAGAAGTCGTCCTGGTTGTCACAGAATACGTGGAACTCCTTGCTTCCATCTGGCAGTCCCAGCCCTGGGGCTGAAACTAACCTAGCTTTCAACTCTGCATATGCTGTCTCTTGCTCCTGTTCCCACTTTATATTTTCTACGGCTGGCTTTCCTCCCTTCACTAGTCTCTGAATTGGCTCTGCGATTCTTGCGAAGTCAGGGATAAAACTCCTACTGTAATTGAATAATCCTAAAACTTTCCGGACCCCTCTTACTGTAACTGGTCGCGGCATCCTTTTAATCGCGGTTTTGCGATCTTCAAGCATTTCTTTAATTACCTGGGAAATTAGGTGTCCTAAGTACAGGACCTGAGGTTTTGCAATTTGTGCCTTATGTGGGCTGACTCTCAGCCCGGCATTCGGCAATCCTTTTAATACTGAATACAGGGCTGCTTTGTGCCCTTCTTCTGTTTTGGATGCAATTAATACATCGTCCACATACTGGAGGACCGTATTGTCCTCATGCAATTTCACCCTACTCAGGATATTGCTCATTGTTCTGTGAAATATGGCAGGGCTGTTGTGAAATCCCTGTGGGAGGCGAGTCCATGTGTACTGTTTCTCTCCCACAGTGAAGGCAAATTTGTTTTGGGATTCTGTGTCCAGTGGAAGGGACCAGAACCCATTTGCTATATCCAATACCGTGAAAATTTTGTGGTCTTGTGCCAATCCATTTAAAATAGTCGAGGGGTTTGCCACAATGGGGTGTAATTTAGGTGTCACTTTGTTCAAACCTGTGTAATCGATGGTGAGCCGGTAGCTCCCATCAGGTTTTATGACTGGCCATGTGGGGGAATTGGTGGTACTGGTGGTTTCCCTGAGGATTCCCTTTTCTTACAAACCCTTGACTATGTCTACCACTGCCGCTTGCGCTTCTCGCTTGATAGGGTATTGCCGGTGGGGCTTGTGTTCCGGTCCTGGGACTTTTATCGGTTCTGTGTCGGTTAGCCCGGTATCTAATTTCGTCCTAGCCCAGGCTTCGGGAATGGAAGTGCAGATGGCTCTGAACCCTTCTCTTTCCTTATCCCAATCTTGGGCCACAATAGGGGCTACCCCGATCGTCCCCAGGTGGCTTGCTAATGTCCCTATTTCGGTCTTCCTACCGTCAGGTTGTGGCCAAATTAGTTTCCCTTTCCCACAATCTATCAGCACCTGGTATTCCCGCATTAAGTCATTCCCCATGATTGTGCCCTCATTATTCTGACATACGTAAAATTGCATTGGAATGTACTTGTGGTTGACTTCTACCAATGTGGTCTCGCTAAGATAGGCGGGCATTCTCTCTCCCCCTACCCCGGTTATGTATATTCTTTTGTTGGTCAGTGGCAAGGGCAGATTTGTAATTGATATTGCTGCTCCCGTATCTACTAACATGTGGCATTCCCTACCCCCCACCAAGGCTTCCACATATATCCTATCTCCCTCTTTACTGCTTTGAACGGGAGCTACGGGATGTGAGATTTTGACCGGTGTTGGTCGACGCGTGGGGTGTGTGGACACCGGCTTCTGTCGGGATTCACTGTCTTCTGTGGGCGTGGCTGCACTAATCCTCCCCTGTCTCCCATCTCCCGGGTTTGGGGTCCCTTCTAGTCACCCTTGTGAATTCCGGGGATGTGATGCCTCCGGGGCTGGTCTGTAGTGGTCTTGGGGTCTCCCATGTTTCCCCCAACACGTTGCCTCGGTGTGCCCTGCCCTGTGGCAGTGGTCACAGCGGGGTCCGCCATTCTCTGGTCTCCCCCTGAATGGTGCTCCCCTGCAGAGTCTAGCCATATGCCCTGGCTGGCCACACGTGTAGCAGCTGAGTCCGGTTCTTCCCTCACCTCCGTTACGGGGGGTTCCGGTCCTCTCTGGTCTGGGCTTTGTCTGGGCAACCTTCCCTTCCTTTATCCCGCTAGCCCACTCGACTAGCTCGTCATAGTCCTGGGATGCTATCACCCCCATCTTAAGGATCTCTTGGTGTGCCTCTGATAGCCTGTCCTTGAATGCCTGGATAAAAGCCCTGTCTCCCCTATCCACATTGTCCTGTCCTGAACACTCCTTATATACCTGGGATACTCTCTCTCCAAATTCAGATGCACTTTCCCCCCGTCCTTGTTTAGTATTTGTGATCCTGCTCCAATTAGTGGGGGAGTTCCCTAAGACCCGTTGGATTTCTGTCTTAAATAATGTGAAGGGTGCCTGCTGGGCGTCTATCTCAGCCGTTACAGGAACGGCATGTGTCCACCTTCCTCAATTATAGTCCTGTGCTGCTTGGGTCACTGGACCTCCTGCCACTAGCCTCCATTTATCCGCTGGACAGGCTGCCCTGACCAGCTGGTGTATGTCCCTTAAATGTAACTGGTGCCCTACCCAGAGTGTATCTAATTCGCCCCAAAATTCCAGGTTTGCGCTTCTGGGTTTTAACTTCCCCAGTGAGGCCATAATCAGCTGCCTTTCCCCTGGGGTGAAAGGCTTATAGGTTGCTTTTTGTTGTGCTGCCGTCCCTCCTCTGGTGACTGGCGCTAGATTGTAATTTTTTATGTCCCACTCTGATACTGGAGTGGTTGCATCACTCTGCACTGACTCGTATGAGGGCAGAGGGTCCCTTTCCTTTGATCTCTGCGCTATCTCCGCAGTGTGGTTTCTGCGTTCTAATTCCCTCACTCTCTCCTGCAACACCTTAATTTGTTCTGTCTCTTTGTGTCTCTCCTCCATGGAGGCATTTACCCTCTCAATTAGTCCAGCTAACTGAGTCACCAACATTACTCCCATTACTTTTGTTTCGTCCCGTTTTACTCCGTCCACCCATTTTCTTTGATCTTGCAAAGGTTGTGATGCGTTCCACCCTTTCCGTTTCATCTTTGCAACTATCGCTTCTCTGGCTAACAAATACTTAAAAATGAGAGCTACTGCAGTTTCTCCCTTAGTAACGTGGTCTGCCATTTTTCTGTCTAGCAGTCCTGCAACCCCCATGTGCTGGTTCTAACAGTAAAAGCGCCCCAACTCTCTCTCTCTTATCTCCTTATCACTGATACTGCTCCAGCACCGTCTGTATTGCTGTCGGGTCTCGTAGTGGGGCCCCAGTGAGTCTCGGCCCCTGTGCTCCCCCAACTATTCCTGACTCCTCACGCTTGGTCTATTTTGTGTTGTCTTATTGGGATGTTTGCTGGTCTTTAGTGGGTTTGTCGGCCCCTGTCCCAGCCCCTTTAAGTACAACGCCTCCCGCTTGGCCACCACCTCCACTAGCAAGGCTGATCCGTCACCCCAAAGAGGGAGCCTCAGCTCCCTGGTACCTTGCTATGGATTGTGGTGTTCCCTACAGACGAACAAGGTTATCAAATTCCGCCCGGGTCCCTAATGGACTCTCCGTCGTCGTGTCTCTTGGTCAGGGTGGATCGGGTCCCCTTTTCCTCAACACTTACACATGTGTATCTGTTATCAAAGCCCCTGTTATAATTAGTAACTGTGTCGACTCTGCGTTGTTCGCCCCTACAGAGTCGGTGCTGTTACCCGATTTACACTGTCCGTGCCTTGCACCCTGAGTGCCTGTGACTCTCAGTGCCCGCTTCAACGCCCAACCTTAGCGTGGGAGATTCCTCCTCTTAACGTTCGATTTAAGGTAGGGCACCTTGAGTCAAGCACTCCCTTGTCCTGTTGCCTTGGCACATACAGCGGTTTCACTTACAATCCTGGGTTAGTCACACCAATTAGTTCTGCATGCGGTTCTTATCCTTATCTTAGTCTTAATTCCTTATTCCCGTTATCAAAATACCCCCAAAACTGTTATCTTTACCTCTGGTCCTCTATTTCTTCCATTAAAAGTTTCACATAAGGTCTTACTTACTTTATTCCACGCAGTCGTTATACCTCTTTAACGCACACTATCTCTGTCCGGCGTCCTCTTTTCCTCAAAAAAATTCTCTGTTTTAATTCAAAAAAACTTAGGCAAGATTATACAATTCTCTAGGACAACATTTAAACGGACAAACCCTAGCCCTGAAAGGTACCTTACTTTGAACGGAGACTTGTACCCGTTGTTGACTGCCCTGGATTTTTATCAGATTTGTTTGAATTTGATCCCGGCTTCCAGACCGTAGCCACCAGTCAGAAGTCAGATATCAAACCCTGCTCTCGCAGCGCCATTTTGTTGTAGGGAAAACTCCCTTGTACCAGTGCAGTCAAGAGGCCGAGTCTCAAGGCAAGGTTAAAAGCGTTGTTCTTTATTGTACAAATACTGAAGCCTTCAGGGAGACCCACGCAGCCAGCTCAAACAGTGGCTTGGCCCACGTTGATCTCAACAATTGCACATTCGCTCTGGATTTTTATAGGAATCCAAATACGAGCAGGAACATTTGCTCATACATAATAGTTTAAAGGGTAGTTTTGATTTAGATCTCTCAGACAGGTTTAAACTGAGAATATGCATCTTTGTCAATTTGCATCTGTATGGTGTGTGTTCGTGTTGATGAGATTATCTGTGCTTGCTCCGAGTGTCCTTCCCTTTAATGTGTTTCCCATTATCTCCCTGATATGTCTCCTTAACTAAATCGACCTCCGATGTCTGTGGCTGTGCTATGCTTTTGTTTCTGTGTTTGCTAGATGAGGTGTTAATGTAATCTTTGTCCTGCTGTGTGTGTGGGGGCGCTAATCTAATCTATACATATCTTTTATTCCTCCTATTCTGGTTTCTTTGCCTGCCTTGGCCATTTTATTAATATATTATTTCATTCTTTCATAAGTCTTTGCAATACAGTTGTGCCATATATCCCACTGCCAGGGTCTTGACTGGCAGATATCCTGATCTCCTGGCCATGGGGCCGTTTTAAGATGCAGCTTCGTGTTATTGCTGGGCAGAACAAGTGTCTTCCATCAGTGCAGAAGGGGATTTAAACGAATGTCCATCCGGGTGTCCCCTTCTGCATTGTGGGCACATTATATTATAAACGGTGCCAATCAGTCCAATAAAACAGTCCAATAAATGTTAAACGGTGCCAATCAGTCCAATAAAACAGTTTCATAAATGAAGAATGTTTGATGAGATGAGATAAAAATATGGTCTTGGAAAATGGCCTACTTCAGGACACTGTCCCACTCTACTGCTGCTGGTCGCTGCGACCGCAAATTCCTCAAGGTTCATGAGGCGCTGCATTGCCTGCATGGCCATCTTTCCTATCCGACTGCTTCGTTTAAATTTGGAACAGGGGACTAAGGCGGTGTTGTAGATGCGGGTACGGCTTTCGCTATTTTCTGAAAATACAGACTTCCGACAGTTTTGACACAACAAAAATCTATCTTCAGCGAACTTACCCAGGACCTACTGGCCTCCCTTTATCTACCAGCCTCTCCAGCAAGGCCGCAGCCGGGCGTCATTCAGCACTGGAGCACACAAATGTGGACCAGGCAGAACGGCACCCGGGGGGGTCCCCCCAGGCTAACGGAGACCCTTGGTGGTCAGGGTCAGCGCAGGATGGCTCCCTGCCCCTGCCCCTGGACGCGGGCATTAGCCAAGGTGCCTACATGGCACTGCCAAGCTGGCAGGAGCATGGCCCAGCTACCAGGGTGGCAGTGCAAGGGTGCCAGGGTGGCACTGCCAAGGCTCAGGGACCGAGGGGGGCCATGCCCGCAGTGAAAGGAATATGGAGGAGGTGGTCAATAGCAGGTAAGTAGGGTAATCTGGACGATTGGGGGGGTGCCTGTAAGGGGGCGTAGGGGGATCTGAAGAGGAGGGACTCCCAGGGACCCCATAGCGAGGTGTCCTCAATTGTGGGTTTGTGGGATAGTGCCCATTGTGTGGGGGGTGACATTGCCCATGGGTGGGGAGTGTGAGGGTGCCCACAAGCTCATTTAGAGATCGGGGCACCCTTTCAATATGGCGGCCCGATCACCGGGTTCAACTACCCAGTGCTGAACAAAATTATGTCTAGGACATAACCAATATCCCATTACTGTGTGTCTGGACTGCCACATTTCACAGTTGAAACCGATCATCATCCTTTAGTGAACATAATTGGAAAAGATCTAAACGAGATGTTGCCATGTTTACGAAGAATGATGATGAAACTTCGTAGATATGATTTTACTTTATTGTATACTCCAGGCAAAGATCAGGTTGTAGCAGATGCTCTGTCACGTGCCACTAGTAACACTGATGAGACAACATCAGAGGTTATTTTAAATGTGGAAGCTCAAGCCAGGTTCATAGCAGACATGCTACCAGTGTCTGATGCACAACTTTTAAAAAATAAATTTAGAGTACCCAATTTATTTTTTCCAATTAAGGGGCAATTTAGCATGGCCAATCCACCTACCCTGCACATCTTTTGGGTTGTGGGGGCGAGGCCCACACAAACATGGGGAGATGGTGCAAACTCTACACGGACAGTAACCCAGAGCCGGGATCGAACCTGGGACCTCGGCGCCGTGAGTCAGCAATGCTAACCACTGCGCCATCATGCTGCCCTCTGATGCACAACTTAATGTAATACGCGAAGAAACAGCAAAATGTGGAATCCTTCAGCGTGTGATGAGCCACTTAACAAAAGAATGGCCCAATGGCGGCTGCAACAGTTTTAGAAGTATTTACATGACATTGTATTTGCTGTATGCATATTCCCATACATGGAAGTATGAAATGTTTGAAAATGTTTCAAACATATTCAAAGAAAGGGGGATGTGACATTATGTATAATGTCTAGCACATTAAGGGTTAATGTAATACTCCAACCAATCACTAGATGGAGCTGGGAGCAGATCTTTAAAAAGGAATGTCTCTCAGGCTTCTGGGAGAGTGTAGAGAGCTAGAAAGAATATGAGCAGGGCAGAGAACAATTTAAGATAGAATGCATGAGACAGGTGTTATTATAGTGTAGATTGTAGTTTAGTTATAATATTGCTTGTTTTAAGAATAGTGATTGAACTGTATAATAAGTAGTGTAATAAATTTAGCTTTGTTTATTAGACTTAGCTTTTGTGGTTTTTGTGTACACTATGACATCTACCCTGAGTGTTAGCAGCACAAAGAACACCACTGTCAGTAATGGATACTGTTCATTATCCACTGCCTGGTTGATTGCGACTCTGTAGTCCCCACATTGCCTCACAGCTTTGTCTGTCTTGGGCACCACTACAATTGGGGATGTCCAATCACTGTGATCAGTATTCACCCATCCACTATTTCTCTCTAGTTTCTTTAGCTCTTCTTCAACCTGGATTTTGAGAAAATAAGGAACTAGCCTAACCTTGTGATGTACTGGTCTTGCATCAGGCCTGATTCAAATTGCACTTCCACACTGATTATATCTTCATAGCTGTCCTTGAAAATGTTGCTGTAGCTATTGAATAACTAATCAAGCTACTTGGTTTTCTCAACTTGGGAAACATTCTTCCAGTCTAATTTCAGCTTGTGAAGACAGTCTTTTGTCAATAACCTTGGCTTGTTCTATATCTCACTACGACAATGGGGGAATTACGTTCATGTTGGACTGCACTCTATTTAACCACATGCCCCAACACCTCAGCGATGTAAGTTTTCAAATGAACTGAGCTCTTGGTTAGCGTTACATCAGTTTATTTGCTATTGTACTCATAATGGAGCAATCTGCAGCTATTGTACCAAAATTGAGCAATCTGCAGCTATATCGATGCACACTTTGATATAGACCTTTGTCGAAGAGTCTCTATCGCTTGAGTGATTCCTAGTGGCATAAATTGTTGTACAGCCATAGTACCTCTTCACTTAGGTGCTTTGGATTCAGTTCCCCCTTATGACATGGCTGTTCTCCATTACAACTGGAATGAGCTCTCTTTCCCGCTTTGATCTTCACTCAGCAGGGTGTCGCAATGTGACCTTTCTGTTAACAATTAAAGCATTTTGCATTTCTGTACTGACACACCTGTGTGGTTTCTTATAGAATGATAAGTCATTAAACAACCGTCACCAGTATTATTTTGAATAGATCGCCCCACTTTATTCTTGAAGAAAGCCTTCTGTACCAATCACTTCCCTAGGACATAATTCCTGAGCATTTCTTGATGGAAACAACAATCTTATCTGCTAAACCAAATATAAGATTTTGTGCATTCAGTAACTTCAAGTTGATTCTTTCGTCCACTTATCCACACAGAAATCTATCTCCTAATGCATGGTCTGGGGGACGCAGTGGCATAGTGGTATTTTCACTGGACTAGTAATCAAGAGACTCAGGGTAATGCTCTGGAGACCTGGGTTCGAATCCCACCAGAGCAGTTGGTGAAATTTGAATTCAATAAAAATCTTTGATTAAGAGTCTAATGACGATCATGATACTATTGTCAATTGTCATAAAAACCCATCTGGTTCACTTAGGGAAGGAAATCTGCCGTCCTTACCTGGTCTGGCCTACACATGACTCCAGACCCACAGCAATGTGGTTGACTCTTAAATGCCCTCAGGGATGGGCAATAAAAGTTGGTCAGGCCAGCGACGCACACATCCATTGGATGAATATTTTTTTTAAGTGTTGAAATTACAATGTCGTTTTTGGAGTCTCTTTTGAATAAATTTAGAGTGCCCAATTCTTTTTTTTCCCAATTAAGGGGCAATTTAGTGTGGCCATTTTGTCTACATGGCACATTTTTGGGTTGGGGGGGGGTGAGACCCACGCAGACAAGGGGAGAATGTGCAGGTTCCACATGGACAGCGACCCAGGGCTGGGATCGAACCCGGGTCCTCGGAGCCGTGAGGCAGCAGTGCTAACCACTGCACCACCGTGCCGCCCTCTTATTTTGAGTCTTAACCTCTTCACTTTCACCTTCATATTCCAAAATGCAATTAGCTCTGAAAAATACATGCAATAGATAATGGTTCACGAGCCCTTTCATGTGTTCCGCACTTTTCAATGTATCTGCTGGCCGCAGCCATTTTATCCCATTTCCAAATTCAACATTGACACAACAGTGAAACAGAAACAAAAATTTTTTTTAAAGCAAATTACTGCAGATGATGGAATCTGAAATAAAAACAAAAAGTACTGGCAATCTCAGCAGGTCTGACAGCATCTGTGGAGAGAGAAGGGAGCTAATGTCTTGAGTCTGGATGACACTTTGTCAAAGCAAATGCAAAAATACCACTGTGGCTATCTGCATGATACAGAGTCTCATGCAACATATTGTAGACACAAGGCAGACAAGATTCAGCACTAATGTTCACACTAAAACAGCTTAATAAATTAGTTCAAGTAGAACTAATTCTCCTAATCCAAGACTAGTCGGTAGTTGAAAGCGTCTACTTAACCTGAGGAGGGGTTTTAATTAAATGAATCATTAAGATGCTGCGGTAGTCCTTTCAAACGAAGAGAGGGTTTGAGGCTGTATCTGACATATTGACACTGCCAAAAGTCAAAAGACAATCCTAGTTTTCCCTCCTCTTTACAGGGGTCTTGTTGTTGAATTCTAGTTCCAAGAAATGAGTGACAGGACCTAATAATCTGCCCCGATCCACCTCGTGAAGTGCTCGACTTTGTGGCGGCAAGAACAGTGAGGCTTTGCACAATTGGGTCGAAATCTCCACCATCCAGTCAGGCAGGTCACTGAGAGCTGGCTAATCCAGTTCACCGTGGTCCATGCCGTATTTGTGGACTTTGATCCCATCCTTGTCACTAAAGTCTGTTACATATCTAGTGGCTCTAATAAAGATGACCAACATCAACGTCGGTTCACATGTTTCTATTATGTCATTGTGCACTTTACAAGGTCATAATATGATATAAATGCATTACAAATATCATTCAAATTAAGTGAGGGAAAGGTTGTCTCAAAATGGAAGCGCCTTCTCTCCAACATTTTCTAATTTAAATCTGAAAAGGGCCTTTGGAACCAGGCCAACCCCTGCACAGGGCAGTCTGCAGCAACTGCTAAACACAGGCAGGAAGGGAGGATCTCTGAGCCTGCCTGAAGCACTGGCCCTCAAGTCTGCTACTGAGAAGCCTCCTCCAGACAACTGAGGAGACCAGGAGGGTACTGCAAGATTCCAGTTAGTGTCTTTAATTAGCTCTATTAGCTGCCTACACCTTGTGAGCAGGTAGCTCTGCCGATTCTCCAGCTCCATCTTGCCTCTAGCTGGGAAAATAACCTGGGGGCAGGATGAAGTCAGGGAATTAGCATGCAGGCCAGGGAGCAAAGTTCCTCGCATGCTTGCTGACCTCTGTACCTCCTCCAGTTGAGACTAAAATTCCAGCCCATAGAAACATAGAACATTTATGACACAGAAGGTCGTCATTTGGCCCACAATGTCTGTGCTGGCTGAAAAAGAATGACCCAGCCAAATAGCACTTTGCAGCATGTAGCCCAGTACATTACAGCATTGCACAAGCTTAACCAAATATTTTTAAAATGTGATGATGGTTTCTTCCTCCACCCTGCAGGCAGCGAGTTCCACACTCCCATCAGCCTGTGGGTGGAAGAATTATTTTCAACTCTTCTTTAATCCTTCTTCCAATTATTTTAAATCTACGCAGCCTGGTTATTTATATCTCGGCAAAGAAAATAGATCATTCCTATCCATGTTACTTTGGTCCCCTAATCATTTTATACCCCTCAATTAAATCTCCCCTCAGCCTCCTTCAAAGAAAAGGACCCCAGCCTAATGAATCTTTCCTCGTGGCTAAAATGATCCATTCTTGGCAATATCCTCATCAATCCCCTATGTATGTTCTCTCATCTGATCACATCCTTCCTGCAATGCAGTGACTGAGATCAGCTATAAAAAGTGCTGGCCATCTAGCGACACCCATATCCCGTGATAGAATAAAGAAAATATGACCAGAATTGCACACAGTACTCTAGCTGTGGCTTGATTAGTGCATGTACAGTTCTAGAATAACCTCTCTGCGCTTCTACTCTGTGCCTCAGCTAATAAAGGAAAGTTTCACATTTGCCTTAACTACCGAATCTATCTGTCCATTTACCTTCAGAGATCTATGGACATAAAGGTCCCTTTGTTCCTCAATACTTCGCCGCATCCAGCCATTTATTGTGCATTCCTTTACCATGCATGTCCTCCCCAACTGCACTATCACACTTCTGTAGCTCGAATTTCATTTGTCATGTTGCTCGTTTTAGCCTTAGTTTACTTATTCTTATTCTGTCACCTTTGCTCATGAGTCGCCAGGTATCTTTCTGATACCGCCACGTGGTTCAAGTCCAAGTAATGATTAATAATTCAACACACCGCTTAGTAAGAGTTAAATCAACGCTCATTTATTATATACAGCAATTAATACTTATACAATAATCCTACTTCTAGACTACTACCTATCACTAAAGGCCAATACTTAACTTTGGAAATGGCCCACCAGGTCAGGGAAACAAATGGTCTTTCGAATTGGTTCTAAGCCTGCGGGATTCAAAAGCTGGTACAAGTCGATAGTCAGGAGCGCCTATCTGGTAGCGATCGCTGGAGTAAGACTTACAGTTTTCTTGTAGAAGGGATTTGAAGGTTGCGAGCAGGAAGAGAAGGGTCGAGTTGAACTTGGCCCCTATTCTTATAGTCCCCAGGGGCTTCCCGCCTCTCGGAGCGGACCTCGTACCTGGTCCCAAATGATTGGACTTGGTCCCAATCACTTGGTTCGATATGCTCCAATAATGGGGTGATTCCTTGATCGGGGGTTGGTCGTTTACCTTTCTTTGTGTTAGCCCCTGCTGGCGGCGAAAGGTCTGGGTCGGCTTTCAATTGCTAATTTGTAGCAATTGTTCCCGGGAATGGCTGATTAATATGCAGATGGCTGGGTTGTTGTGATATTGATGGCTGCAGGTATCGGTCTGGACTGACTTCCCCAGAGGTGAATACACTGTTTTACCTGCAGCTATCCATTTGAGTCCTGTTGGCTGATTTTCCCATCAGCCTCTTTCATTCGCCATTTTAAATCGGGGTTTGACCATTCTAATCGGGAATCAGCCATTTTACGTGGCTACATTCCCTCCTTGTGATCCTAACTCGAAGCGTGAAGGATCACATCACTTTGTTACTTTCCATTCCCTGACCGTGGGGGACACCTCCTACATGGCCTCTGCTCTGACCCTAGCTATGCACAAAAAATTTTACCTAACAATTCTAAGGGCGTTATGTCAGACAGGGACATGCATTACAAAATAACAAACGTGGAACCTCTAATTTATCCTTATTACACTACCCGCGCTAAACATTCCATTATTCTATCTTCTCTAATCATACAACAAAATAATCACAACATTTCATATAATCTTTCCTGGCTTGGCAGTCAAGCTCAGGATCATACTTTTTTTTTGTTCATGAAAAGTTTTGTACATTTCTTTATTTACAACAATAGACGCAAGTGAATGCACTTGATTATTTTATTATAGATCGCGGGGGTCGGGGGTCTGGTCGTAACCGAATATAGGGGATCAGATCCGATATACCGGGGTTCAAGCGCGGTACGCTCTCCTTCTCCACTTACGTAGGCGCATAGTCTGCACTACACAGCAGAGTATCGCCAACGCTAACAGTGCTTCGATCACGTGGGACATGGAGTACCAGGTTATGAACCTGGCACACCAGGAAGATGCAGTGTCGCTGGTGACTGGGCTCTGGGTACTGCGGGTCAGTGAAACATTAACGGCTGGGAGGTTTGAAGTCATGGGTTTCGCGTTCCCGCACAACCAAATGTCCAATAAAAAAATGTTGAGCACGATGAAGGAAGTCCTCATGGCTGTCCTCTTTCCTTTTCTTTCTTTTGTTCTTTGTTTTCTCCGGTCCTGGAGCTTAGAATCATAGATCATAGAATCATAGAAGTTTACAGCATGGAAACAGGCCCTTCGGCCCAACCAGTCCATGCCGCCCAGTTTTTTTACCATTAAGCTAGTCCCAGTTGCCCGCACTTGGCCCATAACCCTCTATACCCATCTTACCCATGTAACCATCTAAATGCTTTTTGAAAGACACAATTGTACCCGCTTCTACTACTACCTCTGGCAGCCCATTCCAGACACTCACTACCCTCTGAGTGAAGAAATTGCCCCTCTGGGCCCTTCTGAATCTCTCCCCTCTCACCTTAAACCTATGCCCTCTAGTTTTAGACTGCCCTACCTTTGGGAAAAGATGTTGACTATCTACCTTATCTATGCCCCTCATTATTTTATAGACCTCTATAAGATCACCCCTAAGCCTCCTACGCTCCAGGGAAAAAAGTCCCAGTCTATCCAGCCTCTCCTTATAACTCAAACCATCAAGTCCCGGCAACATCCTAGTAAATCTTTTCTGCACTCTTTCTAGTTTGGAGTTCTGTAAAAACAAGCATAGTATCTGTAACTATCTTTGTTTAATATCCGGTATGCTAGTGTGTCTGTCCTTTGGTGCCAATTATTCCCTTATAATTGGTCATTATGTGTGACTCCCTCATTTTTTTTTTTCAAAAACAAATTTTAGGACACGGCACACTTCCCAATCATGAACCAGTGCTGATTTATCATCCAAATGTTCCAGGATGTAAATAGCAGATGGCAGCAACCTAAAGGTCACCTAAACAAATAAAAACTTTTTGAAATGAAAAATGTCAAATGAGGTGCGTATGGGCCGCGACGGGTAAGATTTGGATGGAGTCCCCGGGTAGGACGGCTACCAATGCCGTATCTCCCCTACCTGAGCGTGATTGACCAATGGGGGGATCCCCAGGCAGGGCGGGTCTCACGCCGTTTCTCCACTGCCTGAGCAACCGACAAAAATGGGCAAAAATGTAGTCATCGTGGTGGGGCTGCCATAGTGGTTCTATCACTTGAACCAGAAGAGCAGTTACGATCGGGCGTCTGATACCCGAACGAGTATCAGCTGAAAAGCTAGTTCCACTGAACAAGAGTGTGGTCTCTTGACAAGTGTCTGTAGACAAGCTAGTTCCGCTGAACAAACGGCTGGAAACAAATTCTCCTGTCGGACGAACAACACGAAACAAACGTACGAACAACATAAAACATCCTGCAGGTTCCATCAGGAAGGACAACACTTCTCCCAAGCGTTTCCTTTAACATCATGTGGACACCTGAGTTCTCGGTTGCGAACAGGGTCGCAAAGGGGTTGGTGGTTTGGGAATCAGACCCGAGGTCGTCACCTTCTCCCGGGTACCAAACTCTGGAGTGGATTAGGGCTGAAAGGGCTGCTTGGTGTGAGTTGGGGTCGCTCTCGTCATTGCGGACGAGTCTGTAGGAGTTGTCGCGGTGCCAATAAGTTGTGTCGAATTGTGTGGGGACAAAGTCGGGGTTGTCCGTGTGGTTTGGTGGTCGGTGGTGGGATTTATTTAGAAAAGTGATCAGGAAGGGATCACTTGGATCGAATTCGGAGTCGCTGGGTGTGGGTCCGGTTGCATGGGGATAGTAGGGAGGCGTGCTGTGGCTATCGTCCGAGTCATAGTCACTGTCTCTGCTGCTGCAGTCTGTGGGCGTTCCGGGGCGGAGTGTATATTTCGGGGGTGGAGTCGAGGTCGAGTCCGTGGCTGGGTTGGACGTGGTGGGAGTTGGTCGGGTTACGTTGGCTGTGGTCTGTGGTGTGTGGTCTGCTGCGTCAAGCATGACGTGGTGTGCGTGGTTCGACTGTGTTCCATAAGCCTTTAACTGGTTTATATGAAACCACGCAGTCTTACCATTCGGGTACTTTATTTTCTAAACGGATGGGCTTACTTTATCCGCAATAGAATACAGACCCGAGTACTTAGGCGACAGGAATGTGCTGGGGTTATATACAGACAACATCACTTGCTGCCCGATATCATACTCCGTTGCATGCACTGCCTTATCGAAACAAGCCTTGCTCTGTTTCTTTTTGGTGCCCAATTTTACTGCGGCTGCTAACTGAGCCGTTTTTACATTAGCAACTAATTGCTCCACGGCTTTCTCGTGGGTGAGGGCCGTTACTTCAGGGCTGGTCAGGTCTAAACCTAACAAGTATTCTGTCCCTTTCATGGGGCGTCCGGTCATAAGAGTGTGTGGGGTGTAACCTGCGGAGGTGGAAACAGTGTTACGCAAAAATATCAGCGCAAAAGGGAGGACTGAGTCCCAAGTGGTGTTGTTCTGCTGGACCATTTTTCTGAGGGTGGTTTTTAGGGTCCGATTCATGTGCTCCATGATACCACTCGACTGTGGGTGGTACGCAATGTGGAATTTTTGGGTGATGCCAAATATCGTGAGGACGTTCTGCATGACGCGTCCCGTAAAATGAGAACCTTGGTCCGATTCAATGCTGCGGGGAGTCCCCATCTTGTAAAGATGTGGTGGGTTAGGATCTTGGCTGTGGTATTCGTGTGTTGGTGCGGGCTGGAAATGCTTCCACCCATTTTGTAAAGGTGTCTATGACCACCAGTACATATTAACAGCCATTCCTGCAAGGGGGCAATGGACCTATAAAATCAATCTGGAGGTTGGTCCAGGGGCCATTGACGGGTCGGCTGTGGCTGAGTTGGGCCTTTTTGGCATATCTGTCGGGGTTGTTCTGCGCACAGATAAGGCAATTCTCAATGTAATGGCTTACATCTTCCTTGAGATTTGGTCACCAACAAGACTGTTTGAGGTGGGCTGTAGTGGGATTGATTCCCTGATGTCCATGACCATCATGGAACAAACATATTAATTGGTTCCTGTCCTGTTCAGGAACCACATAAAGGGTGTCCTTTAACACCACACCGTCTTGTGTGGTCAGTGTATTTCTGAACCTCTCGTAGGAGGCGGGATACTTTCCTTTCACAATCTCCGAGAGATTGCTGTCCTGCTTCTGGGCCTCTACTAGATCCTCTATTCTAGTCTGTGTGACCTGAACATGCAGTCACTGGCGTGCTTTCGGGGGGTTTCCAAAAATACCCATGGCTGGAACCTGCTTTAGCCAGTGCGTCGGTTTTTACATTTCCATGGGGGGGAGGAACGATGGTGACTGCGGACTTTTATGATCTCAAAAGTCCTGTTCTGGGCTTTCTCTAAAATATGGCGGAGTAATGGGGCTGAGGGAAGGGGTTTCCCATCTGCGGAAACAAATCCTCTTGCTTCCCACAGGGGCAGGAACTCCGTAAGGCTGTTACAGACATAGAGGCTGTCCGAGTATATGTCTGCTGGGCTGGGGAAGGAATCTGGGTGATCTACTATGTATGCAATGGCCGCAAGCTCTGCTGCCTGCGCGCCTAAGTGTCCGGGTAGTTTCAATGCCAATTCCTCGAGGGCGCGTCCCTGCGCGTCCTCGACATAAATCCTGCAACCTGTTATGCGTTGCCCATCTAAGACGGTGGAAGATCCATCCACATAAATCTTAATGGGTTCACACGTGTCCGTGTGCGGGGGGCTCTGAGATGAATTTCCTATCTTTCTGGGGGGTGTTTTTGCTATAAAGCGGCCTGTCTTATGATGTGGAGAGATGATCTCACATTCATGGGGAGTTCCGGGGTACTGCAAATTGTCCGCTAAGTATGAGTGTGTCTTTGTCCATTTTACTGTGATGTCCCATCCCTGCAAGAGAAGGGTCCATCTCGCTGCGCGTATTTGGCTGACGGTACCGTCCTTGAGTCGTCCGTCCAGTAAAGGTTGGGTGGGGGTGTATTCGGTCAAAATGGTGATGGGGTTCAGTCCGGTAATGTATGAAAAGTACTGGACTGCCCAGAAAACTGCGAGCAGGTGCCTCTCACAGGCTGAAAATCCCTGCTCCACAGCATCTAAAAGTCGGGAGGCGTAAGCTACGGGTCTTAACTGGTCATGCCGTTCCTGGAGGAGCACGGCTGAAAGGGTGCGGTCTGTGGTCGCTGCCTCTATGGCGTAAGGGGAAAGCGGGTCTGGAACTTGTAGTGCGGGGGCGGCTATGAGTGCCTGTTTTAACGAGTCCACAGCATCCGTATGCTGCGCAAGCCATTCCCAGGGGGCTCCTTTCTTTAGGAGGTCTGAGAGGGGTGCTGCCTTGCTGGCGAAACCGTCAATGTGGTTTCGGCAGTAGCCAACCAGTCCTAAAAATGACCGGAGGGCTGAAACGTTCTGGGGAAGGGGCAATTTAGCGATCGAGTCAATTCTTTTATGCTCAATCTCGCATTTACCATGCGTGATAATTGTACCCAAATATGCCACTTTTTCTTCCAAAATCTGGGCCTTTTTAGGGTTGACTTTACAACCAATGGAATGTAACAATTCCAGGAGTTCGGACAGAAGCTCAATGTGCTCTTCCTTGGTGTCTGTCTGCAGTAGTAGATCATCTACATACTGTACCAGACATTCGGGGTGAGAAAATTTCGCTCGTCCATTTGCCAGCTGTCGGTGGAAAATGGAGGGGGAGTTGTGGAAGCCTTGTGGCAGGCATGTCCACGTGTACTGCTGCGCTTTAAAAGTGAAGGCAAATTTGTACTGGCACGCCTTTGCCAATGGAATGGACCAGAATCCATTTCTGATGTCCAAAACCGTGAAGTAGCGGGAATTGAGTCCCTGCTTGAGCATGGTCTTGGGACTTGTTGCTACGGTGGGGGCTGCTGCGGGGATGACTTTATTGAGTTCCCGATAATCAATGGTCAGGCGCCATGATCCGTCGGGCTTTCTTACTGGCCAAATCGGGGCATTATTACTGGAGACTACTGATCTTAGTACGCCCTGCTCTAATAAGCTCTCTATAACTTTTAGGATTTCTCCCTCTGCTTCTAAAGGGAATCCGTACTGCTTTTGGGGTCTAGGGTCAGGTCCTGTTACTTGTACGGAGCCAGTCATCCGTCCACAGTCGTGCTTGTGGGTCGCGAATGCTGCCCTGTTCTTTTGCAGGACTGCCCTAACCTGCTTGTCCGTGCTAAGCGTGGTCGGGTTGAACCAAAATTCGCCTACTGCGCTAATTTTGTTCATGTAGTCCCCTATGTTGAGCGTTGCGGGGGCTCTAGCGGATTTCGCCATCTTCCAGACACACTGGTTGACTGGATCGAAGGATAGGTGGTGGGAATTCATAAAGTCGATTCCCAGAATGTGTTCTGCTGTGTGGGGCAGGTCTACTAAAACTACGGGGTGTTTTGTGGTGATGGTTCCTATTTGAATGGGTACAGGGGCGGTGATGTGTCCCTGCTGTGAGTGGCCTGTAAAGCCGCTGATGGTGATAGTGGCTGTAGTGGGCCACATGTCCTGAAAAAGGGTGGAGGAGTTTATGGTGGTGCGGGACCCTCCTGTTTCCCAAAGAAATTTGATAGGCTCTCCCCGAATTTTCGCTGCGACTATGGGTCGTCCTGACCTATCCCAAAGGGTATCGCAGACCCAACTGGGGAGCCCGTACACCGTCAGTCCATTCCGGTCAAGTCCGTCTGATCCGAACGGGCGCTAACGCTATGGATGGGCTCTGCCTTTTTCTTAATCAGAGTGCCTGTCTGTTGGGCTCTCTGTGGCTTTTTGGGGCCATTGCACTCTTTTGCAAAATGTCCCAACTGTCCGCAGTTGTAACATTCTTGTGATTTGGGTGGGAGGCTGTTTTTTCCCTCATTTACCCAGGCGGGGTTGTGAGGTGTGTCTTTTACTGCCTGCATGTCTGCGGCGGTTTGCTTTTCCTCTGTGGTTTTAGCGGCGGGTCGATTGTGAACAGACTGCTCCCAAATGCGGGACAATCTTTTAACCACCCACTTCTCGTTATGGGCCTCTTCTGAGGGGTCATAACTGGTACAGGCATTCTGGCCTGCATCTGTGGCATGGGAGATAAGGGTGCGGGTCCATTTGGCCATATTGTCTGGGGACAAATTGGCAGGGTCTACGTCTCCAAAAATGGCTGCGAAGTGAATCCACAGGCGTCCTGCGAACGCTGTGGGGTGCTCCGACTTCTTCTGCCTACACTTATTGAGGCCATCTACGGGGTCACCCCGATTATACCCGATTGCATCCCGGATCGCGGTATGCATTTCTGCAAGGGTGCCTCCTCCTACGTTCTGTGGGTCGGAAAGGGCTGCTGCTACCGATGGATCTAAACTTAGAACCATGAGCTTTACATGCGGTCTCTCATTCAGGCCGTACATAGTCGCCTGATGTTTGACGGTGGCAAAGAAATGGTGGGGGTTTGCGGCGGGGAGGAACGGTGTGACCTTTGCACACGCGTCCCGTAATTGGGTCACTGTTAGGGGGGTGGAATATAGAAATTCCGCCTCGTCCGATGTGGCTGTGCGGTGGGTGGTTACAGGGTTCATTGGAGCCTGAACTACCTGCTGTGTGGGGGGTCGGGGTGCTTTTCTCCTTTGGGGCTTTCCCTGCGCACATGTTCCCTGAACATATCTCTGCGCTGTTTCTTGTAACTCTTCCCAATCAGGGCCATCTTCCTGGTCTAATTTTCCCCCAAAGGTTTCCTGAAATCCTTTCTGGACAGAAAGCAGTGACTGCAGCTCTGCAATCTGCTTCCGGCACTTTGCATGGTCTATTGTGCTCTGTCTTTGTTCTGTGGTGGCAGCGTAGAGCGCTCTCAAGGCTGCCTTGAGATCACTACATTGTTTCTGTAGAGTCTCCACCTGCTTTTCTGCTACTTTCCTTACCAGGACTGCACGCTGCGTGTCCTGATAGGCCTTTTCGTATTGCGATTGGAAACTGCTTAAATGCGCCAGACAAGACTGGTGACCCCGTTTGGCGTCAGCCACCTCTTCATCCTTTGCTGCTAATTTCCTTCTTAACTCTAAATTCTCATTCTCAACCTCGCATACATCGACTTTGCTCATCCGATGTATGCCCTCTACTTCTTTGCGGAGCGTCTTGACGACCTCCTCTGTGCCTCGCAATTGTGCCAAACAGGACACGATTGCCATCGGCTTGCGAGCTTTCGCTAAGCTCTTTTTGTGTATCTCACTCATGTTCTCCCACCAAGTATGCCCTATACTTCCGGGACCTGATTCGTCATTATCGCAGAAATCATTCCACATGGGCCATCTTTTGCCCTTGAGATATTTCCGGATTTCCTCTTCCCAAATGGGACACTGTCACACTCTACTGCTGCTGGTCGCTGCGACCGCAAATTCCTCAGGGTTCATGAGGCGCTGCATTGCCTGCATGGCCATCTTTCCTATCCGCTTGCTTCGTTTAAATTTGGAACAGGGGGCTAAGGCGGTGTCATAGATGCGGGTACGGCTTGCGCTAATTTCTGAAAATACAGACTTCCGAAAGTTTTGACGCAACAAAAATCTATCAGTTTTACCTTATAGCCCTGTTAGTTACGCATGCATACACACACTTCCGAATTATGACTATTAATCAGAACTGCTTGAACACTTGTGGGTTTTTTTTTGTTTCCAATTGGATTCTAATTCAAAATTTCTTGGGTTCTCCTGGA
Organism: Scyliorhinus torazame; assembly: GCF_047496885.1. Taxonomy (NCBI): domain Eukaryota; kingdom Metazoa; phylum Chordata; class Chondrichthyes; order Carcharhiniformes; family Scyliorhinidae; genus Scyliorhinus; species Scyliorhinus torazame. Next base: position 333,891,480 of record NC_092707.1, on the reverse strand, counting down.
GTGGTTTTCCACTTCTAGATCGGGTCCCGGCGGAGTCACCAAAATGTTGCTCGTTTTAGCCTTAGTTTACTTATTCTTATTCTGTCACCTTTGCTCATGAGTCGCCAGGTATCTTTCTGATACCGCCACGTGGTTCAAGTCCAAGTAATGATTAATAATGCAACACACCGCTTAGTAAGAGTTAAATCAACGCTCATTTATTGTATCCAGCAATTAATACTTATACAATAATCCTACTTCTAGACTACTACCTACCACTAAAGGCCAATATTTAACTTTGGTAATGGCCCACCAGGTCAGGGAAACGAATGGTCTTTCGAATTGGTTCTGAGCCTGCGGGATTCCAAAGCTGGTACAAGTCGATTGTCAGGAGCGCCTATCTGGTAGCGATCGCTGGAGTAAGACTTACAGTTTTCTTGTAGAAGGGTCTCGAAGGTTGCGAGCAGGAAGAGAAGGGTTGAGTTGAACTTGGCTCCTATTCTTATAGTCCCCAGGGGCTTACCGCCTCTCGGGGCAGACCTCGTACCTGGTCCCAAGTGATTGGACTTGGTCCCAATCACTTGGTTCGATATGCTCCAATAATGGGCCGAATCCTTGATCGGGGGTTGGTCGTTTACCTTTCTTTGTGTTAGCCCCTGCTGGCGCCGAAAGGTCTGGGTCGGCTTTCAATCGCTAATTTGTAGCAATTGTTCCCGGGGATGGCTGGTTAGAAGGCAGATGGCTGGGTTGTTGTGATGTTGATGGCTGCAGGTATCGGTCTGGACTGACTTCCCCAGAGGCGAATACATTGTTTTACCCGCAGCTGTCCGTTTGAGTCCTGTCGGCTGATTTTCCCATCAGCCTCTTTCGTTCGCCATTTTAAATCGGGGTTTGACCATTCTAATCGGGAATCAGCCATTTCATGTGCTACAGTCACATTTCTGCCCACCTGACCAGTCCATTGATATATTCCTGTAGTCTATGGGCTACATTTAATGGGAAAAAATGAAAGCCCGTGGCCGCACCTTCCATGCAGGAAGAGATCTGGGTGCCATTTTTAAATGCCGCCCCGATCTCTTGACCCTATGGCCTCCAGACCCCCCCCCCCCTCCCAATGCCCCATCTTACCGATTAGGGGGTTCTCGAGCCCTTCCTCACCCCACCCCCGACAACTTGGCACTGCCACCCAGGCACCGTGGCACTGCCACAGCCAGCCTGCCAGTGCCACATGGGCACGCTGTCAGTGCCATGGTGGCCTTGCCAGGGTGAAAATTCCAGGGTGCCTGAGTGGCACTGCCAAGGTACCCAGGTGGCATCAAGAGTGGCAGGGTACCACCCTGCCAGAGCCTTACAACCCGGGGGCCTCTGATCGCCTGGGAGACGCTGCAGGTGCCATTACGGGTGGTCCGTCTTTGTGTGGGCCAGTGCTAAAAGGCACCCGGAGAGGTATCCAGGGAGCAGGTGGTCGATCCCAGACCTTGATTTTTCTGTGCAGACATATTTAAGTGAAGCCAACTGCTCACTTAAATATGCAAATCTGAATCTCACCCAGTGACAGTGAGATCCACATCGCGAGATCTCGTGAGCTCTAATGAGATCGCGTGAGGCGACCTGAGCACCGTGAATCTCGTGAGGGGATTTAATGGCCTCATCGCATCACTGAGTCGAGTGCATCGAGGCCGCTCGATCGTGCCCGACAGTTTCCCTATCAATCAAAAGAACAATTTTGGCACCATCTGCAAATTTCTTGATCATGCCCCCTACATTTAACTCTAAATCATTGGTATATACCATGAAAAATAAAACACTGAGTACTGAGCCTTATGAAGCCCCACTTAAAATGGCCCATCAAGTCACAAAAATAATCAATGGCCATTTTCTTTTTTTAAATATATTTAGACTATCCAATTCTTTTTTTCCCCCAGTTATGGGGCAATTTAGAGTGGCCAATTCACCTACGCTGCACATCTTTTTCAGTTGTGGGGGTGAGACCCATGCAGACATGGGGAGAATGTGTAAACTCCACATGGACAGTGATCAAAGGCCATTTCCTGCCATTGAGCCAATTTTGGATCCAATTTGTCATTTGCCTTTACACCCCATGGGCTCATACTTCTCTGGCCAGTCTTCCGTGTGGGATATTGTCAAAATCTTTGCTAAAATCCACATGGACTGCATCAATCACTCTATCCTTTTCAATCTCCTTATTATCTTCTCAAAGTATTCAGCCGAGTAGGTCAGGCACGAACTTTCCTTAACAAATTCATGCTGAGTGCCCTTGATTAACTCGTGCCTTTCCCAGTGATGATTTATTCTATCCCTCAAACATTTTTCTATTTATATACTGAGGTTAGGGCGTCTGGCATGTAATGACTCAGTTTATCTCTTTCTCCCTTTTTAAACAATAGAATGCTTCTCAATTCATCTTCATCAGAAGAGAAAAGAGGGGAAAGTGAAAATAAAATGAAGGGAAAGGGAAGGAAACAATGAATAACAAGCTTCTGATTGACTAAATCTTCAGGCATGGCATAATTATCCATCCATTAAATAGTCAGTTTAAACCAGAATTGTGTAGCTTGACCAAGTGGAATATTTATAAATTTTTATGCTGACCCAAACTGCCATCTTAATATTAATATAAATCAAAATTTTTCCAAGTAAATAATCTGTCCTGATTTCACTTTATAGAAACTCCTCCCAGCAAACAGTATCCATAAAACTAGCTGTGGTTCCTATAAAATTGTTCTTGACTCCAGGAGGGCAAATTAACAATTACTAACGTAGCTCCCAGCTGGCAAGTATGAACCTTGAGCCAAACTAATTTTCTTTCTGAAGCTAAATCTGTTTTTCCAATGTGTGATAAATCTTTCTGACAACTTACTTTCCTTGGAACTGAAATAAACAGCACAGTTGGCATGTGACTGATAACTAGAAATAACCAGTCAAATGTAGTATGAAGACGTAAGTAACATTTTCATTTGCAGTTGCTGAAGTCAATACAGTCTGCTAGTGCACGGCAGGATTCTTAAGCATAAAGCCAGATGAAGCATATGCGACATTTCGAAATCTGTTAAATGTCAAAGGGGAATGAAGTAGGCACATAATATATTTAGATAATAAGCAATTACCTGATGGCAGATACATCAAGGGGGTGAACTGCCAATTCAAGCCGTGGAAACAACATTTCAATAGCGCCCTATAGTCATTCCATAATCTTTTAAATTTTAAATAATGTGCACTCTATGGAGGTGGGAAGTTTAAGCCGCTAGCGTGAGTGGATGACGGTACATGCCGCAGGTCCAAAGTGCAAATAAATGCTGCCATGGCAGGAGGTCAGCAGGGCCCACCAACCTCCACATTTAACTCGCATGGGTTTGCTGGCAGCAGGGAAATTCTTGTAGGACAGGTGGATATGCGCTAAAAGAAAATTGACTGCATTGTCAACCCTGAAATCGGGCTAAACAAGGTGGGAGAACAGCAGCGATTGATGGAGGAGTCATGGGGGCACTGGCGTGATGGTTGGCTGAGCGATTAACAGACAGGAAAGCCTTTAACTACTGAGAGATGACACCTGCTTCTTTGCCTAGGGAAAAGGCTTTTGCTCACGGGACTTGTTTCAAGAGTGTACTTTCACTGTCTTGGAAGTGATCTCCGAGCTGTTGAAGGTCATTACTGCTACCTTGGGAGTTTTTTGCTTTTAATTTGCACTTCCCAACTGTCAACAATATCAGCAGCATGGGAGCAGCTGATGCAACTGTACTCTGGATCTCTGATGAAAAACAAGGGGAGGAGCACTAATGACACCAGTAGCAGCAGCTACAATCGCCTGCTGCTGCTCAGAACTAAGGTTGCCAATCCTCCAGGATTGGCCTGGAGTCTCCAGGAATTGAAGATCAATCTCTAGGACACTGCTGTGTGCAACCCTGGAGAAAAATCATCAGGGCGTTAAAAACTTTGTCATTTTCTTTGAACATTTTGTTTTCCAAAAAAAGGAATAGTGCAAATTGAGAATAAAAACACTGACCCAAAGCATCACCCAATTGGGTAATATTGCTTCACTGTCCAATTGGCTGAGGAAAGTAGTGTGTCGCAAGGATAGATGTTTTGGCTGACAAACATGGGGGCAAGCCATGTAATGAAACCTCCAGGGGTTTAGCAACCATACTCAGGACAGGGAGGATGAACACAGAGATCCAGCTTGCTGAGAGATGACATCCAGGAAGGTCATCATGGCCCTGAATTTTTTCACCTCCAACTCCTTCAAAATTCTCACTTTGCAAGATTCCTTTTTCTCGTAATTTTTAATCTGCTGGTGACACCAGTAAGAATCCCTCAATCTGATGTACACAAGTGCATCTCTCAGGTGATGAATGCAGTATTTGCCAGAGCCACCAATTACATCCATTGATCATGAGGCTAGTCAGAACTAGAGGGCCCTCAAGTGGTAATCAAAGCACCTTCAAGTCTACCAGCAACCAACATCAATCCATTAATCTTCAGCTGGTATGCAGCCACCTGAAGATTATCATGCATGTCTGTGCATGATACCCAGGATGCTGCAGTGATGCCTTTATATTGCATTGCTCAACTCTCTCACAAATATGCACACGTCCAAGCTGCGTCAGTGGATGGTTTCTTGGAGATAATGCATTGTGAGGACATGGCTGGTAACACCTGTGCAAACCCCAACCATTCACATACAAAAGAAATCACAATCAACGTCTCATAAATACAAGAGTGGTCACTGAACAAACCATCACTACTCCCCCATTCCGACCTTCCACTGAAATTGTAGATTAGGGTCCAATGGCATCATTGAGTCCCAATTCTGTACTTCTGCTTTAATAAGGCAGATTAACATCAGGACATCGCAGTAGGGCAGTGGGATCAGCGGAAGGAGTTGCCTATCCACATTTTTACTGCCACCTAGTGTTCAAATTGGGCCCAGTGCATCATAAATTGATGTGCTATACAGGCTGTCCTTGGCTTTACGACATTCGAGTTACGATGAATGGTACTTACAACATTTATAAATTGATGCCACATTTCAACTTTACAACTTGCCATGCCTATATGTTCATACATGTGCACTGACGTTCTGTGCCTCCCATCTGTTTGACTGGGCAGGTCGAACTGTCTTTATTAGGTAGGAAATGAGTATTTTATTCTTTTCAATTTTTTTGAAACAACTGTCCTGACTTATAGTTTGTATATGTTTATGTTGTATTTAACATGAACTCCAACTCAAAGGTAACTGACAGTGATTGATGGCTTCATTATATCTGCCACACAAACTGAGGAACATGTGCTAAGGCCTGCTGGCATCAATAGTCACCTCATCAACATGACAAGGCAAGAGTTGAGAGCATTTAACACCACCGGGCACCCCATGAATGATTACCAGTCTTGGTTCAGGACAAGATGCTGATAAATCCCCCATTCATAACATTAGGCAGTTTGTGCCCGACCTGGAAGTGTAGAAAATAGCACATGATGACACCAGGATATACAATCTTTTGGTCAGCGGATGCAGGGGCGTATTGGCAGCGCATCCACCGAAAATTAATGAGCCAATTGAGGGGATTATCTTGCCTATTGGCTGGAATATTACGATGCCCGTGCGATTTTTAGGTTGTGGCACAGATAGCCGGGTAATCTGTTTACCAATTATTCTCAATCTCAGGCAAGACGAGGGGGGTGCCTCAATCTGAAGACAATAACCCCCTCCCAATCCCCCAGAACATTGTCAAGCACCCGCCCCAGGACCTTCCTTGTGAATGGTCCTGGGATTTGTTCCAGGAAAGGTGCTGCAGTACCTCTTCTGGCCCCTTCAGCGCTGTGCCTGGAGGGGTTGGTGAGCTGTCGGTCAATCAGATTGGCCGACAGCTCGCCATGGCGGGACTACCTTCCAAGGGCAGATGAAAGTCCCGCCCGCTTCCAATCAGCACTCAATTGAGCGTTAAATGACTGTGGGCTTCTAAGAGCCGGGGGTGGGTGGGGGTCTCTCCATCCTACAAATTCTACACTTCTACCCAATATTCCTATGGGAAAATCGGTTCCGACTTATGACTTTTCGACTTTCAACTCCGTTTTCAGGAACCAATTGTCCGAGGACTGCCTGTATAGTTAAATGAAATGTCCTATGGAAATCAACTTGTTCAAGCAAGCATAATTTGTGATGAAGGATCTCAAACAGATGCTTGCATTTGATATGGATTTCCTCCAACTGTAACAGATGGACAATCATTTTTATTACGAAACCTACTAAACCTTAAATTGCAGCAGATGGGTAATGTACTAAAGTACTCCGGCAAGTCTAAACATTTCTAGAGCAAGGTACTTGATAAGGCATGCTTGAATTGTCTCTGTTTGGTGAAATTACAGTGATTTTCAATAAAGGATTCATTTGGGCTGAAATTAAAATTATGTAACATGTTCTTACTTTCTCAAACATTCTTGTAATCATTGTTAGGCTAGGTTATCCACTTGTCAAATTATGGTTCTGCTTGTCTAATTCTGCCTGTCAAGTTAGAAATGCTTTTATATAAGGTACTCATTGCAACTCAAGCAGGAATCACCTTCATGAAAAATTATTTGCAAACTGTCAGAAAATGCAACATCAAACCAATGCTAATGTGATGAATAAAGAAACGGATATGTTATACTTCATATTTGTATCAGTAATGTTGTTAAAAAAAAAACCATGTTTAATAATAATAATCTTTATTAGTGTCACAAGTAGGCTTACATTAACACTGCAATGAAGCTACTGTGAAATACTCATGATACAGTAGTATGTCTGTTAAGGCTGTAATTGAGATGCCATAAAAGAATGAGGTCATTGTAGATGAAGGATTTGTTTTTGGAGGGGCGGTTCACAAATGTGGAGGAGTTGAGGGGGAAGTTTGGGTTTCCACATGAGGAGGGTTTTCGGAAAATGCAGGTGCGGGACTTTACTAGAAAGGTTTTTCCGACCTTTCCAATAGTGCCTGCCTCCTCGTTGTTGGAGGAGATACGGTAGGTAATGGGTTTGGAGGGCGGGGTCGTCGCGCCAATTAATGAGGGGAATTTGGAGCAGGATAGGGTGTCTATGGAGGGGGTTAAGGCCAAGTGGGAGGAGGGGTTAGGGATGGTACTGGAGGACGGACTGTGGTGTGAGGTGCTGAGGAGGGTGAGTGCCTCAACCTCATGCACGAGGCTGGCGTTGATACAGTTGAAAGTGGTGCTTAGGGTGCATTTGACAAAGTCAAGGATGAGCCGGCTGTTTCAGGGGGTAGAGGATACTTGTGAATGGTGTGGGAGGGGCCCAGCTAATCATGTGTACATGTTCTGGTCCTGCCCAAAGTTGGAGAAATTGTGGGGGTCGTTTTTCAGCATCTTGTCGGCGATCCTGCATGTGGATTTGGAACCGGGTCCCCTGGGCCATATTCGGCGTGTCGCACGTGCCAGAATTCAGACGGGAGCGGGGACAGATGTTTTAGCCTTTGCCCAGTTGATCGCTTGGAGGCGGGTTCTGTTGGGGTGGAGGTCAGCTTCTTCACCTTGTGCCTCAGCCTGGCCGGGGGATCAAGTGAAGTTCTTACATCTTGAGAAGGTGAAATTTGCCCTAAACGGGGGAAATGAGGGGCTCCACAAGAGATGGAGTTTGTTTATTTTACATTTCAGGGAGCTAGTTACCGTCAACTGCTGGTGGTGGGGGCGGGGGGGGGGGGGGCGGGTGCAGTTGGCAGAGTCGAGGGGTGGTTGGTGCAGGGTTTATTGTATTTGGGGGTGTCATGTTTTGGGTTTGTTTTGTTTTGTAAAATGTTAAAATGCAAAAAATTTGAATACAAATAATTATTTTAAAAAAGAATGAGGTACTTGTTCATTTCAACCACTTGGTTACAGACAAAGGGTTAATGGAATATTGTTTATATTTTGGATGGTTCTCTGGAGTGTAGATAATTTACAAGGGATTATATTTCGTCCTAGCTAAGCAGGTAATGGGATACAGATGATGTAATTAATGGGATGAGCCAGGTCTGTCTGTAGCTTTTCAGTCTGTTGCAAGATTTAAAATTCAACAGCAATGTGATATAGGATTTGAGTTTGACAAGATAGAAGTGTACTGGATCTTCTCTAGAAAGGTCTCTCTCTAAAGGTATCTACACAGATAAGCAAGTAACCTGTTTTTGTAAACTTTATTTACAAGTGCCATTTGAACTATATTGGGTTGCTTAATTGGAATTAGTGGCAGGTGTAGATAGTAAGTTCAAGTTTTTTCCATTTATTTGAGAACTGTTTAACTGATAATTGTAAAGTAATTTCTTTGATGTTAATGTGGTTAATTCTGTGTTTAAATTAAAGATTGTTTTAACATGAAAGATACCTGTTGGTCAGAGTCATCACTCCCGGGGTGAAGTATCCTTTCCTCACAGTTTTACAAATATATTCCTCATAGTTTTACAAAAATTGTTTGGGGTGCTGTCAGGTATCCTAACAAAAGTTGCGGTCTAGTCCGATGTCCTAACACTAACCATATCAATATATCATTTGCATATGATTTTTCTCTCATAAGTAAATTGGCAAACAATTTTTCATGAAATTAATGTACCTTTAAATTTATGTTTTATATTTACTTGCTGGAAAGAAGTAAAATTTCCCATCCACAGCTGTATAAATTTCAGATCCACAGCTCAAATATGTAATGAAGTTTGATAGGTAAAATTGCAGTGTTTATGTGAAGCTTTCTCATTGCACCAGGAACACATTTTACTCATTCATGTTGCTGAATATACTCAATAATTAAGCAACAAACCTCTGAATTCAATACATTAATTCAACAAACTAGCTTGTGATCACATCATGGTGGAGTTGTAGATAGTGTTGAGGGTTGTTGCAGGTTACAACAGGACAGATGCAGAGCTAGGCTGAGAAGTGGCAGATGGAGTTCAACCGTGATAAATGTGAAGTGATTCATTTTGAAAGGTCAAATTTGAATGCTGAATACAGGGTTAAAGGCAGGATTCATGGAAGTGTGGAGGAACAGAGGGATCTTGGGGTCCATGTACATAGATCCCTCAAAGTTGCCACCCAGGTTGATAGGGTTGTTAAGAAGGTGTATGGTGTGTTGGCTTTCATTAAGAGGGGGATTGAGTTTTAGAACCGCGAGGCTTTGCTGCAGCTTTATAAAAATCTAGTTAGACCACACTTGGCATATTGTGTCCAGTTCTGGTTCTGGCCTCATTATAGGAAGGATGTGGAGGCTTTGGAGAGGGTACAGAGGAGATTTACCAGGATGCTGCTTGGACTGGAGGGTATGTCTTATGAAGAAAGGTTGAGGGAGCTAGGGCTTTTCTCACTGGAGCGAAGAAGGCAGAGAGGTGACTTGATAGAGGTGTACAAAGTGATGAGAGGCATGGATAGAGTGTATAGCCAGAGACTTTTCCCCAGGGTGGAAATGGCTGTCATGAGGGGACATCATTTTAAGGTGATTGGAGGAAGGTATAGGGAAGATGTCAGGGGTAGGTTCTTTACACAGAGAGTGGTGGGTGTGTGGAATGCACTACCAGCAGAGGTGGTGGAGTCAGAGTCATTAGGGACATTTAAGCGACTCTTAGACAGGCACATGGACAGCAGTAAATTGAAGGGGTGTAGGTTAGGTTGATCTTAGATTAGGATCAATGGTCGGCACAACATCGTGGGCTGAAGGGCCTGTACTGTGCTGTACTGTTCTATGTTCTATGACTCCCCCAAATAATGTTTGATTCTGTAGTTGCTTACAGCATATGGGCGCGATTTAGCCAACACGCTGTGCCCGGCGTGGAGCCAGATGCAATGGGTGAATCCCACAAGAGCCCCAAATCGGGTTCCGCGCCAGGGGCTGGGTCGATCTAGAGTCACCCGACTTGTTCCGCCCGTCGCGATCTGGACCTTGCCCTCGCTGGCCGTGATCCAGATTAGCACGTTAAATACCCGACGCCGCTTTCACCCGCTCAGCCTGCCTGTGCAGGAAATCCACGAACGTCTGGCCTCGACGGGGAGAAACTCCCCGAGGCCCAAAACGCCAGCAGAGTACCGGTGAATAACGGGTTAAATCTCGGCGCTGCAGCCGGCGAGAAAAACCGCCCGAAAGCGGACTTTGAATCGCACCCCATGTTACTTATCAATGGCAGTATCAGAAGTTGATTGTCAAGTGCAGTCATTGAGACTGGGAACCATCCTTTAGAAGCAATTTAAATCGCTAACTTTGGATGGTTCTGCCAGTTGTTCCCTGATAGTTACTCTGAAAGAGTGAGAGGAAAATAAATCATTTCCAAATTCAGAGTAACTGTTTAAGCAGCCAGACCCGGCCTCGCACGGGACATTCCCCAGACATACAAACCCCCAGCGGATTGCCCACAACCCGCTACCCCACTCCCGACCCAATCATACCCCACCCCACCCCCGGACCCGACCTGAATCCCCACTCTCCAAGCCTGACCTAGTACTGAACCAATCCCCCCGCTCTCGGCCCAGCCCCCCAACCCATGACCCAAATCTTTTCACCCGATCTGTCCCGACCCCACCCCCCCCTCCACTCAGACTCCCCCCCCCCCCCCTATACTTTGACCCTCACCTGGTCCAAACTTTCCGCTCTCCAGTCCAGGACACACCCCTCAACACAATCCCTCTGGTCCAGGACACCAACTCCATCAACAGCCTCTCCCCCCTCCACCCATTTTCTCCCCCCTCCCCTCTGCTTCTCCCCTCCCCTCCCTTTGTCCACCTCACCTGCGCCCCTCTGGTCCACCATACCTCTCATGTCTTCCATCCCCCTCCCCTCCAGCCCAGCCCAGTTCAGTCCCTCCTTCCACTCCAGTCCAACCTTCCTGCTCTGGTCTGCTGCCCCTCCCATCTGCCCCGCTACCTCCTCCTCAGCCCTCCCCTCCCCCAGTCTAGCCTACAATCCCTGCGTCCCCCCCCCCCTCCAGTCCGTCTGCCCCCTCCTCCGATGTGTTCCTCCCCATTGGTCTCCCTACCCCCTACCCTTGGGTCCGTCCGCCCCTTCACTCTGCCCTGTCCTTCCCCTCTGGTCTACCCCCTCTCTATGATTCCCCACGCCCTCCACTCCAGCCTACCCACACACTGTAGCCATCTGGGTTGGCCACTTCCCGACTTTGAAATGGAAATCCGCTAAGAATGCAGGGAAATTCAGTCAAACGCAGGAAAAACAAGCAGGTGCAAAGTTTCCTGTATATCAGAACTTGCAGGAACCCAGACAGCACTGAAACTAACAACCATCTACATATTAATGAGCGATCCCCGGGAACAATTGGAAACAGTTAAGATAAACAATGCCAAGCCAGACTCCTCGGCGCCAACAGGAGCCAAGACAAAGGAAGGCCAACGGACATTTAGGAACCGGCCAGCGATCAGGGAACAGCTCCAGTATTGGAGAAATCGATCCAAGTGATCAGAACTTAGTCCAATCACTTGGAACCAGGCACGGGGTCCGCCCAAAAGGGCGCTGAGCCCCTGGGGACTATAAAATAGAGTCCCCAAGTTCAATTTGTCCTTCTTGGCATGACCTCTCAGCAACTCGAAACAACCCTTGACCGTGACCTGCCTAGCAGCTGCACCAACCAAGTAAGTCTCCAGTCAACGCACGCTACGAGATAGGCGCTCCTAGCTACCAGTCTATACCAGCTTTGAAGCCTGCAGACTCAGAATCGGATGAAAGGCCATTTGTTCCCCTGACCTGGTGGGCCAGTTCCAAAGCTAAGTATAGGCCTTTTAGTGTTAGAGATAGTCTAGTAAGTAGAGTTTTATACATGAGTAGTGATTGACTGTGTATAATAAATGTGTTTTGGTTTGAAACTTACGAACTGGTGTATTGAGTTATTGATCAGTACTTGAACTTGAACCTCGTGGTGGTATCATAAAGATACCTGGCAACTCTCGAGCAAAGGTTATAAAACAGAGCAAATTAAGTAAAGACACAACAAGCAACATTTACTGGCGACATCTGATGGGATCCGACTTAGAGGTAGCCTAACCATTCCGAGAGAACCCAAAATTTGAATTGAGAGCGCAATTGGGAACAGAAACATTCACAAGTGTTCAAGCAGTTCTGATCAATCCTCACAATTCGGAAGCATGTTAATGCATGTGTAACTAACAGGGCTATAAGGTAAAACTGATAGATTTTGTTGCGAAAAACTGTCGGGAGTTTGTATTCCGGAAAATAGCGAACGCTGTACCCGTGTTTACAGCACCGCCTTTGTACCCCTCGTTCCAAATTTTAAAAGAGAGCATTCAGATAGGAAAAATGGCAATGAAGGCAATGGAACGCCTCATGAACCCTCAAGAATTTGTGGTCGCAGCGACCAGCAGCAGAGTAGGTCAGTGTCCCGTTTGGGAAGTTGAGATTAGAAGGTACCTCAAAGGGAAGGGATGGCCCCTTTGGAGTGACTTTTGTTCGAATGAGGATACAGGTCCCGGGCGTATAGGACATACTTGGTGGGAGAACCTGAGCGAAATCCATAAGAAGAGCTTAGAGAAAGCTCGCAAGCCGTTGGCAATCATGTCCTGTCTGGCACAATTGCGAGGCACAGATGAGGTCATTCGGACGCTCCGCAAAGAGACAGAAGAGAGACATCGAATGAGTAAGGTTGATGTTAGTGAGATCGAGAGAGAGAATGTAGAATTGAGAAGGAAGTTGGCTGCAAATGACGGAGAGGTGGATGATGCCAAGTGGGCACACCAGTCTTGTCTAGCGCATCTGAGCAGCATCCAAACCCAATACGATAAGGCCTATCAGGACAGGCAACGTGCAGTCCTGGTAAGAGAAGAGACAGAGAAACAGGTAGAGGCATTGCAAAGGCAGTGCAGCAATCTAAAAGCAGCGTTAAGAGAACTCCATGCTGCCACCACGGAGCACAGACAAAGCTCAGTGGATCATGCAAAATGCTGGAAGCAGATTGCGGAACTGCTTTCAGTGCAAAATGGGTTTCAAAGCACCTTTGGATCCCAATTAGATGAAGAAGACGGCCCTGATTGGCAAGAACTAAACAAAACCGCGCATAGATATGTACAGGGAACATGTGCGCAAGGAAAGCCCCAAAGAAGAAAAGCACCCCAACCCCCCACAGAGCAGATAGATCAGGCTCCCATGAATCCAGTAACTACCCACTGCACAGTCACATCGGACGGAGACGTGGAATTCCTTTACACTTCCCCCTTAACTGTGACTCAATTATGGGACGCGTGCAAAAAGATCACACCATTCCTCCCCACCTCAGGCACACACCACTTCTTTGCTAGAGGGAAGCAGCAGGCGACCATGTACGGCCTGGATGAGCGTGAACAAGTCAAGCTCACAGTTTTAAGCATAGACCCTTCTGTTGTAGCAGACCTTCCCGACCCACAGAATGTAGGAGGAGGCACCCTTGCAGAGATGCACACGGCGATCCTAGACGCGATCGGTTATAACAGAGGTGACCCATTAGAAGGCCTGAATAAGTGCAGGCAGAAGAAAACAGAACACCCCACAGCATTTGCTGGACGCCTGTGGATCCATTTTACAGCCGTTTTCAGAAACTTAGACCTCGTCCATTTGTCCCCAGACAACATGGCCAAATGGCCACGCACCCTTATCTCCCATGCCACAGAGGCAGGACAAAGAGCTTGTACTAATTATGACCCGTCGGAAGAAACGCACAATGAAAAGTGGGTTTTTAAAAGGTTGTCCCACTCCTGGGAGCAATCTGTCCACAACAAACCCGCAATTAGAAAACCCGAAGAACAGCAGGCAGAGGCAGATATCCAAGCAGTTAAAGTGCACCAGAACCCCGCGTGGGTGAACGAAGGCATGAACAGCCCCCCCCACAGAAACCACTGGAGTGTTACAACTGTGGACAATTAGGTCACTTTGCACGAGAGTGCAATGCCCCACGAAAGCCACAGAGAGCCCAGCAGGCAGGCACTCTGAATAGAAACAGGACAAAGCCCATACATAGTGTAGGCACCCGTTCAGATCAGACAGACCAGACAGACATGAACGGAACTGACTGACAGTGTTCGGGCTCCCCCACCTCGGTCTGCGACACCCTTTGGGATAGGTCTGGCCAACCAGTCGTTGCAGCAAAAATACGGGGGCAGCCCATCAAATTTCTCTGGGACACAATTAATTCCTCCACCATTTCCAAAAAGACACGTGGCCCACTACAGCCACAATCACCCTCAGTGGCTTCACAGGCCACTCACAACAGGGACACATCACAGCCCCTGTACCCATTCAAATTGGCAACATTACAACAAAACACCCCATAGTTTTGGTCGATCTGCCCCACACAGCAGAACACATTTTGGGCATCGATTTCATGAACTCCCACAACCTGTCATTTGACCCAGTAAATCAATGTGTCAAGAAAATGACAAAGTCAGCAAGAGCCCCCGCAACGCTCACAGTAGGTGAGTATGCTAATAAGATTAGCGCAGTCGGCGATTTTTGGTTTGACCCGACCACGATTAGCGCAGACAAACAGGTTCGGGCAGTTCTCCAGAAAAACAGGACCGCATTTGCAAGTTATAAGCATGACTGTGGCAGGATGGCTGGTTCGGTTCAAATAACAGGACCTGACCCTAGACCCCAGAAGCAATATGGATTTCCCCAAGAGGCAGAGGGAGAAATCTCAAAAGTTATTGATAGTTTATTAGAACAAGGCATACTTAGATCAGTAGCCTCTACTAATAATGCCCCGAATTGGCCAGTGAGAAAGCCTGATGGATCATGGCGACTGACCATCGATTACCGGAAACTCAACAAAGTCACCCCTGCAACAGCCACCACGGTAGCCACAAGTCCCGAGACCATGCTCAAACAGGGACGCAACTCACGATATTTTACGGTTTTGGACATCAGTAACGGATTCTGGTCCATTCCATTGGCAAAAGCGTGCCAGTACAAATTTGCCTTCACTTTTAAAGGTCAGCAGTACACGTGGACATGCCTTCCACAAGGATTCCACAACTCCCCCTCCATTTTCCACCGACAGCTGGCCAATGGTTTAGCCAAATTTTCTCGCCCCGAATGTCTGGTCCAGTATATAGCTGACCTATTACTGCAGACAGACACCAAGGCAGAGCACATCGCGCTTCTGTCCGAACTCCTGGAACTCCTACAGCGAACTGGATGTAAAGTGAACCCCAAGAAGGCCCAAATTTTGGAAAACAAAGTGGTATATTTGGGAACGATTATCACGCATGGTAAACGCAAGATCGAGCATAAAAGAATTGACTCGATTATCAAATTGCCCCTTCCCCAGAATGTGTCCACCCTCCAATCATTTTTAGGACTGGTTGGCTACTGCCGAAACCATATTGACGGTTTCGCCACCAAAGCAGCACCCCTCTCGGAACTCCTAAAGAAAGGAGGACCTTGGGAATGGCTTCCGCGGCAGACGGATGCTGTAGATGCTTTAAAGCGTGCATTCATTGCAGGTTCCAGACCCGCTTTCCCCCTATGCTATAGAGATAGCTAGCATAGATCGTACCCTTTCGGCCGTGCTCCTCCAGGAATGGCACGAACAGTTAAGACCCGTGGCTTATGCCTCCAATGTTTTAGATCCTGTGGAGCAGGGATTTTCGGCCTGTGAAAGGCACCTGCTCGCAGTCTTCTGGGCAGTTCAATACTTTTCATATATCACCAGACTAAACCCCATCACAATCCTCACGGAACACACCTCCACCTAACGTTTACTAGATGGACGACTTAAGGACGGTACAGTAAGCCAGATCAGAGCAGCCAGATAGACCCTTCTTTTGCAGGGACGGGACATCACTGTTAAAAGGACTAAGATCCACACTTTCCTAGCCGACAACCTTCAGTACCCAGGCACCCCCCACCAATGTGAAATCATCTCACCGCACCACAACACAGGCTTCTTTATCGCGAAAACCCCCCCCCAAAAAAGATAGGTAGTTCACCCCAGAGCTCCCAGCACACAGACATGTGCGCACCCTTGAGAATATATGTGGATGGTTCTTCCACTATATCAAACGGGAAGCGCATTACAGGATGCGGCTTCTATTTTGAGGACGCGCAGGGACCCTAGAAGAAATCTCATTAATACTGCCAGGACACTTAGGCACGCAGGCGGCAGAACTAGCAGCCATTGCATACATTGTAGATCACCCAGATTCCTTCCCCAGCCCAGCAGACATATACTCGAACAGCCTCTATGTCTGTAACAGCCTCACAGAATTCCTACCCCTGTGGAAAACAAGAGGATTTGTTTCCACGGACAGAAAACCCATCCCTTCAGTCCCATTGCTCCGGCACATTTTGGACAAAGCACAGGACAGGATATTTGGTATTACTAAAGTATGAAGTCACCACCGTTCCTCCCCACCTGGAAATGTAAAAGCCAACGCACTGGTTAAAGCAGGTTCCAGACATGGATATTTTTGGAACCCCCCCGAAAGCGCCCCAGTGAATGCAGTTCAGGTCTCACAGACAAATATCGAAGATTTAATGCAGGCCCAGAAGCAAGATAGTAATCTCAGGGAGATTTTAAAAGGAAAAATTCCAGCCCCATACGATAGATTTAAAAATGCACTGACCACACATGACGGTGTGGTCCTAAAAGACACCCTTTATGTGGTTCCTGAACAGGACAGGAATCAGCTTATTTGTTTGTTCCATGATAGTCATGGGCATCAGGGAATTGACCCCACTACAGCCCACCTCAGGCAGCTCTGTTGGTGGCCGAATTTAAAGGAAGACGTCACATACTATGTAGAAAATTGCCTTATCTGTGCCCAAAACAATCCGGACAGATATGCGAAGATCGCTCAGCTTAGCCACACCCGCCCCGTTAATGGCCCCTGGACTAACCTCCAGATTGATTTTATAGGACCATTGCCCCCTTGCAGGAATGGTCACAAGTATGTGTTAGTTGTTATAGACACGTTTACGAAATGGGTCGAAGCATTCCCATCTAGAACAAACACGGCAAAGACTACAGCTAAGATTTTAACCCACCACATCTTTACGAGATGAGGACTCCCCCGCAGCATTGAATCCGACCAAGGTTCCTATTTTACGGGACATGTCATGAAGAACGTCCTCACGATATTTGGCATTACCCAAAAATTCCACATCGCATACCACCCCCAGTCAAGTGGTATCGTGGAGCGAATGAATCGGACCCTAAAAGCAACCCTCAGGAAAATGGTCCAACAAAACAACACCACTTGGGATTCAGTCCTCCCTTTTGCACTAATGTTTTTGCGTAACACTGTTTTGACATCCACAGGACACACCCCACACACTCTCATGACCGGACGCCCCATGAAAGGCACAGAATTTTTATTAGGACTTGACTTGACCAGCCCCGAAGTGACGGCCCTCACACACGAGAACGCAGTGAAATAATTAGTAGAGAATGTAAAAACGGCTCAGCTAGCAGCCGTAGTAAAATTAGGCACCAGGAAGAAACAGAGCAAGGCCTGTTTTGACAAGACAGTGCATGCGACTGAGTTTGATGTAGGACAGCAGGTCATGCTCACCATTTACAACCCCAACACGTTCCTGTCACCTAAGTATTCGGGTCCATACTCCGTTGCGGTAAAAGTAAGCCCCTCCGTTTATAAGATTAAGTACCCCAACGGGAAGACCGCGTGGTTTCATATTAACCAGCTCAAGACATATGGCTCGCAGTCTAACCACCCACACCACGTCATGCTCGATGCAGCAGACCACGCCCCGCCCACAGCCAACGTATCCCTACCCTCCCCCAACACGTCCACCCCATCCACGGACTCGACCTCGACTCCACCCCCGAACTCTAGACTCCGCCCCGGAATGCCCACAGGCAGCAGCAGCAGCGAAAGCGACTGTGACACAGACGATAGCCACAGCACGCCTCCTTACTATCCCCATGCAACAGGCCCCACACCCAGCGAATCTGAACACGATTCGAGTGATCCCTTCCTGATCACATTCCTTAACAAATCTCCCAAAGACCACCGCCCTACGTTGACGACCCCGACTCCACAGAATTAGACACGACTATTTGGCACCGTGACAATTCGTACAGGCTCGTCCGAAACGACGAGATGGACCCTAAGTCACACTATGCAGCTTTAGCAACCCTCATCCATTCAAGAGTATGGCATCCGGGAGAAGAAGATGACATTGAGTCTGACTCCCAAAACGAGAACCCCTTTGCGACCCTGTTCGCAACTGATAACTGAGGTGTCCAGATGATGTTTTAAAATGAACCGCTTTCTGATGGAACCTGCACCATGTTTGTTGAATGTTTGTTCGTTAATGTTATCATTAAGTGTTATGTGTAAACGTGAAAGTTTTCACGGCCCCACACCACCACTCCTTTAACACCCCCCGGCTGTTAATGGACCAAGTTTGTCCCAGACAATAGTTCAGAGGAACTAGTCTGTCGACAGAACCCAACTCATAGCTACTCTCCTAATTCGAGAGGCAACCCCCCACGATGACCACATTCTTACCCGTTCTTGCCGGTTGCTCAGGCAGTGGAGAAACGGCATTGGTCCCCGCCCTGCCTAAGGAACCCCCCTCTGGTCAGCTACGCTCGGGTAGAGTGCATACGGCATTGATCACCGTCCTACCCGGGGATTCCATCCAAATCTTACCCGCCACGGCCCATACGCACCCCATTTTGGCTCGATTACGTTCAAAATTCTTTTGTTTGGTTTTGGCAACCCTTAGGTTGCTTCCCTCTGCTATTTACATCCTCAAACACTGGGATGGTAAATCACACAGGCTGCGAGATGGCTCTTATTTTCTTAGATTTTCTTATTTGTCTAGTCCAAATATTCAGTTTTTAAAAAATGAGGGGGTCACACATGGTGACCAATTATAAAGGGAAATTGGCACTAAAAGACAGACATGCTAACGTACAAGATATTAAACAAGATAATAACAGAAACTATGCTTGATCCACAGAATTCCAGAAGCTCTAGGAAGAGAGAAGAGACGAAAAGGAAGAGAAGAAAGAAGAGAACAATGAAGACATCATACATGTTTTTCATTATCATTATAATCTGTATTCGGTTACGCGCGAACGCGAACCCCTTGTCCCCAACCCCCCGGCCGTCAATGATTCACTTCCCCATAGCACCCAGAGCCCAGTGACAAGTAACAACACACCATCATGGTGTGATACGTTTATAACCTGGTATTCACTATCATATGTAATTGAATCCCTTTTAGCATTGGCGATATTCTGCAGCATCGTGCAGACTATCCACATGAGAAAATGGCAAAGGAGAGCCTACCGCTCTCGCACCCCAGTATACAGGATAAGATCCCCTATTTTCGGTTTTCACCAGGCCCCCGAACCCCTTGATCTACAATAAAGGACATTCGTTTTGCGTCATTTGTGAATAAAGAAATGTGTCTCATTTGCAACTGAAAGATTGTACAACTCTGTGCTTGACCTCCAAGCCAGAGGAAAATGTGAATGCTGCTATTATTTTTGTATTGTTAGGAAGTTAGTATGATTGGATGTTTAAGTGAGTGTAGTTTATGGAAGATAGTTAGAGGTACCGTTTTTTTATATGTTGTACTGCATGTCCCTGTTGGGACATAGCGCCATTTAGATTTGTCAGTTAAAATTTTCTTGCATAGTTATGGTCAGTGTAGAGGCCATGGAAGAGTGCTCGCTGGGTCAGGGAGTGAAGACGACGCAGTTATGTGATCCTTCACGCTTCGCATTAGGGATCACAAGGAGGGCGTGTAGCCACCTGGGTTGGCCACTTCCCGACTTTAAAATGTAGATCCACTAAGAATGTAGGGAAATTCAGTCAAACGCAGGAAAAACAAGCAGGTGCAAAGTTTCCTGTATATCAGAACTTGCAGGAACCCAGACAGCATTGAAACTAACAACCATCTACATATTGATGAGCGATCCCCGGGAACAATTGGAAACAGTTAAGATAAACAAGGCCAAGCCAGACTCCTCGGCACCAGCAGGAGCCAAGACAAAGGAAGGCCAACGGAAACTTAGGAACCGCCCAGCGATCAGGGAACAGCTTGTTGCTAACTTTTGCCTTAGTTTAATTGCTCTGTTTTATCACCTTTGCTCTTGAGTCGCCAGGTATCTTTATGATACCGCCACGTGGTTCAAGTCCGAGTAATGATCAATAATCCCATACACCGCTTAGTAAGATTTAAATCAAAGCACATTTATTATACACAGTAATCACTACTCATGTACAAATTCTACATCTAAGCTACTTCTACAGCTAACAGGCCAATACTTAACTTGGAACTGGCCCACCAGGTCAGGGAAACAAATGGTCTTTCATTCGGGTTCTGAGGCTGCGGGATTCAAAGTTGGTACAGATTGGTAGCTAGGAGCGCCTATCACGTAGCGAGCGTTGAAGTAAGACTTACTGGATATCGGCGGCGGCTGAACCAGTCACTGTCAAGGGTTGGTTTGCGTTGCTGAGTGAACCGGTCAAGAAGAACGATTTGAACTTGGGGCTCAATTCTTATAGTCCCCAGGGGCTTCCCGCCTTTCGGGGCTGTCCCTGTACCTGGTTCCAAGTGATTGGACTTTGTCACTTCCTCGAAAAACTCGATCAAATTAGTGAGGCAGGACTTCCCTGTCACAAAACCATGCTGTCCATCACTAATAAGTCCATTTGTTTCCAAATGTGAGTAAACCCTATCTCTAAGAATCTTTTCCAATAATTTCCCTACCACCGACGTAAGGCTCACCGGCCTATAATTTATATTATCCCTGCTGCCCTTCTTGAACAATCTAACAACATTGGCTACTCTCCAATCCTCTTCACCTGTAGCCAATGGGGATACAAAGATTACTGTCAAGGTCCCAGCAATTTCCTCCCTTGCCTCCCTCAATATTCTGGGATAGGTCCCATCAGGCCCTGGGGACTTATCTACTTTAATGCTTTTTAAGATGCCCAACTCCTCCTCTTTATTAATATCAACCTGACTCAAAATATCTACGCACTCTACCCTACACTCCTCATCCACCAAGTCCTGCTCTGTGGTAAATACTGAGGAAAAGTATTCATTTAGTATCTCTCCCATATCCTCTGGTTCCATACATAGATTCCCTCCAATATCCTTGAATGGACCAACCCTTTCTCTGGCTACCCTCTTGCTCTTTACATATGTATAAAACACCATCCAGGACAAAGCAGCCCACTTGATTGCTCCCCCTTCCACAGACATTCAAAATCTCCACCACCGACGAACTGTGACAGCCTTGTGTATCATCTACAAATGCACTGCAGTAACTCACCAAGGTTCCTCAGACCTTCCGAACCCACCTAGAAGGGGAAGAGGAGCAGATAGCTGGGAACCCCATCACCTGGAGTTTCTCCTCCAGGTCACTCACCATTCCAACTTGGAAAGATATCGCCGTTCCTTCACTGTCACTGGGGCATAATCCTGGAACTTCCTCCCTAACTGCACAGTAGGTGTAGCTACACCTGAAGGACTGCAGCGGTTCAAGAAGGCAACTCATCACCACCTTCTAAAGGGCAACTAGGGATGGATAATAAATGCTGCCCTAACCAGTGATGCACAATCAATTGTACAAGGATTCAGTTTGGATACAAGTGTGGCTTTATTGCAGTAAGAGGTGTGGCCTCCCACAGCAGCTGGCGAAATGGCTGCTGAATAGAGGACATGCATATTTATACTCCTCCTGGGCGGAGCCAGCAGGCAGGGGCTACCGGCGAACCTGTAGTACAGGTCCTACCTTACATCACCTAATATAGGTGCAACAGTGGTTTACCACATTCACCCCCTGTTAAACATTAGTCCGGCGGGGGTGGTGGAGAACTATATACGAGTCCGGCGGGGTTGGTGGAGAACTATATACAGTAGTGAATTTATGTACAGTATTTTATTAGGAGACAAAAAATTGTCTTTTGAAAGTCCGGTGCCAGTTAGAGATTCAACTGGTCTGGTGCCTTGACGTTTCGCTGGGAGCGACGTAGCGGTGGTGGCGATGTCGGTGCTGGCCTGATGTCGGTGCTGGCCTGATGTCGGGTGACCCCGGGAGCATGCCAAAATCCTCTTCATCCTCTTGCGTGGGCACAGGAAGGAGGGATGGTCCTGGTGGGGTTAATGGTGGGAGCAAACGGGGGGAGGGGAGGGTGGCGCTGGGCCGGAGAAGTGTGTATGAGTGGAACCTGCTGGTGCCAGGTCCCTGAGGGAGGCAGTATCTTAGCAGCCGTCGGGGTACGCCACATAGGCATACTGGGGGTTGTAAGTGCACCCTATCCACCAACGGGTCCGCCTTGTGGAGTCGGACGTGCCTACGGAGCAGGACCGGTCCTGGAGCTGTGAGCCAAGTCGGGAGCGACACCCCGGATGTGGACTTCCTGGGGAAGGCAAAAAGACGTTCATGGGGTGTGTTGTTAGTAGCGGTGCACAGCAGTGACCGAATGGAGTGGAGTGCACCAGCGAGGACCACCTGCCAGCGAGAGGCTGGGAGACTCCTGGACCGTAGGGCCAGTTGGACGGCCCTCCAAACTGTCCCATTCTCCCTCTCTACCTGCCCGTTTCCCCGGGGGTTATAGCTGGTCGTCCTGCTGGAGGCGATACCCCTGCTGAGCAGGAACTGACGGAGCTCATCACTCATGATTGAGGATCCCCTGTCACTGTGGATGTAAGTGGGGAAACCGAACAGGGCGAAGATGGTGTTGAGTGCCTTGATGACGGTGGCAGACGTCATAGCGGGGCAGGGGATGGCGAAGGGGAACCTGGAGTACTCATCGACCACACTGAGAATAGACGTGTTATGGTCGGTGGCGAGGAGGGGCCCTTTGAAATCCACACTGAGGTGTTCAAAGGGGCGGGAGGCTTTCACCAGGCGCGCACGGTCCGGCCGGTAAAAGTGTGGCTTGCACTCCGCACAAACCTGGCAGTTCCTTCCTCGACGGAGTAGGGCAGATTGCGAGCCTTGACAAGGTGGTACAACCGTGTGACCCCCGGGTGACAAAGGCTGTCGTGTAGGGCCCGGAGTCGGTCTACTTGTGCGCTGGCACATGTACCGCGGGATAGGGCGTCTGGGGGCTCGTTGTCGGGGCGATACAGAATCTCGTAATTATAGGTGGAGAGCTCAATTCTCCACCGCAAGATTTTTTCATTTTTGATCTTGCCCCGCTGCGTGTTGTTGAACATGAAGGCTACTGACCGTTGGTCAGTGAGGAGAGTGAATCTCCTGCTGGCCAGGTAATGCCTCCAATGCCGCACAGCTTCAACGATAGCTTGGGCCTCTTTTTTGACGGATGAATGCCGAATTTCTGAGGCATGAATGGTGCGGGAAAAGAATGCCACGGGTCTGCCTGCTTGATTGACGGTGGCGGCAAGGGCGATGTCTGATGCGTCACTTTCTACTTGAAAGGGCAGTGTCACGTCTACTGCGTACATCCCGGCCTTGGCTATATCAGCTCTGATACGGGCGAAGGCCTGTTGTGCCTTGGCCGGAAGGGGAAAGTGGGTGGACTGAATGAGTAGGCGGGCCTTGTCCACGTAGTTTGGGACCCACTGGGTGTAGTAGGAGAAGAACCCCAGGCAGCGTTTGAGGGCCTTGGGACAGTGGGGGCGGGGGAATTCCATGAGGGGGCGCATGCGGTTGGGATCGGGCCCCAGAACTCTGTCCTGGACCACATTGCCGAGGATGGCTAAGCGGGTCGTGCCAAACACGCACTTCTCCTTGTTGTAGGTGAGGTTGAGGAGAGTGGCGGTGCAGAGGAATTTAGCAAGGTTGGCATCGTGGACCTGCTGGTCATGGCCGCAGATGGTGACGTTGTCTAGGTATGGAAAGGTGGCCCGCAAACTGTACCGGTCGACCATTCGGTCCATCTCCCTTTGGAAGACCGAGACCCCCGTTAGTGACGCCGAACGGAACGCTGAGGAAGTGATAGAGCTGACTGGCCGCCTCAAAAGCAGTGTGTGGACGGTTCGATTTACGAATGAGGAGCTGGTGCTAGGTGGATTTTAGGTCTATCGTTGAGAAGACCCGGTACTGCGCAATCTGATTGACCATATCAGATATGCATGGGAGGGGTTACGCGTCGAGCTTCGCGTACCGATTGATGGTCTAGCTGTAGTCCACGACCATTCTGTGCTTCTCCCCAGTTTTAACGACGACCACTTGAACTCTCCAGGGGCTGTTGCTGACCTCGATGATGCCCACCCAAAGCAGCCGCAGGACCTCGGACCTGATGAGGGTCTTGTCCTGGGTGCTGTACCGTCTGTTCCTGGTGGCAACAGGTTTGCAATACAAAGTTAGATTGGTGAAGAGGGAGGGTGGGTCAACCTTTAGGGTCGCGAGGCCGCACACAGTGAGGGGTGGTAGGGGCCTGCCGAATTTAAGGGTGAGGCTCTGGAGATTGCAATGGAAGTCCAGGCCTAGTAGTAGTGCAGCGCAGAGATTAGGAAGGACGTAAAGGTGCAAGCCGCTGAATTCTACGCCCTGGACCGTGAGAGTGACCGTGCAGAACCCCCGGATCGGGACGGAATGGGATCCAGAGGCCAGGGAGATTCTTTGATTGGCGGGGTGGACCGCGAGGGAGCAACGCCTTACCGTATCCGGGTGGATGAAGCTTTCGGTGCTCCCGGAGTCCAGCAGGCAAGAGGTCACGTGGCCGTTGATTTACACCGTAGTCGAAGTGGTGGCCAGGTTGTGTGGACGAGACGGGTTGAGCGTCATTGAGGCAAGCTGCGGTTGCTCGTCGCTGGTGTCCGAAGATGGAGAGCGTGGGGGGCCCAGGTCGTGGAATGTTGTCGGCGTCCATGCCGCGTGGGGCAGACAAGATGGCGGCGCCTGAAGATCCTGCGGGGGACAAAATGGCGGCGCCCATGGGTCGCACGTTGCGGGGGCTGGACAAGATGGCGGCGCCCATGGGCCGCACGTGAACTGAGGAGGGGAAGATGGCAGCGCCCACTGACCGCTTGCGGCCCCGGGAGGTGAAGATGGTGGTGCCCACTGGCCCCGGGAGGTGAAGATGGCGGTGCCCACTGGCTGCGCGTGATCCAGGGAGGTGAAGATGGCAGCGCCCACTGGCCGCGCGTGGTCCGGGACGAAGATGGCGGCACCCATTGTGTGTGGGTCAGGGGGAGGGAGCGATAGTGGCGACTACGCGGACCTGGCACACCGCGGCGAAGTGGCCCTTTTTGATGCAAGCCTTGCAAATGGCAGCGCGGGCAGGGCAGCGTTGGTGAGGGTGCTTCTGCTGGCCGCAAAAGTAACATCGGGGACCCCTGGGGTGCAGCGCGGATTGGCATGTGGCGCAAGCGTATTGGCTGGGTAAAGCCCCGGCTGGGACGGCCGTTTGTGGGGTCCACGAGGGATAGGAGGGGTGGGCCGCGCGGCCGGAGGGGTAGGCCTGAGCATTACGTGAGGCGACCGTCATGGAGAGTGCTACCTTCTTAGTCCCCGCTAGGTCGAGGGTGGCCCCTTCAAGCAGTCTTTGGCGAATGAGGTCCGACAAAAGCATCGCGCATAAGAAAGTTATAATGTTCGGTGGCTGTAACAGCCTGACAGTCACAGTCCCGGACGAGTGGGATTAGGGCCCGCCAGAAGTCTTCTATGGACTCACCAGGGAGTTGAGAGCGAGTGGTGAGTACATGTCCGGCGAAGAGTGTGTTCGCTTTCTGTGCGAAGTTTTCTTTGAGGAGCGCCATGGCGTCCGTGTAGTTTGAGGCGTCCTGGATCAACGGAAACACGCTGGAGCTCAACCTTGAGTACAGGATCTGTATCTTCTGAGCCTCCGTCAGAGGGGTGGTCGCTGAGTTGATATTGGCCTCGAAGCAGGGTAGCCAGTGATTAAAGTCCTTTCTGGCGTCGCTCGATTGCGGATCCAGCTGCAGGCGATATGGTTTGATTCGGAGGTCCATCTTCCAGAAAATCTTACTGCAAGAAATTGATGCACGATCAATTGTACAAAGACTCAGTTTGGATACAACTGTGGCTTTATTGCAGTAAGATGTGTGGCCTCCCACAGCAGCTGGCGAAATGGCTGCTGAATAGAGGACACACATATTTATACTCCTACTGGGCGGAGCCAGCAGGCAGGGGCTACCGGCGAACCTGTAGTACAGGGCCTACCTTACATCACCAAATATAGGTGCAACAGTGGTTTACCACAACCAGCGACGCCCACATCCCGAAAATGAATTTTTAACAAACACCATTTTAAGGCATTCCCAATTATTTTATTGCCCAGAAAAGGGACAGGAATCCCAGAATCAGGAATCACCACCATTCTCAAAGGGCTCCTGAGTCGACCTGAAATGGGTTTTTTTAAGGGGCAAATTAGCGTGGCCAATTCACCTACCCTGCACATCTTTGGATTGTGGGGGTAAGACCCACGCAGACACAGGGAGAATATCCCAACTCCACACAGACAGTCACCCAGAGCCGGGATCGAACCCGGGTCCTCAGTGCCGTGAGGCAGCAGTGCTAACCACTGTACCGCCATGCCACCCTGTCAACCTGAAATAGGTGTACCAGAAATATGAACAAATTTGTATATTCCTTACATTTTAGTGTTTAGTTCAGAATATTACCATGAATCACACCATTCTGCAAACACAACAGACTCAGAATTTTAGTAATGAATAAAGTCCCTATTCTTTGTGAAGCAATTTAGAACTTAACTGCAGTTTTTCTAAATGTAAGTGATGCACGGTCAATTACAATCAAAGACGAGGTTGTAACATAACTGAAGGCTTTAATTGACTAGAACTGTTCCCCAGCAGCTTTGGTACAGAAAATGAGGGCTGCTGGGAAGGCACCGGTTCTTATATCCTGCCTGTCAAGGCGGAGCTACGTACCAACAGCCAATGGTAATTCAGCAGACCTTCCCAAAAGTAGGCATCATAGGACTCTCATCAACTTCCCAGCCAGCTGACATGACCCCCATCACCTACATTACATTCCACCTTTGTTTGTAGAAGTGCTTCCTAATTTCATTCCGTTTTAACTATGCTCCCTGGTCTTAAACTCCCCAACCAGCATAATTATTTATCCCAATCACCCCTATCTCTTTCCCTTAATAAGTTGAAAACTTTATTCAAATAATCCCTAAATTCTGGGGAATGCAACTCTACATTTGTGCCATGTCTCCTTAAAATTAGTAATTAAGCCTTGGAGTCCAGGTATCATTCTGGTAAACCTATGCTGCAGTCCCTCCAAGGTCAATATATCTCCTCAAGGTATGATGCCCAGGCTGCTCACATTACTCCAGTGTGGTAACTCCGGGTTTTTTTTATACAGCTGAAGCAGGACTTGTACCGCCTTGTAAATCTGGTCCTCTAGATATAAAGGCCAGCACACCTTCCGTACCTGATCAGAATCTTCTGAACCTGATCAGAATCTTCTGAACCTGATCAGAATCTTCTGTACCTGATCAGAATGTTTTAATGGGGCAGCACGGTAGCACACGTGGCTTCACAGCGCCAGGGTCACAGGTTCGATTCCCTGCTGGGTCACTGTCTGTGCGGAGTCTGCACGTTCTCCCCGTGTCTGCGTGGGTTTACTCCGGGTGCTCCGGTTTCCTCCCACAGTCCAAAGATGTGCAGGTTAGGTGGATTAGCCATGGTAAAATTGCCCTTAGTGTCCAAAAAAGGTTAGGAGGGGTATTGGGTTATGAGGATAGGGTGGAAGTGAGGGCTTAAGTGGGTCGGTGCAGACTCGATGGGCCAAATGGCTTCCTTCTGCACTGTATGTTCTATGTATCTATGTATGTAATGATCTGTGTACCTCGGGTTTTTCAGGTTGGACCCGTGGGTTTCTTTGGACCTTTGCTGTATCTAGTTTTATGCCTCTTGCAAAATATTCTGTTCTATATTTTTTTAGGTCTGAAGTGGATAACCTTACATTTGGCTACATTGAAATAAATTTGTGACAGTTTTGCCCATTTACTTAATCTATCCATGGGCGGTATTTAGTGAGCAACCGCATATTTCGAGGCAAACCACCAATGGCCAGCGGTACGGTCTTGTGGTTCCGCCATAGTCAATGGGGTTTCCTGTTGAATGCAATCCTCGCCACCGGCAAACCCACGGCGGGGGTGCGCTGTCGGCAGGACCGGAAGATCCTTCCGGCATAAACGGCCGGAAAATCTCGTCCAATACCTCTTTCTAATTTCATGCTTCCATCTGCATTAATTACAAAGCCTCCTTTTTTTTGTCATCGACAAGCTTGGATATGTGGTTTCTACTCCATCATCTAAATTATTAATAAATACGATGAATAGTTGAAGCATCAATACAGATGCTTGCAAGACAACGTTAGTCACATCCTGCCAAACCTGGCCATCACTCTCTATCTCCTGAGACTCAGCCAATTTCTTAACCAAGTCACTAATCTCCATGAGCTTCAACTTTAGTTAGCAGTCTCTTTTGAGGAACAAATAATGTCCATAGGCATTTCCCTGTCCACTATTTTTGTCAGCTCGGGGTCAGGACCCCTGTGGATTCACAAGATGGGATTTTGTGGTCACAAACTCTGAGGCAGCAATGGTTGCCGTGGAGCCTGACTGATTTCTCTAAATGCCTGCATATTTTCTATTGGTGGGCTTGACATAATGTACTGTTATCTGAGGCCTGACTGCTGCTGTTGCAAAAGAAGCCTTTGAGTTAGGTGTATATTTTGTTTGGAGAAATCCTGCCTTTCCATCAACCCACCTACATTCACCTCCTTTACCCAACCCAACTCAATGATTAAAGTCTTCCCCCCATCTCCTCTGCTCAACATCTGAAACCTACACTGTGCCCCCCCCCTCAAATTAAACCTTCCAAATTAAA
This sequence comes from Scyliorhinus torazame, assembly GCF_047496885.1. Taxonomy (NCBI): domain Eukaryota; kingdom Metazoa; phylum Chordata; class Chondrichthyes; order Carcharhiniformes; family Scyliorhinidae; genus Scyliorhinus; species Scyliorhinus torazame. Next base: position 333,862,697 of record NC_092707.1, on the reverse strand, counting down.
ATTGGATGTCACTTGGAAAAAGTCTGGGAAGCAATGCTATAAATCCTGGGATAGAATTCATCTGGCCCTGGGGATTTGTCACCCTTTAGTGCTATTATTTGCCTTATCACTGTCATGCTGCTTATGTTAATTTTGGTGAGTTCCTGTCCCTGATGTAATATTAATTTCCTTGGGATATCTAGCTTGTTGACTTTTTCCTGTACTGTAAATGCTGACACAAAAGTATTTAGTCCCTGTGTCCACCATGTCTGTATTTTTAATAATATTACAGGATCAGCTGAGAAGATACCACATTGCTCCTGCCCACTTTATTTCTTAATATAATTGTCAAAATATTTTTGTTGATTTTGATATTCCATGCAAGTTTCTTTGACAATAAGCGATTTTCATTTCATTCATACTCTCTTTTTGTGACTCATGTGGCTATTTGTTTCTTTGCATCTCCCCCATTTGCCAGGACCTGTACTATTTTTTGCATTTTTGCATACTTTTTCTTTTATTTTATGTTGTTTCTTATTCTTTAGTCAACTATGCCCCTAAACAGCAGCAAGGTGGTGCAGTGGTTAGCACTGCTGCCTCACGGCACCAAGGACCCCAGGTTCGATCCGAGCCCCAGATTACAGCCCATGTGGAGTTTGCACATTGTCTGCGTGGGTCTCACCCCCACAACCCAAAGTGTAGCTGGATTGGCCACGCTAAATTGCCCTTAATTGGAAAAAAAAAAGAATTGGGTACTCTAAATTTATTTTTAAAACACTATGGACAGAATTCTCTGCAGCCCCGTGCCGAAATCATGTTTGACGCTGTGGCGGAGAATCAACTTTTGCGCCAAAATCGGGCCTGGAGCCGGTCCGACGATTCTCCGGGACCCATGAATCGGCGTTTTTTGCAAATTACTCCGCACGGCTGGGGTGCCATTGCCAGAGGCCCGCCCAGCGATCCTCCGCTCCCGACCGGCCGAGTTCCCAACGGCGTGGAACTAACATGCTATGACCAGTCAGGACTCTCGTGTTGGGGCTGCACACTCAGTCCACGGCCGACCTGGTGGGGGACGGGGGGGATCGGGCACCGGGGGGGGGGGGGGGGGGGGGGGGGCGACTTTATTGGCGGCCGGGGGACAGATCGGGTGGGTCGGATGCAAGGGCACACGGCAGATCAGGGGGGGTCTACATCTTGCAGCTGCCTCCGTGGTCCGGGTCCGCCATGGCGCTCGGCGCGGCCGCTGGAGGCTGCCGCCGTGCGCATGCGCGGACTCAAAACCGGAAGTGCAGGGGCCCGTATCCACAGCTAAAGCTGTGTGAATCACTCTGGGCCCCTGCTAGCCCCCTGCAGGTAAGTGAATAAGCTCAAACTTTCTTCAGGAATCTTCGGAGTGAAACGCCAGCGTTTTTACACCAGCGTGGGAACCTTTTGGGAGAATCCAGCCCTATGCCTGTCTTTTTTGGCAAGTAAAACCCTTAGTGATATAAACTAGTTCTGTATCACACTATCACATTGTTAGTAGAAAGGTCTGGCATTGAGCACTATTCTGGAGATTCATTTCAAACATACATTGATTGAATTTTTAAAAATAGGAACGTACGGCCCAATTTTAACTAGGAACAGGATTCAGGCAGGTGATTTTAATGCCCAGTCCTCATCTGCAAGCTGTCGATCAGTTGTCCAATTGTAACAGCCAGGGAGTGACAGCTGGCCGGAGGTGGGTGTGAAAGATCAGTCGGCAGGAGCCTACCAGCCAGGGTTCAAAGGGACTGTCCAAAGATGTGCGTGTTAGGTGGATTGGCCATGCTAAATTACCCTTAGTGTCCAAAAAGGTTAAGTGGGGTTACTTGGTTACGGGAATAGGGTGGAAGTGTGGGCTTGAGTAGGGTGCTCTTTCCAAGAGCCGGTGCAGACTTGATGGGCCAAATGGCCTCCTTCTGCACTGTAAATTCTATGATTCTATGACTGTCACACGTTAATAGGCGAGTCTCAGAGAGGGAGTTTGGGACATCTCACTCGAGCAAAGGAAGGGAAGCATGGAGCAGAAAAGGACTAAATATTCTTGTTCGTCCAAGTCCCACAGGAAAGGGAAATTGTTTTACCTATTTGGGCACCATCTGGACATTGCTTCTCAACTCATTAACTTCACATGATGGGAAAGCTGCAATGGCTTCCCTTCTCAGGCTTCAGTTAAAAATACAGTCGGGGATTGATGACACCATTGAACATTGACCTGCATATCTACATTCACAAGGTTCCCATCTGCTTTGTGGGAAAGGCCTTGTGCCTCATCCAAACGTAGTGCTCTGTAAGTTAATATCATATACAGTGAATAGAGTGTTGAATTCCAAGTGGGTAAATAACCAGCTCATTCTTAACTGCCCACATGCCTGAATTTTGCCTTATTAAATTTTCAATGTGCAATTGAAACAGCAGGGAATAGATATAAATACCGAAGTTATGACTTATGATGGAACATTTGGCTTCTATGCTAACAACATAACTGATTTAATGATCCTATTGCCGTTTATTACAGTAAGACATTTTATGATCAGCAGGGTGTAACCAGATTGTACAAATTACCAACATATCATTTACAAAAGTTAATTTTAGAAATGTACAGAATACATGTGGCTATTTTGAGGCATGAAGTATTTATTAGGGTGTAGATGATATTTCAAATGACCACTTTATTTGAATTACCTACTTAAAACTGATGAGTTCACTAAAATATAAAATAAGTTAAGTAGCATTTCTTCCAATGAGGTTACTCCAAGTTCATTTCAGGTACATGGACAACATTGGCTATGCAGCTATTTTTAAGTATTGGAAGACCAGTTTGAGAAAGATGATATAGCTCTAATAGTCCTGCATCTATTTCTATATGTGATACATTATCAAATTGCAGAAAATACAGCACAGAAGAAGGCATTTAGCACACTACACTGCTGCCACTGCTCGTTCTTTAATCCTTTTCCTCATAAATTACACCTCATAACTTACAATTTCACCAGTCAGCATCCTGCACCACTGTGACCATGGTGAACTATGCCTCCTTCTTCGCCGTTCCCTTTCTGCCAATTTTGATCTAGTCAACCGCACAATTGTTCTCCCATGCCTTTTCCCATTGTCCAGTTCAATGCAATTGCCCTCACTTGGTTTCACGCTTACCTCTCCAATCATAGCTAGAACATCAATAGCACTGCATTCTCTTCCCTGCTCCAAAGTTTTCCATGAATATATTCTTATTCCCTTACTTTTGCTCATTTACACAGCATCATCCATTAAAGTAGGGGCAATTTCCACCTGTATTCTGACAGCATTCAGTACTACCCTTCTCAATACCTCCATTGCCTCTGTGTTGTCACGTTATTGGATACCAATTGGTTGCGTTGCAATTTATTTCTGTTAAGTCCTGCCATGAATTCAGCATTGTTGCCACCAATTCCATTCCCTTCCTCAGTGATGTGCCAGGCTAAACAGGATTGTTCACAACCTCAGTGTTTTCTCAGATCTTCAGCTGACCTTCTGACTCCATAACCTTCACCTCGGTAACATAATCCACCTTTTTTTCTATCTGACCCCATCAGCTGCTGACACCCTCATTTGAGTCTACTTATCCACAATCTCAATTGTTCCAGCAGTCTCTTAGCCAATCTTCTATCCTCTAACCTTTGCCACCTTAAACTCTTCAAAAACCCCACTGTCCACTTCCTTTCATGCACCAGTCCACACTAAACTAAATTGCTTTCTGGTCCCTCATATCTCAAATTAACAACTCTCAATTGTGTAACATCCTATTTTCATAACTCATGCACCATCTCCTCCCCAATCAACTCTCCATTCTTCAAAATATAGACTCCCTGAACTGGATTCTCCATTTGGGAGAATAAGTCCCCATGCCGGCGTGACACCGGTGGTGTTTTACGCCAGGAAAACTGGTACAAAACAGCCACCGAGTCGCCATTTTTCTGAGGGCTAGCAGGGAAGCAGCGTAGAGCTCCCAGCTCTAGCTGCCAATACAACCCTGAGCATTTCCGGGGCCGTGGCCGCATATGCGCACGGCGGCTGCATGCAGCGGCTGTGCCGTGCTTCATGGGGGACTCAATCCACGGACCTTAACCTCAAAAATAGTGCCCCCTTTCGCCCGCTTGTGTGCCCCAGACCGCCCACCCACAATGCCCTCAGCCCCAAATGAAGACCCCCCCTGCCCATGGATTGGCCCTCCCCCTTTGGCAGCGCCGGGCTGAGTCTGCAGCCGTCACGCTAAGTTCACGACAGGTGAGACCACACGTGTCCCACGCCGTCGGGAACTCGGCCGGTCGGGGTGGGAGCATCACGGGGCAGGCCTCAGGCAATGGCCTGAGGCTGTGGATACGTGGCACGGTGTACTAGAGTACGCTGCTTTTCAGGGGGCGGAGCATCGTGAAAGCAGCGCCACCTACGATATTGGCGTCATCAAGGATTCTCCGCCCCCTTGCCAAACGCGATTTCGGCATTGCGGAGCGGAGAATCCAGCCCCCTATCTCTCTTTGCCCCACCATTCTTGTCTGTGTCTTCAGCCATGCAGACAACACACCGTAATCCCCACCTTACATCCTTCTCCTTCTTTAAGATGCTCCCTCTAAGATAATTTACAACCTTGTTGTAACATCTCCTCCTCTAGTTTACCACCCATTTTGATTTTGGCTCTGTGAAGCCCCTTTATTAAATGTGCTACAGCCTACAAAGGCACGTCGTTATATGAATTCCAAATTCCCACGGAAAAGAACTGACTTTGTTTTTGCTGTTTATGGACCTAGCAAACTGTGAAATACAAATGTTATGTAAATTAACACAATGGTCCAAAATAAGCTCCAAGGTTTCGCTAACAGGAGTGCCTCAAAACCCACTGGAGAAAAGCGGACAAGCAGTTCTAGACACCACTTCCTTGCCCATTATTCTCCTCGGTATATTTTATGTCACTACTTCTGTTGCATATTGGAAGTGCCTGGCCAAGCATGATGGACATATTCCAATTAGGTGTTGTTACATTTTACGGGTTTTAAACTGGATATTCTATTCATATTTAGCAAATACAACCACCACTGTAATTGAACCTCATGTTCACTGGAATCCAGTATATGACTTCAACTGCTCAATATCTAGGTAAATGTTGAGACCAAGCAATTGAACAAAGAACCTTTAAATGGTGCACTGAATTCCAAGATTACTGCCATATGATGTGCTCTTCACAGGCAGATGTATACTTTGTCATATCAAGCCTCTGGCTATAAACCAGTAGACAATTTATTTTAACATAAGCCAGGTAAAAGCAACACAATTCAGGGCCAAACAGCAGATAGTGAATTTTGGTCCTTACCATCTGGAAAGGGCAAAGCACAGAGAAGAACATTTTGCAGGAAGGATGCAAACTCTGCAGACCCTTCCACAGTTCTTCCAATAGTTTGAGTAAGGGGCTGGTCTTTCATAAGCTTGTTGAGTTTCCTATCTTATCCAGAGAGACTGTAGTCTTTCCCTGGTAGTTGCTTCAAACTGGGTTATTAACAGGTATATCTCTCATGAGTACATTGTTCTATCCTCTCTCCTAAGTGTCTAGTACAGGGTTTATCAAATATTTCCAGCCATGGAACCCTTTTGACCTTCCAAACGTACTGAAGGAACCCCTGGGAAGCATTCTTATTGTGTTGAAGAGTCTAACCACAAAAAAAAATATTATTTTCACGCAATAGGTTCAAACATACAAAAACCTAACTTATAGAAGTCTTTTCTATTCTTATATGTTTACTATAATTTTAAAAATACCATTAAAAGCATCTTTTGGTCTTATCTTTCAGTCATTATTAATGGGAGGAATGTTGCTGCTCCTTTGGTTCAGATGGGAAGCGTGCTGCAGGAATGCTGAATGGACAGACCCTCAGACACAGAGGCTGGGATTCTCCGAGCCCGCGCCAGGTCGGAGAATCCAAGTCGCTCCAACGCCCGGATGCTATTCTCCGCCGACCGGAGAATTGGCGGCAGTCGACACAGCGCCGGTCGGCCCCCGCGGCGGTTCTCCGCGATCGACCAAACGATTCCATCCGAGTTCCGCCGGCGTGGTTCCAACCTGGTTCTACCCGGTGGGAGCTCGGACCCACGGCCGCACTGGTCGTCGTGGTGGGGGAGCATGGGGATCAGACTCCAGAGGGGGCCTCCACGATGGCCAGGCCCACGATTGGTGGGCTACAGATCGGCGGCCACACGCAATCTGGGGGGGGGGGGGGCCTACCTTCTTCCGCACCTGGCTCCTCTCTCTCATCACGCACACACTTTCATCACACACACACTCATCTCTCACACACATACTCTAATCACGCACACACTATCATCACACACACACTCATCTCTCACACACACGCTCTCATCACGCACACACACAAACACATGCTCTCATCGCTCTCTCACACATACACACTCACTCTATTCCCTCATACACACACACACCTCACTCTGAGGCCTACTCCCGCACCTCACCAGAGTCCCAGACCTGGCTCCTCTCTTGGAGGCCTAGCCCGGCCCCCTCTGATTGGACAAGCTGGAAACTGCACGAAACTCAAATTGTATTGATCAGCCTGCCGTGGGGTTACGTGGAACTTTGTTTGGGAACCCTTTGTATCGTACATGACTACTGATGTCACTGTTATCAGAGAACTGTTATGGCGTAGAAGGAGGCCATTTGGTCCACCTTGCCTGCACCTGTTCTCCAAATGACCATAATGGCTGAGTGCTATTTCCTGTACCCCTGAATATTGTTTCTATCCAAAGCAATCATCTAATGCCTTCTTGGATGCCTCAATTGAACCTGCCTCCACCATACTTCCTGTCAGTGCATTCCTGACCCGAACCACTCGCCATGTGACAATGTGTTTTTTTCACATCACATTTACATTTTTGCAAATCATTTTAAATCTGTGTCATTTCGTTCTTGATCTCTTTACGAGTGGGAACAGTTTCTCCCTAACTACTCTGCCCAGCTCCCTCATGATTTTGAACATTTCTATCTAATCTGCTCTTAGCCTTCTTCTCTCCAAGGAGAACAATTCCAGCCTCTCCAATCTATCCTCATAACTTACATTTGTCATGCTTGAACCATTCTTGTGAATCTTTTCTGAACTCTGTCCAGTGCATTCACATCCTTCCTATAGTGTGATGCCCAGAACTGTTTTCAATATTCCAGCTAAGGTCTAACTAGTATCTTTTCTAAGTTCAGTATAACCTCCCTGTTCTTGTACTCTATGCCCCTATTAATGTATCCCAGAATACTATATCCTTTATTAACTGCTCTCTCCACCTGTCCTGCCATTTCCAATGATCAATGCACATATACACCCAGGTCCCTCTGCTCCTCCACCCCTTTTAGAATTTTACCCCTTATTTTATATTGGCTCCATGTTCTTCCAACCAAAATGCATCATCTCACACTTCTCCGCATTGAACTTCATCTGCCACCTATCTGCACATTTCAACTTGTCTATGTCCTTTTGAAGTTTGACACTGTCCTCTTCACAGTTTACACTACTTCCAAGCTTTGTATCATCCGCAAACTTTGAAAATGTCCCCTGCACACCAAGATCTGGATCATTCATATATATCAAGAAAAGCAAAGGTCCCAAAATGAACCCCCGGGGAACATTACTACAAACTTTCCTCCAGCTCAGAAAGTATCTATTGACCAGTACATACATAGATGCTCTGCTTTTTGTATCCAAGTTGCTACTGTCCCTTTTATTCCATGAGCTATAGCTTTTCTCACAAGTTTTTACATTTTTTTAAAAACATGTTTATTAAGAATTTTTAACAAAATTTTCAACCATACAAACAACCCCCCCCCCCGTAACAAAAAGAAAAGAAAACTCGCATAGCAAGACATAAACATGGCAAATCAATATGATACAGAACTTTGTACATTGGATTTCTCCCGTACATATCAGTTTTCCGGATCATTTATGTATTTTCTTGCTCAAATGCCCCCCAGAAAAAAAAACCTTCCCCGTCCCTCCCTCTTCCCCCCCCCCCCAAAAAGAGATGTCCCCCCTCCTCTCCCCCTCCCCCCCCGGGTTGCTGCTGCTGTCGACCGAACGTCATCTAACGCTCCGTGAGATAGTCTAGGAACGGTTGCCACCGCCTGGAGAACCCCTGCACAGACCCTCTCAAGGCAAACTTTATCCTATCCAACTTGATAAACCCTGCCATATCATTTATCCAGGCTCCCACACTGGGGGGCTTCGCATCTTCCAAACTAACAAGATCCTTCGCCAGGCTACCAGGGTCGCAAAGGCCAGAATGCCGGCCTCTTTCACCTCCTGCACTCCCGGCTCGTCCGCTACTCCAAATAATGCTAGCCCCCAACTTGGCTTGACCCGGACTTTCACCACCTTAGGTATTGTTCTCGCAACCCCACTCCAGAACCCATCCAGTGCCGGGCACGACCAAAACATATGGGCATGGGTCACCGGGCTTCCTGAGCACCTCCTGCATCTGTCCTCCACCCCAAAGAACCTACTCAGCCTCGCCCACGTCATATGTGCTCTGTGAACAACCTTAAATTGTATCAGGCTAAGCCTGGCACACGAGGAAGAGGAATTAACCCTACTTAGGGCATCAGCCCACAGACCCTCCTCAATCTCCTGCCCCAGCTCCTCTTCCCATTTACCCTTCAGCTCCTCTACCAAAGTCTCCCCCTCTTTCATCTCCTGGTATATCGCCGACACCTTGCCCTCTCCGACCCATACTCCCGAAATCACCCTATCTTGAATCCCCTGTGCCGGGAGCAGCGGAAATTCCCTCACCTGCCGCCTCACAAACGCCCTCACTTGCATGTACCTGAAAGCATTTCCCGGGGGTAGTCCAAACTTCTCCTCCAGCGCCCCTAAGCTTGCAAACGTCCCATCGATGAACAGGTCCCCCATTCTTCTAATCCCTGCCCGATGCCAGCTCTGAAACCCCCCCGTCCATCCTTCCTGGGACAAACCGATGTTTATCTCTGATCGGGGACCACAGCGAGGCCCCCATCGCACCCCTATGTCGTCGCCACTGCCCCAGATCTTTAGCGTTGCCGCCACAACCGGACTCGTGGTGTACCTTGTCGGCGAGAACTGCAGCGGTGCCTTCACCAGCGCCCCCAGGCTCTTTCCTTTGCAGGACGCCATCTCCAACCTCTTCCATGCCGCCCCCTCTCCCTCCATCACCCACTTACAGATCATCGCCACGTTGGCTGCCCAGTAGTAGCCACCCAGATTCGGCAACGCCAGCCCTCCTCTATCTCTACTACGCTCCAGGAACCCCCTCCTTACCCTCGGGGTCTTGCTCGCCCACACAAATCCCATAATGCTCCTGCCTAGCCTCTTAAAAAAGGTCTTGGTGATCACAATTGGGAGGCATTGGAATACAAAAAGAACCTCGGGAGGACCACCATTTTAATCGACTGTACTCTGCCCGCCAGCGAGAGTGGCAACATGTCCCACCTTTTAAAGTCCTCCTCCATCGCAGGCCAGCAGCACGGTTCGATTCCCGTAACAGCCTCCCCGAACAGGCACCAGAATGTGGCGACTAGGGGCTTTCCACAGTAACTTCATTGAAGCCTACTTGTGACAATAAGCGATTTTCATTTCATTTCATTTCATCTGCTCCACCAGCCGCGTCAAATTAAGTTTGTGCAATGCCCCCCAGCTCCTAGCTGCCTGGATCCCCAAGTATCGAAAGCTCCTTTCCGCCCTCCTCAACGGTAGGTCGTCTATCCATCTTCCCTGATCCCCCGGATGCACCACAAAGAGCTCACTCTTCCCTACATTGAGCTTGTAGCCTGAGAAGTCGCCAAACTCCCTTAGGATCTGCATGATCTCAACCATCGCCTCCACTGAATCCGCCACATACAGCAACAGGTCGTCTGCATACAGCGACACTCGACGCTCCTCTCCCCCTCGGACCACCCCCCTCCATTTCCCAGACTCCCTTAACGCCATGGCCAAAGGTTCAATTGCTAATGCAAACAGCAAGGGGGACAGGGGGCACCCCTGCCTCGTCCTTCGATACAGCCGGAAGTATTCCGACCTCCGCCGATTCGTAACCACACTCGCCACCGGGGCTCTATATAGGAGCTTAACCCAACTAATAAACCCTCCCCTGAACCCAAACCTACGCAACACTTCCCAGAGATACTCCCACTCTACTCGGTCAAAGGCCTTCTCTGCGTCCATAGCTGCCACTATCTCCGCCTCTCCCTCCACCGATGGCATCATAATCACATTTAGGAGCCTCTGCACATTGGTATTTAGCTGCCTGCCCTTCACAAATCCCGTCTGGTCCTCATGAATCACCCCCGGGACACAGTCCTCAATCCTCGTAGCCAACACTTTTGCCAGTAACTTAGCATCTACGTTGAGGAGCGAGATCGGCCTATACGGCCCGCATTGCAGTGGGACCTTATCCCGCTTCAGGATCAAAGAGATCGTCGCCTCCGACATTGTCGGGGGCAGGGTGCCCCCCTCCCTTGCCTCATTGAAAGTCCTTACCAGCAACGGGGCTAACAGGTCTACATACTTCCTATCGAACTCCACCGGGAACCCATCCGGTCCCGGGGCCTTCCCTGCCTGCATGCTCCCCAGTCCTTTAACCAGCTCCTCCACCCCAATTGGCACCCCCAAACCAGCCACCTCCTGCTCCTCTACCCTCGGGAACCTCAGTTGGTCCAAGAATCATCGCATACCCTCTTTCCCCCCTGGGGGCTGGGACCTATACAGCTCCTCGTAGAAGGCCTTGAATGCCTCATTCACTTTCACCGCACTCCGCACCGTAGTTCCTCTTCCATCCTTGACTCCACCTATTTCCCTCGCTGCCAGCCTCTCACGGAGCTGATGTGCCAGCATCCGGCTCGCCTTCTCCCCATACTCATACATCGCCCCTGTGCCTTCCTCCACTGTGTCTCTGCCTTACCTGTGGTCAACAGGTCAAACTCCGTCTGGAGACTTCGCCTCTCCCCAAGTAGTCCCTCATCAGGGGCTTCTGCATATCTCCTGTCCACTCTTAAAATCTCCCCCACTCACCTCTCCCTTTCCCTGCCCTCTCTCTTCTCCCTATGAGCCCTGATGGAGATTAACTCTCCCCTGACCACCGCCTTCAGCGCCTCCCATACTACTCCCACCTGCACCTCCCAGTTGTCATTGGCCTCCAGATATCTTTCGATGCACCCCCGCACCCTCCCGCACACTTCCTCGTCTGCCAGCAGTCCCACATCCAACCGCCACAGCGGGCGTTGGTCCCTCTCCTCCCCCAGCTCTACTTCCACCCAGTGCGGGGCGTGGTCTGAAATGGCTATGGCCAAATACTCCGTTCCCTCCACTTTTGGAATCAATGCCCTGCCCAAAACAAAAAATTCTATCCGGGAGTAGGCCTTGTGTACATGGGAGAAAAAATAAAATTCTCTGGCCAAAGGTCTGGCAAATCTCCACGGATCTACTCCCCCCATCTGATCCATAAACCCCCTGAGCACCTTGGCCGCAGCCGGCCTCTTTCCGGTCCTAGATCTGGAGCGATCCAGTGCTGGGTCCAACACCGTATTGAAGTCCCCACCCATTATCAAACTTCCTACCTCCAAGTCCGGAATACGCCCCAACATACGTTTCATGAATCCAGCATCATCCCAATTCGGGGCGTATACATTTACCAATACCACCCCCGTCCCCTGCAACCTCCGCTCACCATCACGTACCAGCCTCCATTGTCCGCTACTATGTTCTTGGCCTCAAACGACACCCGCTTCCCCACCAGTATTGCCACCGCTCTATTCTTCGCATCCAGCCCCGAATGGAATACCTGTCCTACCCATCCCTTCCTTAACCTGACCTGATCTTCCACCTTCCGATGTGTCTCCTGAAGCATGACCACGTCTGCCTTCAGTCCCTTTAAGTGCGCGAACACTCGGGCCCTCTTAACCGACCCAAATAGGCCTCTCACATTCCACGTGATCAGCCGGATTGGGGGGGCTACACCCCCCCTCCCCCTGCCGACTAGCCATCTTCTTTTTTAGGCCAGTCCCGTGTCCGCGTCTCCCGCACCCTCCAGTACCCCAGACGGGGAACCCCCACCCCGACCACCTCTTCAATTTTCAGTTACCCCTCAGCCAATGCAGCAGCAACCCAATTGTCCCCCCCTCCCCGCTAGATCCAAATCTAGCTTGTTTGCTTCCCCCATAATACTTCCGTAAGTCAGCTGACTCCTGCTGACCCCGGCTTCCCCCGCCTTCCCGTTGACCCCCCCATGTGGAAATCCCTCCTCCTCCTTGCGCTCCTCCATCCGCCCCCCTCCCTAACGTGGGAAAAAGCCTGCGCTTTCCTGAGCCAGCCCCGTCCCCTGTGGCGCAGCTCCTGTTGCGGCCTAATCCCAATTCCCCCATTCCCGAGTCTCACCTCCCTCCAGCACCGATGCCCACATTCCTCACTGTCCCCCCATCAAGAACTCTTCCCCCATCCCCATCCATCGTCCCACCCGTGAAACATTCTTTATCCATATTTATAGCCCTGTATACAGTCAACATCTCCCCCACAACCACAGTCCTTCAGTTCGAGTCCAATTTTTCCGTTTGAATAAAGGTCCAAGCCTCTTCTGGCGTTTCAAAATAGTGGTGTCGGTCCTGGTACGTGACCCACAGTCGCGCTGGCTGCAGCATTCTGAATCTCACCCTTTTTTTATGCAGCACCGCCTTGGCCCGAGTGAAGCCAGCTCTCCTCTTTGCCACCTCCGCGCTCCAGTCCTGGTAGACTCGGATCACCGCATTCTCCCATCTACTGCTCCGTTCCTTCTTGGCTTCAGGACACTCTCTCTGTCCGTGAAACGATGGAACCTCGCCACTAGCGCCCTTGGCGGCTCACCAGCCTTGGGTCTCCTCGCCAGGACCCAGTGAGCCCCTTCTAGCTCCAGGGGGCTCCGAGAGGCCTCCGCACCCATCAGCGAATGGAGCATCGTGCTTACATAAGCCCTGGCATCTCCTTCGGGGAGACCCAGAATCCGGAGATTCTTCCTCCTCGACCTGTTCTCCAGGACCTTGAATCTCTCGGCCCACCTCTTGTGCAGTGCCTCGTGCACCTCCATCTTCAACACCAAGCCCAAGATCTCGTCCTCGTTCTCGTTAGTTCTGTCCTTCACCTCTTGGAGCTCTACCGCCTGGGCCTTCTGGGTCTCCTTCAGCCCCTCGATCGCCATCAGCATTGGTGCCAGCACCTCATTTTTAAGCTCCTCCACGCAGCGCCTGAGAAACTCCTGCTGGTCCGGCCCCCATGCTGCTCGATCTCCACCCTCCGCCATCTTGTTTTTTCCCCCTCGTTTCTGCCGCTGCTCCAAAGCCTCTTTTTCCGCCGCTCCACTTCTAGTCCCCTCCATACACGACCTTGCTTCACCTTCCCACACGGGAATTGGTCAAAAGTTTTCCGTTGGGGCTCCTCCGGAGAGCCCAAAAGTCCGTTTTAGCGGGAGCTGCCGAAATGTGCAGCTTAGCTCCGCATTGCCGCAACCGGACGTCTCTCACAAGTTTGTTGTGTGCCACTGTGTCGCATGCCTGCTGAAAGCCCAGGTACACCACATCAGCCGCATTACTCTCACGACCCTTTATGTTACCTCCTCAAAAAACTCCAACAAGTTTGTTAAACACGATTTTCCCCTTTAGAAATCCATGCTAGCTCTTGCTAATCAATCCATACTTTTCCAGGTGATTATTAATTCTATCCAAAATAATTGCTTCTGGAAGCTTGCCCACTGCTGAAGTTAAACGGACAGGTCTGTAATTGCTGGGGCAATACTTTCAACCTTTTGTGAACAAAGATCTAACATTTGCAATTCTCCCGTCTTCTGACATCTCCCCTGAGTCTAAAGAAGACTGAAAGAATAAACAAGAAAAAAGTTCAATTTACATAGTTTATGGCTTCTTTCATGTCTTGGGGACATGACCCCTATGTTTAATTGTGCTAAAACACTAGGGGGAGCACTTCCTACACATGCGTCGAGGCAGTTGGAGTGAGATGCTTTTAAGTACAGCTGGTGTCTGATAACTCATTTTATCTTTTGCAACTAGACAGACATCCTAAATTAAGTTTTGAGATGCAAACTGAAACCAGTTATTAGGGAGTAAATTAAAACAGAATCATGTCAGGATTAACTGTAACCCAAAATGTTCTATTCAATTGCCAGTCATTATAATTAAAATTCTCATCAGAAATACATCTGGTAGGTTTTTTTTAATAGGATTTATTGCAGATGATATCACAGAGACTTTAAGAAGCATCGAAATTATGGCTTACTCCATCTTGCATTATTTATTAATGTTTGCTATTTTCTACAAAGGAATATGAATATATTCTTCAGTGCCTGGGCTCTCCTGGAAAAGCCCTAGAAGCTCTTTATAAAATCAAAAAGAAAATGCTGGAAAATCTCATCAGGTCTGGCAGCATCTGTATTATCCAGCTCTTTATAATACTTGTTCTTGTGACAAGGGCCTTTATTCACCACAATTCATCACAAATATGGGTGTTGAACACTGAGCAGAAGATGATAAAGAAGAGGTGCTAAAAAGGCTGGCAGCACTCCAGGTAGAGAAGTCGCTAGGCCCGGATGAGATGCATCCTAGATTGCAGAGAAAGGTAAGGGAGCATATTGCGGAGCCGTTGACAGAAATTGTCCAGGCCTCTCTGAACACAGGATTAGTTCCAAGGGGCTGGAGGATTACAAATGTGACACCATTGTTTAAGAAAGGGGCAAAGGATAACCCAGGAAACTACAGACCTGTCAGCTTGACATCAGTAATGAAAAACTGGTGGCGGCCATAATACGGAATGAGATAAATATACACTTCAAGAAAAATAAGTTAATACTAGACAGTCAACATGGCTTTGTCAAGGGCAGGTCATGTCTGACAAATTTAATGGAGTTCTTTAACGAGGTGACACAGGCAATGGATGAGGGGAGTGCCATGGATGTATATTTAGATTTTGGGAAAGCATTTGATACAGTGCCACATATCAGGTTGGTTAGCAAATTAAAAATTTGGGGGATTGATGGGTCCTTGGCAGCATGGATTAAAAGTTGGCTGAGGGATAGGAAACAGAGGGTCGATATAGATGGGCACTTCTCAGAATGGAGACGAGTTGAAAGTGTAGTTGACCAGGGCTCAGTGGTGGGACCCTTGCTTTTTCTGATTTATATAAATGATTTATAGGTGGGTTTGAGGGAAAAATCTTTACATTTGCAAATGATACTAATCTAGTGAGAATAGTGATTTGTGAGGATGAGACTGAGCGACTTTAGAGGGACATTGACAAGTTGGCCAAATGGGCAGATACCTGACAGATGAACTGCAATGCAGCAAAATGTGAGGTAATGCATTTTGGTAGAAGAAACATGGGGAGATAATATAGGCTCAATGGTAATGAGGGGAGCACAGGAACAGAGGAACCTCAGGGTTCAAGTGCATAATTCTCTGAAGGTGGCCAGGCAAGTTGAAACAATTGTGAAGAAGGCTAATAGGAGTCTTGGGTTTATAAATAGAGGCATAGAGTATATAAGCAAGGAAGTGATGTGACACCTCTAGAAATCATTGGTCAGACCACATTTGGAGTATTGTGTTCAGTTCTGGGCACCTTATTTAAGCAAGGATGTTAAATCCCTAGAGAGAGTGCAGAGGAGATTTATTAGAATGATACCAGGAATGAGGAATTTTAGATTCAAAGAAAGATTGGAGAAATTGGGCTTGTGCTCCTTGGAGCAGGGAAGATTAAGAGGTGACCTTAATGATGTGTTCAAAAGTTTGACAGAATAAAGAAGAATATTATTCTGTTTACACTAGTTGGTATGTCAGTGACTAGGGGCCACCAATTCAAGATAGTAGTCAGCAAGAGAGTTAGGAGTGAGATGAGGAGAAAATCCTTTACTCAGAGAGCTGTTGGGATTTAGAATGTACTGCTTGGGAGAGTGATGGAGACGGATTCCATAGGAGGTTTCAAAAGAGAGCAGGATACATATTTGAAAGGAATTAATTTAGAGAGCTACGGAGATAGGGCTGGAGAATGAGACTAGCTGGGTAGCTCTATTGGGAGCAAGTGTATACATGATGGGACAAATAGCCTCCTTCTGCACTGTAAGTAACACATTATTACAGAGCTCCATACACCCATGTTCAGTATCATAGAAGCATAGAATCCCTGCAGTGCTGAAGGAGTCCATTTGGCCTATCGAGTCTACATTGACCCTCCGAAAGAGCGCTCTACCCAGTTCCAGTTCCCCACCCATCCCGTCTTATACCCATAACACTGTAACCTAGCCTGCACATCCCTGAACACTGAGGGGCAATTTAGCAAGGCCAATTCACCTAACCTGCACATCTTTGGACTGTGGGAAGAAACCGGAGCACCCGGAGGAAATCCACACAGACATGGTGAGAACTTGCAAACTCCACACAGTCACCCAAGTCTGGAATCAAACCTGGGTCCCTGGCGCTGTGAGGCAGCAGTGCTAACCACTGTACCACCGTGCCACCCAGTAGCTATTGGCCGACACATGTTAAAATTAACCCTTTACTCTACACTGCGTTGCTTTCTTGAAAAATGTTGCAAAAAGTGAGTATTTACCATGGTGTGAAATCGGTACATATCCCATAATGAGTCTGATTATTTGTGCCGGTAGCTTTGTTACGCGGGATGCTCATTCACTGAATGTATGCCTGAATGAGAGTGAATGAGTAGTTCCTGGTGAAGGCAGGAAAGTGGGACAGTTAAAGCAAACCTGACTGCCTTATGAGCGTTCATGTTAAAGTGCTTTAAGAGCTTGTTTGAGGAGGGAATGGTGAAAGGAGGACATGTTTTGTACAGTGCACACATGGATGTTCTGGATGGTTTCTCAATCCTTGTCTGACTTAGTATGACTCTTGAACTCTTTATTGCACAAGCTTTATGTCTGTGGCGGGATTGGATTAATAGTGCTGAATGTGATGTTTGAAAATGCCATAGTGCAACTATTTATGTTTTCATAGCATTCCCCGTGAGTGGTGGGCAAGAGAAAAGGGAAAGAAAATCTGTGCAGGAGTCGAGATACGGTCGAAAAGAAGAGTTTTGTATGCAATGTTTTCATTTGATTGGCTCAAATATCATATTGGAAACAGATACAAAAAATATATATATAAAACCAATGATTATGTTTTAGTTTCTGCTGACCTGATATTCTTGCCTCTTCCCATGGGAAAATGCTTTGGATTTAAAAGCAACTACCAATATGGAGATAAACAATAGAAATCAACTCCTAACTATCCATGTTCCTATTCAGGATGCTTCACTACCATCAGCAGTTGAGTAATGAGCTCAAATCCACACACACCACTTTTCCATTTTTGCAGTCAAACATCACAGCTTTGCTGAAGTTTGCAGATTGCCCATGAAAAATGGCACAAGAAAAGTTAGTTAGAAATATATCAAAGAACAAACTTTGTAGTTTAGCACTGGTTCTAATCTTTTCCTAACAAAGGAATATTGGGAATTTGTGTGTGTAGGTCAGTGCTCTGATTGGCAGGTCCACTGAAGTCATGGTCATTAATTAATTAAATCTCACAATATTATCCCATAAAGAAACAAATATCAATATACCTCTTGAATCACATATAGAATCTTTTCAATTCTGATGAGAATCTTTGATTCCATAACTAAAACTTCAATCTCAGTTTATAAAGTTACTGTAAAAAGGCACTGTTTCTAACCTTCCAAAAATGACAATTAGTATTGGATATGGAGCATGAAAAGAATGATAATTTGTTAAAATAAGCTGTGTTTCATTTATGAAGAAATCATATGAAACATTAATAGCCTGAAGTGGTTTCCTTCTTGCATTGTGAATCACTCTGAAGTGCTTTCAGAAATAGTTAAGTCAAAGTTAAGTCTGCACTAATTAAATGATATGGTTAGTTGCATACTCTTTAAGGAGCTTTTTTAGCGCAAATGTAGCTGGCCGATTGAAGGCATAGTGGAGTTTTTCGATTTACCGGTATAACAACAGCTTAAGCTACAATGGAACCATAACTAATGATTTCTTAAAATACAGGGCATTTGTGAATACCTGCAAAGAGCTGTTGGAAAACAGTCAGAAATCATGTTATACCAGGGCCATTGAAGTGTGTACTGGAAGCTGAGAAAGGTACCCTGCAGCAAATGTAGAATTTAAAGGGAGAAAATAACATGCAGAAACTGGCTTAAAATTTACATAACATCTACAACAAATGTTAATGACGAGAGTAAGAAAATAAAGCTAACATATGAAGAGGTGGCGTAATATATTTTTTAAAAATCCTTTTATTGGCATTTCCCATATTTATAAACAGTTGTATATATACACATCACATTTTTCTCGCCCGTGCTAATTCCCTTTATTATACAGAGAGGTTTACTTTGTCCTTCGTTTAACTGACCCTATGAGCATTTTGTTGCCCTCTGGATCGGTCTATGGTTCTCTCCCCCCCCCCCGGTTGCGCAGTCTTTTGGTACCTCATCTATCTTGGTGCTTTTGTTTTTTTTTAATGACTGGAATGTATTGAAGGTGGCAGGAGTTCTACCTCTTCAGCCAGAGGTAAAAGCGGCCGGGGGGGGGGGGGGGGGGGGGCACTGCTTCAACGGCTGACAGGGCCCAGGGTTACACTTTGGGTGGCAGCCAATCATCCCCAAGAGCTGCCAGCCCAACCACAGGCAGCCCAACAACCTCAGCAGAGCCATTGGAAATGGATATCACAGCTGAGCACGGCAGGAGACCTTCAGTGCTAGTTGTAAAAATATTTTACCAAGCACAGGGGGCAGAGGAATGTCATTGGGGCTGTCTTCCCTGTCCGCACTCCCTCATGGATTCATAACTTTCCCTCCGCCTGGCTGCCTTTGAGGGGAGCCATTCCATTCAGCTGGCAGCCTCCTCATGAGACGGGGGGTCGTTCAGCAAGATGCTGATAGCATTTTAATCATGTAACCTGGCTGCCTGTCTTCTTGGGGATGGCAGCTTGCCCATGTCCGGTCCCAGAGCCGGTAAAATGGCCCGATGGTGGGACCAAGTGGGGGAACCAATCCATCACGGCTCACCTAGATTTCTAAGCAACATCCCCATCCCAGCCATCATTCAGTTTGATCATGGCTGGTCTTCTACCCCAACTCTAACATCCTGCACTATAGCCATATCACTTGATTCCTTTAGAATCCAAAAATGTATTCACCTTAATCTTCAATATATTCACCCACTGAGCATCCACAACTGATATTTCCAAAGACTTGCAACCTCTTAACAGAAGAGATTACTCCTCATCTAAGACCAAAATGGCCAACTCCTTATTCTGAGATTGTGACCCCTAGTTCTAGACTCCCAGTCAGGAGTATCTTCCCAGCAGCTATCCTGACAAGCCCGTCAAGAACTTTATATGTTTCAATTAGATCATCAGTCATTCTTCTAAATTCTAAAGAATATAGAACCATAGAATGGTTACATCACAGATGGAGGTCATTTGGTACATCATGTCCTTGCCAGCTCTCTGCAAAATCCAATCAGAAAGCCCTACACCCAACCTTTTCCTTGTAGTCCTGAAATATGTTTCTCTTCAGGTGTGTGTCCAATTTCCTTTTGAAAACCATGATTGAGTCTGCCTTCACCACACTCCCAGACAGTACATTCCAGATCCTAACCACTTGCTAGGTAAAATAGGTTTTTCCTTATGTCGCCATTGGTTCTATTACCATATACACCTTATATCGGTGTTGTCTGGTTCTTGACCATTCCATGAATAGGAACCATTTTCCCTTGTCTACCGTGTCCAGACCCCTCATGATTTTGAATATCTCTATTAAATTACCTCTCAAACTTCTCTTTCTGGGCAGCATGGTAGCACAAGTGGATAGCACTGTTGCTTCACAGCACCAGGGTCCCAGGTTCGATTCCCGGCTTGGGTCACTGTCTGTGCGGAGTCTGCATGTTCTCCCCATGTCTGCGTGGGTTTCCTCTGGGTGCTCCGGTTTCCTCCCACAGTCCAAAGATGTGCAGGTTAGATGGATTGGCCATGATACATTGCCCTTAGGGACCAAAATGTTAGATGGGGTTATTGGGTTACAGGGATAGGGGGGAAGTGAGGGCTAAGTGGGTAGGTGGCCTCCTTCTGCACTGTGTGTTCTATGTTCTATGTAAAAGTCCCTGCACCTCCATGTAACTGAAATCCCTTGAACTATTTGCGTATCTTTTCTGCATTCTGTTTGTAACCTACACATTTTCCTAGTGTGCTGCCGAGAATTGTAGGCTGAAATAGTATTTGGAAAGCTTAATCATAACTTCCTTGCTTTTGTAGTCTATGCTTCTATAGATAAATCCCAGGGCCCCAATGCTTTTTTTAATCACTTCTCAATCTGCCCTTCCCACCTTCACCTATTTGTGCACATATACCCTAGGGCTTTCTGTTCCTGTACCAATTTTAGAATTGCACCCTTTTTTATATATTGGGCTGGATTCTCCTGGCCCGCCCGCCGCAAGAATGCCACGGGCGAGCTGCGTACAATGGCGAACTCCATTGACCTTGGGCGGGATTCTCCGGTCGCCGGGCGGACTCGCCCGGAGAATCCCACCCATTATCATCTTATTTTTCCTATTAAAGTGTATCATTTCACACTTTACTGTTTTTCATTGGAGCAGAAGTAGACCATTCAGCCCTTTGGATTGGATTGGATTGGATTTGTTTATTGTCAAGTGTACCAAGGTACAGTGAAAAGTATTTTTCTGCGAGCAGCTCAACAGATCATTAAGTACATGGAAAGAAAAGGGAATAAAAGAAAATACATAATGGGGCAACACAAGGTATACAATGTAACTGTACATAGGAACTCCACTCCTATGTCTTATGGTCTTATTAGAACAGAGATGAGGAGAAATTTCTTCAGCCAGAGAGTGGGCGTCTGTGGAATTCATTGCCACAGAGAGCGGTGGAGGCCGGGACGTTGAGTGTCTTTAAGGCAGAAGTTGATAAATTCTTGATTTCTCAAGGAATTAAGGGCTATGGAGAGAGAGCGGGTAAATGGAGTTGAAATCAGCCATGATTGAATGGTGGAGTGAACTCGATGGGCCGAATGGCCTTACTTCCGCTCCTATGTCTTATGGTCTTATGGCCTTATGGTAACTGCATAAGCACCGGCATTGGGTGGAGCATACAGGGGTGTAGTGTTAATGAGATCAGTCCATAAAAGGATCAATTAGGAGTCTGGGAACAGCGGGAAAGAAGCTGTTTTTGAGTCTGCTCGTGCGTGTTTTCAGACTTCTGTATCTCCTGCCCAATGGAAGTAGTT
Source organism: Scyliorhinus torazame (assembly GCF_047496885.1). Lineage (NCBI taxonomy): Eukaryota > Metazoa > Chordata > Chondrichthyes > Carcharhiniformes > Scyliorhinidae > Scyliorhinus > Scyliorhinus torazame. The sequence goes on along the minus strand of NC_092707.1, from coordinate 333,841,353 downwards.
GGAAGAGGGAGTAAACCGGGTGGGAGGGGTCTTTGATTATGCTGCCGGGGAGCTGTAGATGGAGTCAATGGATGGGAGGAAGGTTCGTGTGATGGACTGGGCTGTGTTCACGACTCTCTGAAGTTTCTTGCGGTCCTGGGCCGAGCAGTTGCTATACCAGGCTGTGATGCAGCCAGATAGGATGCTTTCTATGGTGCATCTGTAAAAGTTGGTAAGAGTTAATGTGGATATGTCGAATTTCCTTAGTTTCCTGAGGAAGTATAGGCGCTGTTGTGCTTTCCTGGTGGTAGCGTCGACGTGGGTAGACCAGGACAGATTTTTGGAGATGTGCACCCCTAGGAATTTGAAACTGCTAACCATCTCCATCTTGGCCCCGTTGATGCTGACAGGGGTGTGTACAGTACTTTGCTTTCTGAAGTCAATGACCAGCTCTTTAGTTTTGCTGGCATTGAGGGAGAGATTGTTGTCGCTACACCACTCCACTAGGTTCTCTATCACCCTCCTGTATGCTGACTCGTTATTCGAGATCCGGCCCACTATAGTCGTATCGTCAGCAAACTTGTAGATGGAGTTGGAACCAAATTTTGCCATGCAATTGTGTGTGTATAGGGAGTAGAGTAGGGGGCTAAGTACGCAGCCTTGCGGGGCCCCGGTATTGAAGACTATTGTGGAGGAGGTGTGTTGTTCAATCATACTTTGAGCTTGTTCCAAAATTCAACATGGTCATTGCTGATCTTTTCCTCAACTCCACTTTCTTGCCTACTCCTGAAATCCCTTGATTTCCTGAGATACCAAAAATATGATTGCTTACATAAGCCTGAGGCCTTACATTGTAGTATTGTTACTATTTTATTGCTTCCATAACCTATCATTATCATACTGGGGAGGCCTGTAAATTTGCACTTTGATTGACAGCTCGAAGAGGTTGTTAAGGGATTAGCTGTTGATCTGCAGCAATTAATGCAATTTTGTATTCCAGAAAGTATTAAATACTTGAATGAATTAAATGCACTAAATGGGCTTTTTCAATTAAAGTGCCTTTAGTCGTCTGTAGTAGTTATTCAGAACTTTATTTCATCTCAGCATGGCACACGAGGATCCTCCATAGTGGATACTGGGTGAGTTCATATGCAAGGTGTAAGGGCAAAGATTGTAGGAGTTGGTACAGGATGGCATAAGTTGTCTTTAAATTGGTATGGGGCCATGGGTTGAGGCAGAGGTTGGCATGGAGGGTATGATGGGTCATAAGGGGTGGATTGAGGAACATTGGTTGGCAAGGAGGGTATGAGCAGCCCTGGGGTGGATGAAGTGTGAGGATGAGGGCTAAAGGATGTGACTAGTTTTATGACAACGGGGACCCCGTTCCAGAGCACTGAGGTGGGCCATTTGAACAGCCCACCTTCACACTCAGCATCCCCCTGTAGCCACCTCTGCACTGTTTCTGGGGATGGAGGGTCCAACTCCAGCAGCTTTGAAATGGTGTTCAGGACCCAATTCCATAATTCCCCATTCCTGTTTCCAGCTATTTTTGCCAGCACTGGATGAGAGTGTGGGTAGCAAGCTAGCACGCAATATTTCCACCATTACTGGTGTGGAATCAGTCCCTTCCATAACTATTCAGGGATCATGCCACTTGAGAGGAGTCATGAAACACAGGGAAATCCCACTTCAATTTGGGAACCAAAATAACAGCCACCTGCTCCTAGAATTCTTTGATTGACAGGCAGTTTGTTTTGAACTGGAAACAACATGCTATTTCAGTTCAAATAAGGTCCAATGGAGTGGCGATATTTTGTTTGACAGTTTGTTCTAAGCCCATTATGAATGCTTGGTTCAGTTTCAAAAGATTTTTAGAGGTTTAATTTCTTTTCATGTCCATTCCAAAGACTTTGTATTGCTATGATATGGACCATCAGGTCTGTCCATAGCGGACACTACAAAACCATAAGACGTAGGAGCAGAGATAGGCCACTCGGCCCATCAAACCTACTCTGCCATTCAATGAGGTGATGGCTAATCTGATAAAATTCTCAACTCCACTTTTCCGCCTTATCTCGAATCCCTTGATTCGTTTACTGATTAAAAATCTGTCTATCTCAGCCTTGAACATACAGCCCTTTGCAGTAAAGAATCCCACAGATTCACTACCTTCCGAGAGAAGAAATTCCCCCTCACCTCTCTCTTAAATGGATGACCCTATTCTCTTTGATTATGCCCTCTGGTCCTACAAGAGGAAACATCCTTTTTTTAAATTCATTTTTATGGGTTGTGGGCTTTGCTGGCTAGGCCAGCATTTGTTGCTCATCCCTAGTTGCCCTTGAGAAGGTGGTAGTGAGCTTGCCTTCTTGAACACCCACAGTGCTGCTAGGGAAGGAGTTCCAGGATTTTGACCCAGTGACAGTGAACGAACAGCGATATATTCACAGTAACTTCATTCCAAGCCTACTTGTGACAATAAGCGATTATCATTATCATTTCCAAGTCTGGATGGTGCATATCTGCTGCCCTTGCCCTTCTAGATGATAGTAGTCATGGACTTGGAAGGTGCTGACTAAGGAACCTTGGTGAATTCCTGCAGTGCTACTTGTAGAGGATACACACTGCTGCTACTGAGTGTCAGTGATGGAGCAAGTGCATGTTTGTGGAAGGGGTGCTAATCAAGTAGGCTGCTTTGTCCTGGTGGTGTCAAGCTTATTAAGTGTTGTTGGAGCTGTACTTATCCAAGACAGGAGTATTCCATTACACTCCTAACTTGCGTCTTGTAGGTGGTGGACAGGCTTTGGGGAGTCAATGGTTGAGTTACTTGCTGCAGGATTCCTAGTCTCTGACCTCTTGTGGCCACAGTATAGCTTGTCCAGTTCAGTTTCTGATCAATGGTAACCCACAGGATGTTGATAGTGGGGGACTCAGTAATGGTAATGCCATTGAATGTCAAGGAATGACGGTTTGATTCTCTCTTATTGGAGATGGCCATTGTCTGGCACTTGTGTCGAACGAATGTAGCTTGCCACTTGTCAGCCCGAGCCTGGATATTGTCCAGGTCTTGCTGCATTTGTACCTGGACTGCTTCAGTGTCTGAGGAGTCGCGAATGAGGACACTACCCTGAGGAACTCCTGCAGTGATGTCCCAGGACTGTGATGAATGACTTCCAACAGCCATAACCATCTTCCTGTGTTCTAGGTATGACTCCAACCAGTGGAGAATTTCCCCTGATTCCCATTGACTTCAGTTTTGCTCGGTCTCCTTGATGTTATTCTCTATCAAATGTTGCCTTGAAGTCAAATGCAGTTACTCTCACCTCACCTCTGGAACTCAGGTCTTTTGTCCATATTTGAACCAAGGCTGTAATAAGATCAGGAGCTGAGTGACCCTGGCGGAATACAACTGAGAGTCGTGAGTATGTTATTGCTAAGCAAGTGCCACCTGATTGTATTGTTGATGATCTCTTCCATCACTTTACTGATGAATGAGAGTAAACTGATAGGGAGGCAATTGGCTGGGTTGGACTTGCCTTGCTTGTTTTGTACAGGGCACACCTGGGCAATTTTCCACATTGCCGGGTAGACGCCAGTGTTGTAACTGTACTGGAACAGTTTGGGTAGGGGTGCGGCAAGTTCTGGAACAGAAGTCGTCAGTACTATTGCCGGAACGTTTTCACGGCCAATAGCCTTTGCAGTATCCAGTGCCTTCAGCCGTTTCTTGATATCACGTGGGGTGAATCGCTGAACATTGGGATCTGTGATGCTGCCGTCCTTTGGAAGTGACTGAGATGGATAATTCACTTGGCACTTCTGGCTGAAGATTGATGCAAACACGTGTCTTGTCTTTTGCCCTATGTGCTGGGCTCCTCCAACATTTCTCTTTTTGTTTTTTATAAATTTAGAGTGCCCAATTCATTTTTTCCAATTAAGGGGCAATTTAGCGTGGCCAATCCACCTACCCTGCACATCTTTGGGTTGTGGGGGCGAAACCCACGCAAACACGGGGAGAATGTGCAAACTCCACACATACAGTGACCCAGAGCCGGGATCGAACCTGGGACCTCTGCGCCGTGAGGCAGCAATGCTAACCACTGCGCCACCTTGCTGCTCTTGGGCTCCTCCAACATCAAGGATGGGGATATTTCTGGAGCCTCCTCCAGTGAGTTGTTAAATTATCCACCCCATTCATGACTGCATGTGGCTGGACTGCAGAGCTTAGATCTGATGAGCATCTATTCTGTCAAGCCCCTGAGAATCCGATATGTTTCAAAAAGGTCACCTCGCATTCTTCTAAACTCCAATGAGTACAGGTCCAATGTGCTCAATCACTCTTCATAAGAAAATCCCTCTTTACCAGGGATCAATCTACTGAACCTTCTCTGGACTGCCTCCAATGCCAGTATATCTTTTCTCAGATAAGGGGACGAAAACGTGTACAGTTTTAGTGGGACTTACCTATTTTTCTACTCCATTCCCTTTAAATAAAGGCCAGTATTCCATTTGCCTTCCGAATTATTTGCTGAACTTGCATGCTAGCTTTTTGTGATTTATGCAGGAGGACCTCCAAACCCCTCAGTCCTGCAGTCTTTCTCAATTTAAATAATATTCAGATCCTTTATTCTTCTTACCAAAGTGCATAACGTCATATCTTCCTACATTATATTCCATGTTTGTATGACATGTTTATGGAGGATACCTGGGGGTATGGAGAGGGCCTGATGAGTATGAAGAGGCACGAGGGTATAAGAGGACATGAGGGAGCTGACATTCATCATTACAACTGCTCTGTTGTCCCAATAAATGGAGGTTGGCTTTGCCACTCGCCTGCCTCTATTGCCGTTTGGGCCAACCTCCTGAGATGGAGGGCCTGACTCCATCCTGTCCCTGCTTCCCCAGAATACAAAGGCAGCAGATGGAGGCCCTCTTAACAGAGGCGTGTTTGCAGCGTCATGATATTTCCCGACTCAGGCTTCTGGTCTCCTTCACAAAGATCTGACCCCAAATATTTGTTTAAAGTTCCTGCCATTTCCAAGGTTCTCGTCGTAACTTATTCTGTCCATCCTCTAAAGGACCAGAGTTTATTTTAGCTGATCTGCTTTTTGTATCATTCTAAAAGCTTTTACAATCTGTTTTTATATTCCTGGCTAATTTGTTCTCATATTTTATCTTTCCCATTTTTACTTTGTTGGTTTCTAAAACACTCCCAGTCCACTATTCTTTGCAACATTACAAGCTTCTTCTCTTAATCTACTACCGTAACTTCTCTATTAAGTCACGGATAGATCATTTTTGCTGCGTCTTTGTTTTTTGATGGAATTAAATTTCATCTGCCATGTGCCCATTCTACTAGCTTGTCTATTTCCACTTAAAGTCAATGACTATCTTCCTTACATTTCAAAGTACTTCCAAGTTTTGAGTTTACTGCAATTTTTGAAATTGTGCCCTGTAAGCCCAAGTCTATGTCATAGAATTTCATAGAATTTACAGTGCAGAAGGAGGTCATTCGGCCCATCGAGTCTGCACCGGCTCTTGGAAAGAGCACCCTAGCCAAGGTCAACACCTCCATTCTACCCCCATAACCCAGTAACCTCTCCCAACACTAAGGGCAATTTTGGACACTAAGGGCAATTTATCATGGCCAATCCACCTAACCTGCACATCTTTGGACTGTGGGAGGAAACCGGAGCACCCGGAGGAAACCCACGCACACACGGGGAGGATGTGCAGACTCCACACAGACAGTGACCCAAGCCGAAATCGAACCTGGGACCCTAGAGCTGTGAAGCAATTGTGCTATCCACAACGCTACCATGCTGTCATTAATCATATATCAAGGAAACAGTAGTCTTGTTACCAATACTGAGGGAACGCTACTGTAAACCTTCCTGCTGCCCAAAATACAAGCGTTCACCACTATTCTTTGTTTCCTGTCACTCAGCCAATTTTGTATCCGTACTTCTATTGTACTTTCATTCCATTTACTGGCAAATCTATGATGTGGCATTTTATCAAATAGTTTCTGAAAGTCTGTGTACATCACAACTGCATTACACTCATCAATCCTCTCAGTTGCCTTAATCAAGATGGTTGAACACTATTTGCCCCGAGCAAGTCTGTTCTCGCTTTTCTGAATTAATCTATACTTGAGTAAGTGACTGTTAAATTTATCACAGATATCATTACTAAAGTTGTTCCGACCACTGAGGTCGAACTGACTGGCCAGTAGTTATCGGTTTATCCTTTGAACAATAGTGTAACAATTGCAATTCTCCAAACCTTTGGCACAATCCCTGTACCTAAGCAGAGGTTGGAAGATTATGCCAAGTACCTCCACTGTTTCCTCTCTTCGTATCCTTGGATGCTTTTCATCCAGTCCTGGTGGCTTATCAATTTTAAGTACAGCCAGCCTTTCTGGCAACTCCTCTTCATCAATCATTAGCTCAACAAATGTCTCAACATTATGACAAGGTCATTCAATGCGAAATTCATGACAAAAATCGTCTGGTCAGCTACAGTACATCTTAATTTCAGCGTTTACCTCAGGCTTAGGGATGTAGCTCTTTTACAACAATCAAGCAGTTCGGCATTGAATTGCATTTTGTGACAGCACTAACCTTTTGGCTTGAGAGTAGACTTTCTGGGATAGGAAGTCAGAAAGTGCCTTGGTTCTTAAACTGGGCCGAAACTCTGTGGAGTTCTTCCTGACCAGACGGAAGATTTGTTCTTCTTCAACAATGTTATGTGCGATTGACAAGACTGCCACCATGATTTTTGGAAGATGACGATACTTCAGCTCACCAGTTGATTTTCCTCTCAGCTGGGAAATATCCACCCAAACTTTGTCTGATCGTCAGTCTAATGCAGTGCCTTCCGATATGTCAAATTCCACTCCTAAATCATCCAGAACATCTTCAATGACATGGAATCGCTTTGCAAAGTAACAAACTGATGTAAAGTTTGCCTCTAACCTCCCCCTTGGATTTGGCACTCTTCCATGTAGCAGCAATTCGTCCTGAAGGGGAGGTTTGGTGGTGACAGAATCACACACTGCAACGTAGTACTTTTGTTCTGATGAGTAGATGTTAATCCTATCTTGCGAGGTGAGGTGTCTCGTCTTGAGAAACTGCTTGGCTTGTCCATCAATGATGAGGTCTTCATCAGAGTTCTTTTTTTAAAAACTTGTTTTTATTCAAAATTTTACAGAATTTTACAAAACCACTACTAAAAGAAGGCAACAAAAAAAAAAGAATGAACAACTTAACAAAACAAAGTGGGATAACTACCATTTACAAGAAAAATCTATCCACAACCCATACAGCCCCCCCCCCTCCCCACCTCCCCCCCACCTACACCCCCCCCCCCCCCCCCCGGTTTGCTCCTGCTGCTGGCCTCCTCACTTAACGTTCCACAAGAAAGTCAGGGAACGGTTGCCACCGCCTGGAGAACCCCAGCAAGGACCCTCTCGAGGCAAACTTTATCCTCTCCAAATCTAGAAACCCAGCTATGTCACTGACCCAAGTCTCCACACTTGGGGGTTTGGCATCCCTCCACATTAACAAGAGCCGTCTCCAGGATACCAAGGAGGCAAAGGCCAGGACCCCGGCTTCTTTCGGCTCCTGCACCCCCGGATCTTCTGACACCCCAAATATCGCTCTCCCCAGACTCGGCTTTACCCGAGTGTCCAAGACCTTGGACATAGCATTTGCAAAGCCTCACCAGCATTCTTTAAGTGCCGGGCATGCCCAAAACATATGGACATGATTTGCTGGGCTCCCTTAACACCTCACACACCTGTCCTCCACCCCAAAGAACTTGCTCATTCTTGCCGCTGTCATGTGCACCCGGTGTACCACCTTAAACTGAATCAAGCTAAGTCTGGCACAAGATGAGGAGGAATTGATCCTGCCCAGGGTGTCCGCCCACAGGCCCTCATCCAGCTCCTCACCCAGCTCCTCCTCCCACTTGCCCTTCAGCTCCTCCGCTGAGGCCTCCTCTGCCTCCTGCAGCTCCTGGTATATATCTGATACCTTTCCTACCCACATGCCCGAAACCACTCTGTCCTGTATCCTGCGGACAGGTAGCAGCGGAAATTCCACCACCTGCTTCTTCAAGAAAGCGGGACTTGCAGCTACCTAAAGGTATTCCGTGGGGGCAACCTGAATTTCTCCTCCCGCACCCTCAGGCTAGCAAAAGTCCCATCTATAAACAAGTCCCCATCCTTTTGATACCCGCTCTGTGCCAGCTTAGAAACCCTCCGTCCATTCTACCCGGGCCTAACCTGTGGTTGTTTCATATCGGGGACTAGACTGAGGCCACTACCTCCCCCCTGTGCCTTCTCCACTGACCCCAGATCCTCAGTGCCGCCATCACCACCGGGCTTGTGGTGTACTGTGCCGGCGGCAGCGGTGCCGTTATCAGTGCCCCCAAGCTAGCATCCCTGCAAGACGCCGCCTCCAGCCGCTTCCACGACGCCCCTCCCTCTACTGCCCATTTCCGAATCGTGGATATGTTCGCTGCCCACTAATAGCTGCAGAAGTTCGGCAGCGCCAGCCCCCCCTCCCCGACTGCGCTCTAACAACAGTCTTTTAACTCACAGGGTCTTGTTTGCCCACACAAATCCCGTGATAATCCTGTTCACCCCGCTTGAAGAAGGACTTGGGGATGAGGATGGGAAGACACTGGGAGACGAACAAGAACCTGGGGAGGAACGTCATTTTCACGGACTGCACCCTGCCCGCCAGGGAAAGCGGTAGCATGTCCCACCTCTTAAAGTCCCCCTCCATCTGATCCACAAGCCGCGTTAGGTTGAGCTTGTGCAGGGCATCCCAACTCTTAGACACCCATATACCCAAGTAGCGAAATCTCCTCTCCACCATCTTGAGCGGGAGCTCTCCCAGTCTCTTTTCATTGCCCCTCGCATGGATCACAAAAAGCTCGCTTTTCCCAACATTCAACTTATACCCCGAGAAATCCCCGAAATCTTTTAGGATCTGCATGACCTCCCCCAACCCCTCCACCGGATCTGAAATATACAGGACCAGGTCATCCGCATACAGTGAAACACGATGCTCCTCCCCTCCCTGAACCAGCCCCCTCCAGTTTCTAGACACCTCAGCGCCATGGCCAACGGCTCGATTGCCAGGGCAAACAGCAGGGGGGGACAGGGCTGCCTCATTCCTCGATGCAGCGTAAAGTACTCCGACCGCAGCCGGTTTGTGGACACACTCGCTACGGGGGCCTGATACAGTAATTTGACCCACCCTATGAATTTCTCGCCAAATCCAAACCTGCCTAACACTTCCCACAGGTACTTCCCACTTCCCACTCCACCCGATTGAAGGCTTTTTCCGCATCCATTGCAGCCACCACTTCTGCATCCCCTCCTTCCGAGGGCATCATGATCACGTTCAAGAGCCTCCGCACATTCGTGTTCAGCTGCCTGCCCTTGACAAGCCCCGTCTGGTCTCATTGATCACCCCCGGGACACAGTCCTCAATTCTAGTGGCCGTCAGGACCTTGGCCATCAGTTTGGCGTCTACATTAAGGAGTGATATCGGCCTGTAGGAGCCACATTGCAACGGGTCCTTATCTCGCTTAAGGATGAGCGAAATCAAGGCCCGCGACATCGTCGGGGGAAGGGTTCCCTTTCCTTAGCCTCGTTGAAGGTTCTCAGCAATAGCGGGCTCAACAGCTCTGAGAATTTCCTGTAGAGCTCTACAGGATATCCATCCAGTCCCGTGGCCTTGCCCGACTGCATACCCTCCAAACCTTTAACCAACTCCTCCAACTCAATCGGGGCCCCTAATCCCACTACTAGCTCCTCCTCCACCTTCGGAAACCTCAGTTGGTCCAAGAATTGCTTCATCCCTTCCCTCCCCTCCGGGGGTTCTGACTCATTCAATTTACCATAAAAGTCCTTGAAGACCTCATTGATCCTTTCCGAGCTCGGGACCGTGTTACCCCCCACCCCGTCCCTAATTCCCCCAATTTCCCTGGCCGCCTCTCTCTTCCGTAGTTGGTGTGCCAGCATCCTACTTGCCTTCTCCCCATACTCGTACACCGCTCCTTGTAACTTCCTCAACTGAGCCTCTGCCTTCCCTGTGGTAAGCAAGTCAAACTCCGCCTGCAGGCTCCGGCGCACCTTTAGCAGCCCCTCCTCTGGGGACTCCGCATACCTCCTGTCCACCCTGAGTATCTCCCCCACCAACCTCTCCCTCGCCATCCTATCCCTCTTCTCTCTGTGGGCCCTGATAGAAATTAGCTCCCCCCTGATAATTGCCTTCAGCGCCTCCCAAACCATACTCACTGAAACCTCCCCTGTATCATTGGTCGCCACATAGTTTTGGATACTCCTCCTAATCTGCCCACAGACCTCCTCATCCGCCAATAGTCCTACGCCAGTCTCCATAGAGTGCGTTGGCCTCTCTCCGCCCCCAGCCTCAACTCCACCCAGTGCGGAGCATGGTCGAAGACCGCAATGGCGGAGTACTCTACCCCCTCCACTCTCAGGATTAGCGCCCTGCTCACCACAAAAAAATCGATCCGTGAGTACGCTTTGTGGACATGGGAGAAGAAAGAAAACTCCTTCGCCCTTGGCCGAGCAAATCTCCACGGGTCCACTCCCCCCACCTGGTCCATGAACCCCCACAGGACCTTGGCCGCTGCCGGCCTCTTACCCACCCGATCTAGAACAAGACCGGTCCAGTGCCGGGTACAGAACGGTGTTAAAGTCTCCCCCCATTACCAGACTGCATGACTCCAGATCCGGAATTTTACTCAACATTCGCTTCATAAAGTCCGCATCGTCCTAATTCGGGGCATACACGTTCACTAGCACCACCCGGGCCCCCTGTAGCTTGCCTCTCACCATAATATATCTACCCCCTTTATCCGCCACAATAACCCCGCCTCAAATGCCACCCGTTTGCTCACCAGGATTGTGACCCCCCTGGTCATCGCATCCAGCCCTGAGTGAAAGACCTGCCCCACCCATCCCTTCCTCAGCCTAGTTTGATCAGCGAGCTTCAGATGCGTTTCTTGTAGCATGGCTACGTCTGCCTTTAGCCCCTTCAAGTGCGAGAACACACAGGCCCTCTTGACCGGCCCATTCAGGCCCCTCACGTTCCACATGATCAGCCTGGTCGGAGGTTTAATTACCGCCCCCCTGCTGACTAACCATCCCCTTTTTTAGGCCAGCCACGTGTCCACGTCTCCCGCACACTCCAGCCCCCCAGCCGGAGGCTCCCTGTCCCGACTCCCCCTTTGACTCGAAAAGTTGCTTCCCCTACAGCCAGCAAAGCAGCATCCCAGCCCTCCCCCACCTCGATCCCCCACTCCCAAGTCAAGCATCCGCTTAACGCCACTTCCCCTCCCCATTGCTCTCCTGTAAATCAGCTGACACATGCTGACCCCGCCCGCTCCCACCTCTACCTCCAATCCCCCTGTTGGCTCCCTGTACGGGTCTCCAACCTCTCTCCCCCCCCCCCCCCCCCCCCCCCCCCCGGTACGTGACCCACAGCTTCGCCGGTTGTAGCAGCCCGAACTTCACCCCTTTGCTGTGGAGGACCGCCTTGGCCCGGTTGAATCCCGCACGCCTCATAGCCAGCTCTGCACACTAGTCCTGGTAAATACGGATCTCGCAGTTCTCCCACTTACTGCGTCGTTCTTTCTTTGCCCATTGCAGGACACACTCCTTGTCAGTGAAGCGGTGGAAGCTTACCACCATAGCTCTCGGCGGCTCGTTCGCCTTAGGCTTCCTTAGAACATAGAACATTACAGCGCAGTACAGGCCCTTCAGCCCTCGATGTTGCGCCGATCTGTGAAATCACTCTAAAGCCCATTTACACTATTCCCTTATTGTCCATATGTCTATCCAATGACCATTTGAATACCCTTAGTGTTGGCGAGTCCACTACTGTTGCAGGCAGGGCATTCCACGCCCTTACTACTCTCTGAGTAAAGAACCTACCTCTGATGTCTGTCTTATATCTATCTCCCCTCAATTTAAAGCTATGTCCCCTCGTGCTAGACATCACCATCCGAGGAAAAAGGCTCTCACTGTCCACCCTATCCAATCCTCTGATCATCTTGTATGCCTCAATTAAGTCACCTCTTAACCTTCTTCTCTCTAACGAAAACAGCCTCAAGTCCCTCAGCCTTTCCTCATAAGATCTTCCCTCCATACCAGGCAACATTCTGGTAAATCTCCTCTGCACCCTTTCCAATGCTTCCACATCCATGCGGTGACCAGAATTGCACGCAATACTCTAAATGCGGCCGCACCAGAGTTTTGTACAGCTGCAACATGACCTCATGGCTCCGAAACTCAATCCCTCTACCAATAAAAGCTAACACACCATATGCCTTCTTAACAACCCTCTCAACCTGAGTGGCAACTTTCAGGGATCTATGTACATGGACACCGAGATCTCTGCTCATCCACACTGCCAAGAATCTTACCATTAGCCCAGTACTCAATCTTCCTGTTATTCCTTCCAAAATGAATCAGCTCACATTTTTCTGCATTAAACTCCATTTGCCACCTCTCAGCCCAGCGCTGCAGCTTATCTATGTCCCTCTGTAACTTGTAACATCCTTCCACACTGTCCACAACTCCACCGACTTTAGTGTCATCTGCAAATTTACTCACCCATCCTTCTACGCCCTCCTCCAGGTCATTTATAAAAATGATAAACAGCAGTGGCCCCAAAACATATCCTTGTGGTACACCACTAGTAACTGGACTCCAGTCTGAACACTTCCCATCAACCACCACCCTTTGTCTTCTTCCAGCTAGCCAATTTCTGATCCAAACTGCTAAATCTCCCTGAGTCCCATGCTTCCGTATTTTCTGCAGTAGCCTACAGTGGGGAACCGTATCAAACGCTTTACTGAAATCCATGTACACCACATCAACTGCTTTACCCTCATCCACCTGTTTGGTCACCTTCTCAAAGAACTCAATAAGGTTTGTGAGGCACGACCTACCCTTCACGAAACCATGTTGTCTATGTCTAATCAAATTATTCCTTTCCAGATGATTATACACCCTATCTCTTATAAACCTTTCCAAGATTTTGCCCACAACAGAAGTAAGGCTCACTGGTCTATAGTTACCGGGGTTGTCTCTACTCCCCTTCTTGAACAAGGGGACAACATTTGCTATCCTCCAGTCTTCTGGCACTATTCCTGTTGACAAATATGACTTAAAGATCAAAGCCAAAGGTCCAGCAATCGCCTCCCTAGCTTCCCAAAGAATCCCAGGATAAATCCCATCCGGCCCAGGGGACTTATCTATTTTCACCCTTTCCAGAATTGTTAACACCTCCTCCTGATGAACCTCAAGCCCTTCGAGTCTAGTAGCCTGAATCTCAGTATTCTCCTCGACAACATTGTCTTTTTCCTGTGTGAATACTGATGAAAAATATTTATTTAGCGCCTCTCCTATCTCCTCGGACTCCAAGCACAACTTCCCACTACTGTCCTTGACTGGCCCTACTCTTACCCTAGTCATTCTTTTATTCCTGACATATCTATTGCCAGGACTCTGTGCGCCCCGTCCAGCTCCAGGGGCTGTGGGAAGGCCCCCGCGCCCATCAGCGTTCCCAGCATCGTGGTCACATACGCACCCGCATCCGACCCCTCCGCGCCTTCAGGGAGACCCAGAATCCGCAGCTTCTGCCTCCTCGACCTATTTTCAAGGTCTTCCAGCTTCTCCTGCCATCTCTTGTGCAGGGCCTCGTGCCTCTCCACTCTAACCACCAGGCCCAAAATCTCGTCCTCGTTGTCAGAGGCCTTTTGCTGCACCTCCTTGATCGCCGTCCTCTGCATCTTCTGGGTCTCCACCAAACTTTCAATAGAAGCCTTCATAGGGGCCAGCATCTCCGCTTTTAGCTCAGTGAAGCAGCTGCTAAGAAACTCCTGCTGCTCCCGTGACCACTGGGCCCACACTGCCTGATCCGCGCTGGCCGCCATCTTGCTGTTTCACGCCCGTTCTCCTCTCTTATCCAAAGCCGCTTTTTTGATCGCCCCACTCCTGGCCCACTCCACACAGCGCTGGGGGACCCTAACTGTTTCCTTCCCACACCGGGAATCGTCGTCCAAGTGCCGCTGGAGCTCCGTACAAGGGCCCAAATGTCCGTTGTCGGCGGGAGCTGCCGACCGTGCGACCTACCTAGGCATAGCCGCAACCGGAAGTCCCCTCATCGGACTTCTAATTGCAGTTGTCCTTGTACGTGTAGTCAGCAGGCAATGTAACACTGGCAATTGCAACAGATTTCACAAAGCGAATAAGTCCTGGAGAAAGTCATGCAACCTCTGAAATAGTCTGTAGTGTTATAACCTGCCTGCTTACCATTGGCTGGGGGCTAATGACAATCCCACAATCCTGTGGGAGTATGAGCTTCCCCAATGAGGGGGGCAGAGAAACCATTAGTAATCCCCATGTATAAATAAAGCTGGCCAGTTTGGAACCAGCAGGAAGGAGTGTGCAGCAAGGGAAGTTGCTGCTGCTGTTATATATATATGTTATTGTAAATAAATGTTATTACTTTGTATCCTTAAAACTTGTGCTGGAATCTTTGTGGCCCTTACAAAACGTAGTTTGGGAGTTTCTTCTTGGAGCTCTAGAGCCTGTTGAACACAGGAAGTGTATATTGAAGAAAGATACAATATAACTTGTTTCTGTCACAAAGCTTTGCATAAGTCCCGGCAGTTTTTCCTTGTGTTATAACCTGCCTGATTACTACTGGCTGGGGACTAATGGCAATCCCACAATCCTTAGTGAGTATGAGCTTCCCCAATGAGGGGGGCAGAGAAATCATTCGCAGAGTCACCTGCATAAATAGAGCTGGCCAGTGTGGAACCAGCTAGAGAGGAGTGAGCAGTGGTGGAGTACTGCTGCTGTTGTATATATGCAATTGTAAATTAAGTTATTTCTTTCAATTCTACAAACTTGTGCTGGATACTATGTGGCCCTCACAAAACCTTGAGATGGCTATACTGTTGTATGAGCAACAGGATTGCTAGCTGTAGGAGACTTCTTGCTTTCAGCACTTGAACTGTTTCTTTTTCCATCTCTCTCACTATGGTCAGTCTTGCTACCATGCACAAGAACAGCAGTTTTTTGAACAGATCCTGCACTGGCCTTTTGGGGCCTCACTGTTGTTGGGGCCAATTTCCTGACAGCAGTTGAAACCAGGCAACCACTCTTTGTTTTCACAACATGAATGCTGTTTTTTGTTCCTGCATACAATGTTATTGTTGTAGATGGTGTGCTACATGTAACACTGCGTTGTGTGCACAGAGTTTGAGCAGTCTCCCTGGTCTCTGCCACTGGAGGCTTTTGGTAGAGGTATTTCCAGAAGTGTCAACCTTCAATCGCTTAGCATCTCTCAAATCCCTTCGTTCTTTCTTTTTCCTTTCTAAGATTCTGCTTCTTGGGAGAAGTACTCTTGCTACGCAGACCATTGTTCCAGAAATCTGTCTTGTGCTCTTTCCAAGGACAACCATCTCATACAGAAATGTTTGAGTAATTCTGTGATTTTCTAGATTGTACAATGTTTGTATTTCCTTGAACTGTTTGTGGCGCTGGCTAGACTTCTCAAAGTAGTAATAGACTGATATAAGCAAGTCCACTGGAGAGAATGGCAACTGACTTGCTCCTTTCTCTGCAGCCAGATGAAGAAGGTGGCATGGACATCCAAGAATGAAAATATCTGGGTTGTCTTTCTTCACAGAGGAAGCAACACCATTGTGTACTCCCATCATCACTGCTGCACTGTTTGCAGAAGCATATCATGTTTTCCCAAGGAATATTGTTTTCCTTAAGAACATTGTCCAGAAGTTGGAAAATGTTTTTGCATTAGATTTCGCTTTCGTTGTCACTATTTCAAGTAGCATACTGATCACCCTGTTCACATCGGTGTCAAAGAACCGAGCAATGATAGGATAGAGTTGTTCCTCCACGCCACAGTCAGAATTCCCTTTGCTTTGATCTGGTGAACGGGGTTTGCCTCATTTGCTCAAGATGTCACCTTTCGTCTCTTGGCCGAGAGTCATGCCAATTGCTGTTGTCTTGGCCCGGTGTAAAGCAAACTTAGAAGCAATCGGACTGTCCGGTAACTTCGTGCCGCAGGCCGCCGCCGTGCGCATGCATGGCCACGGACCCAGCCATTTTGCGGCCGTATCTGCAGGTAAAGCCAGGGGCTTTATACGGCATGGCTGCTAGCCCCCCACCGGGCGGAGGATCGGAGTGGGGGCGCCGCCGACATATTGGTCATAAGACCAGGCGGATCTTGCGGACATGGCCGCAGAATCTGAGAATCCAGCCCTAAGTATTGACGCCAATGCAGAATTTATGGACTTCCATGACAGACAAACTGGAGCCACATCTGGACCAATTCCTCTACTATTAAAGGGTTAGCACCGGTGTCGCGTGGAACAATTGATGCCAATGAAAAATGGCACAGGATTCGCTAGGTCCGTGATTGACACTCGGGAGGCTGACAAGCTGCAGCCGCACATACACATTACACTCCCCACACACACTCATCCCAGCCAACGAGATGGCACTGGTTGTGCTGGAGCGTGCCCGTACAGGTGATGGGTTGACTGGAGCCAGAGGGCACCTGGGGGGGTGGTGCTCTGGGGTGACCCCTGGCACTACGTTCACAGTGGGCTGTTAGTGGTGTGTGCAGCTACATGGCTGCCTTGCCGGCTGCGGCAATGGTGTTCCGTGCCTGTCCACCCCGACATCACAGTCCACCTCCTGGAGCCGCACCCCCCGCCACTGCCCCCAGCCCTGGCAGAAACCCCTGGCCAGCAGCTGTTAGCAAACTATGGCGATATTGGACACTTTCCGTACCCCCTCTCTCCCTCAGCAGCCACGATGCCAGTTTCACAATTTGTAAAAGCACAAGTGAACCGTGCCGTTGGGAACTCAGCCCATCAGAGGTGGAGCATCGCAGAGGCCAAGGGGAATACCGGGTCGGGCCCGTTAATGATGTGCAAATGGTGTTTACTATACTGTTCCGGAACGCATTGACGCCGTTGTCGAGGCGATGGAGAATTGCGATTTGGTGTCAAATCAGCGCCTGCCACGATTTTGGCATCGGAACCTATTCTCTGTCCAATCGCCTTTCCGGATTTCGGCATCAGCCAATGGTGAATCCCACCCCCAATAATTAAGCCACATTGTCACTTGAATTATCAGAATGATATCTGGCAAACACTTCCGTTGCGTTTGCCATCCAAGTAACTCTGGCTTTGGTAGCCCTTTCTTGCCCAACGTGGAAACAAACTTTGGCCGTATTCAATTCATCTGTTCATTAAAGGCATCCCCCATTGTCCCATTGCAGTTTTGCCTGCCAATCTTTGGTTCCAATTTACCGGAACCAGATTTGTTCTTACCCCATTAAAAATGGCCCTGCCCTAATTAAATACTATTTTTACTCTAGATTGTTCCTTGTCCTTTTCCATAAGGATCTAAACCTTATTACACCATAAACACTGTTCCCTAAATGTTCCCCGACTAACACTTGTTCCTCTTTGTGGAGGGACTACTTCTCGCAGAGGATGGTGCATTTGTGAAACTCGCTGCCTCATAATGCGGTGGAATCTGAGTTATTAAATGGATTCAAGGAGATGGATATGTTTCCAATTTTTTAAAAGGGTTAAAGGGATATGGGCAACAGATGGGGAGGTGGATTTGAGACCAGGAAGAGATCAGCCATGATTTGTTTGAATGGCGGAGCAGGTTCGAAGGGCTGAATTACCTACTTATGCTTCTAATTCTTATGTACAGAACAAGATTCAACCATGAATCATTCTTCAGTGGGTTAGAAAAAATGCTGATCAAGAAAATTCTCGGGAGCACACTTCAAAAACTCTTCCCCCTTTACAGTATTACTATCCCAATCAGATTAGAATAATTAAACTCCCCTTTTCACTGTTCTGAAGTTTTTCCATCTCCCTGTAATTTCCCTGCAAATTTATTCCTCTATATCTTGTCCACTCGTTGATGGCCTTCAGAATACAGCCAGTGATGTAACTATACCCGTTACACCTCAACTCTAAGCAAATAGATTCTATTCTCAATCCTTCTTGGAAATCCTCTCAGCACCTGTAGTATTCTCCTTCACAATATTGTCAGCAATCTCCTTTTTTTTTTCCCCAATCTTTCCTGAACACTTCTTCAAGGAATTATTTAGTACACGGAGCGGCCGGAAATCCCCCCCCACCAAAAAATGAGAATGCATTGGAAAAAAAAACCTTCTTTCCTGCAGGACCTTTACTGCAGTAAGTTCCAGGGGAGGGATTCTCCAGACCGCCAGCCGTGTTTTCCGGCGTGGCACGTCCCTGCCGACAGTGGGATTCTCGGTTCCTGCAGCCGGCCAATGGGGTTTCCCATTGTGGCCATCTCACAGCGTCAGGAAACCCACGGGCTTAGGTGCGCTGCCGGTGGACCAGAGGATCCCGCTGCAGGTTTCAACGGTTGAAGGCAGTGCCGGAGCAGAGGTAAAATTTACCACACTATTACGCACAGAGCGTCCTAGAGCTTTATCGGGCATTTGATCATTTCCTGCCCCGTAGAATCCCTACTGTGCAGGAGGCCATTTGGTCCATCGAATCTGCACCGACCCTCTGAAAGAGCACCCTACCACTTCCCACCCTATCCCTGTAACCTCGCCTAACCTGCACATTGTTGGACACAAAGGGGCAATTTTAGCATAGCCAATCCACCTAACATCTTTGGACTGTGGGAGGAACCGGAACACCCAGAGGAAACCCACACAGCCACGGAAGAAAGTGCAATTTTGCTCTCTTTCGTTGGCACTGAATATGGCGGTCAATATGGTCGCCTTAATTCGAATTAAGTTTGCTTTAGAGTCGCCAGGTATTTTTCGATACCGCCACAAGGTTCAAACCGAATACTAATCAAAGACTCGATACACCAGTTAGTTAGTTCAAAGTCAATGCTTATTTATTTACACACACAGTTAAATATACTCATGCACGAAACTCTACAGGCTAAACTATCACTACTGCTAAAGCCTATACTTAGATTCGGGCGCCCACTCAGTCAGAGGAACAATGGCCGTTGTTCGGTTCTGAGGCTGCTGGGGTGGAACTGGTACGGGATAACAGCTAAGGTCGTCTGTCTGGTAGCGTGCGTTGACCTTGGACTTTCTTGCTTCTGGTGCAGCTGGTGGACAGGTCTCTCCTTGGTGTTGGCCGGGTCCAAGAGAATGATTCTCTCTTGGGGGCTCCTTCTTATACCCAAAGGGGCTTCGCGCTCTTTTGGGCGGGCCTTGAACTTGGCCCCAATCAATTGGGCCGTTTCTCGATCATTCCTATCGATTTCATCCAATCAAAGGGTGGGTGCCCTGATGGCTGGGCGTGTCTTAGGTGGCCGTTGGCCTGCTTTGTTCTGGTCTTCTCTGGCGCCGGGGTGTCTGCCTTAGTATCGGTTACTCAAATGTTACTCTTTTGTTCCCGGAGATGGGCAATTAATATGCTAATGGGCCTACAGTTTTGGTCTTGTCTGGGAGCTGCGGCTCCAATATGCAGACAAACCCTGAACCTGCTTGTTTTCTCAGGATTGTCCATTTTCCCTGCAATCTTTGCAAAGTGTCCATTTTGTAATCGGGAAGTGGCCATCCCAGATGGCTACACACCCAAGGCCCGAATTGAACCACAGTCCCCGCTCTGTGAGGCAGCAGTGCTAACCACTGTGTCACCCTGCAGATATAATAATTGACCTGCAATTTTCTGACATTAACTTCTAGTGCTTGAAATGAAAAGTGATTTTCTCCCTAGCACCACCATTTCTTACATTGATCCTTACTAAATACGCAGTATAATCCTAAAAATAACATAAATTTGGAAAAATAAAATTGGTATTTCTAACTTTGCTTTAGCCTTTTCCGCAGTTCAATGAAATGCTGTAGTTCTAAGGGGCATGCAGTTACACTGTATTAAAAAATGGATAAAAACTAATTCAAATATTTCTTTAACTTTTTGTAGGGCAAGTTGAAAAATATACTACAAAACCTGAGGAACGAGCTGCAAACAGATCCCGCTGTTAACTATTCCAAACACAGTACAGCAGCGCAGAAAACCTGGCTTTTTGGCAAAAACATCCCACAGAACGCATACTACAATAATAAGTAACTGTTCTAATTTAAAGACGATCCTACAGGAGTACACCGAATGACAGCTCAGCCCTGGCCGAAAATGGAAATGTATATCTGGGAAAAAGCCCAAAAAAGAATGAACTTGAAAGCCTGAGAAATATACTCGCTACAAGGCTCTCTACATTTTCAAGCAAAATAAAAATAAAAAGGATGTACCACATATCACCTATCAAGATCAGTGTTCTTCATAGATATCTCTGATGACCAACTATGTTTTGTTACCTGTCTCAAGATGTACTGCAGCTTACTTAAGCTATTAATATTTGTAATTATCAGTTTTTTGCCTTTTACGTTTCAAACCCACTTGTAATTTACCAATCCCTGGTGGTAAATAGGTGACCAAACAATCTGCTTCAATAATATAACTCTTAAGAAATTCTGAGAATGCTTTTAAGCAACCAAAGTGATTGATCTTCCAGTTATCTCCCTTTTATTGTTGAAACATATGGGGCTGGATTCTCCGCTCCCTGACCTCGAAATCGCACTTGGCGAAGGGGAGAATCCCTGATGATGCCAAAATCGGGGGCAGCGCCACTTTCGTGTCACTCAGTCCATTGCCTAAGGCCCGCCCCGCGATGCTCCGTCTCCGAACGGCTGGGTTCCTGACGGCATGGGACACGTGTGGTCTCACCCGTCGTTAACTTAGCGTGGCGGCTGCGGACTCAGTCCGGCGGTGTCGCAGTCGGGGCAGGGCCAATCCGCTGGATTGAATCTTTGGGGCTGAGGGCACTGTGGGCGGGCAGTCCGGGGCCCGCGAGCGGCCGAAGGGGGGGTACTATTTTTGCGATCCGGATCCGTGGGCTGAGTCAGCCATGAAGTACTGCGCGGCCGCTGAAGGCTGCCGCCGTGCGCATGCGCGACCACAGACCCGGCAATGCTCCGGGCCATATCAGCAGCGAGAGCTGGAACCTCTACGCTGCCTCCCTGGTAGCCCCCAGCTAAACGGCGAATTGGTGGCCGTTTTGCACCAGTTCTCCCGCCATATAAACCCATCGTTTTCACGCCGCCGTGGGGACTTAGTTTTACCAACACAGAATCCAGCCCATTATATCTCAACTGAATGACATAATAATCTTCATTGTCACAAGTAGGCATACATTAACACTGCAATGAAGCTACTGTGAAAAGCCCCTAGTCGCCACATTCCAGCGCCTGTTCGGGTACACAGATGGAGAATTCAGAATGTCCAATTCACCTAACAGCACATCTTTTGGGACTTGTGGGAGGAAACCAGAGCACCTGGAGGAAACCCATCCAGACACAGGGAGAACGTGCAGACTCCGCACAGACAGTGACTCAATCCGGGAATCGAACCTGGGATTCTGGAGCTGAGAAGCAACAGTGCTATCCCTGTGCTACCATGCTTATAGTTGAGAATTTGACATAACTGAGGGACAACTTCAGATTTATTAGTTGAACAATTCCTTCCGGAACCGCACAATAAAACCCGCAAAACAAGGGATGCCGTTCTCCAGCCTCGTTATGCTCACACTCAAGCAAAACGAGGCCTGTGAATAGCGGGAGGCCAAAAATGAGAACCCTGCCAGGCGCCATACAGTATGCGATGCAACCTGCCCGCTTCCGTAGGCGAAATCGGGACCTCACCGTAGCGTGGCGTGAAACCAATTATCACCACTTAAGCCCCATTTCCATACAATTATTCGGAGCTATCCCATAGCCACACCATAATCTATTAAAAGATGTGGGTCGGTTGAACTCCATGAAACACTTTGGGGTTCTGTAAACCCGGACCCATAACAACTGTCACACGCAGAACCTTCCAGAAAGAGACTAAAAGCAGACTGTTAAGAGTTGGCAAAAACATTGCAGTTAACATTACCTTACAAAATGCGAAAAGGTGAGGTAATTATGGCTGTGGCTAAGCATTTAAAGTTGCCTGAGATGCAGTTTGACTCATTGGAAATGGCAAAAATTCAGTTGCAAATTAAACAAATGGAACATGTGAAAGAATTAAAGCAGCTTGAATACAAAAGAGAGAGGAAAAAGAAAAGGAGAGAGAAGAAAGGGGAAAAGAAAGAATAGCCCTAGCAGAACAATAAGAGAAAGGGAGATACAGATCAGGGAAAATGATAAAGAGAGAGTGTTTGAACTTCAGAAAATGGCCATGAAACATGACAGTCATTTAAAATTGGCAGACGTAAAGGGAAACGTACAGTTGGATGATAGTGATGAGGATAGTGAGAAAGAGCATCATAGTCGAAGGCTTGGTGGGAATCCATTTAAATATGTCCAAGCATTGCCAAGGTTTGACGAGGAGGTGGTAGAAGCCTTTTTCATTTCATTGGAGAAGGTAGCTAAACAAATGAAATGGCCACAGGACATGTGGGTATTACTGATTCAAACAAAGCTGGTAGGTAGAGCTAGTGAAGTGTTTGCATCACTACCGGAGGAGGTATGAGGAGGTGAAAAAATCCATCTTGCCTAAAGCCTACAGACAAAGGTTTATAAATTTAAGGAAATAATTTGGTCAAACATACATGGAGTTTGAAAGGCTCAGACAGAGTAATTCTGATAGGTGGGCTTTGAAAATAGATCAAATGTATGAAGCTCTCAAAAATTATACTTTTGGAGGAGTTTAAAAATTCAATTCCTGATGCAGTGAGAATTCATGTGGAAGAGCAGAGGGTTAAAACTGAGAGGTTAGCAGCAGAAATCGCAGATGATTATGAATTAGTTCATAAATCAAAACTTGGTTTCTGACATCAGTTTCAGCCTGTGAGGGATAGAAACTGGGAACATGAGAAATACTCAAGTGGTAAAGATAAAGGTGATCTGATGGGAGAAAATAAGGAGAGTGTACCTCAGGTTAAAACAGAAATCCAGGAGGGTGGAAGAGACGTGAAAAGTTTCAAATGTTTTCACTGTAATAAACTAGGCCATGTAAAGTCAGTGTTGGTAGTTGAAGAAAAGCACGGGAAGGCTGATGTGGTAAAACAGGATAAGACAGTGGGATTTGTTAGAGTGGTAAAGGAAAGCCCAAATGAAGCGAGGGAGGTGCAAAAGGTTGTACAGCCTGATCAAGAGGTGATTGATAAGAAGGTGCCAGATCTCTTTAAAGAATTTACTTGTGTGGGTAAAGTTTACTCATGTGCGTCAGGAGCAGGTAAAGAAGTCACAATTTTAAGAGATACGGGAGCTAGTCAATCTTTAATGGTAAGAGATGAGGAGTTATGTAATTTGGGGAAGAATGTTGCCAGAAAAGGTGGTGATATGTGGAATTCAGGGTGAGAGGAGTAGTGTTCAATTATATAAGGTACGGTTGGAAAGTCCAGTAAAGAGTGGTGAAGTGGTAATAGGAGTAATAGGGAAACTATCTTGTCCAGGAATACAGTTTATCTTGGGTAATGATATAGCTGGATCGCAAGTGGGAGTGATGCCTACTGTTGTTGATAAGCCAGTGGAAAATCAGACAACTGAAATGTTGAAGGACGAATATCCTGGGATTTTTCCGGATTGTGTAGTAACAAGGTCGCAAAGTCACAGGTTAAGACAAGAGGAGAAATCAAAGAGTGAAGATGAAGTTGAAGTGCAATTGTCAGAAACGATTTTTGATCAGATGGTTGAAAAAGAACAAGAACAGGTGGAGGATGAGGTGGATATTTTTAGTTCAGGAAAATTGGCGGAGTTACAACGAAAAGATCTAGAAATAAAACGGATATATCAGAAAGCATATACGGAAGACGAATCTGAATGTATACCAGAGTGTTACTACTGTAAAAGTGATGTCCTGATAAGAAAATGGAGACCTTTACATATGTAGGCAGATGAAAAGTGGGCAGAAGTTCATCAAGTAGTATTGCCGGTAGGGTATATAAAGGAGGTGTTGCGAGTTGCACATAGGTACCAGTGGGAGGTCATTTGGGGATAAGGAAAACTCAAGCTAAAATCTAGAAACATATTTATTGGCCTGGACTACATAAAGATGTAGTTAAATTTTGTCAATCATGTCACACATGTCAAGTGATAGGGAAACCTCAAGCAGTGATAAAACCAACGCCCTTCATACCCATTCCAGCATTTGAAGAACCTTTTACAAGGGTCCTAATTGATTGCGTAGGACCGCTTCCTAAAACAAAAAGTGGGAATCAATATCTTTTGACTACAATGGATGTGTCTACTAGGTTTCCAGAGGCCATTCCAGTACGTAATATTACAGCTAAAAAGATTGTGGAGGAGTTACTTAAATTCTTTACGAGATATGGACTACCCACAGAAATACAAACGGATCAAGGATCAAATTTTACCTCGAGGTTATTCAAAGAAGTAATGGATAGCTTAGGAATAAAACAATTTAAATCAACTGCGTACCATCCAGAATCGCAGGGAGCGTTAGAAAGGTGGCATCAGACATTAAAGACAATGTTGAGGGCTTATTGGCACGATTATCCAGAGCATTGGGATAAAGGAATTCCATTCGTACTGTTTGCAATTAGGGATACACCTAATGAGTCAACCAAATTTAGTCCTTTTGAACTAATTTTTGGTTACGAGGTAAGAGGACCACTTAAAATTGATTAAGGAATAATTGGTGAGTGAGAAATCAGAAATTACATTATTGGATTACGTGTCAAATTTTAGGGAACGATTAAATAGAGCAGGTGAATTGGCTAGGCAAAAAGTTGCACAAAATGTGATGAAACGGGTCGCGGACAAGAAATCTAAAGTTCGTAGTTTAGCCAGTGGAGATAAAGTTTTAGTGTTGTTACCAGTGGTAGGTGAACCTTTAAAAGCTAGGTTTTGTGGACATTATCAAATTGAAAGGAAATTTAGTGAGGTGAATTATGTGGTAAAAACACCAGATGGAAGGAAGAATCACCGAGTGTGTCATGTGAATATGCTTAAAAGGTACTTTGAAAGGGATGGAGAGAAAAAGGAGGTTTTAATGATTCTAACTCAAAGTGACGAATCAAATCCAGATGACTGTGAATTTGACCATCCTCAAATTAAATTGGAAAATGAGGATGTTCTTAAAAATTGGGATAAATTGTTGAGTTATCTTCCAGAGGAAAAACGAACTGACCTGAAAGATTTATTGCTATCACATGGGCAAGTTTGTGGCGATAAATTGGGAAGTACTAAAATGGCTATACATGATGTAGATGTGGGAAATACCGTTCCAATCAAGCAACATCCATACAGACTTAACCCTTGAAAATTGGCACAGGTTAACAAAGAGATTGAGAGTATGCTTAAAAATGGCATAATTGAAGTGGGTTGCAGGCAATGGAGCTCACCCATAGTGATGGTACCCAACGGTTGTGTGTGGACTATAGAAAGGTTAATGCAGTTACAAGAATGGACTCTTATCCTATCCCACGTTTGGAGGATTGCATTGAGAAAGTGGGACAATCGGTTTGTATTTCCAAATTGGATTTACTTAAAGATTACTGGCAGGTACCTTTATCCGAAAGGACGAAGGAGTTTTCAGCTTTTGTGACTCCAGATGGTGTATACCAATTCAAAGTTATGCCATTTGGCATGAAAAACGCCCCAGCCACATTTCAACTTTGTTAACTAACAAAGTTGTTTCAGGATTACTCAATTGTGCAGTATACATAGACGATCAGATAATTTTGAGCCAGACATGGACAGAACATTTAAAACATCTGATGGAGTTATTCGGTCGACTTCTGGAGGCGGGTTTGGTGATAAACCTAGCCAAAAGTGAATTTGGAAAAGTCCAAGTCACTTTCCTTGAGGAGTTTTCGATACCCTCGAGATGAAGGGAAATCATGCGATTTCTTGGCATGAGTGGATTTGATCGAACATTTGTGCAAAGGATTTGTTGCATGATTGCTCCACTGATGGACTTGCTGAAGAAATGTAAAAAATGTCAATGGACAGCGGAGTGTCAACAGGCATTTGACTGCCTGAAAACTGTGATAACCAATGCTCGTGTTGGAGAAATGCATGGGACTCTGATCAGATTGAGCTACATTATATGACTTTAAAGAGAAATGCCGAGGCATGGTGTAATGGACAGATCGTGCAGAGACCTTCTTGCGCAAAGACTGTTAATTGAGACGAATTTCAGTTGGAGGAAGAAGAACGGGGAAAAAAATGGACTATATTATTATACCTGTTTGCGTGTGTTGTTTTTTGAAACAAAATGTATATTTACTGTGTGCATTTCTTAAAGGATGGTGAAAAGGTGAAAAATGAAACCATCTTGAAGTTGATGGGGTTTGTTTTCTTGGGGGTGGGGGGAGGTGTCATGTGAGAGTACCATTTAAGAAATGGGTGTTTAAGAAATGTACCTTTAAGAAAGGAGCTGCTCATGTTACTGGAGTGATGTCAGAGTGTGGGTGGAGCCGAGCTCCACTTCTGCTTCTTTTAGTTTCAGTTTGAGAAGAGCTTGGGTGTGTGTGAGCTGCACTGCTGTTGATCTCTGCCATGAAAAACTATCTCTTAATCATTTGGTGAATTCAGAAGAATTATAAATGTTTTCAGTCTTGAATGTAAACCCTAATGTGCTCCTGTTTGAAGGTTTGTTAAGTCTTTTGGATGATAAAAAGGACAGCATACAGATTATTTAGTGTTGTATTCTTTGGGGGGTGTATTTGAATTAATAGTTGCTAAGATATTCACTGTTTGTTTTAAAAAGGTTAACGTGAGTTCATAGAATAAACATTGGTTTTAAAAACCACTGGTCCATTTTCTGCTGTACCATACCTGTAGAGTAAGCCGTGTGCTCCACATACCACAATCTATTAAAAGTTGTGGGTCAGGTGAACTCCATGATACACTTTGGGATTCTCTAAACCCTGGCCCATAACAGTGGTGGAGGCATTTGGGAAGTTGACTGTAAGGTATGACTCTTGTTTTTTGTGCATTCCTATGTCAAGTTGTCCTTGCTCTCTCAATTTTGGCACAAATTCCTCAATGTTCTGATGAATTTTGACTGGGCTGGGTGTGCCTTTGTCATGTCTGGTGTCTATGGGCGGCACGGTAGCACAGTGGTCAACACTGATGTTTCACAGCGCCAGGGTCCCAGGTTCGATTCCCTGCTGGGTCACGGTCTGTGCGGAGTCTGCACGTTCTCACCGTGCCTGCGTGGGTTTCGTCCGGGTGCTCCGGATTCCTCCCATAGTCCAAAGACGTGCAGGTTAGGTGGATTGGCCATGCTAAATTGCCCTTAGCGTGCAAAATGTTAGGAGGGGTAGCAGGGGTTATTGGGTTACGGGGATAGGGTGGAAGTGAGAGCTTAAGTGGGTCGGTGCAGACTCGATGGGCCGAATGGCCTCCTTCTGCACTGTATGTATGTATGTTCTATGTCTAGGTCGATGCCAGGTGGCCCATCTTGTTCCATTATATTCTGTCATACTAATTATATGCAACTGGGCCATATCCTTTCCCCAGAGTCTTTGGATTATCCTGCCCTTTGGATTAATAGTTCAGTAATATAACCTCTTTACTACCATTCAGATGGATAATACCATTACAAAAGATTGAAGCTAAAGTTTTGTCAAATAAAATCAGTCACAATTTTAACTGAAATTCTATTAGTTTTAATTAATTTCTGTACAAGTTGTGTACAAAATACTAGAAAAAGACAAAACAAGCTGACGATGAAAATATAACAAAAACAGCAGAAGTAAATTGTCTCTCACAAATAAAGTTAGTTTTAAATGATGGTATATTAATATATATTCACATGTATTGAATGATGATTGTTACTGGTTATGAAACTGGGTGTGAAATCATACCCTACATATACAGACTTAAAGTTTTGCAACTTTAGAAAACAAAATTAAGCTTTATGCAGAAAGCTTGTTACAAAATCATAGAATATTTAAACGTTTGAATTGTTCAAAATCAATACCTTTTCAAGGGTGATGTCAGATGACATTTTCAGGCCTTAATCTCTCTAAATCATTGGACTTTAGTCAGTTTTGGTATTTTCTATTTTGCATCTCCAAAAAACGTAACTATTGCAGAAGTACACCTGCAAGAACTGTTCAATTTCTACTGCATTGTTTCACTGTACTTTGCAGTTTTCACTTTCTTTGCTCATAGTAATCTGTTCCTTGTGTGGTTTATTTTGTTCTGCTGATTCTTTTGCATTCGGTGAACATCTACGTTTTTGTGATTGCTTCCCACCAGAAGTATCATAGCCCATTTTATTTTGAGTGTTTGTTAAAGATGAGAGAGGTGGCTCTGCCATAGCTGGTAATGATTCCAGAAATAACTCTGGAGAGGAACGAGTAGATTCAGTTGGGTGCTGAGGAACACAAATGATAATTAAAGTCAAAACATGAAATTTCCTATGATGTGAGCAGACATCACAAATAATTTTCTGGTGATAAGGAGGGAGTGCAATCAGAAGGGTATAAACATGAAATAGTAACAACATGCAATAGAAGAGAAGGTACAGAGCAGCAGACATGGAGAGAAAATGGCAGTCATATGTTTGCACTAATAATTGTGCTATACTCCAAAGGATGTTATGATTTGTAAATGTACTTTTAGGAAAAGCTTTGACAAATAATTGTCTAACATTCTGCAGCAAGTTGCTAAAGCTGTTATAGTTCCAGAATCTAAAATAATAAAAGCCCACGAATGAAGAGTGGAGAAAATGCAAGATAAAATATAATGTATTTATTTAACCAGATGCAAGACCTAAATTGAATTGAAGGGCAATGAAATGAGAAAAAAAATAACACTGAGAAAGGGGTGAAGTTTAACTCCCAAAAGTGGGTCGGTTGGAATCTGGTCAAAAAATCTCAAATCTAATCCCAACCTGCCCAACTTTCAAATTTAATGGAGGTGGGACAAGGTGTGGGCAGCCAATTCCAGCAGCAGGACTGGCAATTTAATTATCTTAACAAAACTGGCAGCCTGCGATTTAACCTGTTGTGCGTGTTTTATAGTGGCCAGCTAGGAAAGCTAGTCGACCATGTTGAGGAGAACTTTAAAAAGGCCTTTGCTGCACTGCAAGTGTTTGAAAAGGAGTACTTCTCCCACTACTCCAAGCTCTCAGATCCCCAAACCCCTCCCCACCCTATACAAAATGCCACAGGACCAAAGGAATGATTAGCCAAATAATTTATTAGCTCTGCCTCTCACCTTTATCCAATTCACTGCACAACACTGGAAAATAGTATACAATGCTAAAATTTCATCAGTTTTAGCCACATTTGTTTCGTCACATGCCACCAGTAGACCAATATTTCTATATCAATTACATCAACATAGGAAGTGCTGCATCTGTTGAATGTTACCTGTTGTGCATGGCTGTCTTCTGCTGTCATCTCTGATTTGTTACAGGTTTGTGCAGCTCCCTTATGTTGTGTCTGCCTGTGGGGAGATATCCTGCTCTGAACGGCAAACTCAGAACTAGCTCTGTTGAGTAAGGTTGTCCTGCGCAATATGTAGGGACTATGTGATACAGCAGGAATGTTTGCAAAACCTAAAAGGAGAAAATACAACCCTCATCAGATACAATGATACTGCACATTTACCAGTGGTACTGAAATAGACAAACCTGTCTCATTATCAATATTTGTTTAACCTGTTATACCCAACAATCCTACATAAATTAGTTAATCAGCCGTTGAAAATGTGCTTGGATAAACTATAACATTTTACAATCAGACTCACCCTGCCCATTAAGGCATTGATTTGCAGTATTATTAGGACCCTCAAGCGAAAGATCACAGACACTGCCAGAGGCTTGATTTTGTTGAAGACTTCACCAGGCATAGCATTTTTGAGCCACCTGACTTGCATCTGTCAGGGATGATGCGGGTATTTGAACCTTAAAATTTGGTGGGCACATGTCAGGTGCAATGTAAACAAAACCCATTTCTAGGTAGGACAGGTAACAAATCTAAGCAAGCTGGGCAGTTAAATATTAAAATGAGGCTGTGTCCCTCAGAATTAAACACCACTTCTAAGTTTAACACTGATTGGTTGGATTTCCCAGACCTTCGGAAACCCATCTGCTAAAAAGAAAAGGCTGCCGGATCCGTTTAGCTGTTTCACTCAATCCCCATGACGACACTTTCAAAGCTCTTTCCACCACCCCAAACCCCAGTCCCGCCCATCCTCCTGTAACATCCCTCCACCCGATCTCTACTTCACATGAACTCTTCCAATACAAAGAACAATACAGCACAGGAACAGGCCCTTCGGCCCTCCCAGCCTGCACCGATCACGTGTCCAATCTAGACCAACCACCTATATCCTTCTATGTCCCGTCTGTTCATGTGCCTATCCAGATAAGTCTTAAAAGGTCGCTAACGTATCTGCCTCAACCACCTCACTTGGCAGTGCATTCCAGGCCACCACCACCCTGAGTAAAAAAAAAAAACTTCCCCCGCACACCTCCACTATCCCCCTCACTTTGAACTTGTGCCCCCTTGTAATTGTCATTTCCGTCCTGGGAAAAAGCCTCCAAATGTACACCCTATACCCCTCATAATTTTATAAACTTTGATCAGGTTGCCCCTCAGCCTCTGTCTTTCTACGGATAATAATCCCAGTTTATTCAATCTCTCCTCATAGCTAATACCCTCCATAACAGGCAACGTCCTGGTAAACCTTTTATGTACTCTCTCCAAAGCCTCCATGTCCTTCTGGTAGTGTGGTGACCAGAATTGGACACCATTTTCTAAATGTGGCCTAACCAATGTTCCATATAACTGTAACATAATTTGTGAACCTTTATACTCGATGCCCCGTCCGATGAAGGCAAGCATGCCGTATGCTTTCTTTACCACCATTTCACGGTAATTTCACGGGCAGCACGGTAGCCTTGTGGATAGCACAATTGCTTCACAGCTCCAGGGTCCCAGGTTCGAATCTGGCTTGGGTCACTGTCTGTGCGGAGTCTACACATCCTCCCAGTGTGTGCCTGGGTTTCCTCCGGGTGCTCCGGTTTCCTCCCACAGTCCAAAGATGTGCGGGTTAGGTGGATTGGCCATGATAAATTGCCCTTAGTGTCCAAAAATTGCCCTTAGTGTTGGGTGGGTTACTAGGTTATGGGGATAGGGTGGCGGTGTTGACCTTGGGTAGGGTGCTCTTTCCAAGAGCCGGTGCGGACTCGATGGGCCGAATGGCCTCCTTCTGCACTGTAAATTCTATGTAAATTTCCATCTGTGCTGCCACTTTTAAGGATCTATGAACCTGAACGCCCAGATACCTCTATGTGTCTATGCTCCTGATGGTTCTGCCATTTATTTTATAGCTCTCACCTGAATTGGATCTACCAAAAGGCATCACCTCACATTTGTCCGGGTTAAATTCCATCTGCCATTTCGCCGCCCAATTTTGCAGCCTATCTGTATCCTGCTGTATTCTCTGACAATCTTCATCACTATCTGCAACTCCAGCAACATTCTTCCAAGTCATTTAGATATATTACAAAGAGCAGAGGTCCAAGTACTGATCCCTGCGGAACACCACGAATTGCAGACTTCCATTCGGAAAAACACCCTTCCACTGCTACTCTCTGTCTTCTATGGCCAAGCCAGTTCTGAATCCATCCAGCTAGTTCAGCCCCGACCGTGTGATTTAATCTTTTGCACCGGCCTGCCACGAGCGACGTTGTCAAATGCTTTACTAAAATCCATGTAGACAACATCCACAGCTGCTCCCTCATCAATCATTTTTGTCACCTTCACAAAACACTCAAATTAAATTAGTGAGACATGGCCACCCTCGTACAAAACCATGCTATGTTTGCTAATAAAACCATTCACTTCCAAATGTACATAGATCCTTGGCTGAATTCTTTGCCGTCAGGATTCTCCATTTTGCCGGCAGCCCTGGGGTTTCCCCACAATGGGAAACCTCATTGACCAGCCGGGGAAACGGAGAATCCCGACGGCGTGCTGCACCAGAAATCTGGTGCGGTGGGATGGAGAAACCCGTCCCTATCTCTGAGAATCTTTTCCAACAATTTCACTATCACTGACGTCAAGCTCACTGGCCTATAATTACCCAGGTTGTCCTTGCTACCTTTCTTAAATAACGGGACAACATTGTCTATCCTCCAATTCTCTGGAACCTCATCTGTGCCAATGAGGAAACAAGATTTCTGTTAGAGACCCAGCGATTACATCTCTTGTCTCCCTCAGTAATCTGGGATAGATGCCATCTGGCCTTGGGCATTTGCCTCCTTAATACTTTTTAAAACACCTAACACTTCCTCCCTCGTAATAATGACTTGTTCTAAAGTGTTTACATATCCCTCTGAGACACCACCAATCAATGTGTCCCTCTCCTTTGTGAATACCGATGCAAAGTACTCAATAAGGATCTCACCTGCTTCCTTTGGTTCTACGCAAAATTTCCCTCCTTTGTCCTTGAGTGGACCAACGTTTTCTCTAGCTACCCACTTGTTCCTAATATACATATAAAAATGCCTTGGGATTCTCCTTAATCCTGTCTACCAAGGACATTTCGTGACCCCTCTTTGTCCTCCTAACTCCCTGTTTGAGCTCTTCTACATTTCCTGTGTTCTTCAAGTGCTTCATCTGTTTTTAGTTGCCTAGACCTCATGTATGCATCCTTTTACTTTTTGACTGGACTCGCAATTTCCCTGGTCATCCTCGGTTCCTGAATCCTGCCTTTCCTTTTCATCGGCACGTGCCTGCACTCCCATCAACTGCTCCTTAAAAGACTCCCACATGCCAAATGTGGATTTACCCTCAAACAGCCGCTCCCAAACAACAGCCTCTCAATCCTGCCTAATCTGCTTGTACATAGCCTTTCCCCAATTTGGCATCTTAATCCTAGGACAACACTCGCCCTTTTCCATGAGTATCCGAAAGCTTACGGAATTGTGGTCACTGTTCGCCACATGTACCCCACTGCAACTTTGATGACCTGGCCAGGCTCGTTCCCTAGTACTAGGTCCAGTATAGCCCCCTTCCTCGTCGGACTATCCACATGTTGTTCCAAAATACCTTCCGGGACACATTTAACAAATTCCTCACCATCCAGACCCGTAGCCCTAAGAGATTCCCAGTCAATATGAGGAAAATTAAAGTCTCCCACTACAATAACCCAATTATTTCTACATCTATCCAGAATCTGCTTACATATCTGTTCTTCAACTTCCCGTGGGCTGTTGGGAGGCCTGTAATACACACCCATTATAGTGGCTGCCCCTTCCTGTTTCTGAGTTCTACCTAGTGTTTCATTACTTGATTCTTCCAAGGTGTCATCACTCTGTACAACTGTAATATGTTCTCTAACCAGTATTGCAACTCCCCCACCTATTTTACCTTCCCCTCTGTAGTCTAAAACACCAATATCCCAGAATATTTAGCTGCCAGTCCTTTTAACCAAGTCTCCTTTAAAGCAACTACATCCCAAGTTTGCCGCATGAATCAAGGCTTAAGTTCATCTGTCTTACCTGTTATACTCCATGCATTGAAGCAGATGCAGTCCAGACCTCCAGGCCCAGAGTTCGATCTCCCATAGCCTGCCCCTCCTCTTAGCCAGCCTGGCCCTGGTACCATGCTCATCCTCGGTCTCTATACTTGCTGGCTTACTGTTCTGATTTCCACCCTCCTGCCACATTAGTTGAAACCCACCCGAACCATACTAGCAAACCTCCCAGCCAGGATCTGGTGCCCCTCCAGTTCAGGTGTAACCCGTCCTTCTTGTACAGGCCCCACCTTCCCTGGAAGACATCCAATGATCCAAAACACTGAAGCCCTCCCTCCTGAACCAGTTCTTTAGCCACATGTTCAGCTGCACTATCTCCCTGTTCCCAGCCTCGCTAGCACATGGCACAGGCAGTAATCCTGAGATTACTACCCTAGAGGACCTGCTTTTTAATGTCTAAAGCCTCCCACTTTGACCCCGAGGCTTCCAATCTCTCCCACTACCAACCCTTCCAATCTTTCCCCAACCCCACTCCTGAGCCTGGATTCTCCATTTCAGGGACTATGTCCACACGCAGTCATGAAAACTGTGGTCTTTTACGCCAGAAAAACCGGCGTCAAAAGGCCAGATTTGCATCCTTGCAGGGAGCTAGCAGGCAGCTGTCGTGGAGCTCGCAGCTCCATTTGCCGATACGGCCCCCCCGCACTTCCGGGTCAGAGGCCGGGCATGCGCATGGCGGCGGCCTCCAGTGGCCGGGCCGTGCTCCATGGCGGACCCAGACCTGGACCGCAGAAATAGTGCCTCCGATCGGCCGCGTTCCTAAACCGGACTGCCCGCACAAAAAAAAAACAGTCCCGAATGAGGCCCCCCCCCCCCCCTCCCTCCCTCCGATCGGTCCGCCCCCGACTGTGGCGTCCGCGTACCGGGTTTGCAGCTGCCTCACGAGTATCCCGAATGGCAGGACCACATTAGAAATACGCCGTCGGGAATTCAGCCGGTAGTGGGCGGAGGATAACGGGGCGGGCTTCAAGCAATGGCCTCAGGTGGTGGATACTAGGCGCGTTGTACTCCCCGAGTACGTCGCTTTTCGGGAGGCGGAGAATCGCAGAACCGGCACTGGTCCCAATTTCATGCCTGAAACTGGATTCTCCGCCCCGTCTCCGAACGAGATTTTGGCGTCGGTGTGCGGAGAATCCAGCCCCAGATCACCAACCATCCCTGACCCTTCCACACGCCAACCCTACATTCAAACCCCACCAGGCCTCCAAACTAACTCTTTCAATACCCACTGCGAAAGTTTTGATTCCCATATGTAGAGCATCTATCTTTCCTGCCCACTTCCTGGTGCAGATGATCCACTGCCCCAACAGCCAGCCCCTCAATATTCCCAAGCTACAGCTTGGAAATAAAACAAAAATGTAAATCAAGTCCTCTGTTAAATTTGGCAGGTGCAGGGTGAATTTTGTTCTTCCAGGTTTCTGATCCCGCCACCTCTGAATGTTACCCTGTCCCATTTTGTTAGTTAAACTTTATTCTCTAAATATATATTATTGATCAACAACTAAAACTCTATTTGGAGGGTTAAAGCATGTAAAAAAAAAAAGGATAATTCAGCTGCTGTTTACCACTTAAATTGTGAAAAGAATATCAAGTGGGTTTTGGAAACCCATCTTCATCACCCTCCATTTTCTCCTGAAGAGGGCTGACAATAACTTTGCTGTGGTTGTAGTGGGTGGAGGGGCAGAGAGAGGTACAGAAGTAACAATAGCGGATCAAGCATTCTTTTTACATTTCATCCGATTCTCCTCTCTGTTAAAATTAACAGAAAGGAAAATCAGGTAGGGTACAAATGTGTGTCTGCTTTATGCAGTGCTGGCAGATGTTGGTGTGCCACCCAAGTTGTTACTCTTCATAAATGGGCCTGAACTGTAAGTATCAAGACCAGAGCCAAGCCCAATCCTCACCCAAGGTCTAATATGGATTTTCTCCATTGCAAGAAACAGGTTGATTTTTCACAATTCAAAATTCCCATGATCAGAACCAAATTGTCATGTCAATGCTAGATCAGTTAATTCAGGAAACGTTTTCCAAGTTTTAGTGATTGATAAAACTTCAGAAGCAAATTTACACTTACAATGGCATCAATCTTTTCATTCTGATTCACTGGTGCACCATTGAATAAACTTACCCTTTTTAACTAAGTGTGGAAGGCCCTCTGGTTCATGTGAAGTTTTATCTTGTGCAGTTGACCTCAAAAGGACCCCGAGCTCTTTATCACTTCTTGTCCTCTTTGCAGAATTCTCCAGAGCTTCTGATTTCAATTCATCACGTTCCCCCTTGGATTCAGATGCTCTAACTCTCTTTGTAGTAAGATTCAAATTACTTTCTGGGCACTTTTTGTGAATTTTGTTCACAGCCAATTCCAACGGAGCATCCAAATTCAATCCTACAATACGGCTCACATCTGGAGAATTCAGATGTTTTTGCTGACTGTTTGACTGACCAGGTAACCTCTTTTCACGTTTTTTGTGCACAACTGATCTTGGTCCAGCAACTTGTTCTGCAACAGCGTTTTCATCTCGAGTATTCAGCTGTTGCAACTTATTGTTCAACAAGACAACCCTACTCTTTAACATTTCGTTTTCCTCCTCTAGTTTGTGGCTGCTTTTGATTAGGTTCCAATTTTTCTCCATATTTTCATCAGCTTCTTTTGTCTTTTCCTCCAGTGCCTCTTTTAGTTCTTTCATCTCAGCAGTTAGTTTCTCTATCTGTGAATCTGGACCTTCTAAGGTTAGAAAGATTAAAATGTATTAATCTCTGAAATCTTTGCACAGGCTGGATAAATTCAGGTTAATTAATGCTATTGTATTTATACAAATATTTGTTTTAACTGAAAAAGTTGGTTGAACTTGAATTGTGAGACAAAAATATCATACTTTTCCATATTTTCCCAATGTCACTGTATACTTGAAACAGGCATGTGTGTGTGTGGCTAATTTAGACTGAAGACAGACTGCAAAGTGAAAAACATCAAAAGGGGTTTGTAAGTATTTTGAAGTGGAGATGAGTATAGCTAACGTGAGTAGGATGAATAGAAATAGGAAGATAAAGAAGGTGACTTGACATTTAACTGTTGTATTTCAAAACATAACTGAATAAAGAAAAGTATTAAGGTTATTTATACCCAAAATTAGCAGCCCAAATAATTACATGAAAGATCTATATATTTTGGGAAAAGGACTTCCAAAGGGATGTAAATACAATGGGAGCGATTCTCCCAAAAGGGAACAAAGTCCCCTAGCGAGCATGTTGAGTTTCCCAGCATTCGCAGTTCCGAGAAGCACGTGGCTACTCAATGCGACTCGCGTTGAATAAGGGGCCTGAACGGGGAACGCACGGCCGAGGCCATACATAGCCCAGCTTTGTACAGTGGGGAGCTCCACTCGTCGTAACTCCATTGTAGCGAGAGATCGGGACGCCATTTAAAAATAGCGTCCCAATCACCGAGGCCCCGAAATTATCCCCGACCCCCAGCACAAATGCAATATGAGAGGGTCCCCGGCTGGTGTCACCTAGGCA
Source organism: Scyliorhinus torazame (assembly GCF_047496885.1). NCBI lineage: Eukaryota > Metazoa > Chordata > Chondrichthyes > Carcharhiniformes > Scyliorhinidae > Scyliorhinus > Scyliorhinus torazame. The sequence goes on along the minus strand of NC_092707.1, from coordinate 333,804,238 downwards.
ACCTGGCAGTGCCAGGCTGGCATCCAGGTGGTACTGTCAGGGTGCCCAGGTGGCACTGCCAGGGTGCCCGGGCACTACCCTGCCCAAAGGGCATGCAGTTGGGGGCCTCGGGGAGACCCCGAGTGCCATACTCTCTGGTCCCTGTTTGTGGGGACCGTGCTAGACAGCGCTCATCCGAGGTCTGAGGCAAAGGGGTTGAACCCCAAAGCCTCAGATACCTCAGGAATCTGCACTTTGAAATGAAGCCTACTGCCTCACTCGAATATGTAGATTTGCTAAAAGGTGACCCTGCCATTGAAGGCGGGATTCATATCTCAACATCTCGTGAGATTGCATTGAATCTCGCGAGCCGTTGCGAGGTCTCCCAGATTTCAACGGCCACATTGTGCCCCACAGAACTGCTTTTCGGGCGCAGCGATGCTGTGAAATCACGCCCAAGATATTAAAAATGAGAGAGAAACGCAGTTAAAGAGGATTAAATGTTATAATGGTAGATGTGGTCATGAGATCTTGAACAGCGTGCGTATTGCAAACAAATCTGTGAAGAAAGCAGCTTGCAGCCATCCTCAGAACCTGTTGCAATAGTGGATGTTTGTGATAGTTTTACTGGATGTTTTATAGGGAAAATCTATGAGGACTGTTATCTAAAAAGGATGTTAAGCTTTAAGTTTACCTCGCCGGAAATGTTTGTAGACCTACAGTTAACTGTGTAGATGTAACCATGTGTGTTTAAGATTTATTTTCTTTGATAAATGTTTACGTTTAATATTTATAATCTCTGAGAGTGGTTGGAAATTTGTGCTGACTTCAGCACAGATACTTTCTCATTATACAAAATGGAAATTGTTGTGATAGCATCAGCACAGATACCTTATCACAAAATACAAATTGTTGTGATAACTTGTCCTAGGTTTCACTTTGGGATTTAAGCAATTACCACCTGCCACATCATAACAACTGTTTTCTCTCTAATTCAAATGTTGGATTCGTCTTCTGTCTACTTGCCCAGTTGGGGGCCGATTTAGCTCAGTTCACGGGACAGCTGGTTCATAGTGCAGAGCATGCGAACAATGAGGGTTCAGAAAGGCTCCACCTTCTCAACCTTGACCCTCACTTGAGATGTGGCGACTTTACTTTTACTTACCCAGTATCTGGCTTTTCTGTAGCTTTGCAAGAAGTTCCTCTTGTTGCCGAATATGTTTTTTCAATGACTCCTTTTCATGCTCAAGCTGTTTACAGCTTTTCATCCACAGTAGCAGTTTATTCTGAGCACAATCCTTGTCTCCTTTTAGCTTAGTAACAGACTTTTGCAATTCAGCTGCCTGGGAAAAAGGTTTAGATAACTTCTTACTTTCCAAAAAGCTATTCATTCATTTAAATAATTTTACTAATTGTTTTAAAACGTCAGTCCTTCCTAGACTCCAGAAAGCCAAGGGTGTGATCTGCTGGCTATGTCGCAACCAAATGGGCCGGTAGATGCCTCCCGTGAGCTTCCAAACCGACAGTACGCCTCGCAAGATCTACCCAGATCTTGCGAGGCGTCGCGATCGGGATACTGCCCACAATGGGCATGACCAAGATCCACGCGCTGAGGTAGGTTTTAACCCCACATGCGTGCTCACTGGGGAACAACCGGGCTTCCGGCATCTAACAGCTCCCCCAGGGAGTCCCCAACCATGCGTCGTCCAGTACTGATCCACACAAAAGTGGACCATGTGGAAAAGCACCCAGGGGTGTCCTGGGCCATGGGAGGCCCCGGGGCCGTAAGGCCCCTGGCCCTCCTCCTGGAATGTGGGCATCTTGGCACAGCTATCCAGGCACTGCCAAGGTGCCCGGCTGGCACTGCAAAGCAGGCAGCTGCATTGCCAGGGTGCCACTGCAAAGGGTCAGAGCCTCGGGGAACATGCGCAAGAAAGGAAGATAGAGGGGAGGTACGAAGTGTTAGGGGAGGGATGCAGGGTGGGTGTAGAGGAGCCTCTGAAGGTTGAGGAGGGGGCGAAGGGTGGGGTCCTGTAAGTGGGGGCGGCCCAAAAGGGTGCGTGGGAGGACCTGAAAAGAGGGGTGCCCTAGGCAATCCTATAGTGGGTTGACATCACTTGGGGGTAGGGTGAGGTAATACCCATGTGTGTGGGAGGGGAGTGTCATTGCCCATGGGTGAGGAGTGTGAAGAAGCCACAAGCCTTTAGAGATTGGAGCACTCGTTCAAAATGATGGCCCGAACTCGGAGAAGTCGGTCACGTCAGCGGGTTCAGCTCCCCAGTGATGAAAATAATTCTTCGTGCGGGTTTAACTGTGAAGAAACTCCCCAGGGCCCAAAAAAGTGACAAAGGACACGATCTAATGGAAACGTTTCTAAGCATGGTAGCGAGAGGGAATTGGCACAAGCCTCCCGGTGCTTAGCCCAGCGAGGCTCTCACCGGTATCAAACATTAATTGATCCACTTAACGAGGCCTCACAGACTGATGTAGAGTTTGGCATATGGCGCAGAAGTGAGGATCCACGGAGTACACCCAGGTTAGCTATCAGATGTGAGAGTTGTTAATGCCATACAAACTGACCCATCTCTCCCATTGACCCTCATGTTTATTTTTCACAGGATCTCCATCCGACGGTACTGACGCATCCGGGGTGGTTCTCTTCTGTCAACCCCCACCCCCTGCCCATGAGAATACTTCGGAGTGGAACTACATGGAGACCACCATATTTGCGACACAGCTCTCACCTCCACCCTCCACCAGTGCAGACACACACACGCACCTCGGTGGGCGACAGTAGTGGGTAGTCTTCTGGGGCATAATTTGCTGAGCACCACGCAGTTGCTGATGCACATCAGGTGAAGACAGGAATGCCCAGGCAAGACAGCAGCCGGAACTGGGTCCCAGTCAAATGCTGAGCCTCTGGACCTGGTATCCCTGGAGTGATGCGGTCGATAGGGTGCAGCTACGGTATTCAGTGGGGAAATGCCAGAGACACTCCAGTAGGTCCATAGTCGATTGGAGGGGTCCTAGGGGCTACGAATGCAGGAAATAGCTCCGGAGGCCAACACTACTAGGGTGGCGACCGCAGTGGAGAGCCTGTGCACAACATCAGCAGCATGAGTGGAAATGTACAAGGCGCTCCTCAATCAGTGACGGCCATGGTTTAATGCCTCAACAGCATGCCCCAGTCGCTGGGAAACATGTCCCAGTCCCCGGTGGAGCCTGATCAGGCGCACTGGAGCATGTCCGAGTCTCAAGTGGGCATTACCAAGGCACCCCAGAACATGCCCCAATCGCTGGGGGAGGTGTCTCTCAGTCACAAGTGGGCATTGCCGGGGCGCTTCAGAGCATATCCCAGTTATTGAGGAGCATCGCCGAGGGCGTTGACATCACGCTGCAGGTATTGGCAGAGCCAGATGACAGAGGGGCAGCCGAGGCTCGAACGAGCTGTCCCTCAATCCCGAGATGAGCCCAGGGCCCTGTGGGAGGGCGGGAAAGCTGGGCACCAACTCGGAGCTACCCTACAGAGTGGCGATGACAATCATCAGCAATCCCGAATGACACCACACTGGCAACGCCACGTCTCAGTCAGCCCCGGAACAGAGTGGCACAGCAGGGCATCTGCTGCCGGCAATGGGCCCCCAGATTATTCCCGCGGGGGGCATCAAAAGCCATGGGTGCGGTGGACAGCAGGATGTCTCCACCTCTGATGGTCCTCCTGGGGACACATCTAGATGCAGCGGTAGAACACGGAAGGCTAAGCAGGTGGAGGATCACTGGGAGGGCAGTGAGGGGGAGGGACAGACAGTTGAAGACACACATGTACAACATTCAAAAACGTTGCACACTAGAAATATGACGCCTCGGACACTCTTCCGCAATGCGGGCCAACCACCCCCCTACCCAGGCACACGACATGATGGGTGTGAGCAATCACTCAACAGATAGACAAGGTCAGGCTATGGCATAGATTGAGGAGCACCAACACTCAGTGCATCTTCGGCTGTCGCCTGCCTCCCCTTCTGAGTCCCTCCGTGGCCTAATGGAAAGCCGGGTCCTTGGAGTACGGGGCATGGCCTTATACATGGGCCACCTGGACTGCCAGCAGCACCACGAGGGCAGCCTCCGCGGGAATCTAAGATATCATCCAACCCGTGTAATCTTTGTATGGAACTGGAGAGGGTGAGAGACAGGCGACCAGATAGGCAAGGCCTGTGGTTGTCCCCATAACGAAGGGGTGGCATTGCAGAGACATGCAACCCCCAATCTCACCCTCCACCCCAAGCATGGGGCTGCAACCCCAGTGCAAACCCAATGCCTGGGAGCGAAGATGGCTCCTCACCTCCTCGGATCCCTGTAGCAGCCATTCCGCCAGCTTCACGCCTTTAGGTCTTCCACCTCGGGACCCTTCATCCCCTATTTCTCCCCCGCCCCCTCACCCAACCCCTACATTTGACACACGCAGCCCATGCAACCCAAGCCGCAGCAGGGGGCCCCTGTCACTGGACCCACACCCTGTACCCCAGATACCTGCCGTAACGTTACCTGGACTGGGCCCTGGTCCCCTCCATGGTACACACACCCACCTTCTGGTTGAGGAAATGTCCCTGGTGCTGGGGCGCAGCCCCTGGGTATTCGGATCTTGGCTGCTGCATCCGTGGTGTTGCTTCCTACAGTGCTCAGGCACAATGTCCAGGCTTCACGGTTTGATTGGGATGCTAGGCAATAGTTCCCACATGCTACATGGCATGCCTAACTAATAGGATCCACTTGGGAGCTCTGAAGTGCTCACTTAACTACGATTGCCACCTCCCTATTAGCAATAGCCTTAAGCCGTGCGGCCAGAGGCCTCCATGGTCAGTGGAAGATATGGATGGTCGGTGGGACAGATAGGCACGGCCTGTGGTTGCCCCCATAACGAAAGGGTGGCATTGCGGAGACACGCAACCCCCAATCTCACCCTCCACCCTGAGCATGGGGCTGCAACCCCAGTGCAAACCCAATGCCTGGGGGCGAAGATAGCTCCTCACCTCCTCGGATCCCTGTAGCAACCATTCTGCCAGCTTCATGTTTTTAAAAAGATGTACTAATTGGTGCCCGCAAGACCACTTGCTGGGGAGGTAGTTAGATCAAGGGAGGCTGTTAAATAGAGGGTCGTTTATTATTTAATTATCCAGAGATTTGCTTCAAGTGGTGATAATTGGTTTCTTGCCACAGCAGGATCCTGATTTCGCCAATGGGAGCGATCAGGTTAGAATGCAAACTGATCGGTGCCCGGCGCAGTTCTTGATTTTGGCCTCTCCTGCGATCTAACGGCCTTGGCGCGTTCTCGCTTAAGGCGGCCATTAAATCGTGCCCGAAGTGTGATTAAATAGCAGTGGGGAATTCGCCAACAGAGCCAGCGGGAAACTCCCAACAAAACCTGCCACAAATGACACATAGAAACATTTCTGTTAGATCAGCGGCGAGATTCTCTGAACCCCCACCGGGCCGGAGAATCGTCGGGTGGCGACGTGAAACCCCCCCCCACACCCGGCTTTTCGGCGGGGACGGGAATCGTGCCACGCCGTTAGGGGCCAGTGGCGTCAGTGCCCCCCCCGGCGATTCTCCAGCCCGCGATGGGCCGAGTGGCCGCCCGTTTTCAGGGGCTCTCGCCGGCGTAAAATACACCAGGTCCGTACCGGCGGGACCTGGCCCTGCGGACGGCCTGCGGAATCCTCGTGGGGGGGGGGATCTGGCCCAGACGGTGGCCTGGCCCGCGATCGGGGCCCACCAATCTGCAGACGGGCCTGTGCTGTGGGGGCACTCTTTCCCTCCGCGCTGGCCGGTGTAACGGTCCGCCATGGCCGGCATGGAGAAGAACCCCCCTACGCATGCGTTGGGATGACGACAGCACACGCTGGCACTCCCACGCATGCGCCAAATCGCGCTGGCCTGCGGAGGCCTTTCGCCGCCGGTTGGCGCAGCGCCAAGCCCTTCGGCGCCGGCTAGTGCGGCGCCAACCCCACCGGCGCCGGCCTAGCCCCTGAAGGTGCGGAGGATTCCGCATCTTTCAGGCAGCCTGACGTCGGAGTGGTTCACGCCACTCCTCGGCGCCGGTAAGGCCCGCCCCGCCCCAGATTTAATTAATTTTACCTTGCTGGTAGCATCTTTTAATGCAACATCTACTTCTTCTTTTGCAGTCTTTAAGTTGTTCATTTCCATGTTCTGTGCAGTGAGCTGTTGTTCCATTCTAGCCAAATTTTCTTGGTATGAATTTACTTGAACTTCATGCTACAAATAAATGTAGAATAAGGAAATATTCAAATTTTGAGATAAATATGTACAAAATACTCAAATAAAAATTGTGATCAATAAAAGAAAAACCAAGAGTAAATGATTACACAGGGCTGGATTTTCATGCCTCCATCATATCGGAATAGAGATATGCGGAATTTAAAATTGGCGGCCAGCACCCGATTCGGAGTTTCCTGACGCCATTGGCAATTTTTAACAGAGTAGGCGAAGAGTGGGTGTGAGTGAGCCTGCACATTTTTCCATTAAAGTTTCGCAATTTCATCAAATATTACAAAGAATTGAAATTTTACCATATGTTACAACAAATCCACATAAACAAATATTTCAGGAAAAAATATTCAAAAGAATACAAAGCCACATAACCCATACCCCCCTCCTTCCCAGCCCACCTCTCACGGAGCAACTGACAGTGATTAGTTCTTTAAAAAAGGCAATGAAATCCCATCAACTCCGGTAGAATCTCTCGGCCGATCCCCTCACGGTGTATTGACCTTCTCCAGGTACAGAAACTCCATTAGGTCCCCGAACGATGCCAAGGCGCTGGGTAAGGTTGGAGACTTCCACCCCAGCAGAACTCGCTTTTGGGCAATCAATGAGGTGAAGGCGAGAACATCCGCCTCCGCCCCTGTCTGTAGCCTTGGCGAGTCCGACACCACAAATATTGTAACTAGAGGACAGGGTTCCAATTCGACATTCAGAATCGCCAACATGGTGCTAAAGAAAGAGACCCAAAAGCTCACACGTTTGGGACAGGACGAGAAAGAACATGTGAGTGTGTTGGCTGGGTTTATGGAATACTGCTCACACCTATGATCCACCTCCGGGAAAAAAAACAATCATCTTCGCCGTAGTCAGATGTGCATTAAACACTACTTTGAGCTGGATTAAGCCCAGTCTCGCACACAAGGGCATGGAGTTCACCCTGTGAAGGATCTCACTCCACAACTGGTCATCTACTATGGGTTCCAGCTCCCCCTACCATCTCGCTTTCCCCCAAATCCACTTCTGCCAGTCCTTAGCAAATATTGTCTGATTTTCACCTATCATTCCAGGGGACAAGGTAACCTCATCACCAGCATTTTAGCCAATACCTTGGCACCAACATTCAGTAAAATAGAATGGCATGACCCACGTTCCACAGGATCCTTAGCTTTCTTCAGCAGGAGGGAAGTTGATGCCTGTACTAGTGTCGCCAAAAGGGAGCCCTAGATTTCCGTATATCCTCCGCCATTTTCGCCAACTCCAGCGTGAAGCCACCACCAAACACATCTTCCCTTCACTCCCTGTCAGCATTCCGCAGAGACTGTTCCCTCCAAGATAATCTAGTCCACTCCTCCACCATACCTCTTCCCGCACCAATGAAACCTTCCCATGCAATCGCAGAAGGTGTAACACCTGCCTCTTTACCTCTTCCATGTTTAACATCCCATGCCCAAAACACTCATTCCAGGTTAAGCAGCGTTTCACTTGCATCTCTTCCAATTTGGTCTACTGCATTTGCTGCTCCCAATGTGGTCTCCTCTATATCGGAGAGACCAAACGCAGACTGGGTGATCGCTTTGCTGAGCATCTTCAGTCTGTGCGCATTCAGGACCCTGACCTTCCTGTTGCTTGCCAATTTAACAAAAGGCCCTGCTCCCATGCCCACATGTCTGTTCTTGGCCTGCTGCAATGTTCTAGTGACTGGAGGAACAACATCTCATCTTCCGGTTAGGCACGCTACAGCCTTCCGGTCTCAACATAGAATTCAACAACTTCAGATGATCAGCTCTACCCCACCTCGATCCATTTGTTTTCATCCCATTTCATTTTAACTGTCTTTTACCATTTCTTTTTTTCTTAATATATGTGTAATCCCCCCCCCCCCCAATCTTATCCACTTTTCCTTAACCTTTCTCCTCTCTGCTTCGCCCTTCCCCTCCCCCCACATCTACAGTTCATCCTCTGATGTTAGTTTCTCTGCTGTTTGGCCTTTCACACCTTTTGTTCTCTCTGGGGACTGCCATTAGCACTCTTTACCCTTGGTTTCTGTGGCCATTAGCACCCGGTTTCCCTGGGTTTCTGTGGCAATGACTCATCTTTCATTCTCACTCCACAGTATAAATATTTCCCATTTTCTCGGTCTGTTAGCTTTGACAAAGAGTCATCAGACTTGAAACGTTAGCTCTTTTCTCTCCCTACAGATGCTGCCAGACCTGCTGAGATTTCCCAGCATTTTCTCTTTCGTTCCTAGATTAGCGAGTCCTGAAACAGGTCCACCAGCACAGGACCAACTGTCCGCCAAACGTCAGATAAAACTCCACTGGAAAACCATCCGCCCTGGAAGCCTTACCTGTTTGCATCCGCTCTATAGCTGCTTAGACTTCCCGAGGATCATGGGGTGCCTCCAACACTTTGTGCTCCTCCCCCCCATCACCTGAAGTTCCAAATCCCCCCAAAATGGCAACATATTTTTACAAAAAGCCTCAAACACTCAGTTAACTCTATCCGGGGCGGACACCCACCCATCAGCTTGCCGCCGAGTTCTGACCGAAATGATCTCCCGGGAGGCCACCTGCCGCCTCAACTGGTGATCCAGGAAACAGCAGGCCTTCTGCCCATATTCATAAATAACTTCACTCGAACACTGCAGCTAGCGCACCGCCTTGCCTGTAGAAAAGATAGAATTGTGTCTGCACTTTCTTCCTATACGCCAAGTGTTCAGGGGTAGGGTCACTTGAATACTTGTGGTCCACCTCTAGAATATCGTCAACTAGCTTCTGGCTCTCATCTCTTACCTCCCTATCTATATGCGCCTTGTATGATCTCCCTCTAATATCCACTTTCAAGGCCTCCCATAGCATGGATGGAGAAACAGACCCAGTCCCATTGAAACCCAATCACTTAGAAAGGCGGCTAAAAAAACTCCATGGGCTGGATTCTGATTGCCGACGGCGAAACCGCGTTCAGCAATTGGCCTGAGAATGTGTTTTTACGCTGGAATCGGGGGCAGAGCCATTTTTCTGATGCTCGGCCCCCTCAAAAACGGCGTACTCGAGGAGTTGGGCTCACGCCGTCGGGGCGGCCTCAGGATGTCAGCTGAGGCCCTCCCCCGATAGGCCGAGGCACCTCCGGCGTGGGCTCATGTCCTCACAACTTTCGGGAACCTCGCGTGGTGGCTGCGGACTGTGTCCAGCGCTGCCACAGTCGAGGGGTGAGCCGGTCCGCTGGCAGGGGGGCACCTTGGGGGTGGTTTACAGGGCGGCGGTTTTTGGCAGGCCAGGTCCGCGCGCTGCCGGCGCCACATTGTACTGCTCAGCCGCCGCCATACTCATGCGCGGCCACAGACCCGGCCATTTTATGGCCATATTCACAGGTAAAGCTGGGGGCTTTACACGGCGCGGCTGCTGGCCTCCCACCGGGTGGAGAATCAGTTCAGGGGCGGTGCCAACTTGTTGGTCGTAAGACCAGACGGATCCTGCGGACATAGCCGCAGAATCGGAGTATCCAGCCCCACATCCGTCAATAGCCTCACGTCCAACCTCCACACCAGAGGTTAGGGACGACCTCTAAAACTAAGTCCACCCAATGCGGAGCATGATCCGAAATGACTATAGCTGAACATTCTGCTTTCCTCATGTAAGGAATGAGAGACCTACCCAAAGTTTCGTTTGCGCATGCGCGAGATGCTGCGCATGCGCAGTCAAGAAAACGGCCATCGGTAAAGGAACAGCGATCTGAGCATGCGCAGTCGCTTCCTACGTGCTACATACCGAGCGTCAGGATGTCAGAGGCCCCAGACTGCACCAATTTAAAAGGGAAATGTCCCAAATCCAATTTAAAAGGGAAACGTCCCAAATCAAAAAAACAAAAATCTGTTAAAGCTGTAAAACAACCTTCCCTCACCTGGAATGACAGCACAGTGCCGCAAATTGACCCAGGAGATGAATTTGACCTCCGAAGAACCCTCCGACAAGCAGTTACCTACGCACAAGCCGATGATTCCGACCTTGAATACTTCGATGACGATCTTTACAGTGTTTCCGGACCTCGCGAGCCCAATGATAGCTCCGTGGTCCTATATGACTATGACTCGGACGAACCTTTCGTGTTGCACATTGGCGGCCCCCACATTGAATCCGACGCAGATGCAGATTCATTTTTCGGATTTGAGGATCTTCAATCCAGCAGATATGACGTTCCAACTTATCAGTACCGGATGATGCTGCAGCCTGACATTAACAGACAGGGAGCGGTGCAAGCACACGGAGAGTGCCCTGCTGCCACACAGAGCGTGGTCCACGTCCCGCTTAACGTTCCCGACTCTATGAAAGAAGCAACGCAAGACTCCAGAGCGCAGTCCTTGCACGAACAAGAAGTGACTCCAGTGTCACAAGCCTCCACACAGAGCTCGTGGACGGACTCCACGATGGAAGGAACGCAAGACTCCAGAGCGGAGTCCTTGCAGGAACAAGACCATGAGGGTCTAGCAACCTCTCCTGACCAACCAGCGGCAGACGATGCAAGTCTGCCATGCTCACGTGAACAGCAAGAAGGCTATAACAGCCTACCATGCTCCACTACACAGCAGCATGAACATGACGGTCTCTCATGCTACAATGAAGGGCACAGCGCTGAAGACTGTTCAAGCCCAACTGAAGACAAGCCAAAGGAATCGCCTCGTCCAAGCCCGAAGAAAAAAGGTTTATGCGCTGACCTTCAGGATCATTATAGCCGAACAGAGATTAATAATGCTGCACGGCCACAGAAGGATGCTGAGGATTTTCTAACGAAATTAATTGAATGTTTAACTTGCAAGGAGCAGACTGAGAATTGCCAGTGTTTTAGTACGGATCGAAAAAATGGACAAGACATTGATCCTCAGGTAATGGAAATAACACAACCTGAATCATATCTACAGCAGGGACAAATGTCTCCCTTCAACACAACACCGCAAAATCCCAACTTCGGAGACCAGCAGTTAGTCAGTAATGACTCTTCAAACCTTGAGGGGAACATTAATTGCATTGAACCTATACACGCTCCACTGATTATTGAGCAGAACATTGGAGCAAGAATCCTGAGGACACCGACATCGAGTAGCCAGATAACGAATTTAAAACCCACAGCAGTTTCAAGTGAACCAAGTGTGCTTTCCACTAATGGTGAAGATGCAGATAAGGTCGACCCGATTATCCATTGTACCACACTAACCCCAGTGATTAAGCAGTTATGTATGGGGAGTATAATGTGGGCAATTGAGAACAGTAAAAGAGAGACTGTGACCATGCCAGTCCCAGCAAAATCAGACCCAGAGACCATGAAGGCATGTACATTAGACAAAGATACATATGAGGCACCTGAGAAGAAAAGTGAAACGGAATGTTCTTTGGAAAATAGTACAATGTCGATAGAAACATTGGATCCTATATTCGAGACCATACCTATGGGAGAATTTGGGGGTAATAAACAAGGTTCTGCAATGTCTGGGGGAAGATTTAAAATTCCAAAGAAGAAAAGCCCAAATGAAGGACAACGGCAAGACAATGACAGTCCACCGACATGGTGTGCACCACCAGATGAAAACTCTGACAATTTACCCAACCCTAGTGAACAGCAAGCTGCTAATGAGGATCTATCCACGGGATGTGAGACGAGTGACGACAGCATCCCACTTCCCATGCAAAAGGTGCAAGGTGACAGACCTCGCCTAGTGCGTACCGAGGCACTCGACGATCACGGTGGGACCACTGACGACTGCGGTGGCAGCGCACCGCTTCCACCCTCGATGGCTCGACCCTCTCCACTGGTTGGTGCATTCCTGCATGTTCCGACTCCAGAAGTGCAGCTTCAGGGAATCTCGGCTGCCTCCAGTGAACCTGTTGGGACTCCAGACGGGGGGCATCGACGGAAGGCAGACCGGACTCCAGATGGGGAGCAGCCAAGCGCCGACTCTGATTCGCGCACGCCAGACCTTGCTCCGGACGGGCGGTGTCGCGGCCTCGGTGATGGCACGCTCAGGGTGACGGCGGATGCCACGGCGACAGGGAATGGATCGCGTGGCAGTCCCACTGGGTCGGCAGTGGCAACCAGCACCGGCGGTCCAAGATGGACACACCAATTCGCGCCATCGCCAGACGTTGATGCGAGCAACAATTCTCTCTCCAAGGCGACATGCTTCGACGTTTCTCTGCGGAGTCGCCCTTCCGGCACAGCAGGTGGCCGGAACCAGCGTACACGGTCTCGGCCAACTTCCACATCTGGCACAGTCATCGCCTTGCATGATATTAGTGATGGTGCTACTTCGATGGCAACGACCCATCGGCTACAAGATGCCGTCCACCACAAACATAAAAAGAAAAAGACTCCACCTTGTTCCTGGCATGCAGGGCGGATGGATTGGTGCGTAGGCGCAATCAGCGAGCTTTGCGCCGCCTTCCACGCTCGCAACTGAACCGTACGCACACGCCGGATCCTCCACTGGTTCCCAAGGATGACTTCGTGGAGATGCCACGGATCATGCCCCTTCCATCGCCACCAGAACCAAACCACAGCCAAGGCACCACTAACAAAGATGTTGAATGTTATATTTGCACGAATGAAAAAACCAAGCACTGCACGAAGTACAACAAATGGTAAAGTAGAGACTTCGGCAACAGCATCACCTCCAACAGTCCAAGGTGAACCAGCGTGACCCCAAATCTCCACAGCTGAACCGGCTTGAGGACCAGCCCATTCTTGAGGCGGTCACCCATTAGACTGGACTTATAACGCTGTTCATACGTTCAAAAAGTCAAACACTTCTGTATTATAACCTGTTGTTGTTTATTGTTCCAGATATCGTCTGACCAGACCAATGTTCAAGTTTTTTTTTTTCTCTCGCATCCAAGTTTTGTTATGGTACAACCTTGTTAGTGTGACGCACCCGACATCGCCCCATGTAAATAGTTACGTCATATACACACGCTGTACATAACACACACACACACTCTTCGATGCACTCACGACACAATTATATTTATAACCACGTAGGCACATATCTTTGTAAAAAGGGGGGATGTCATGGTATTCAAACACACACATCATGATAGACACACCAACAGACAAATCAGAACACACAACACCACAACCAATGACAGAAAGATATAAAAGCACAGACACGACCCCCGGTGGTCAGTATTAGCTGCAGAGGAGAACCAGGACACATCTGTTACCAAACACACTCAGGGAGACAGCACGTGCAGAGTATCCAGAACGAACTGTATTATAAGAGTTATAATAAAATAGAGTTGTACCACATACAACTGTGTTGGCTCATCTGTGCACCAGAGCACCCAACACCACAGTCACCGTCAGAGAAAGAACCCTCTCCTCCCCCATCCCGCTGCCCTCCATTACTCCTCCCCTCCATTGCTCCTCCACTCCACCCCCATTAACCTGCTGATTACCACCCAGAGAACAAGGCCTCATCCTCTGCAATCCCATCCGCCCCACCAACCAACCAGCTAGGCTCCTTTAACCGAGTCCAAGACAGTGTTCTTTAACAAAGGCCTCGCCTCCTCTGCTGTGTCGAAATAGTAGTTTTCGCCCCATAGATAACCCACAGCCTTCCTGGGTAAACCACCCCAAACCTCACTCCACTCTGGTATAACGCTGCCTTCGCCTTATTAAAGGCTGCACCCACTGCTTCGTCAGCGCCGTTCCCATCTCGAGTCTCTTTTAACCACTTCAGGGCCCTCTCCTCTCAGATGCTATGCAATCTTGCAACCACTGCCCCAGGGGCTTGTTCGCCCAGGGCATCTGCCGGAGAGTTTGTTGGACCCTATCCAACTCTGGAGGGGACATCTGTCCATCACCAGTTTCCCAAACATACTCAGTGGGATTCGGGCCCTCCATCCCCTCCAGCAACCCCATGATTCTGAGGTTCTGTCTTTTTGATCCGTTCTGTAAGTCATTCACTTTTGCCCTCAGGATCTTGTTGGTGGGCGAGAGGAACAAGATTTCAGCTTCTAATGAGGTGATTTAACCACTGTGCCTCGACAAAGTTTCTTCCACTCCGTTCAACACCGCTCCATGCTCCTTCAGAGCCTCCGAGGTTTTCTCCACCTTCGCTCAAATCGGACCAAGCGCCTCCTCAATCGGCTTTTTGAGAGTTCCCACCATCGCCTGCTCTTGTTACTCAAAATGCTTCCTGAACTACTTATCAAACTCTGAGGCCAGTTCCCCATCAGTATATCAACCGTAATAGGAGCTGCTACACCCACTAGAGTTGTATCTATCATCGTCCCTCCTGGTGATCCATGGACTCTCCAAATCTGTCGAAGGATTTCCACTTGCAACTGTTTTTCGACCAGCCTTTTTTGAGATTTTTGATATTCATTCCTCAGTCCTTGTATGGGCTGAGTTTGTTCACCAAATTTCCTCGGGATCTGGGCAAAAAAGACTAAATACCCTGGCGTGAGCTACCTAGTGTGCGACTTTCTCCTACATGCCACCACCGGAAGTCCGTGCACATAGAATTCCTGACCTTGTTGACTCCATTGTGGGCGTGTGAATTTCAAACTCCAGCAATTATGATGGAGTCAAATCAGCTCCTAAGGGAGATGTGGTACATGGCAGCTCTGACGAGTCGTCAAGCAAAGGAGGACCAAGAAACTGGTAGAAGAAGAATAGAATATAAATGTAACCCAACAAAAACATTTAAACTAATCATAAATATGTATATTCTCAGGTAAGCTATTTTCAGGTAAGCCTTTTTAATGTCCTACTTAAGAAAGACTTCTCTGTTTGGACCACGGCTTTAAAATGTTTTGTACCTTCTAACTCATAGCAGTGGGGAACTCGCCAACAGAGCCATCAGGAAACTCCCAACAAAACCTGCCACAAATGACACATAGAAACCTTTCTATTAGATCAGGGACGGGATTATCCAAACCCATGTTGGGCCGGAGAATCGCCGGGGGGGGCTTCTCCGGCGGGGGTTGGAATTGCGCCGCGCCGTCGGGGGGCTGTTGGCAGTGGCCCCCCACCCCAGCGATTCTCCGGCCCGCGTGGCCGCCCGTTTTCGGTGGGTCCCGCCGGCGTAAAATACACCAGGTCCGCACTGGTGGGACCTGGCTCTGCGGGTGGCCTGCGGAGTCCTCCGGGTGGGGGGGGGGATCTGGCCCTGGGGGGGGGGGGGGGGGGGGGCCCGATGGTGGCTGTCCACGATCGGAGCCCACCGATCTGCGGGAGGGCCTGTGCCATGGGGGCACTCTTATACCTCCGCGCCAGCCGTTGTAACGGTTCGCCATGGGCGGCGCGAAGAACCCCCTGCGCATGCGCTGGGACGACGCTAGCACTCTCGCGCATGTGCCAACTCGCGCCGGCCGGCGGAGGCCTTTCGCCGCTGGTTGGCGCAGCGCCAAGCCCTTCGGCGCCGGCCTAGCCCCTGAAGGTGCGGAGGATTCCGCACCTTCCGGGCGGCCCGACGCCGGAGTGGTTCACGCCACTCCTCTGCGCCAGTAAGGCCCGCCCCGCCCCAGATTTCATTAATTTTACCTTGCTGGCAGCATCTTTTAATGCAACATCTACTTCTTCTTTTGCAGTCTTTAAGTTGTTCATTTCCATGTTCTGTGCAGTGAGCTGTTGTTCCATTCTAGCCAAATTTTCTTGGTATGAATTTACTTGAACTTCATGCTACAAATAAATATAGTATAAGGAAATATTCAATTTTTTTGATAAATATGTACAAAATTCTCAAATAAAAATTGTGATCAATAAAAGAAAAACCAAGAGTAAATGATTACACAGGGCTGGATTTTCATGCCTCCATTGTGTCGGAATGGAGATATGCAAAATTTAAAATTGGCGGCCAGCACCCGATTCGGGGTTTCCTGTCCCCATTGGCAATTTTTAACAGAGCAGGCGAAGGTTAGTGAGCCTGCACAATTTTCAATTAAAGTTTCTCAATTGCATTAAATATTACAAAGAATTGAAATTTTACCATATTACAACAAATCCACATATACAAATATTTCAGGAACAAATACTAAAAAGAATACAAAGCCACATAACCCATACCCCCCTCCTTCCCAACCCACCTCTCCCGGAGCAACTGACAGTGATTAGTTCTTTAAAAGATCAGACGGATCCTGCGGACATAGCCATAGAATCAGAGAATCCAGCCCCATATCCGTCAATAGCCTCACGTCCAACCTCCACACCAGAGGTTAGGGCCGACCTCTAAAACTAAGTCCACCCAATGCGGAGCATGGTCCGAAATGACTATAGCTGAACATTCTGCTTTCCTCATGTCAGGAAGAAGAGACCTACCTGATGTGTTGGGTACTCTGGATCTGTGGAGACTGCGTTTACCTTAGCAGTAACATAGACAGGCTACCAACACTTGTCATAGTACAACTCTACTTTATTTAACTAAGAGCTGTTAAACATACTTGCACTGTGGGTCGACACCATGTTAGATGACTGAAGACCTACTCTTGTTACTCAAAATGCTTCCGGAACTACTTATCAAACTCTGAGGCCAGTTCCCCATCAGTATATCAACCGTAATAGGAGCTGCCACACCCGCTGGAGTTGTATCTATCATCTTCCCTCCTAGAGATCCATGGACTCCCCAAATCTGTCGAAGGATTTCCACTTGTAACTTTCTTTCGACCAGCCTTTTTTGAGATTTTCGACATTCTTTCCTCAGTCCTTTAGATGGGCTGAGTTTGTTCACCAAAGTTCCTCGGGATCTGGGCAAAAAAGACCAAAAAAACAAGTACCCTGGCGTGAGCTACCTAGTGTGCGACTTTCTCCTACATGCCACCACCGGAAGTCCGTGCACATAGCATTCCTGACCTTGTTGACTCCATTGTGGGCGTGGGAATTTCAAACTCCAGCAATTATGATGGAGTCAAATCAGCTCCTAAGGGAGATGTGGTACATGGCAGCTCTGACGAGTCGTCAAGCAAAGGAGGACCAAGAAACTGGCAGAAGAAGAATAGAATATAAATGTAACCCAACAAAAACATATAAACTAATCATAAATATGTATATTCTCAGGTAAGTTATTTTCAGGTAAGCTTTTTCAATGTCCTACTTAAGAAAGACTTCTCTGTTTGGACCACGGCTTTAAAATGTTTTGTACCTTCTAACTCATTCTCGCTAACTTGCAGCCTAATTCCTAAACTCCTTGGGAACTCAGAATTCACATCTTACATTTGGAAGTAACTTCCCTCCAGTCTAGCAGAGAATGGGAAACCAGTCACTCTGGGAAACCATTGAAACTGTATGCACAAATGATGTTATTGCCACCACCTGCAGAGTACTCCAAACCCAGAACAACCTTGAATAATAGTTCAGTTCAGATATGAGCTAGAGACATCTTTCCCATGGTCACAGAGCAAGTTCCCATAAACTGCAATGAGATACAAAGTTAGATAATTAATTTTAGCAACGTTGAAGGGTAAATATTGGTCTGGAAACACGAGAGCTCCAATGTTCTTTTACAAATAGTGCCTGGTGAAATTTTAGATCCACAGAGGGCAAACGGGCCCTTCATTTTGTTTCTCATCCAAAATAAAAATGCATATTGCACTGAAGTGCAGTGGATTATGTGTTCGCTTTTCTGGGCTGATTTTGAACTCACTAACTGCTGACTCAGCAGAGACTGCTACCATTGAGCCACAACATGGACCGTAAATATCAGAGTTCTGAAAAAACACAGCGTAATTAAAGATTGAAACAGTAAAAGATTTAAACTGTAATGATAAAGAAAAAAAGATTCCATATTGTTGGCCTATATCTTATCCAAGAGCGATGAGGTTATTTTGGCGAAAGAAGAGAGCTGTTTTTGCTAGTAATCATCTTAATTTAATTGTATATGGTTCTCGCTCTGGATGAATCTTTTATCAACCCTGATTGAGTGCAATCATTTACCTGATCCTGTAAATCTTTAAGCACAGCTTGGTGCTCTTCTTGGATGCACCTTAGTCTTTGTTTATGTTCATCTACTTCCTTCTTCAGTACATCAGTGATCTGCAGTTCATTCTGAAAGTACCCAACATCCTGTTCTAACTTGTATTTTTCTGATCGAGAGATTTCTAGCTGCAACTAAGAGATAAAAGCTATTTCAAAAATGGGAACAACCACATCCAAAATATTACTTCCAATAATAATTTGAAAACTACTTTTCTTTTTAACTACCTTTCAAGGAAACAATTACAAATCATGGGATATTTACCTTATTTTAAGGTACCTGACCATACTTACTTGTTTCCGAATACCCTAAAAGTATGGTTTTGGGAGTTGGGGTGGGGGTGATCTCAGCTACTGGTGACGGGAGGAAATAGTCACGGACAGAGTGGGATGTGGTAGAGTGCCAGACCCAGCAACAGAGTCTGATCAGTGAGAGTCTCTTTGGTGGGGACCAGTAAGGTGGCTTGGATAACAGGAGGTACAGAGTTAGTGTAGGAATGGGGGTGGTCACACATGTCAGCTCTAAGGGGAGGGAAGGCACGTGAAGATGTATTGTGACTGGGTAACCGGGGAGAGGAATGGTGTAATTGGGTGGATCGATGGTGATGGGGCAGAATGCTGGTAGGTAAAAGGGTAGAAGGTGGAGGAATGAGTTTGAAAGGTGATGCCCACCATTTTCCAAACTGTCCTTGTGCAAGCAGTTATTCTTTCAGTGAGATCTCTTGAGGAGGGTATTTTTGGATGGGTGGAGTTCAAGGTCAACACATGTAGCTGACTAAAGGGACATCTTAATAATTATGTGATATCAGGATGCTCAGTTGTGTTTTCCTCTCTCTATCTTGAAGACTGCACTGCAGCAGGATTGTTCTTGACTCATGGGACTCATAACATCAGTATCCCAGCAAGGTCTGGAGCTGCCATTCATTATGTGTCATTCGCTAACAGTTGCAATAAGAGGCAGGGAGGGAGAGACGGCCGGTGGAGGGCAGCTAACTTGTGACTCCAAACCACTACCCTCCCAGGTGAATGATCACTAGTTTTCATGTTCTACATAGGTTTCCTCCAGGTGCTACGGTTTCCTCTCAGTCCAAAGCTGTGCACGTTAAGTGGATTGGCCATGATCAATATGCAAGGTTACAGGGATAGGGTGGGGGGGAGGGCCTAAGTAGATTGCTCTTTTGGAGGGTCACTGCAGACTTGATGGTCCGAATGGCCTCCTTCTGCAATGTAAAGTCACCATAGTCGCAGATGACCAGAGGCTGCTTTCCCCTGTGAGGGGGAGAGCTGACTGGTGGTGATTTAACCTGAGGATCCCCACACCTCAGGCGAGGGGCAAGGTTGAGAAGGCGGGCCTTCATGAATAACCGTAGACGGCACAGGAATTGAAACCATGCTCTGCATCATGTACCAGCTGTGCAACCAGCTGAGCTAAACCAGCCCCTCTGCTCTGTAGGGATTCTATGGGAACGAAAAGTAATATTTCCAAGTTCATAGACAATACAAAGCTAGGCAGGGATGTGTGCTGTGAGGATGCTGTAAAACGGCGACAGGAGGATTGGCACAGACTTAGTGAGGGGCAAGATCATGGCAAATGGAATATACTGTGGAAAAATGTGAGGTAATTCACTTGGTAGAAGGAACAAACGTGTAGAGTATTCCCTAAATGATAAGAAACTAGAAAGTGTAGGTGTACAACGGGACCTGGGTGTCCTTGTCCATAAGTCACTGAAGGTTAACTTGCAGGTACAGCAAGCCACTAGGAAGGCTAATGGAATGTTAGCCTTTATCGCAAGAGAATTTGAGTACGGGAATAAGTAATGGAAGTCTTGCTTCAATTGGACAGAAGCTTGGTTAGGCCGCACCAGAACTACTGTGTGCAGTTTTGGACCCCTTGCCAGAGTGAGCGCAACAAAGGTTCATGACTTGCCCTGGGGGTGGCGGGAGTGTCTTATGAAGAGAAGATTGGACAAACTGGCCGTGTATTCCCTCGAGCTTTGAAGAATGAGAGGTGATCTCACTGAAAACTACAAAATACTTGAAGGAATAGAAAGAATAGATGCAGGTAAGATGTTTTGCGTGGTTGGAGAGTTTAGAACCAGGGGCCTAACTTCAGAATAAAGGGGAAGCCATTTAGGAGATTAGGAAAAATGTCTGTTCACAGAAGGTTGTGAATCTTTGGAATTCTATATCCCAAAGGGCTGTGGAAGCTCAGTCATTGAGTATGTTTAAAGCAAAGATTGGTAGATTTCTGATTAACAATAATGTAGAGTTATGGGGATACTGTGGGGAACGGCATTGAACTGTCTGATGGGACGTGATGCTATTGAACAGCAGAGCAGCCTTGATGGGCTAAATGGCCTACTCCTGCTCCTGCAATAACAGGGCGGGCAAGAAAAATTTGCCGAGATCCTTGCGGTTGTATAATTATTTAGCTCAGAAACAGAAGTTCACCCATCCTGCCACTCAGCGGGAATTACGCCAACTATCCTGCCCGCCACTGGACTTAGACCCCATAAATGGATCATTCCACCTCGAGACAGTCTTTACTTTTTTTATTTGCTTGCAATGTGAAAACATTGGCAAATGACAGAATGTTGGAATTTTCTGATACTGAACCTTAAAGCTCTCTGTCTGATTTTTGAACTCTTCAGATTGTGCTGAAATCAAGTTCTTCTCTGCATCAAATTCCTGCTGCATTTTCAGAATATTTCCATTGGCTACGGTTAAACCATCTTGAATTTTTTGATTATTCTCTGTCAGATCATTCACCTAAAAGATAACCATTAGGTTGATTATTAAACATGATAGTATTTTGATAATTTTGCCACGTGTCAATATGGAATTATAGAATCCCTATAGTGCAGAAGAATGCCATTCAGCCCATCGAGTCTGCACCAGCCCTTGGAAAGAGTACCCTACTTAAACCCACGCCTCCACCGTATCCCTGTAACCCAGTAGCTCTACCTAACCTTTTGGAAACTAAGGGGCAATTCATATGGGAGTAAATCGGAACACCAGGAGGAAACCCACGCTGACATGGGGAGAAAGTGCAAACGCCACAGTCACCCAAGACCAGAATTGAACCCGGATCCCTGGAGCTGTGAGGCAGCAGTGCCCCCCCCCCCCCCCCGGCGATTCTCCGGCTCGCGATGGGCCGAAGTCCCATTGCTGTAATGCCGGTCCCGCCGGCGTGAATTAAACCACCTCCCTTACCGGCGGGACAAGGCGGCGCGATCGGGGCCCACCGATCCGCGGGCGGGCCTGTGCCGTGGAGGCACTCTTTCCCTTCCGCGTCGGCCATTGCCTCTGCATGCGCGGGGATGACGTCAGCAGCCGCTGACGCTACCGCGCATGCGTGGACTTCCGCCGGCCAGCGGAGTCCCTTCGGCCCTGGCTGGCGTGGCGCCAAAGGCCTTCCACACCAGCCGGCGGAATGGCAACCACTCCGGCGCGGGCCTAGCCCCAAAAGGTGAGGGCTTGGCCCCTAAAGGTGTGGAGAAATCCGCACCTTTGGGGTGGCCCGACGCCGGAGTGGTTCACGCCACTCCATCCCGCCGGGACCCCCCCGTTCCACCGGGTAGGGGAGAATCCCGCCCCAGGTGTAATTTACAAGTTTAAAAAGGAGGTACTGAGGGTAAAATAGCTAATGCGCTAGGCTTTTTAAGCTGTTTTTCCAAAATTGTAAATGAGAAGCAATTCATCAGCCTGTCCGGTAGTTAGTGAACAACACTCACTAATTTCATTGAGATGTACGTGACCGCGTGCTTGGCAACCGTTACCTGGCCTAAATCTTTCCCTCTAATTGTGAACAGAGGAAGAGGTTGAAGAAAAAGACAGCCAGTCAGAATTTTCTTTTAAACAAACAAAAAGCTGCGAAAACATGCTAATGCCAAGCTTTGAAACAAAATGCAACTGAAGACGAAACTATTTTGTTTAAATCATGCAAAACAACAGTGAATTTCAAAAGGACAGCATTTTCATCACTTGGCATTATTATATAGAGACAAGTTGTATAAATTTAATGCAGTAAGCCTGATAATAACTGTTACTGTTATGTTCACATGCATTGATATAGAACAGCATAGCCTTCCATTATCTGTCAATTTCCTAAGTTTTCACTTGCCTGTTTAGGAATAGATCATGGCGACACATACTTATGACAAGAATATCAGAACAAGACCATTCAGCCCATCGAGTCTGCACCGACCCTCTGAAATAACAACCCACCCAAGCCCATCCCTACCCCATCCCCGTGACCTCAACTAGCCTTTGGACACTAAGTGAAAATTTAGCAAAGCCAATCCACCCAACCTGCATATCTTTGGATTATGGGAGGAAACCAAAGCACCTGGAGGAAACGCACAAAGACACAGGGAGAAGGTGAAATTTTCACAGTCACCAGAGGTCGAAATCAAACCCGGGTCCCCAGTTCTGTGAGGCAGCAGTGCTATCCACTGTGCCATCGTGCCGCCCTGTTTGGTTGGGCTATCATATAATCTTACTTTGGACATAATGGACACATGCAAAATGCAAGGGTTTCAGAATTTATGAACATAAAAGCTATTCCTAACAATGGTCAGTTGACATCAAGAGGAGTATGCTGCATGTAGAAAGAGGCAAAATGCCCAGATTTACCTTGCTGGCAGCATCTTTTAAGGCAACATTTAGTTCTTCTTTTGCAGCCTTCAGATTGTTGATTTCCATGTCTTGTGCAGTAACCTGGTGTTCCATTTCAGCCATTTTCTCTTTGTACGATTCTACTTGAATTTCATGCTGACAAAGTAAATACAGTATTTAGAATTGGTAAGAAAATATTCATCAACATTCTTCGGTAAATATGTACAAGGACTCGAACATAACTGATGTTCAAAAAAGAAAAATTACGAGTGAACAGGTATTTATCCAATAAAATCTCAACAAAATCTCTGCACACAGTAATAAGTTTTACAACACCAGGTTAAAGTCCAACAGGTTAATTTCGAATCACTAGCTTTTGGAGCACTGCTCCTTCGTCGGGTGAATGAAAAGGTAGGTTCCAGAAACATATGTACAGACAAAGTCAAAAATGCAAGACGATACTTTGAATGCGAGTCTTTGCAGGTAATTAAGTCCTTACAGGTCCAGATGGAGCAGGTTGAATGATTTACACCAGCAGTGTCATTTTGATTATAACCTACTATAAATATTTATATTCTCACTTAAGTTACTTCAAATTGCTATTTAAGAATATTCTCTTTCTTTGGGCCTTGGTTTTAAAATACCTTTTTGTTCCTTCCATCTCATTCTCACCAACCTGGAGCCTAAATATGTTCCTGGAGAGCTCAGAATTCACATAATAATCTTTAATAGTGTCACAAGTAGACTTACATTAGCACTGCAACGATGTTGCTGTGAAAATCCCCTAGTCGCCACACTACGGCGCCTGTTCGGGTACACCGATGGAGAATTCAGAACGTCCAATTCACCTAACAAGCATGTCTTTCGAGACTCGTAGGAAGAAACCGGAGCACCCGGAGGAAACCCACGCAGACACAGGGAGAATGTGCAGACTCTGCACACAGTAAGAAGTCTTACAACACCAGGTTAAAGTCCAACAGGTTAATTTCGAATCACTAGCTTTTGGAGCACTGCTCCTTCGTCGGGTGAATGAAAAGGTAGGTTCCAGAAACATATGTACAGACAAAGTCAAAAATGCAAGACGATACTTTGAATGCGAGTCTTTGCAGGTAATTAAGTGCTTACAGGTCCAGATGGAGCAGGTTAAAGAGGTGTGAAATGTCTAGGACAATTGGTAGGATTTCACAAGCCTAGGCCAGATGGTGGGGGTGAATGTAATGCACCATGAATCCAAGGTCCCGGTTGAGGCCGTACTCATGTGTGCAGAACTTGGCTATAGGTTTCTGATCGGGGATTCTGCACAGAGTGACCCATGCCAAGAATCGAACCCGGGTTCCTGGCGCTGTGAAGCAACAGTGCTAACCACTGTGCTACCATGCCGTGCATGTGGGAGCATTTTAGTACAAAACAATTGCAATTATATGAAAAACAGAGGGCATGCATATTCCTGACCCTGCCATGATCAAGAGGGAATTTAGACCTCTATACCTATCTATAGTGCTCAAAGTCTAAGGCGCAGCAAACAATGCACTACTTTGTCAACTCATCCATAGCAGGTGCAAACTAGACAACTTAGCCAAGAAGATCCAACCAACAAAAGAATTCCAATCAGCCAAATGGTGCCCCAGAAAAATTCAACAAGACTCTGAGGCAGAACATTTAGTCCCTGCTGAAGCCTGTAATGGAGGCAGGTGGGTGTTAAAAATAATACAGTTGGCTGGTGTGCCAGTTCATTGGTTCCAATCCATGCCTGGGCTTTTTTCCCAAAGGTGGAATAAGATTGGGTAATTGATCGAGCTATTTAATGTCAATTAGAGCCTTACTGGATTTTCCAGTTGTCCTAGCTCTGGATGAATCTTTTATCAACACTGACTGAGTGCAATCATTTACCTGATCCTGTAAATCTTTTAGCACAGCTTGGTGCTCTTCTTGGATGCACCTTAGTCTTTGTTTATGTTCATATACTTCCTTCTTCAGTACATCAGTGATCTGGAGTTCATTCTGAAAGTACCCAACATCCTGTTCCAACTTGGATTTTTCTGATTGAGAGATTTCTAGCTGCGACTAGAGATAAAACCAATTGTACAATCACATCTGAAATAGAACTTCCAATAACGACAACACTATTTCTATTATACATCATATTTCTCATTTCATTTTTCATTACAACAAAGAATAAACGATGGGTGTAACCATATAGTCTCATCGCTGTATGGGCACCCCGATTCGGCTGGCACGAGGCTGTTGAATCTCGCGAGATTTAAGGCGCTCAGGGTGCCTCACGATATCTAACGAAATCTCACAAGACGTTGCGATCTGGATCCCGTCAGATTTGCATATTTAAGTGAGCAGTTTGCTTCACTTAAATATGACTACGCCAGTCTCCCAAGGCCAGGCATAATGGCACTTTTGTGGGGGTTGGGGGGGTGTTGTCGGGGGTCCCTCAGGTGATCGGAGGCCCCGGGGTGCTCGGGTTCTGGGCGGGGTGGTACCATGGCACCCCGATACCATCTGGGTATCTTTGCGCTGCCAGGCTGGCAGGGCACTGCCAGGGTGCCAGTGCCAAGTTGTCTGTGCCAGGGAATCGGCCCATGGGTGCCCTGCACTTGTGAGGAGGAGGGGGGGGTCTCAAGGACCCCAATCCGTAAGTTGCAGTGTTGGGGGTTCCAGCGGCCGTGGATTATTTAAAAATTGCTACCCAATCTCTTCCTGCACTGATAAGCTGAACACAGCTCGTCAGTGCAGGAAAAGAATGCAAGTGCGGCCTCATTGGGACTTTCCTCGCCGAAGCCTGAAAAAGAGTCCCGTTTAATACCAGGATCGTTCTTAGCACTGTAGGCTTCGAGAAACACCCCGCTAAATGCGACAAAAATGCCCCCCCCCTCCTAAGTCACGTTCGATGTAACACAGTTGGGAAGAGGATAAAATACTTCAAAGGAAAAAACATATTCTTCTTCTTAGATTAAAGCCCATGGGCATAGCTAGTTTAATACCCTAAAATATGGCCTGGCTAGCTTGTACAAAAATATTGCCTTTGTACTTTCCAAAATCCATGCCGGCAAACAAATACTCAGTCGTTTTGCAGTACATTTTGGAAGCATTTATTTCTTGTGAACAAAGTTTTATTTGCTGCTTAGTATTTTTGTAGGTTAATACTGTCGCAGCTGCACTAAAAATATATCTAGACTTTTCATTTTTTTGTTGATTAAAATATAGGGGAAACATTGATTTTTGGCAAATGACCAATGGTTGGAATTTTTTGATACTGAACCTTAAAGTTCTTGGTCTGATTGCTGAACTCTTCCAGTTGTGCTGAAATTAAGTTCTTCTCTGCATCAAATTCCTGCTGCATTTTCAGAATCTTTCCATTGGCTACGGTTAAACCATCTTGAATTTTTTGATTATTCTCTGTCAGATCATTCACCTAAAAGATAACCATTAGGTTGATTATTAAACATGATAGTATTTTGATCATTATGCCAAATGTTAATATAGAATCATGGAATCCCTATAGTGCCGAAGGAAGCCATTCAGCCCATCGAGTCTGCACCAGCCCTTGGAAAGAGCACCCTACTTAAACCCATGCCTTCACCGTATCCCTGTCACCCAGTCGCTCTACCTAACCTTTTGGAAACTAAGGGGCAATTTAGCATGGAAAATCCACCTAACCTAAAAAAAAAACTTTGGACTGTGGGAGTAAATCGGAACACCCGGAGGAAACCCACGCTCACATGGGGAGAAAGTGCGAACTCCACAGTCACCCAAGACCAGAATTGAACCCGGGTCCCTGGAGCTGTGAGGCAGCAGTGCTATCCACTGTGCCACCCCTTACACATATATTGTAACTATACAATAAAAGGCTTTGTGACTACAGAATAAAAGGCATGGGAAAAGACTGCTGGTTTTAATATGAAAGTATTGTGTAGTTGATTCAAGACACTTAAGATAATGGTCCAGATTTTGCAGCCAGCAATGAAGTGATATTTTCATTGTTGAGCTTGAAGAAAGCTGCCCACAAAGATCTAGTGATCTGTGTGGCATGGATTTCACCTTTCCCAACATTACTGTGAATCTAGTATCAAGTCACGGTTAACTCAAGACTACAAAGATGTCAATTAAACAGTGTAAGCAAGCAATCAATCATGTGAAAAATTCTTCCAGACAATAAAGCAAGTGGTAACATGCACTATAAACCTCTTTTTATAAAGAATGCAGACAGCAAAATACATATTGGAAGCAGAAATATTATAAAAATTAAGTTTATTATATCACTGACCTTTACAATTTTTACCATAATGGAAATATTTGACAAACATAAAATTAGTTTTCCACAGAAGTAATTATTCAGCAGTAGTTACGACTGTGGGTGTCATTGAAGACTGTCATACATCATTAGCAAGGCATAACGTTTTCAGGGATTTTAGCAGTAATATTAGAGGAAAAGGGAAGTTCACATCCTTTCAGTGATTTGTAAAAGGGATTAGTCAGTGAGGGCTTCAACAATGTTCCCTGTGGAGGAGCAGGGAATCAACTGACAGCAGCTTCTGGCTTTCCGTATTTAACTGCATGCATGTGGATGTCAGATGTTGATGATGTTAATGACGATGAATGTCAACAGTTCCACCATTATTTCAACTATATAATATAGGCAAATATATTCCTGATCCCCTTCAAAAAGCCAGCAAGTCAGATTACATGTGAAATCAAATCCTTAATTTTCACCATCTGATGTGGAGGAAGCCAGATTTAAAAAGGGGTGGGGGGCAAAGTGAAAACTGCAAAAAGAGTGAGCAGGTACAGAAGAACATTTATATTTCCGGTTTTGTCACCCTATCCAAGAATCATCTTCCACAAAGTCCTTTCCTTTGGTGAACACGGATGCAAAGTACTCGTTTAGTATCTCGTCCATTTCCTCTGGCTCAACACGTAAATTCTCCCCACTGTGCTTAAGTGGACCAATCCTTTCCCTGGCCACCCTCTTGATTTTTAACATATGAATAAAAAGCTTTGGGATTCACCTTAATCCTACTTGCCAAGGACTTTTCATGACCCCTCCTAATTTTCCGCTTAAGTATCGTCCTAGTTACTTTGCGCCTCAAGGGTTTCGACTGTCCCCACCCTTCTAGACCATGCAAAAGCAGCCTTTTTCTTTTTGACAAGGTTCACAGTATCCCTTGTTATCCAAGGCTCCCTAAACTTCCCATACTTATCCTTCATTCTCTCAGGAACGTGACTTTCCTGAATCCTAATCAACTGTCGCTTGAAAGACTCCCACGTGTCTGATGTTGATTTACCCTCCAACAGCCGCACCCAATCCAAATTCTTCAATTCCTGTCTAATGTTATCGTAATTTGCCTTTCCCCAGTTTAGCACCTTAACACGATGGTTACCCTCATTCCTATCCAAATGTACCCCAAAACCTACGGAATTGTGGTCACTCCTCCCAAAATGCTCCCTGACTGAAACTGAAACCATCTCTCCAGGCTCATTCCCCAATACCAGGTCATGCTGCCCCTTCCCTAGTTGGACTGGGGTCCCTACTACTTTAGCAGCATTTGCATTTCAGACAGAAGATGTGCTTTGCGAGGGAAACAGGTTTATGGAAGCCTAAAATGTTGCATATGCAACATAAAATATGCAAACATACAAAGTAGCAAAGATCAGTGGGAGACTAGAGGACTGGGAAATCTTTAGGGGGCAACAGAAAGCTACTAAAAAAGCTATAAAGAAGAGTAAGATAGATTATGAGAGTAAACTTGCTCAGAATATAAAAACAGATAGTAAAAGTTTCTACAAATACATAAAACAATAAAGAGTGGCTAAGGTAAATATTGGTCCTTTAGAGGATGAGAAGGGAGATTTAATAATGGGAGATGAGGAAATGGCTGAGGAACTGAACAGGTTTTTTGGGTCGGTCTTCACAGTGGAAGACACAAATAACATGCCAGTGACTGATGGAAATGAGGCTATGACAGGTGAGGACCTTGAGAGGATTGATATCACCAAGGAGGTAGTGATGGGCAAGCTAATGGGGCTAAAGGTAGACAAGTCTCCTGGCCCTGATGGAATGCATCCCAGAGTGCTAAAAGAGATGGCTAGGGAAATTGCAAATGCACTAGTGATAATTTACCAAAATTCACTAGACTCTGGGGTGGTCCCGGCGGATTGGAAATTAGCAAACGTGACACCACCGTTTAAAAAAGGAGGTAGGCAGAAAGTGGGTAATTATAGGCCAGTGAGCTTAACTTCGGTAGTAGGGAAGATGCTGGAATCTATCATCAAGGAAGAAATAGCGAGGCATCTGGATGGAAATTGTCCCATTGGACAGACGCAGCATGGGTTCATAAAGGGCAGGTCGTGCCTAACTAATTTAGTGGAATTTTTTGAGGACATTAACAGTGCGGTAGATAACGGGGAGCCAATGGATGTGGTATATCTGGATTTCCAGAAAGCCTTTGACAAGGTGCCACACAAAATGTTCTTGCAGAAGATAAAGATGCATGGCATTAAGGGGAAAGTAGGAGCATGGATAGAGGATTGGTTAATTAATAGAAAGCAAAGAGTGGGGATTAATGGGTGTTTCTCTGGTTGGCAATCAGTAGCTAGTGGTGTCCCTCAGGGATCAGTGTTGGGCCCACAACTGTTCACAATTTACATAGATGATTTGGAGTTGGGGACCAAGGGCAATGTGTCCAAGTTTGCAGACGACACTAAGATAAGTGGTAAAGCAAAAAGTGCAGAGGATACTGGAAGTCTGCAGAGGGATTTGGACAGGCTAAGTGAATGGGCTAGGGTCTGGCAGATGGAATACAATGTTGACAAATGTGAGGTTATCCATTTTGGTAAGAATAACGGCAAAAGGGATTATTATTTAAATGATAAAAAATTGAAATATGCTGCTGTGCAGAGAGATCTGGGTGTGCTAGTGCATGAGTCGCAGAAAGTTGGTTTTCAGGTGCAACAGGTGATTAAGAAGGCAAATGGAATTTTGTCCTTCATTGCTAGAGGGATGGAGTTTAAGACTAGGGACGTTATGCTGCAATTGTATAAGGTGTTAGTGAGGCCACACCTGGAGTATTGTGTTCAGTTTTGGTCTCCTTACTTGAGAAAGGACGTACTGGCACTGGAGGGTGTGCAGAGGAGATTCACTAGTCCCAGAGCTGAAGGGGTTGGATTACGAGGAGAGGTTGAGTAGACTGGGACTGTACTCGTTGGAATTTAGAAGGATGAGGGGTGATCTTATAGAAACATATAAGATTATGAAGGGAATAGATAGGATAGATGCGGGCAGGTTGTTTCCACTGGCGGGTGAAAGCAGAACTAGGGGGCATAGCCTCAAAATAAGGGGAAGTAGATTTAGGACTGAGTTTAGGAGGAACTTCTTCACCCAAAGGGTTGTGAATTTATGGAATTCCTTGCCCAGTGAAGCAGCAGAGGCTCCTTCATTAAATGTTTTTAAGATAAAGATAGATAGTTTTTTGAAGAATAAAGGGATTAAGGGTTATGGTGTTCGGGCCGGAAAGTGGAGCCGAGTCCACAAAAGATCAGCCATGATCTCATTGAATGGCGGAGCAGGCTCGAGGGGCCAGATGGCCTACTCCTGCTCCTAGTTCTTATGTTCTTATATGGCACCCACCTCAGCAACTGGATCATTAGCCAGACTGGATCGTACTCCAGTTACCCAAAGAGATATTGCTAGAAAGTGTTTTGTTATGTTTCCTTTGTAACATAAGCGGCTTCCTTGTGTTGCATTTGTCAAGGAAGGTCGAGACGTGTAAATAACTTCAACTCATTTATTTACACTATGTACACTTTTATAACTTTTTTTAAAAATATATATTTTATTCAAAATTTTTTGGCCAAACAAAACAATACAAAGGTTTTCCTTTTTTCAACAATAAAACAGTATAAATAACAGTGGCCGTTTTTAACAAATAAATAAATAATATATAAACTAAATGGCAACTGCCATATCAAAAATAATAACTCTCCAAAAATAAAATCAAGCAATCCAATATACATAACCTGGTACAAATATCTATACACAAACATCCCTGAGGACCCGCCCGGGCCCCCCCTCCCACTCCCCCCTACCCCCCTCCCCCTACCCCCTACCCCCCCTCCCCCTACCCCCCCCCCCCCCTCCCCCCTACCCCTCCCTCCCCCTCCCCCTCCCCCCCTGGGTTGCTGCTGCTACCTTCCCATTTCCTTTATCGTTCTGCGAGGTAGTCAATGAACGGTTGCCACCGCCTGGTGAACCCTTGAGCCGAACCCCTTAGTGCGAACTTTATCCGTTCTAGTTTTATAAACCCTGCCATGTCATTTATCCAGCTCTCCACGCCCGGGGGTTTGGCTTCCTTCCACATAAGCAATATCCTTCGCCGGGCTACTAGGGACGCAAAGGCCAAAATATCAGCCTCTCTCGCCTCCTGCACTCCCGGCTCTTCTGCAACCCCAAATATAGCCAACCCCCAGCCTGGCTCGACCCGGACCCCCACCACCTTCGAAAGCACCTTTGCCACCCCCACCCAGAACCCCTGCAGTGCCGGGCATGACCAAAACATGTGGGTGTGGTTTTCTGGGCTTCTCGAGCACCTCCCACACCTATCCTCTACCCTGAAAAATTTACTGAGCCTTGCTCCGGTCATATGCGCCCTGTGTAAAACCTTGAATTGTATCAGGCTTAGCCTGGCGCACGAGGACGACGGGTTTACCCTACGTAGGGCATCAGCCCACTGCCCCTCCTCAATCTCTTCCCCCAGCTCTTCTTCCCATTTCCCCTTCAGCTCATCCACCATGATCTCCCCCTCGTCCCTCATTTCCCTGTATATATCCAACACCCTACCATCCCCCACCCATGTCCCTGAGATCACTCTATCTTGAATCTCCTGCATCAGGAGCTGCGGGAATTCCCTCACCTGCTGCCTCGCAAAAGCCCTCAGTTGCATGTATCGAAATTCATTCCCTTGGGGCAACCCATATTTTTCCGTCAGCGGTCCCAGACTCGCAAACGTCCCGTCTACGAACAGATCTCTCAGTTGCACAACCCCAGCTCTCTGCCATGCTCCAAATCCCCCATCCATTCTCCCCGGGACAAACCTATGGTTATTTCTTATCGGGGACAGCACCGAGGCTCCCCTCCTTCCCCTATGTCGTCTCCACTGCCCCCAAATTTTTAGTGTTGCCACCACCACTGGACTTGTGGTGTATTTCTTCGGGGAGAACGGCAACGGCGCCGTCACCATTGCTTGTAGGCTGGTTCCCTTGCAGGACGCCATCTCCAATCTCTTCCACGCCGCTCCCTCCCCTTCTCACAACCACTTACACACCATTGAGATATTGGCGGCCCAGTAGTATTCACTTAGGCTCGGTAGTGCCAGCCCCCCCTATCCCTGCTACGCTGCAAGAACCCCCTCCTCACTCTCGGGGTCTTCCCGGCCCACACAAAACTCATGACACTTTTCTCAATTCTCTTGAAAAAAGCCTTCGTGACCATCACCGGAAGGCACTGAAACACAAAGAGGAATCTCGGGAGGACTACCATTTTGACCGCCTGCACCCTACCCACCAGTGACAGGGGCACCATGTCCCATCTCTTAAAATCCTCCTCCATCTGTTCCACCAATCTTGTTAAATTAAGCCTATGTAAGGTTCCCCAACTCCTGGCTATCTGAATCCCTAAGTACCGGAAATCTCTTGTTACCTTCCTAAGCGGTAAGTCATCTATTCCCCTGCTCTGCTCCCCCGGATGCACCACAAACAACTCACTCTTACCCATATTCAATTTGTACCCCGAAAATTCCCCAAACTCCCTGAGTGTCTGCATTATCTCAGGCAACCCCTCCACTGGGTCCGCAACATACAGCAATAAATCATCTACATACAAGGATACCCGGTGTTCTTCTCCTCCCCTGAGCACTCCCCTCCACTTCCTGGAGCCCCTCAGTGCTATGGCCAGGGGCTCAATCGCCAATGCAAACAGTAACGGAGACAGGGGACACCCCTGCCTCGTCCCTCTATGAAGACGGAAGTAATCAGACCTCTGTCTGTTCGTGACCACGCTCGCCACTGGGGCCCTATACAGCAGCTGTACCCATCCGATATAACCTTCTCCAAAACCAAATCTCCTCAGCACCTCCCACAGATAATCCCACTCCACTCTGTCGAATGCTTTCTCGGCGTCCATCGCCACCACTATCTCCGCCTCCCCCTCTGGTGGGGGCATCATCATTACCCCTAGCAACCTCCGTATGTTCGTGTTCAGCTGTCTCCCCTTAACGAACCCAGTTTGATCCTCGTGGACCACCCCCGGGACACAGTCCTCTATCCTCGTCGCCATCACCTTGGCCAGGAGCTTAGCATCTACATTTAAAAGGGAAATGGGCCTGTAGGACCCACACTGCAGCGGGTCTTTTTCCTTCTTCAAAAGGAGCGATATCGTTGCCTCCGACATAGTCGGGGGCAGCTGCCCCCTTTCCCTAGCCTCATTAAAGGTTCTCGTCAAAAGCGGGGCCAGTAAGTCCATATACTTCCTATAAAATTCCACGGGAATCCTTCCGGTCCCGGGACCTTCCCTGCCTGCATGCTCCCAATCCCTTTTACCACCTCCTCCATCTCAATCTGTGCTCCCAGTCCCGCCCTCTCCTGCTCCTCCACCTTAGGGAATTCCAGCAGATCCAAGAAACACATCATTCCCTCCTTCCCTTCCGGGGGCTGGGCCTTATATAACCTCTCATAAAATGCCTTGAACACCCCGTTCACTCTCTCCGCTCCCCGTTCCATCGCTCCCTCCTCATCTCTCACCCCACCTATCTCCCTCGCTGCTCCACTCTTCCTCAATTGGTGGGCCAATAGCCGACTCGCCTTCTCTCCATACTCATACTGTACACCCTGTGCCCTCCTCCACACCCGTGGTCAGCAGGTCAAATTCCACATGTAGCCTTTGTCTTTCCTTGTACAGTCCCTCCTCCGGTGCCTCCGCATATTGCCTGTCCACCCTCAAAAGTTCTTTCAGCAATCGTTCCCTTTCTTTACCCTCTTGCTTACCTTTATGTGCCCTTATGGATATCAGTTCCCCTCTAACCACCGCCTTCAACACCTCCCAGACCACTCCCACCTGAACCTCTCCATTGTCATTAAGCTCCGAGTACCTTTCGATGCACCCCCTCACCCTTAAACATACCCCCTCATCCACCAATAAGCCCATATCCATTCTCCAGAGTGGGTGCTGTTCTTTTTCCTCTCCTACCTCCAGGTCTACCCAATGTGGAGCGTGGTCCGAAATAGCTATGGCCGTATATTCCGTCCCTGTCACCTTCGGAATCAGTGCCCTTCCCAAGACAAAAAAGTCTATCCGTGAGTATACTTTGTGAACATGGGAGAAAAATGAGAACTCCTTACTCCTAGGCCTACTAAATCTCCAGGGGTCTACCCCTCCCATCTGCTCCATGAAGTCCTTGAGCACCCTGGCCGCTGCCGGCCTCCTCCCGGTCCTGGACCTCGACCAGTCCAGCCCTGGATCAAGCACCGTATTGAAGTCTCCCCCCATTACCAACTTTCCCGCCTCCAGGTCCGGGATACGTCCCAACATACGCCTCATAAAATTTGCATCATCCCAGTTCGGGGTGTATACGTTCACCAGAACCACCGCCTCCCCTTGCAATCTGCCACTCACCATCACATATCTACCCCCACTATGGTCTTTGCCTCAAACAGTACCCGTTTCCCCACCAAGATAGCCACCCCCCTGTTCTTCGCATCTAAACCCGAATGAAACACCTGCCCCACCCATCCTTTACGTAGTCTGACCTGGTCTATCAGTTTCAGATGCATCTCCTGCAACATATCCACATCTGCCTTTAATTTCTTTAGGTGTGCGAGAACCCGTGCCCTTTTAATCGGCCCGTTCAGCCCTCTCACGTTCCACGTGATCAGCCGGGTTGGGGGGGGCTCTTCACCCCCCCCCCTTGTCGACTAGCCATCCCCTTTTTTAACCCAGCTCCTCACCCGGTTCCCACGTACCCGTGTATCCCCCCGACGGCGCCCTCCCGCCTCGACCACACCATCCCATAACAGCTCCCCCTTCTCCTTAGCAGCAGCAACCCAGTTAACCCCCCCTCCCCTAGATCCTTTTCTAGCGTAGTTGCACCCCCCATGTTGCTCCCAGAAGTCAGCGAACTCTGGCTGACCTCGGCTTCCCCCCTTGTCCTCGGCCCCCACTGTGCGAGGCCCCCTCCTTCCTGCGTCCCAGTTCCCGCCATAATTACCATAGCGTGGGAACAAAGCCCGCGTTTCCCACTCGGCCCCGCCCCTAATTGCCAGCGCCCACAGTTCCTCATCCCCCCCCCCCACAACATGGGGAAGAGAGAAAAGTTACAGGATCGCAAGATTAACAAATTGAAAAATCATCCCCCCCCTTTTTTTCCTCGCCCCACATAATCACCCCACCACTTTGTCCCAAAAGTTCTTTCTCTTGCCAGACTATTCCAGCTTCTCGTCCACAATGAATGTCCACGCCTCTTCTGCCGTCTCAAAGTAGTGGTGCTTCCCTTGGTGTGTGACCCACAATCTCGCCGGTTGTAACATTCCAAACTGGATCTTCTTTTTGTGAAGCACCGCCTTAGCCCGATTTAAAACTTGCCCTCCTTCTCGCCACCTCCGCACTCCAATCCTGGTATACGCGGATCACCGCGTTCTCCCACCTACAGCTCCGAGTTTTCTTCGCCCATCTGAGGACCGTCTCTCTGTCATTGTAGCGGTGAAACCTCACCACTATAGCTCGAGGTATTTCTCCAGCCCTCGGTCTTCGCGCCAAAACTCGAAAAGCTCCCTCCACCTCCAAAGGGCCCGTCGGGGCCTCCGATCCCATTAGCGAGTAAAGCATCGTGCTCACATATGTCCCGACGTCCGCCCCTTCTGGAAGACCCAGAACCCTTAAATTCTTCCTCCTCAAATTATTCTCCAGTACTTCCAGCCTTTCCACACACCTTTTGTGCTGTGCCTCGTGCGTCTCTGTCTTCACCACCAGGCCCTGTATTTCGTCTTCATTTTCAGCAGCCTTTGCCTTCACGACCCGAAGCTCCTGCTCTTGGGTCTTCTGCTCCTCCTTTAGCCCTTCAATCGCCTGTAATATCGGGGCCAACAGCTCCTTCTTCAACTCCTTTTTCAGCTCTTCCACACAGCGCCGCAGGAACTCTTGTTGGTCCGGGCCCATAACAAACGGCCACCTTCCGACGCCACCTTGCTTTGAGCTTGCCTTCCTTGCCGCTGCTCCAGAGGATCCTCCGCAATCCGGCCGCTATCCACTCCCTTATCCATGCGTGTCCGGGGGGATTCCCTTCTGGTTTACCACACAGTGTTTCTTGGCCGTTTAAATTGCCGTTGGGGCTCCTATTAAGAGCCCAAAAGTCCGTTCCGACGGGAGCTGCCGAAACGTGCGACTTAGTTGGTCATCGCCGCACCCGGAAGTCTTCACACTTTTATAACTTGAGTTCGACACTACTGCTAATCCTATTGTAGCTACCTAAACTGACTAACCAGCTGCTGTCTTCCACGTGGTGGGTGTGATAATGAATCAACCCTGTGCCTCTCCTCACTGACTGTCTCCACTGGCCGAAGGAGGCTGATCATGTGTGTGGTGTCCTTTATGTATGGGTTGGTGTAATGCCCCCCTGTGGTCGTGTCACCTCCTTGTGTATCGTGAATGTCCATTGGTCGCCTCCCATCTAACTTATCTATTGGTTGAGTGTTTGTGTGTGATGTTTCTGGTGCTCCCTCTAGTGTCTGTCTAGCTTACATGTATTTACAGTGATGCACATCACCACAGAAAGGTGTGGGTTCATCCTGCACAATATGCCTTATCTGCATGTTTGCTGGCACATACTGATAGAATTGTATGTCACGGGTATAAAGTCACAAGTTATGTCACTCTCAGCACTATGGACATTATCTGATTATGGACAAGGTGGTAACTTTGGCACCTCATTTACAAGACGCACTGATGTGAGGCGGCCATGTAGCCACTTAAAATGGCCAACTCCCGATTTAAAATGGCGAACGGCAAAGGCTGATGGGAAAGTCAGCCAACAAGACAAAAGCCAGCAGCTGCAGGTTGGCTGTGTATTTACCTCTGGAAAGGCCAGACAATATCGATAACAGCAACCATCAGCATAACAAAACAACAGCCATCTGCATACTAATGAGCAATCCCCGGGAACAATAAGCAACACTTAGACACACAAAGCAAAACCAGACTCTTCGGCGCCAGCAGAAGCCCACACAAAAGGAGGTGAATGAGCACCTCAAGACCGCCCATCAATCAGAGAACCGCTCCAGCATTGGAGAAAATCGAACCAAGCGATTGGGACAAAGTCCAATCACTTGGGACCAGGTACAGGGTCTGCCCCAAAAGGCGGGAAGTCCCTGGGGACTATAAGAATTGAGCCCCAAGTTCAAATCGCTCTCTTCTCTTCACTCTTCAGCAGCTCCTCTTCAGCTCTTCTTCCTGCCCAGGTCACCCAGCAACAACGAACCAACATTGACCGTGACCGGAGCAGTGAAGATCGAACTCGTAAGTTTAATTCAACGCTCGCTACGAGATAGGCGCTCCTAGCTACCAATCTGTACCAACTTCGAATCCCGCAGGCTCAGAACCCGAACGAAAGGCCATTTGTTTCCCTGACCTTGTGGGCCAGTTCCAAGTTAAGTATATGCCTGTTAGTTGTAGAAGTAGCTTAGACGTAGAGTTTGTGCATGAGTAGCGATTACGGTGTATAATAAATGAACTTTGATTTAAACCTTACTAATCGTTGTATTGGATTATTGATCATTACTCGGACTTGAACCACGTGGCGGTATCATAAAGATACCTGGTGACTCAAGGGCAAAGGTAATAAAACAGAGCAATTGAACTAAGGCAAAGTTAGCAACAGCCAGCAGGTTGTGAAG
Organism: Scyliorhinus torazame; assembly: GCF_047496885.1. Taxonomy (NCBI): domain Eukaryota; kingdom Metazoa; phylum Chordata; class Chondrichthyes; order Carcharhiniformes; family Scyliorhinidae; genus Scyliorhinus; species Scyliorhinus torazame. Next base: position 333,766,456 of record NC_092707.1, on the reverse strand, counting down.
GACTTATTACCATGTGTGTTTTTAATATGTTGAGGCCCATTGGTATGATGCTGAGGGCTTCAACCATTTTAATGCTGCCACGCTTAGAAATGTTTCCATTAAATCATACACTTAGACTTGTGTACATAATCATTCCAAAGAATTTTGAAGCAATGGTGAAGAGCATTAAATATGGATATACTGGTGATGATCAACAGACGAACAACTTAGAAAAAGAGGTAATGAATTAGCTTGTGAAAATATGATATGAGAAATGCTGCCACCAGCAGGTGTTTCTTTCAATTGTCACGCTCCATGTGTAATTTACACAAACCTGTTGAATCTTCAAATGCTTCAATTCATTAGGAATCACAGGGACAGTGAGCAGGATTTGGGGCATCATAATGGTGCACACCGAGTGCACTTGTTGGGGGGAGGTGAGGCGAGAGAAGAGTGCTACATTGAAGACGAGGTGTATTTATACAAGTTTAAAAAGGAGGTACTGAGGGTAAAATAGCTAATGCGCTAGGCTTTTTAAGTTGTTTTTCCAAAATTGTAAATGAGAAGCAATTCATCAGCCTGTCCGGTAGTTAGTGAACAACACTCACTAATTTCATTGAGATGTACGTGACCGCGTGCTTGGCAACCGTTACCTGGCCTAAATCTTTCCCTCTAATTGTGAACAGAGGAAGAGGTTGAAGAAAAAGACAGCCAGTCAGAATTTTCTTTTAAACAAACAAAAAGCTGCGAAAACATGCTAATGCCAAGCTTTGAAACAAAATGCAACTGAAGACGAAACTATTTTGTTTAAATCATGCAAAACAACAGTGAATTTCAAAAGGACAGCATTTTCATCACTTGGCATTATTATATAGAGACAAGTTGTATAAATTTAATGCAGTAAGCCTGATAATAACTGTTACTGTTATGTTCACATGCATTGATATAGAACAGCATAGCCTTCCATTATCTGTCAATTTCCTAAGTTTTCACTTGCCTGTTTAGGAATAGATCATGGCGACACATACTTATGACAAGAATATCAGAACAAGACCATTCAGCCCATCGAGTCTGCACCGACCCTCTGAAATAACAACCCACCCAAGCCCATCCCTACCCCATCCCCGTGACCTCAACTAGCCTTTGGACACTAAGTGAAAATTTAGCAAAGCCAATCCACCCAACCTGCATATCTTTGGATTATGGGAGGAAACCAAAGCACCTGGAGGAAACGCACAAAGACACAGGGAGAAGGTGAAATTTTCAGTCACCAGAGGTCGAAATCAAACCCGGGTCCCCAGTTCTGTGAGGCAGCAGTGCTATCCACTGTGCCATCGTGCCGCCCTGTTTGGTTGGGCTATCATATAATCTTACTTTGGACATAATGGACACATGCAAAATGCAAGGGTTTCAGAATTTATGAACATAAAAGCTATTCCTAACAATGGTCAGTTATCAAGAGGAGTATGTTGCATGTAGAAAGAGGCAAAATGCCCAGATTTACCTTGCTGGCAGCATCTTTTAAGGCAACATTTAGTTCTTCTTTTGCAGCCTTCAGATTGTTGATTTCCATGTCTTGTGCAGTAACCTGGTGTTCCATTTCAGCCATTTTCTCTTTGTACGATTCTACTTGAATTTCATGCTGACAAAGTAAATACAGTATTTAGAATTGGTAAGGAAATATTCATCAACATTCTTCGGTAAATATGTACAAGGACTCGAACATAACTGATGTTGGAAAAAGTGAAAAAAATAAAAATTACGAGTGAACAGGTATTTATCCAATAAAATCTCAACAAAGGTCATTGAATGATTTACACCAGCAGTGTAATTTTGATAACGTACCATAAATATTTATATTCTCACTTAAGTCACTTCAAATTGACATGTAAGAATATTCTCTTTCTTTGGGCCTTGGTTTTAAAATACCTTTTTGTTCCTTCCATCTCATTCTCACCAACCTGGAGCCTAAATATGTTCCTGGAGAGCTCAGAATTCACATAATAATCTTATAATCTTTATTAGTGTCACAAGTAGACTTACATTAACACTACAACGATGTTACTGTGAAAATCCCCTAGTCGCCACACTGCGGCGCCTGTTCAGGTACACCAACAGAGAATTCAGAACGTCCAATTCACCTAACAAGCATGTCTTTCGGGACTTGTGGGAAGAAACCGGAGGAAACCCATGCAGACACAGGGAGAATGTGCAGACTCTGCACACAGTAAGAAGTCTTACAACACCAGGTTAAAGTCCAACAGGTTTGTTTTGAATCACTAGCTTTCAGAGCACTGCTCCTTCGTCAGGTGAATGAAAAGGTAGGTTCCAGAAACATATACATACAGACAAAGTCTCTTTCGATATTTGATGATTGCACTTGTTTTGTTTGTGGTACAACCTCGTTGCTATGTTGCACCTGTCACCTTCCTATGTATATAGTTTAGCCTCATGTACATGTTGTAGATATTGCACACACATATTCAGCTGCACTCAGTCCACACAAATATTTATTACCATATAGGCACATATTCTTGTGAAAAGGGGGGATGTCATGATATTCATATAAACAAATGGTGCAATCACACACACACACACACACTGATGGACAGATCAACGGACAAACAGATCAACACACACGCAACATCACAGCCAATCACCAGTGAGAGCACACGCACTATAAAACAGGGAACACCACAGTTCCCGCTCATTCCAGCAGGAGATAGCTCAGAGCACAGAGCTCACAGCGTGCCACTCAGACATACACCATGTGCTGAGTGCCTCTCTAAGATAGTGCTAGGGCTGGGTCCACAGGTTAACGGGTGAAGTACGAACCACAGCCAGAGGTTAACAGTTGTTGTTATCAAGAATAATAAAACTGAGTTGTACCATCTACAACCGTGTTGGTTCGTTTGTATAGCGGAACACCCAACACGACAAAGGTGACCCAGAAAAATTCAACAAGACCCTGAGGCAGAACATTTAGTCCCTGCTGACGCCTGTAATGGACGCAGATGGGTGCTAAAAATAATACAGTTGGCTGGTGTGCCAGTTCATTGGTTCCAATCCATGCCTGGGCTATTTTCCCAACGGTGGAATGGATGGGGTAATTGATCAAGCTATTTAATGTCAATTAGAGCCTTGCTGGATTTTCCAGTTGTCCTAGCTCTGGATGAATCTTTTATCAACCCTGTTGAATCTCGCAAGATTCAAGGAGCGCGGGGCGCATCGCACTAACGAACGAAATCTCACAAGACGTTGCAATCTGGATCCCACCCAGATTTGCATATTTAAGTGAGCAGATAGCTTCACTTAAATATATGTTTATGCCAGAGTCTCCCAAGGCCAGGCATAATGGCACTGGGGGGGGGGGGGGGCGTCGAGGGTCTCGGGTCCCCCAGGTGATCGGAGGCCCTGGGGTGCTCGAGTTGCAGCTGGGGGTTCCGGCGGCCGTGGATTATTTAAAAATTGCTACCCAATCTCTTCCTGCACTGATAAGCTGAGTTCAGCTCGTCAGTGCAGGAAATGAAAGTGCGGCTTCATTGGGACTTTCCTCGCTGAGGCCCAAAAGTGTCCCGTTTAATACCAGGATCGTTCTTGGCGCTGTAGGCTTCGAGAAACACCCCGCTAAATGCGACAAAAATGCCCCCCCCCCCCCCCCCCCCGCCCGCGCTAAGTCACGTCCGATGTGACACAGTTGGGAAGAGGAGAAAATACTTGAAAGAAAAAATATATTCTTCTTCTTAGATTAAAGACCATGGGCATAGCTAGTTTTTATTACCCTAAAAATATGGCCTGGCTAGCTTGTACAAAAATATTGCTTTTGTACTTTCCAAAATCTATTCCTGCAAGCAAATACTTAGTCTTATAGCAGTACATTTTGGAAGCATTTATTTCTTGTGAACAAAGTTTTATTTGCTGCTCAGTATTTTTGTAGGTTAATACTGTCGCAGCTGCACTAAAAATATATCTAGACTTTACATTTTTTTGTTGATTAAAATACAGGGGAAACATTGATTTTTGGCAAATGGCCAATGGGTGGAATTTTTTGATACTGAACCTTAAAGTTCTTGGTCTGATTGCTGAACTCTTCCAGTTGTGCTGAAATCAAGTTCTTCTCTGCATCAAATTCCTGCTGCATTTTCAGCATCTTTTCATTGATTATGCATAAATCATCCTGGAGTTTATGGTTATTCTCTGTAAGATCCTTTACCTAAAAGATATTATGGTTGTTTAAATTAAACGTTATAGCATTTTGAAGAAGTTTATCTATCACCCAGTTTTCATTATACATTTAATCTGACTATACAAAAGATTAACTTGGAAGAGGTAACTTGCATGAGTATCAAAATAGTTATTTTAAGGCACTAGACAACAGCATGGGCTTTGCAGCCAGCAGCAAAATACTCGCTGCTGACATTGAAGAAATCTGCCCACAAAGATTTGATGATTTGCCAATTGTATTTCTCCAGTCTCAATATTACTGTGAGCCTAGCGCCATGCCAAGGGATCTCCAGGCATCCAGCTATACAGATCTTAACTGTACAAAATAAACAGCCAATTACACTGAAGAATTCTCAGATAACAAACTAGGAAGTACAATGCACTGATTATCCTCATCTTTATATAGATTTTACAGAAACTAAATCAAGAGTACTTCATGCACATTATAAGCTGAAAAATCATAAACAAACTCAAGAATATTTTAAAGTATCGGATTTCATTATGGAAAAAATTGGCAATATTTAAATATTAAATTAATTTTCATGGGGCAAATAGATAGTTAAACACCAGGAATGAGTTAGTACGCTGTTAAAAAGTTACACTTCATTAACAAGGCCTAATTTATTCAAGGATTTTTAACAGCACATTACACTGGAAAATGGGAAATTCTCATCAGTTCAGTTATTCGCAGATTGCTGTTTGCTAGCAGTTCAATCAACTGGCAGCAGCTTTTGTATTTTTGCATTTCACTGCAATATCGGGGCATTACTGTTCCCATTCTAGAAATCAGTAACCAAAATACTTGTTTCGCTAATTCATCCGATTTAAACCCTACCTCGAAGCTGCAAATTCTGGTATTGGTTGGTGAGGCCTCACCGGGGATATTGCATACAGTTTTGGTCCCTTGCTTAAGAAAGGATACGATATTTTGGAGGCAGTCCAAATGAGGCTAATTCCTGGAAGGAGAGGGTTGTCCTATCAAGAAAGACTAAATAGCCTGGATCTGTATTCCTAGGCTTTTATAAGAATGAGGGGTGACCTTATTCAATTATACAAGATTCTGAGAGGGATTGACAGGGTAGATGGTGAGATGTTTTCACTAATGGGAGAGTCCCGAACAAGGGGACATAGCCACAAGATAACGGTCCAGACATTTAAAACTGAGGTGCACAGAAATTTCTTCTCGCAGAGGGCGTTGAATCTCTGGAATCCTCTGCCCCGGAGGATGGTGGATACTGGATCATTAGAAATATTTAAAGTGGAGGTGGATAATTATTTAATAGATTAAGGAATAGAGGGCTATGAGAAAATGGCACATAAAAGAGTTGAGGCCGGCATAGATCAGCCATAATCGTACCGAATTGCGGGGCAGGCCTGAAGGGGTTGGTGGCCTATCTCCTGATTCTATTTCTTATGTTCTAGTGACTGACTCTGGGGAAGATGGCACCCGTACAAGCCAAATGGATTGCATCTGAACAGTGCTGGGGCTGAGTTCCTTGAGGGGCGTTTTGTTGGTGCTGTTGGAAGGACTTTAAACTAACTCGGCAGAGATGTGCGATCCAAGAGAGATTATTGAGAGAGGAATATTAGGGTGCACAAAATACAGGGCGAGAAAGGTAGCACTAGTATAGAGAAAGTTGATAGGTGGAGTCAGAGTAAGGGAGAAAGTAAGTAAATTTAAAATCAGGGTTACTGTGCAAATATGTGAATGCATGGAAAATGGTAAATAAGATTGGTGAGTTACATGTGCACATTGCCAGATGGAAATATGATGTTGTGACAATCAGAGAGACCTGGTCCAATGATGCACAGGACTGGCTGTTAAATGTTCCTGAGTATAAGGTTTCAGTAAAGACAGGGAAGGAAGAAAAGGAGGAGGGGTGCCAATATTGGTTAAGGAGAATTTTGCAATGCTAGACAAAGAGGATGTTCCAAAGGGTTGAAGGACAGAATCAATTTGGCAGAGCTAAAGAACAAAAAAGGTGCATTGTAAACTGCAAGGCTAGTACGCAACTTCAAAAGGACAGACAAGTTTGAGTAGGCAGATAAAGTTTGATGTGGGGAAGTGATGCATTTTGATAGGGTGAACATAGGGACAGATAATACAAAATAGGGACAGATAATACAAAATAAAGAGTGTGCAGAAGAAGAAGAACCTGGGTGTATATTTGCATAGATCATTGAACGTGCCAAGACAGCTGGGTTTGGAAGGTGCTTACTAAGGAACCTTGGTGACCGCAGTACATCTTGTCAATGGTACACACGGCTGCCACTGTTCGTCGGTAGTGGAGGATTTGAATGTTTGTGGAAGGGTAATCAAGCGGACTGCTTTGTCCTGGATGGTGTCGAGCTTCTTGAGTGTTGTTGGCACTGTACTCATCCAGGCAAGTGGAGAGTATTCCATTACCTCCTGACTTGTAGATGGTGAACAGGCTTGGGGGGGGGGCGTCAGGAAGTAAGGTACTCGCCATAGGATTCCTAATCTTTGACCTGCCCTGGTAGCCCTGTGTATAGTTCTGGGAACCACACTATGGGAAGGATGTGAACAAATTGGAGAGTGCAGAAGAATTTTACAAGAATGGTTCCAGGAATTAAAAAAACTTCAGTTCTGAGGATAGATTGAAGACGTTGGGATTGTTCTTGGAGAGAAAAAGCATAAGAGAAGATTTGATAGAGATGTTCAAAATCATGAGGGAGCTGCACAGAGTAGATAGGGAGAAACGGTTCCCGTTCACAAAAGAATCGAGAACGAGAGAGCAGATTTAACGTGATTTGCAAAAAGGAGTATGATGTGAGAAGATACCTTTTCATACAGCAAGTGGTCCGGGTTTGGAATGCATTGCCTGGAGTTATGCTGGAGAAAGATTCAATCGAGGCATTCAAGAGGACATTAGACGATCATTTAAATAGAAACAATGTGCAAGGGTACCGGGAAATGGCAGGAGAATGGCATGAAGTCATAATGCTCATTTGGAGAGCCAGTGCAGGTACACTGGGCCCAATGGCATCCTTCTGCACTGTAGCAATTCTATGATTCCTGTTCAATTGAGAAATCTACAGGATTTCCTTTCACAGCAATTAAAAACAGAGAAGTAGACTTTGAGGTAGTTCAGAGAAGGTTCACTCAACCAATTCCTGGGATGGAGGAGTTAGCTTATGAGGAAAGGTTGAATGGCTTAGATCAGTACCAATTAGAGTTTAAAAGGAGAGGTGAACTTATTGAAACATACCGAGAGGATGTTTCCCCTGTTGGGGGTGTGTGGAGCTAGGGGGGCACAGTTTAAAAATTAGCGACTCCCTTTTAAGACTGAGAGGTGGAAATATTTTTTTCCTCAACAGAGGGCCGTTCGTCTGTGGAATTCTCTTCCTAGAGAGCAGGCTGAGTCACGGAATATATTCAAAGCTGAGTTAGACAGGTTTTTGATCAACAAGAGAGTCAGGGCTCATGTGGGGTGGGGGCAGGCAGGAAAGTGGAGTTGAGGCTACAATCAGTTCAATCATGGTCTTATTCAATAGTGGAGTCAGCTCAAGGGCCAAATGGTCTACTCCTAATTCTTGTGTGCTTGTGACTTGTGTATAGATTCATTCAAAAGGATTTTGAAGTTATTGTGGAAGAGTATTAAATGTGGAAATGCTATATGATTAACAGAAAAAATCATCTAAACCAAAGAGCTAATCAAGTATTTTTGGTAAAATTATACCTGACTAAGAAGTTCCGAAGCTTGCAACTGAGAAACCTGTAGTTCATTTTGTAGTAGTTTCTCTGACTTTTCCTTAGTCTCTTGCATGACCCGATGCTTAGCTGACAGATCTTGTGCTGCTTGCTGAGATTCAGCTGCTGCTGTCTGCAAGTTCTCTCTTTCTCTCTTTAAATTCTCCACCTCGATTTGCAAGGTACACAAATCCTTGGAATCCTTTTGCTTCAACTGCTCCAGATCTGCAATTTGTTGCTGATGTTTCTCTTTCTCTTCTATGTGCTTGTTCACCTGCTGTTGAATTACTTGAAGATCTTTACTTAGTATTGTACTTGCAGATTGTAGTTCCACATTTAATCTATCAGTTTCATGAATTTGGTTGGATAGCCGGATTTTTTCACATTCTAAATTTGAGTTTTGATTGAGGTTATTTTTCTCATTTTCTTTCAATTTTTCCACCTCTTTGTGGCACATTTTTACTTGTTCATTTAAATGGCTAATTTGAGACTGCAGCTCATTAACAGAACTTTCATAGATTTCTGTCATATTGAGTTTTTCCTTTTCAGATGCTTCGAATTTCCCTGATAAATTTGAGCAATGTTTTTCTAGCTTTTCCTGGCTTTGTTGCAATTGTTTCTCCAAAGATTGTTTCTCCGAAAGGAGGGAATTAAGGTCCAGAGTCAATAGCTCCAATTTTTCAGTAATTGTTTCCTTCTCTTCCTTTAGTGTCTCAACCTGCTCCTTTGCAGTTTCAGCTTGCAATATTATTTGCTCCATATTTTCTTCCGAGGTCTGCAGCTCCCGTTCAAGTGCCTCAATTCTGTCTTGAAGGGAGTCTGCTTTTCGTTCACCGATTTTGAGTTTTTCAGCCATATGTCGACTTTTATTTTGATCTGCTTCAATACGCACTTTAAGTTTCTCAATGGCAGGCCGCATTTCAGCTACTTCTGTCTCGGTGGAGTTTAATCTTGCCGCAATTTCACCTTTCTGCAACTTAGAGGACTCCAAGGATTGGAGTAGTTTCAACTTTTCAAGTTCTACTGTATTAAGTTTGTTTTGCATGGCTTCAGTCTGCTCCACCATGGATAGGTTTTCCTTCTTCAACTGATTCAATTGCTGCTGCATTTCCTCCCTTCCTTCTATGTCCAACATAGAATTCTTCTCCAAATATTGGACTTCCTGGATCATATCTTCTTTTTCCTTTGAAACATTTTTCATTTGTTCAGCAACAGCTTGTAGCTTATTGGTTAGTTTCTTTACTTCAGCTTCAAGCCCCCAAATTGTACTGGAATTATAGATTTTCTCTGCTTCAAGCTCTTGAACTTTTACCTCTCGCCTTTTACTGGTTTGTTCCAACTCATTATTTGTCTTAGCTAAAGTGCTAAGTTCCAGAATAACCCCATTATTTTCTGCTTCAAGCTCAGTCAACTTTTCCACCTGAACAGAAATGGTCCTTTGACTTGATTCGAGTTCTTTTCCTAAAGACTGCTTTCTGGTCTGCAATTCATCCAAGTCAACTTCCATTTCAAGGATATGTTTTTCTAAGTTAGTTTTATCAGATTTAGTTCGCTTCAGTTCATTTTCTAATTCAAGGACTTGCTCATTTCTGTCTTTTTTATCCACCTCCAGGCTCTCCAACGCCTTGGTCACATCAGACAATTTAACTTTATCCACATTCAGCTGTAACGTCATATTAATGAGTTCTTCCTCCAAATATTTTACTTTGTCAGAAAGATTCTGATTTTCAAGAGCAGAGGACTTCAACTCATTACATAGATGCTGCTTCTCCTCTTCAAACAAAAGCATTTTCTTTTCTAACTCAGTGTAAGCAGCAGCTTTGAAAAACAGTTCATTTTGATGGCTATCTAGCTTGGAACGCAAATTCTCCATTTCGCTGAGTAGCGCTTCAGTTACTTTCTTAATTTCTTCATCTGGAAGGAGATGTAGAATTTGTCCAGACTCCTGTTCAAACTGTAACTGCGAACCAATGGGGATTTCACAGGTTGATTGACATTCCACTGGAACACTAATTACTTCATCAGCTAAGTGGATCTGTTCAACTACTTGCTCTTTTTTAATGTTAATTTCATTCAATTCATCATCAATGTCCTTGCTGACATTCTCAGCATTACCAAAATGTATGGTGCAGTATCCAGGGCTTTTGCTTGTTGTGCCAGACTGCAAACTAGCTTTCTGCTCCCTTTGTACTTTACTGTCAGGGGCCACATTCAGAATGTTAACCAATTCCAACTGACCAGTGGTCAAAGTCAACTCTCTTTGTTGTTTCTTTGAATCAGTACGCTTTAACTGAAAAACAAAAATAGTTGTAATTAAAACATCAATCTTTGTAAACCAAAGAAGACAAGTAATTTTAAATATGTATGGCCAAACCTGATCTAATGAAACAGCAACATTTAAATAAGTAAAACAGAAAATTATTACATTAAAAATACATTGCTAGATTATTCCTAGCATCCAAGCATTTCTCACATTTTATTAAAAAGGGGGTTCCAAGTATGTTGTAGATGTTCTAGATCAGTGACAGGTACTATTGAAATATAATTTTGTTCTTTCTGGAAATATGCATGCTGGTGGTATTTTTGATTCCAGTATAGCATATCACAGAATTTACAGTGCTGAAGGAGGCCATTCGGACCATTGAGTCTGCACCGGCTCTTGGAAAGAGCACCCTACCCAAACCCACACCTCCACCCTATCCTCATTACCCAGTTACCCCACCCAACACTAAGGGCAATTTTGGACACTAAGGACAATTTAGCACGGCCAATCCACCTAACCTGCACATCTTTGGACTGTGGGAGGAAACCGGAGCACCCGGAGGAAACCCACGCACACACGGGGAGAACATGCCGACTCCGCACAGACAGTGACCCAAGCCGGGAATCTAACCTGGGACCCTGGAGCTGTGAAGCAATTGTGCTAACCACAATGCTACAGTGCTGCCCACATGTTGATAAAAATGTCCAAATTGCTCAAAAAAAATTCAAAACCCACGGTTATGTTTTTAAATTAGTTAAGTACATATATTATAACGTTTGAATCTCAGTTGAAGCATTTTTCAATATTACAAGTGTAGGGCAAGTTGAAAATATTTACTCATGCTATTATTCCATAACTTGCCAAAACAAAACAAGTATTCCATTGAATTTCAGCTCTCCTGATGGCTCATTGGTTACATACACATTCTGTATTGTACAGAAGATCGATCACAGGCTCCAATGCCTTCTATGTAATTTCATATTGAGCAACAGAGAGCACCACAAATGGATTGAGTTAACTGGTATTGCCTGCAAGGGGAAAGCTATGATTGCTATTTCTGAACACCATTTTATAGTCACTGCTGGAAGGAAATACTTGTTTGATGATGCTGATTATGGATAAAACCAGGCACAGCTGTGATTTCCTCCATGAACCAAAACAAATGATTTACATGAGTTATAGCATATACTTAAGTTAACTATAGCATTTACTATCCTCATTTGAACACATACTGCATAGTTAAAATATTTATTTTTATTAGTCACCTTGCGTGGGGTACTCTCTTCAGAAAGGTAGCTAGCATACAGCAATGACTGAGTACTGAGATCCAGAGATTGAAGCTGGATCCTCGCATCTTCTAACTCTGCAGATATTAATTCGGTCTGCTGTTTCTGTGCCACCAACTTGTTTTCCATCTCAGTTGTTCGATTGGTTAACTTCAGCTGCCATTCCTCAATTTCAAATGAATGCTGTTGTTTCAGAGATTCAAGTTCTTGTCTTGTTGCGGCTAAGGTTTGATGCAATTTCCAGGTTTGATCTACAGAATCTTGCTGTTTCTGAAGTTCTTTGAGCAATGTAGTGGACTGCTCCGAAGTCACATGACAATCTTCCAGTTCCACAGTTCTCAGCTTCAGGTGAGTGTCCTTAACAGGCATGGTAGTCTGGTCATTTACAGTCAAGTTAGTTGAATTCTCTTTTAGCTGCTGCTGGAGTAAAATTACTTCATCACCTTTTTCCTGAATTACATTCTCCAGCTGCTCTAAGTGCTCTTTCTGTGCTGACATATGAATCTGTGCATTGTCTAGTGATGATTCAAGTACTCTCAATTGAGATTGCAGTGTTTCTTTTTCAGTCTTTGTTCCGGATAAAGCAGATTGTGTTTCAATCAAGTTACTCTGTAATAACGACAATTCTGCCTTTAATTCTTCCACTACATAGTTACTTTTATCAATGGTGTTCAAAAGGCTTCTCTTTTCACCTGATGGTTCATTCTCAACAACGTTGTCAGCCATCGCTTTCTCTTCTGGAATGTTTTGGTGTCTAGTTTCTTGGGACACAATCATTTCTTTTACAGCTGTGTATTCTTGAGCACCTAAATCAATAACTTTGTGTGTGAAATCTACTTTACTCAACAATGATGCCTTTTCAGTTTCCAAAGTTGCAATTAGAGACTGTAACTCAGACACCATTGAATTGAGACGAGCTTCTTGTTCTTTACATTTTTCAATTTCACTCGTCAGGTCCTCAATAGTTTTCTTCTGCAGAGCTATCTGTTCCATCAAATATTCTTCACGATTTTTGCTTTCAATGAAATGCAAGTGCATAGATGATAATTCGGACTGCACTTTACTCAAGTCCTTTTGTACAAGTGTTCTTTGCTCCTCACTCTGTTGCAGAGTATTCTCCATATTGCTCAAAGTAATTTGCATTTGTGTTTTTAACTCTTGATGTCGCGCTTCCATTTGAGATTCAATATCGCCATTACGACACATTAAGTCACTTATCTGTATTTCAGACTGAAACAGCTTTTCTTGAAGCTGTTTTATATCTTTTTCTTTCAGCTGACATTGCTTCTCTGCATTCTGGCTTTTAGCAAGCTGGATTTCCAAGGAATCAAGATCCTCTTTTTGTTTTTTAAATTCACTCTTCAACTCTTCAATAGTTTGCTTCTGCAGAGTTATTTGTTCCCGTAACAATTCTTCACTGTCCTTGCTTACACTAAATTTTAAATCCATAGCTTCCATCTCTGCCCGCACTGCACGTAATTCTTTCTGTAGAAGAGTCCGATTCTCCTCACAATGCTGAAACTTACTCTCCACATTGCTATTCTCAGTTTGCAGATGCTCTAGTTGGGAAATATAAGATTCCAAAGAGGCTTCTTTATCTTCAAGATCCATCTGGAGAAGCTGGAGTTGAGCTTGAAACTTTTGAAGTTCAGTTTCTTTTGTTATTACTGTATCTTTCAATTGGTCTGAAGTAAGAGTTTTCTCTGCAATTAACTTACTATTTTTTATATTTTCAGACTGCGCTATAATCAAATCGTTTTCTAGATTTTCTAATTTTGTTGCAAACATAGTTTCGTTTTCAACTTGCTTTTTTATCAGATCTGTCAATTGTTCTTTTTCCTGAAGGAGTTCATTGTGCTCTTCTAGGATTTTATTTTGCCTAGCACAAGATTCAGAAAGTTCCTTTTTTAAATTATCAATTTCGTCCATCTTCTTTAGCTGTGTCTGCAGTCCCTTCATTTCTTCAATCATTGTTTTAATCTTTTCTTCATAGCCTACAATTTTGGCATTATATTCAGTAGAACACACAACATGGTTTCTTTCCAGCTCCTCAACTTCTGTAATTTTCTTCATTAACTCCTGTGATCTCTCATGTAACTGCTTTTCCAAGAAATCTTTATTTTCTTCCAAAGCAATACATTTTTCACCAAGATGTTTTAGTTCTTCTTCTAATGCAGCATGCTGATATATTAATCCATCTTCCTTAATGACCTTTTCATTTATCTTATCTGATAATTGCTTCATAGCATTTTCTTTGTCTGCTACGGTTTTTTCCAACAATCTTTGTTTTACAGTTAGTTCTTCATGCAGAGTTTTTAGCTCTTTAAGTGTGTTCTCTTTGGTAGCAGCGTCTTCTTCATATTTTTTAGTCTGTTCTTGCAACGTTGCTTCACTTTTCACTACATCAGCAAAACTAGAATTTATTTTGTTCAATTCCACATTTTCCTGCATCACAGTGTTGATGGAGCTTTTCAGTTCTTCATTTTCCTCAACAAGCTGTCCGAGTTCTTTTTCCTTCAAACTAATTAACTCTTCTTTTTCCTGAATGCACTTCTCAAACTGAAGACAAACTTCCAGCTTTGCTTCTAACTCTTTGTTGGTTATCTGCAAACATTTCAGATTATTCGTATTGGTCTCAAGTTCTTGTGCAATATTTTGAATATATTTATCTTTCTCATTTATGGTTTCCTGTAATGCTTCAGCATGTTGTATTTTCAGCTGGTGAATTTTTTGCTCCACATCGGCTTGCAAGATCTGATATTTCTTTTCTGTCTCCTCATTTTTTTCTTCCAATTCTTCTCGCAGTTTTAATAGGGTTTCATACTTACTCTCCATCTCAGATCGTTGCTGTTTTTCAAGCTTGATAGAGGACTCTTGAGAAGCAATCTGCTCCTTGAAGCTAGAAATGTCATGCTGGTAATTTTCTAGTGTTGACTTTATATTTTCAATTTCAAGGTTGTCAAGTAAGCTTTTTTCATACTCTTGCATAAAATGATTTTTCTCTGCGTCAACCTTGGCAAGCTGCTCTTTGAGATTATTTGTGGTCTGCAAAATTTGGTCCTTCAAATTCAAAATTTCAGTTTCCTTCAGTTCAATAAAGCAATCTTTTGATTTCGCCAGAGTACTGATATTTTCATAATCAGCACATAACATACCTTGAGATTCTTCTAATTTCACAACTTTGTTGGTTTCTTCTTGCAAGTTTTTCTCCAGTTCAGCTTTATGTGCTGTTAGCTGAGAAATGCTCAAGTGTAGGTTTTCTACTTCCTTTCCATGTTTTTGTTCCTCTTGCCTTGCTTTTTTCATGAATTCTTCAAAGGCCTGCTTTTGTGTATCTAACTCAGCTGTTTTATTGTCCAGCGTATTCTTAAGATTATCAGTCTGGCTTTGCAAATTCTCCTTTTCATCTTCAAGAGATTTAAGCTTTTCAGATTGCTGTTCACTCTTGCACTGATAAATCTCTAGATTCTGTTCTTGTTGTTGATTTTTGTTCACAGAAACTTCAAGACTTTGTTGCAGTTCTTTAATTTTGTTTTCCATTACCTCCTTTTCACATTGAAAATCATTTACAATATGCATATTCTGCACCTTCCACTGTGTCAAGGAACTACTTTCCTCCTTTAGTGCTTGAAATGCCTTTTCTCTTAATTGCATATTTTTCTGCAGTTCTTCAATTTCATTTTCCATTGTACCAACTTGAACATTCAGCTGCTCGGAATTTCTTTCTTTCTCTTTTACATCCTTAAAAGCAGAGGCAAGTTCCATTTTCAGATGTGAAATTTGTTGTTCAAGTTTCTCCGTATTTATATGCATCGACTTGTTCTGTTCATCTAGTTTTTCTCGTAGGTTTTTTATCTCGGCTTCCTGAATATTGTTGTTATCTAAAAAAGGTGAAAGGTATATAGAAATCAATTTCATTAGTAAATCAAAACTCACGGTAAAAATAGGAGGTCACATGGCAATAGAGTTAATTAATATTCAAAATGCTATGTTTAGAGAGGGATGTTTTCTCGGTATGCTCTGGGGAAGAAGTTGTAAATACGCTCTTTCCATACTGTTTTACAATTTTCTTATATGTGCTGTATGTACTACCCTAAGGAAATCAAACCCATTACAAATTGATAAAATTGTGTTTTTTTAATGGATCCAGAGTAGCTACTACAATGCACTCACCTTGGGAATTTGAGAGTGGTGACTGAGAAAATGCTAAGTGTTGAAAGTTTGATCAACTTCTGAAATCTAGTCAAGTATGCAATTAACAAGTTTCTTTCAATGTTAGTCAGTGGTAATCAATCTGCCTGCTCGTGGCAGCTGCAGTTAATTCGGCGGCTAGTTAGAACTGGTTACCTGGTCAGCAAGAGGTGATTCAGGTCTATGGCCTCCATTTGTTAACAAAGCCCTCCTGCATTTATCCCGGCCAGTATCCAGAGTGCTGCTTCTACAGAAGTTGGGAATTTGACGAGGGAAGGAAAAAGTGCTGTTCTGGCTTTTTATAAGTCATTCTGAGAAAGGGAGCAAGGGACAGTGAGAATTGAAGCTTAGAAGCACTAATGACGTGAGAGGTTAGGTGATTGGTTAATAAGTTTTATGGGTTTTTTTCTCCAAACTGTTAGGAGTCTTACAACACCAGGTTAAAGTCCAACCCGAATCACTAGCTTTTGGAACACTGCTCCTTCCTCAGGTGAATGAAGCGGTGGGTTCCAGAAACACATATATATAGTCAAAGATGCAATACGATCCATTGAATGCGAGTCTTTGCAGGTGATTAAGTCTACAGGTCCAGACGGAGCAACTGGAGAGAGGGATAATCACAGGTTAAAGAGGTGTGAATGGTCTCAAGCCAGGACAGTTGGTAGGATTTTGCAAGCACAGGTCAGATGGTGGGGGATGAATGTAATGCGACATGAATCCCAGGTCCCAGTTGAGGCCGTATTCATGTGTGTGGAACTTGGCTATAAGTTTCTGCTTGGCGATTCTGCGTTGTCACTCGTCCTCAAGGCCGCCTTGGAGGACGCTTACCTGTAGATCAGATGCTGAATGCCCTTGACTGCTGAAGTGTTCCCCGACTGGAAGGGAACATTCCTGCCTGGGGCTAAAACATAGGACTTATGGGCAGGAAAGGCTGCCAGGTTCCCCTGGACATGATGGCTTGCATCCTAGGCTCTTAAAAGAAGTTGCAGCAGAAATAGAACATACAGTGCAGAAGGAGGCCATTCAGCCCATCGAGTCAGCACCCTTAAGCCCTTACTTCCACCCTATCCCCGTAACCCAATAACCCCTCCTAACCTTTTTGGTCACGAAAGGCAATTTATCATGGCCAATCAACCTAACCTGCATGTCTTTGGACTGTGGGAGGAAACCGGAGCACTCAGAGGAAACCAACATAGACACGGGGAGAATATGCAAACTCCACACAGTCACCCAAGGTCGAAATTGAAAGCGGGTCCTGGCACTGTGAGGCAGCAGTGCTAACCGCTGATGATGAATACAGCCATTCTGCTACAAATTGGATCATAACATTTTAAAATAAGACATCACGGGCAGGATTCTCCCAGCCCTGGGCTGGGCCGGAGAATCCCCGCAACCGGGCCACGCCGCCCCGACACAGCACGCCCTATTGGTGCCGGCGTGGTTGGCGCAGCGCAGGTCGCACTACGCGACCGGCCCGCCCTACGTGACCGGCCCGCCAATTCTCTGGCTGTGGAAAAAAAAACGAATCCCGCCGGTGCCTTTCTAACCTGCTCTCAGCGGCGGGAACACGGCGTGGAAGGGTTGGGGGGCAGCCTGTGGGGGATTGGCACTCCGATGTGGCCTGGCCTGCGATCGGGGCCCACCGATCGGCGGGCCGGCCTCTCTGGCTGGGGGCCTCCTTTCCTACGCGCCAACCCCTGTAGCCCTTTGCCATGTTGCGTCGGCGCCGGCGTGTTGAAGGAGGCCACTGCGCATGTGCGGATCCCGCGACGCACAGTTCGCGCCGGGATCGGCAGCTGGAGCGGCGCAAACTGCTCCAGCGCCGTGCTGGCCGCTGTAGGGGCCTGAATTAGCCCTGGCAGCGGCCCGTTCATGCCGTCGTAAAACGCGATCGTGTATACGACGGCATGGACACTCTGCCGCGGTTTTGGAGAATCCCGCCCCCAGAGTTTCTTGTTTTTAATCATACAAAGTTACGTTGACTTAGGGCCATCTCACCTCAGCTTTCCATCATGGCATCATGATATACACTTGTTTTGAAAGTTCATCAGTCCCAATTATAATACATTGGAAAATATTTAAATTATAACAATTATTTTGAGCTCCATTTTGTACTCTTTTAATTATCAATGGACCAAAGAAGTGGCACTTATCCTTGCCGATCACTCTCAAAATAGCAAGCAAGATTTTAAATTCTGGCATTGGTAGAATTTATTTCTACCTGTAGCCGAAGTATTTTATTTAAGGTAGAAAAAACTGTCCGAGAAACAATTTAAAAACAAAATTCTATGGGCACAATTCTACCCCCAAAATTTCTAAGTTAATTTGTGGCAGGTTTTCCAGGGAGTTTCCCGCCGGCTCTGCCGACGAGTTCCCCATCGCCATTCAATGACACTTAGTCGCTTTTTTGGCCCTGGGGAGTTTCTCCCCAGTTAAGCCCACACTTAGAGATCGGGCCGACATTTTGAAATGGTGCCCTGATCTCGAAGTGAGGTTGTGGGTCCCCCACAACCCCCCCACCCATGGGCAATGACACCCACCACACACATGGACACTACCCCACACTCCCCAAGTGCGGATACCACTGGGGCCCCAACCCCCCTTACATCACCCCCTCCCTTCCAGAACCCCCACCCATCACCCCTCCAATCCCCGAGGCCCCTTCTTACCTGGCCTGCACCCACCCTTCAAACACTCCACTCCACCCTCATTTCATGGGCATGGCCCCCCTTGGGCTCTGACACCTGGCAGTGCTACCCCGGCACTCGGGCACCCTTGCACTGCCACCCTGGCACCCAGGCAGTGTTCCAGTGACTTGGCAGTGTCACCCAGGTACTTTGGCAGTGCCAAAGTGCCAGCTGGGCAGTGCCAAGGAGCGCACGTTCCAGGCGGAGGGCCAGGAAGCTACCCTGCACTTACCCTGACCACCCAGCTTGGGTCATCTCCGATGGCCCGGGAGACGCCCTGGGTGTCATTCCTCCTGGTCCATGTATGTATGGACCAGCACGTAGCGGCGCCAGGCTGCAGCCTCCCTAGGGATCAGAGAATCGACGGAGGCCAGTGGATCCCGGGCATGTAGGTCGTAAGTAAGTATCATAGAATCATAGAACTTACAGTGCAGAAGGAGGCCATTCGGCCCATCGAGTCTGCACCGGCTCTTGGAAAGAGCACCCCACCCAAGGTCCACACCTCCACCCTATCCCCATAACCCAGTAACCCCACCCAACACTAAGGGCAATTTTGGACACTATGGGCAATTTAGCATGGCCAATCCACCTAACCCGCACATCTTTGGACTGTGGGAGGAAACCGGAGCACCCGGAGGAAACCCACGCACACACGGGGAGGATGTGCAGACTCCGCACAGACAGTGACCCAAGCCGGAATGGAACCTGGGACCTTGGAGCTGTGAAGCATTTGTGCTATCCACAATGCTACCGTGCTGCCCAAAGTAGTAAGACCTACTTCCGCAAGAGTCATTTGGTCCGGCCCATTTTGGGCCGAGTTCCGACTCCGATGTCTCGAGGAAGTTGGGTGAATTCTGCAAGGTATGGAAGATGCCGGGAAGTCCACTGGAGGCCTCCCTTGGGATTCTCTGGCCGCGTTGTGTTCTCGCTTGAGTGCAAAGCGGCAAAAGAATCGCGCCCTATGTTAATGAAACCAATTTTTATAGTTAAGTTGAAAGGGATGAATGGATGGATGAAATATTTAATAGTAAAAAATAAAGTTGTCATAGTCCCAGATGACTAGGTAGGCTGATTCCCCTTTGAGGGGAGAGCTGACTAGTGATATAACCTGAGGATCACCACATCTCAGGTGAGGGGCAAAGTTGAGATGGTGGGCCTTCATGAATAACCTCAGCAGATACGGAAATTGAAGCTGCGCGGTTGGCCTTGCTCTGCATTACAAACTAGCCGCCCAGCCAACTAAGCTAACCCAGTCCCGGTATTAAATATTTAATACAGTTTAAGCAAAGAAGCAACGCAGCTTTGTCAGAATCACCTGAATTTACAGTTTTATTTTCCCTTGCCAGTAGGAAGCTACCATTTCAGATCTGCATATTTAGCGAGGAGCTGCTGCTGACTATGAAGTCACGAGTGGTCAGCCCTAAAGAAAATCTGAGTAGACTCAATAACCTTCAACATTGTTCTAGAATCTGTTTAAAAGCTACGTAGATCAGGACAAGATGTGGATCAACATTTAAATGGGGCTGCACAAAATCAGTCCCATAGCTGATTAATGGAGACACAAAGCAATTGGGCTCAATTAAAATAAAGGTGTCCTCCATTTAATAGCACATTTAGATTTTAGCAGTTTGTAAATTAGAGGCATTCCCTGAATAGTGCTGCCTCCATTTTAGTTTTAGCATGGTTGTTATACATGCTTGGTCTTTTTTTTATATTAAAAGAAACGCTACTTACCCCTCGCAATCTACTGCTTCCCTCTCTGATCCTCCTACTCGCCCCTACACACATGCTCATCGGCCATCATTCTTCTGAATCCTCATTGCTTCCCGCCTCTCTCGCCCTCCCTCTGAGGGCTCGAGAGAGGGGTGGCGAGAGGGGCGGAGCAAGGTGGGTAGAAGAAAGCAGGGAGCAGAAGGGAAGGAGTGAGTGAGATGGTTAGGGAAGGGAAGTGGTGACAGGGAGGGTTGGAAGAGGTGGCAAGCTAGAAACACTCAGCAAGTTTTAAGAATATCTTTGGGCCACTTAGGTTCAAGGCAGCCGGTAGACCTTTAATGGAAAAAATACAGCTCTGGAACATATTCCACCATTATTACATTTGCTTATGGGAAAGTTGTTTTAATTTATCACATCGTTTTAGGAAAGGGGCGGCACAGTGTTTAGCACAGCTGCCTCACAGCTCCAGGGACCCGGGTTCAATTCCGGCCTCGGGTGACTGTGTGGAGTTTGCACTTTCTGCCCATGTCTGCGTGGGTTTCCTCTGGGTGCTCCGGTTTCCTTCCACAGTCCAAAGATGTGCAGGTTAGGTGGATTGGACATGCTATATTGCTCTTTAAGGATAGGCGGGGGTTACAGGGTTAAGCGGGATAGGGTGGAGGTATTAACCTTGGGTAGGGTGCTGCTTCCAAGGGCCGGTGCAGACTCGATGGGCCAAATTGCCTCCTTCTGCACTGTAAATTCTATGATTAGGAGTGCAAAATCTCCTACAACAGAGCAGACTCTTACACAATTCTTTTTAAATCCAACTTGATGGGGAATATTTTGGGTGGGATTTTCCGGCAGCGGAGACGGCCTATCTTTGGCCGCCAGCAGGATCTTCTGGTTCTGATGTCTACGACGTTGTTCCGCGCATCTCACTGGCAGGGAACCTGCCGCAAGGGGTTGCCTTTGGTAGGACCGGAAGATCCTGCCTGTGGGAAGGGCTGGAAAATCCGCCCTTTAACTTAACCAGCTTTGTTAAACGTTATATATTTCACATAGACATAAGATTTAAGAGTTTTACTTTTCATCTCTTCTCCAAA
Organism: Scyliorhinus torazame; assembly: GCF_047496885.1. NCBI lineage: Eukaryota > Metazoa > Chordata > Chondrichthyes > Carcharhiniformes > Scyliorhinidae > Scyliorhinus > Scyliorhinus torazame. Next base: position 333,745,316 of record NC_092707.1, on the reverse strand, counting down.
ATTTCTGAAACGATTAAATTCCTGTTTGTTCTTCTTTAGTTCATCTTCTAGTTGGTGAATTTGTGTAGAATTCTGATGAAGCTGGTTGTTAAGACAGTTTCTTTCCTCCTGAATATTCTGTCAGAAAAAAGTTGTTAGTAAAACTGGCTTTTATGTCAAATTTCTAATACAAAGAGAATCGGAATAAACAGAGCTGAATAAAATACATTTGAACCATTAAAAAAAAAGTCAAGAATAACTCTTGCTATTCATTACTACGATGCTTTCAAAAGGAATTTTTTAAAAATACCCAAGATAATGGGAGTAATTCTTGTTTGTTGATTAAGTCCTCCCGCCAATAGAGAATCAGGACTGAGTCCCTCTGGTTTTAGGAGTGAAGTTGACGTGCCATTCAACAGCACACAGAAGTTTTGTTAACAAGGACTGGGGTTTTTATGCCATTCAGTGGCATTATACATTTTCAAACAGTGATCAAGATTCACGTGGACCTCATAGAATATACAGTGCAGAAGGCTGCCATTCGGCCCATCAAGTCTGCATCGGCCCTTGGAAAGAGCACCTTATCTACGCACACACCTCCACCTTATCCCCGTAACCCCACCTAACTGTTTGGACACTAAGGGCAATTTAGCATGGCCAATTCATCTAACCTGCACATCTTTGGACTGTGGGAGGAAACTGGAGCCCATGCAGACACGGGGAGAAAGTGCAAACTCCACACAGACAGTGACCCAAGCTGGGAATCAAACCTGGAACCCTGGAGCTATGAAGCAACTGTGCTAACCACTGTACTGCCGTGCCCCCGTACCCGAGAGGGGTGGGGTCTAATCTCGCTGACAGGTCCCCCTCCTCAGAGATTGAGGCTCTCTTTTTAAAGGGCCCCCCTGTTTTGTTATGCTCTTGTCGTAGCATAAGCTGCTTCCTTGATGTGCACTCTGACAAAGGAAGGTTCAGACTTGGAGATAACTTTAACACGTTTATTAAACTATTAACAATTCTCCTACTTGGATTCGACGCTACTGTTAATCCTGCTATAGCTACTCAGATGATCTAACCAGTCTGCTACAATCCATGAGGTGGGAGTGATGTTCAATCAACCCTGTGTCTGTACTCAGAGTCTCCACTGGAAAGAGGAAGATCATGTGTGTTGTGTCCTTATATATGGGTTGGTGTAATGCCCTCCTGTGGTCCTCTGGTGCTCCCTCTAGTGTCTAGTTTGTCTACATGTATTTACATTAACCCCGTGTGTCTTTACAGTGATGCATATCACCACATCCCCCCTTTTTTACATGTTACATATTTTCTGTACACTTAAAAGAAAATTGAACAAAAAACAGGTAGATAAGTTATGGTACGTACATGTCATGAGAATAGTGATTAAACAATGAGTCCAAATCAAATGTGCGAGACCAAAACCCTTCAATCATCATGGTCAAATGTCTCTCTTGGTGGGGTGGTGAGTTTGACGGTGGCATGTCCTTGTGAACGCCATCGGTGTCCCTGTGTATCAGGAACCAAGAAGTGGTCAAATCACTTTGCTGTCTGATTTGGAGTCTTTTTTTTCGATGTTTGTGATGGTGATGTTGGATGGAATCTTGTAGCCGATAAGTCGTTAACGTTGAAGAGGTACCATCAACAGTATAATTCGAGGTCATGTATGTGCCATATGTGGAAGTTGGATAAAACTGTGCATACTGGTTTTGGCCAAATGTTGTGTAGTAAGGGTAATCCTGATGAGAACTGTTGAAGCTTGTCGAATTGGAAACAGAATTGCAGCTCGCATAAATACCAGGTGATGGTGAGAAACTAGAACCTTGCATCTGATAGGAATATGCCATTTGGCCAGGCTGGGGTGCAGCAAATCCTGGGCTGTAACTAAGGCATCCTGTCTGCAGTGCAAGATTGTGCTTGCGGTAGTCCTCCTTTGGTCTTGATTCCATAAGTGGGCGATCCTTAGTGCTGGCCAGTTTAAGAATATGCTGCATAGACTGCTGCATGCCTGAATACTGGGTCTGTCCAGCATAAGCTGTCATTGACTGCACTGCTGGCGTGGAAAGAATGTGTGGGTGTGACTTGGAAGGATATAGCTGTGGTGAATATTCGTGTATTCCTCTTGGACTGTAGCCACTACTTGTTATTACTGACCCAGTGTAATTGTTAAGTGATCCATCTCCTGTCATTGTGGCATCGGCTGTCACCCTGAGCGTGCCATCACTGAGGTTGCGACACTCCCTGTCTGGAGTAAAGTCCGACTTACGTGAATCAGAGTTGGCGTTTGGTTGCTCTCCACCTGGAGTCTGGTCTGTTTCACCTGAGTCAGTGTTGGTTTGTTGGTGCTCCCCGTCCAGAGTCTTAGCAGGTTCATTGGAGTCAGCTGAGATTTCTTGAAGCTCCATGTCTGGAGTCGGAACATGCAGGGATGCATTGACTTGTGGAAAGGTTTGAGCAATGAGGTTGGAAGTAACGTGGTGTCACCAGTGGTCTCACAGTGATCGTCGAGTGCCTCTGTACACACTAGCTGAGGTCTGTCACATTGCACATCTTGCATGGGAAGTGGGATGCTGTCGTCACTCATCTCACATACAGTGGATAGAGCCTTAGTAGCTTCTTGTTGTTCACTTGGGCTGGGTATACTGTCAGAGTCTTCTCCTTGTGGCTCAGACAATGTGGGTGGACCGTCATAGTCACTGTGTTGTTCATTTGGGCTTGGACTGTCATAGTCGCTTTGTTCTTCACTGGAGCATGATAGACCGTCATGGTCGTCCTGCTGTGCACTGGAGCGTGGTAGACTGTCATAGTCTTCTTGCTGTTTACTTGAGCATGGCAGACTTGCATCGTCTGCTGCTAGTTGGTTAGAGGAGGTTGCTAGACCTTCATGGTCTTGTTCCTGCAAGGACTGCGCTCTGGAGTCTTGCGTTTCTTCAATCGTGGAGTCTGACAACGAGCTCGCTGTGGAGGCTTGTGACACTGGAGTCACTTCTTGTTCATGCAAGGACTGCGGTGTGGAGTCTTGTGTGTCTTCTATCGTGGAGTTGGGGACTCTTCACGGTGCGTGGACCACTCTCTGTGTGGCAGCAGGCTCTCTGTGGGCTTGTACCGCTCTCTGTCTCTTGGTGTCAGGCCGCAGTATAATCCTGCACTCACGAGTCGGGATGTCGTATATGCTGGGCTGAAGATCCTCAAATCCGAAGAACGAATCCGTGTCTGCGTCGCATTCAGTACGGAGGTCGCCATTTCTCATGAAAAAACCTTCGTCCGAGTCGTAGTCCTCTAGGACCATATCATCACAGTTTGTGTCGGAGCTGGCATGGGGCTCGCGGTGTCCAGAGAAAGAATAAAGGTAGGTGTCGTAGTATTCAAGGTCTGTGTCATTGGTTTGGGCGGTGCTAACTGCTTGTTGCAGGGTTTTGCGGACGTTACTTTCAGTTCCTGGTTGAATTTGAGGCATTGTGCTGTCATTCCAGGTGAAAGAAGCTTGTTTTACGGCTTTAAGAGATTTCTTTTGTGATTTGGGACATTTCCCCTTTAAGTGGGCGAGGTCTGGGGCCTCTGACGTCATGACGCATGTGACATAGAGCGTACGAAGCGATTGCGCATATCGCTGTTCCTTTACTTGGGGCCTTCTTTTCAATTGCGCATGCGTGGCTTCTCGCGCATGCGCACACGGGCCTTCCTGTTCTGTGCGCTCTTTGCGCAACTGCACATGTGCAGCTCCTGTCCCAAGATGGCTGCAATTCAAAACTGCCGTTCCTTGCTGCCAGCCTACCTCGCGGTGAGTTTTGGCGCCTCTTTTACGTTTTCTTTTTGTATGTTCCTCGCAGAATTCTTGGAATCTGTCCAGGACTGCCTGGAAATCGCTCTTGTTTTGACCCTTTGAGTATTTGAAGGTCTGGAAGATTTTAGCTGCTTCTGGACCCGCGATGGTAAGTAGAAGCATTATTTTCTCTGCATCCGCCACGCCATCTAGGTCGCACGCTACCAGGTAGATCTAGATTCTCTGCCGGAACCAACGCCAGTTTTCACTGATATTGCCTTGGTACTGGAGCTGCTGTGGAATCGGAATCCCGAACATCATCTTGCCTGGCTTTTGTTGCTGGTTGTCACTGTTCGCTGAGTTGAAACTATATGGATTTAACAGTCCACTCCTGGAATCATGTTTTGTTATGCTCGTGTCATAGCATAAGCTGCTTCCTTGATGTGGAGATGTTTAACACGTTTATTAAACTATTAACAATTCTCCTACTTCGATTCGACGCTACTGTTAATCCTGCTATAGCTACTCAGATGATCTAACCAGTCTGCTACAATCCATGTGGTGGGAGTGATGTTCAATCAACCCTGTGTCTGTACTCAGAGTCTCCACTGGAAAGAGGAAGATCATGTGTGTTGTGTCCTTATATATGGGTTGGTGTAATGCCCTCCTGTGGTCGTGTCACCTCTGTGTGTATCGTGAATGCCCATTGGTCATGTCGTATCTATCTGTTCTACTGGTTGAGTGTCTGTGTGTCATGTCTCTGGTGCTCCCTCTAGTGTCTAGCTAGTCTACATGTATTTACATTAACCCCTTATGTCTTTACAGTGATGCATATCACCACACTGGAGCCCACGCAGACATGGGGAGAAAATGCAAACTCCGCACAGACACTGATCCAAGCTGGGAATCAAACCTGGGACCCTAGAGCTATGAAGCAACTGTGCTAACCACTGTACTACCATGTGTGCATCTGAGAGGAGTGGGGTCTAATCTCGCTGACAGTTCCCCCTCAGAGATCGAGGCTCTCTTTTTAAAAGGGCCCCCCGATCTCAGAATATAGTTAATAATAATCGCTTGTTGTCACAAGTAGGCTTCAATGAAGTTACTGTGAAAAGCCCCTAGTCACCACATTCTGGCGCCTGTTCGGGGAGGCCGGTACGGGAATTGAACCCGCGCTGCTGGCCTTGTTCTGCATTACAAGCCAGCTGTCTAGCCCACTGTGCTAAACCAGCCCCTGCAGCCCCCCCCCTTCCATCACGGATCGCTAGCAAGGGATTGGTGGGGAAACAGAGTCTATTGGCGGGTTAGTGCAGAGTCAATGGGCCAAATAGCCTCCCTCTGCGGATTCTATTGTATTGCTCAACAGGTGTCCATTAACTCTGAAGTACTTTCTCTTTTGAGCAGCTGTTCTTTCTATCCACAGTTCTATTTAAAGAGACTGTCTCTTTGTTCTCAAGAACTTCCTCGTGCGAATTCTCCCCCCCCCCACACACACAATCTGTCTCTACCATAGGGTGGAATTCTTTCATTTTGAGACCAAATCCAGTGACAGGCAGCACAGACTACGCCTGTCTCACCGACCAGATTAGCGGGATCCCATGCCAGATCCTGCACTTGGAAGCATTAATTAGGCACACGCGAGTCGGCAGCCGATTCATCCATGGATCCTCAACTGACAGGTATGAAGTTCCCAGCGCCATATTTAACATGGGGATGGAGACAGGAACCAGTCTGCACTGCAGAGTGGCGAACAGAGCATCAGGAGCAGTACTATGGAAGAACGTTGTTGCACTCACCGCACAGTTTCTGGCGAACTGAGGACTGCCTTGTGCATGCCAACCATTAACAATCAGGTTTGACGCCAACATAATTTTCCGCTGGCATGACGCAAGATCAAAAGGCCTGACAGGATGCCGGCGGGCAGCTGTTATAATCAGCATTCATGAGATGCAAATTTTGTTTATGGCCACCTGACAGCGAGAGTTGCAATGGGATTTTACATGTATAGTAAGACAAGTTGGGGTTAGTAATCTTGGGCTCTTGAGTTTAGTCTCTTTTTAAAAAGTCTGTTTTTAAAAAGTTCAATTCAGGTTTCCAGGCAATGTTTTTAAAATAATTATCCTTCTAATCTTTTCTTAAACCCAGCTCTGACCAATTCCTCCTCGTACTACCTAATCGGTCCTTTGGCAGACAATATATTTTTTCCTCATGCCTCAGTTTTGCATATTAAAGAAACTATTTTAAATGCAAGTTATTGTTGATATAGCAGGTAGATTAAATATCCGTGACTTAGCTTTTTCATTCCTTGACTGCTGTCTAGCCTCGATATATAAATGAGTATAAAACCATATAATAAGGGGAGGAAAGGGACCAACACTTCTCTTGAAAGAACTTAAGTACAAAACTGCAAAAACTGATCATTCTCCTAAAATGCAGTTTGAATTTCTTACTGAATCTTACTTCAAGCTTTTTTTTCAGGTCATTTTCCTTCGTCTGATTTTCCTTTACCATTTGGTTAGAACAAGATAATTGCTGCTTAATTTCATCCTGTTCTCTTTCCAGTTTCTGTTTGTGTGCCGATACCTGTAACCAAAAAGTATAATTTCACATGTTAATTACTTTTTGATCTCGTACTGCCCACGAGTAAAATACAATTTTTTTCTAATATTAGTCCTTCCAAATTGAAAATCATCATACCATACCCGAATGAAAACTACAATGAAGAGACGTTAAACGCAAGCTTGAAACACCTGGTGCACCAAAATTAATAAATTGACCTATTGTCTAAATCACAGTTCACATTGGCTTCAATACATAACAGTGGAATTCAACATCCTGATTGCTGAATTTATCAAGTATTAAATTTACCCAAAGGAGTCTAAATTTGTAAGTAAGTGGATTAATTCAGATAATTCAATACTGCAAGTTGTTCCCAATTAGATATTTCAATTTTGAGTCCAAAACCACGTACTCTATCAATCTCCGACTGCAGAACATTGTAATCATTTTTTGCTTGCTGTATCTCCTGGTTCAGTTTATTTTTCATTTGGTTAAATTGTTGATCCAGGCTCTGAAGTGCATGTTGCTGATGAGAAAGTTCCTGCAGAACAAATAATATTTAAGAGATTAAGTACATATATTTCATTATTTCAAAATAGATTAGTAGACAGCACAGCACATCAACATTTTAAAATCATCACTATTACATACGATTTGCGTCCACACCTAATCCGTTGGGAAATGTCAGAATGTAAGATTCTATAATTACAATCCCAGTTGGTGTAATAACTGGACAGGGAAATTCCAGAATGGAACCTTGGCTCTTTTTTTAGGAAAACATGGGGGAATAGAGTTACAGCACTGCTAATTAGTTTCAACAACAAGAAGAAAAAAAAAATTACTAAACACCGAAAGTTGGAATATGATACAATACTCCTTTTCTTCCCCCTCCCTTAGCTTCACAAATATACACAGGGCTTAGTTCTCCGGCCCCCCCAGTCGTGTTTGTCAGCCACGTGCCTTTCGCTGGTGGTGAGATTCTATCTTCACATCACTTGTTATGGGGATTTCCCATTGTAACCACCCCTGGGAAACCCGTGGCAGGAGTGCGCTGCTGACAGGAAACGTGAATCGCAGCAACCGGAAAATTCCGGCCAGAAATTTAAGGTTAACACTGATTACAAAGTATATCTTTTTTTTTAATTTTTGTTTATTCTCCTCCTTTTTCACATTTTCTCCCACATTTACATCCATCAACTATAAACAATAATCAGCAAGATGTCAGTCCCCATAATAACAACAATCCCATCTACCCACCAACCCCCAAACCTCAACCCGCATGTTTACATAAACAAATGGCAAAAAGGAATCAGGGATTACCTGTAGTCACCCTTAATCTTACACAGCTCTCTTCCCCCTCCCCCTCCCCCACCCCCCTCATAAATTTGTAGACCTCTATCAGGGCGCCCCTCAACCTTCTTCATTCCAGTGAGAACAAACCAAGTTTATTCAACCTCTCCTCATAGCTAATGCCCTCCATACCAGGCAACATCCTGGTAAATCTCTTCTGCACCCTCTCTAAAGCCTCCATATCCTTCTGGTAGTGTGGCGACCAGAATTGAACACTATACTCCGACTGTGGCCTAACTAAGATTCTATACAGCTGCAACATGACTTGCCAATTTTTATACTCAATGCCCTGGCCAATGAAGGCAAGCATGCCATATGCCTTCTTGACTACCTTCTCCACCTGTGTTGCCCCTTTCAGTGACCTGTGGACCTGTACACCTAGATCTCTTTGACTGTCAATACTCTTGACGGTTCTACCATTCACTGTATATTCCCTACCTGTATTAGACCTTCCAAAATGCATCACCTCACATTTGTCCAGATTAAACTCCATCTGCCATCTCTCCGCCCAAGTTTCCAAACGATCCATATCCTGCTGTATCCTCTGACAGTCCTCATCGCTATCCGCAAATCCACCAACCTTTGTGTCGTCCGCAAACTTACTACTCAGACCAGTTACATTTCCTCCAAATCATTTATATATACTACGAACAGCAACGGTCCTAGCACTGAACCCTGCGGAACACCACTAGTCACAGCCCTCCAATCAGAAAAAGCACCCTTCCATTGCCAATCTCTGCCTTCGCTGACCTAGCCAGTTCTGTATCCATCTCGCCAGCTCACCTCTGATCCCGTGTGACTTCACCTTTTGTGCCCTACCTGCATCAACCATCTTTGTGATCTCCTCGAAAAACTCTATCAAGTTAGTTTGTTTTCACAGTTGCTTTAACTGTAGATTTCCAGACTGAATTAAGATGGCATCAAACTTTTGATTTACCTCCAAAGTCTGCTTTCCCACTTTAAATCTGCTTACTGCAGATCTCTCTTTAACTCGGAACACTTTAACTGCTTTTTCCTCAAATTCCCCTGAACAGAACCTTGTTCAACTTCAGAGTCTCTACTCTTAAATTCAGTCTTCCTAAGACATTCTTTCTGTCCCAATTCTCTGGTTATCTAGTCTGTAGCTGGTTCTTTGGGAAGTCTGCCTCCTTGGTCCTGTCCAGTTTGTCTTTTCCTGACAGAGTTGAAAGATGTTCACGTCCAGTGTCCTATCACCAACTGCAAACAAATTCAACTAAGAACTAAAACTCAAAAGCCATCACACCTTAATGGGCCTTCAGTTGCTAGGCAACAGTCACATGCTCCTGTTAGCTTATTTACTTTTCACGCCATAGCTCTCTCAAAGTACAATAGAAACACAGTTTGAATTGAACAAATCCTCACACATACAAACACCTTTCTTCAGCATGAATCTAACTATAGTTTTATCCTTCTTTCCACAGAAACATTAAACACACTTAAAACTATACCTTATTTCTAATGTTTATCAATACAATTATAAATCCCTTAAAACGACCTTTGTTTTCCTACACTACAAGAACTCAGCCAAGCATTGGCATTCCGAAATTACAATCATTTTTTGAAATACAAATTTAGATGACCGAATTCTTTTTCTTCCAATTAAGGGGCAATTTAGCGTGGCCAATCCACCTACCCTGCACATCTTTGGGTTGTGGGGGTGAGACCCACGAAAGCACGGCGAGAATGCCAAAATGGCAACACAGTCATTCATGAGACCATAAAAACAGGTGCGAGTCCAATTCTGCCCATTTCAGGGATTGGGTTTTAAAGGGCGCCCAGATCCCCCTTCTCATCCGTGCATACTTTGACAGCAATCTTTAAATTACAGTAGCAAGCAGGGAGAATTGCTGAGGAAATACATTCCAATATCTGGATTCTAAGTCACACATCAGTTACAATGATTTCCGGTGGCGCGTGCGAGCGGAGCGGTCGCGCTGGAGGGAGGCCCCCGCCGGTCGGTGCTTTCCGGGGGTTTTATTTTGAAACGGTGGAGGCAGTTGAGGTGTTCATGAAGGCAGAAGGCTTGGGACAGAAGTGAGGAGTGGAGCTGGAAGAGAGATTGTGGACTGTGATTGGGGAGCTGGAAAATGTATAAATGTTATAACTTTCTTTTCACTGACCTGCATTGTAACTTACTTGGCTTCACATTGTTATAAAGTTTAAGTTTTTGTTTGGTTTGACTGGCATTTTTGCTCCTTTTTTTTTGTTGCAACGGATGTATGTTATTTCATTGAATTGCAAGGGTTAGATTGTTTTTCTTTTTCTTCTGGGACTGGATGGGAGGGGACAGTATACTTTTTTGGAGGAGAGGGGGATTACCCGCACTAGCTAACTAAAGTCGGCAAGTGAACGGAGGTGAGGAGAGAGGAGGGTTGCGGACATTGGAGCCTCTTTATCAGGTTTCGATGGGCATACGAGGCGAGCAGGTGGGGGGAGAGGGGGTTCGATGCTAATAATGGAAAGGGGTGGGTCAGGCCTGTGGGTATGATGATGGTGGATGTGAAGGGGGGGTGGTGGTGGTGAGAGACCCAGTAATAATAATAATAATAATAATAACAACTTATTGTCACAAGTAGGCTTAAATGAAGTTACTGTGAAAAGCCCCTAATCACCACATTCCGGCTCCTGTTCGGGGAGGCCGATACGGGAACCGTAGGATAGTCACGTGGAACGTGAGGGGCCTGGGACGCCCAGTCAAGAGGTCAAGGGTGCTTGCGCATTTTTAAAGTTTGAAGGCAGATGTAGCAATGCTGCAGGAGACTCACCGGAGGGTGAAGGACCAAGTGAGACTTAAAAAGGGCTGGGTTGGTCAGCTGTTTCATTCTGGATTTGACGGAAGAGCTCGAGGGGTAGTGGTAATGGTCAGCAAAAGGATACGGTTCCAGATGGAGAAGGTGGTTGCAGATCAGGGGGGTAGGAATGCGATTGTTACAGAGGCGCTGGAGGGGAGGCTAGTGGCGCTGTAAGTGTATATGGTCCCAATTGGGACGATGTGGGATTCGCGATGGTGCTGTGAAGGTTCATCCCCGACTTGGACACACACAAACTGATAGTGGGTGGGGGGGGGGGGAAAAGACTGGAACTTGGTGCAGGAGCCGAAATTGGACAAGTCACAGATGCGCTCGCTGGCCCCGTCGGGGGGGGGGCAAAGGCACTGGCTGGGCTAATGGTGGAAATGGAAGGTGTGGACCCTTGGAGGTTTCTGCATCCGAGGGAGGGAGTACTCGTTTTTCTCAGCGGTCCATAAGGTGCACTCGCGGATTGACTTTTTCATGGTGGGGAAGGCGCTGCTGACTGGGGTAAAAGGGTCGGAGTACTCAGCTATTGCGATATCAGATCATGCTCTGTATTGGGTGGATATGGTACTGGAGAACATAGAACATAGAACAATACAGCGCAGTACAGGCCCTTCGGCCCACGATGTTGCACCGAAACAAAAGCCATCTAACCTACACAATGCCATTATCATCCATATGTTTATCCAATAAACTTTTAAATGCCCTCAATGTTGGCGAGTTCACTACTGTAGCAGGTAGGGCATTCCACGGCCTCACTACTCTTTGCGTAAAGAACCTACCTCTGACCTCTGTCCTATATCTATTACCCCTCAGTTTAAAGTTATGTCCCCTCGTGCCAGCCATATCCATCCGCGGGAGAAGGCTCTCACTGTCCACCCTATCCAACCCCCTGATCATTTTGTATGCCTCTATTAAGTCTCCTCTTAACCTTCTTCTCTCCAACGAAAACAACCTCAAGTCCATCAGCCTTTCCTCATAAGATTTTCCCTCCATACCAGGCAACATCCTGGTAAATCTCCTCTGCACCCACTCCAAAGCCTCCACGTCCTTCCTATAATGCGGTGACCAGAACTGTACGCAATACTCCAAATGCGGCCGTACCAGAGTTCTGTACAGCTGCAACATGACCTCCCGACTCCGGAACTCAATCCCTCTACCAATAAAGGCCAACACTCCATGGTACAGAGACCAGGGTGAAAGTTAGATGCGGGACTGTTGGGGGACCAAGGGTTCTGTGACAAAACTGAAAAAGTAATCGAGGAATATGTACGTTTTAACTACACGGGCGAGATCTCAAAGGCGGTTGTCTGGGGGCTTTAAAGGTGGTGGTGAGGGGTGAGGTGATCTCGTTCGCGCTAGGCTTGACAAAGAAGAGAGGTTGGAACGTCAGAGGGTAATAGATGAGATGCTGGAGGTAGACAAGAGGTATGGAGAAGATAGGGACCCAGCGCAGTTGGAAAAGAGGAAGGAACTTCAGGCGAGCTTTGACCGACTATCTACCAGGAAAGCGGTACGCCAATTGAGACGAGCAAGGGCGGCAGTTTACGAGCATGGAGAGAAGACGGCCGTATGTTGGTGGGCCAGCTCCGCAGAGGCGCTGCGGCAAGGGAAATTGTCCAGATGCGTGACAGGGCAGGGAAGTTGGTGATAGCTCCAGATCAGATTAACAAGGTCTTTATGGAATTCTATGAGATTGTACAGGTCAGAGTCACCTGGGGGAGGCCGGGAGATGCAGGAATTTCTAGATGGGCTGGAGTACACGAGGTTAGGGGAGGGGGACAGTGCTACATTAGCGGGGGCGATAATGGAGCAGGAGATAAAAGATGCGATTGGGAGGATGCAGTCGGGGAGGTGGCAGGGCCGGATGGGTTTCCAGTGGGATATTATAAAAAATTCAAAAATAAGCTGGTACCGCTGATGGTGGGGATGTTTGAGGAGGCGATAGGGAAGGGGATGTTACCATAAACCTTGGGGCAGGCACTGATTTCCCTGTTAAGAAAGATAAGGATCCGACAACGGAGTGTGGGTCGTATAGGCCCATATTACTTTTAAATGTGGACGCAAAGATATTGGCGAAGGTACTGGCAGGTAGGCTAGAGGAGTGCCTCCCGAAGGTGATAGGTGAAGATCAGACTGGGTTCATGAGAGGGAGGCAGCTCTTTTCGAACATTAGGAGGGTATTGAACGTGGTTATGGTACCGGCCAAGGGGAAGGAAACAGAGGTGGTTTTTGCATTGGACGCCGAGAAAGCGTTTGACTGGGTAGAATGGGGGTACTTGATGGCAGTTCTAGAGCGGTTTGGAATTGGACCCAGATTTGTGGACTGGGTAAAGCCATTACATAAGGAGAAGAGGGCCAGTGTCCACACAAATAACATCAGCTCGGAATACATTCCTCTCCACCGTGGGACTAGGCAGGGATATCCTATGTCCCCCCCTGCTACTTGCATTCGCAATTGAGCCATTGGCCATCGCATTAAGATGTTCAGGGGTATGGAAAGGGATAGTGCGGGGGAATAGAGCATAGGGTGTCCTTATATGGCGATGATTTGTTATTATATGTGTTGGAACAAAGTGTGTCAATAGGGGGAATACTGGAGCTGCTTCGGGTGTTTGGGTCTTTCTCAGGGTACAAATTAAATCTAGACAAGACTTGAGTATTTTGTGGTGTCGCAGACAGTGGTGGGGGCAGGGGTGGGGGGCTGCCAGTCCGTAAGGCAGGGACTCACTTTAGATACCTGGGAGTGCAGGTTGCCCGAGATTGGAAGGGGCTCCATAGGTACAACATTTCTAGTTTGGTGGGGAGAGTGAAAGCTGATCTGGCAAGGTGGGATAGTCTCCCTCTGTCACTGGCGGGGGGACCTGCTGGAATTATTAACGCTTGAAAAGGTCAAATTTGAACTGAGGGGAAGGATGGAGGGGTTCTACAATTCATGGGTGTTATTCATTCTGCACTTTCGAGAATTGGATCGCATCAAACATGAGGGGGGTTGGGGGCTGAGCAGGTTGGGGGGAGGGGGACTGTATGTGTTAATGCTGACCATGGGTGATTCCTGATTCCTTTTTGGCATTTGTTTATGTTAACATGCTGGCCAATGTCTGGGGTTTGGTGGGACGATGGGATCATTGTTATTGATATGGGGATTGACATTACATTCATTACTGATTATTGTTGGGTGTAAATTTGGGAGAAAATGTGAAAAAGGAGAATAAAAAAAAATATTTTTTTTAAATGCCAGTTACAATGATAGATGGAAACTACTTGCATAATTTCAACTATTTTCATCTTCAAACAATAATGAGTGCTTTCACTAAGAGGGGGGGGTTATTGCGTTACCGGGATAGGATGGAAGTGAGGCCTTAAGTGGGTCGATGCAGACTCGATGGGCCGAATGGCCTCCTTCTGCACTGTATGTCCTATGTTAAACACTTGAGCAGGCTTTGATTACGAGTAAAGCTAATGTAATACACCAAGTGTAATTTAATTACCTGTTGGAAGTCTCTTTCTTTGTCTTTTAACTTCTGCTCCATGTTGCGCCATGTACTATCAGCATTTTGCCTATGACAGCTCAATTCATCAGACACTTGTTTTAGCTTTTGTTCGACCATTACACACTAAAAAAAAAAAGAGACAAAAGCATGGATGTTATTTTTATATTGCTCTGGAATGTATTATGCCACAAATACACAATGAGAAAATCACTTCAAAAATGCATGAGATATTTAATTTTCAAATCTGATATTTGTTACTTAAGACCTAAAAGTTAGATCAGTTGGTCTCACAACTGTACTCAGCTGCAGATTGGTCCTGTCAAATTAGGACATGAAAATGTTTTTGTCTTTCTGATCAAATCTATCCTCTATTCATAATTGGAGATGGTGGCTGGTATTTTTCTGTCCCCAGTCCGAAAGGAGTAGAGGCCACATAGAGTAGGGCACTTGGCAAAAAAAAAAAAGCTGACCAATGTGGCTGGAAATCCCCCTACCTGTTTCTCCCTCCACCATTTTCCCCAAGAGCAGTGGAGGGAGTGGGCGTCAGAACCAGCGTGCATCTATTAACGAGGCAATTTAACTCATTAGTTTTGTAAAATGCAACAAATATACAAATCTCAATTGTGGGGAGATGTCATATAATGAAATCTTATTGGATAATCATGTTCTATAAATTCATATACCAACATGGAGAACAGAATCTAATTTATTTTATGATTTCAGTTCACTATTGTAGAAACGCTTAACCTCTGATAACCCTTTACTTCTTAATTCTACCATCCATTGTTCACTACACGTTTAGAACATAGAACGATACAGCGCAGTACAGGCCCTTCGGCCCACGATGTTGCACCGAAACAAAAGCCATCTAACCTACACTATGCCATTATCATCCATATGTTTATCCAATAAACTTTTAAATGCCCTCAATGTTGGCATGTTCACCACTGTTGCCGGTAGGGCATTCCACGGCATCACCACTCTTTGCGTAAAGAACCTACCTCTGACCTCTGTCCTATATCTATTACCCCTCAGTTTAAAGTTATGTCCCCTCGTGCTAGCCAATTCCATCCGCGGGAGAAGGCTCTCACTGTCCACCCTATCTAACCCCCTGATCATTTTGTGTGCCTCCATTAAGTCTCCTCTTAACCTTCTTCTCTCCAACGAAAACAACCTCAAGTCCATCAGCCTTTCCTCATAAGATTTTCCCTCCATACCAGGCAACATCCTGGTAAATCTCCTCTGCACCCGCTCCAAAGCCTCCACGTCCTTCCTATAATGCGGTGACCAGAACTGTACGCAATACTCCAAATGCGGCCGTACCAGAGTTTTGTACAGCTGCAACATGACCTCTTGACTCCGGAACTCAATCCCTCTACCAATAAAGGCCAACACTCCATAGGCCTCCTTCACAACCCTATCAACCTGGGTGGCAACTTTCAGGGATCTAAGTACATGGACACCTAGATCCCTCTGCTTATCCACACTTCCAAGAACTTTACCATTAGCCAAATATTCCACATTCCTGTTATTTTTTCCAAAGTGAATCACCTCACACTTCTCTACATTAAACTCCATTTGCCACCTCTCAGCCCAGCTCTGCAGCTTATCTATGTCCCTCTGTAACCTGCTACATCCTTCCACACTATCGACAACACCACCGACTTTAGTATGGTCTGCAAATTTACTCACCCACCCTTCTGCGCCTTCCTCTAGGTCATTGATAAAAATGACAAACAGCAACAGCCCCAGAACAGATCCTTGTGGTACTCCACTTGTAACTGAACTCCATTCTGAACATTTCCCATCAACCACCACCCTATGTCTTCTTTCAGCTAGCCAATTTCTGATCCACATCTCTAAATCACCCTCAATCCCCAGCCTCCGTATTTTCTGCAATAGCCTACCGTGGGGAACCTTATCAAACGCTTTACTGAAATCCACAAACACCACATCAACTGCTCTACCCTCGACTACCTGTTCAGTCACCTTCACAAAGAACTCGATAAGGTTTGTGAGGCATGACCTACCCTTTACAAAGCCATGCTGACTATCCCTGATCATATTATTCCTGTTTCCCAGTCTTAGTTTCTGACACTTCAGAATCCAGCCCGCGCAGTATTCACCATATTAAACAGTTATGCCTTATAGAGTGTAGCCCTTAACAGAGCGGGATTCTCCATTTGAGAGACAGTGTTGACATCGGGACTGAATCGGTGGACTTCTATAACAATAAAATTGGTACCGTTCCCAGAACAATTCATGATCTGTTAATGGGCTAGCACCAGCGCCACGTGGAACTCGATCTATTCCAATGAAATATGGTGTCCGATTCGCCAGGGTCGGGATTGCCACTCAAGAGGCTGATAAGCTGCAGCTGCATATTCGCACTCCACTGCCCCCACACACTCATCCGAGCAAAAAGATGGCAGCATGGAGCATGGCACTCATGTTTGCAGACGCAGAGCTGGAGACCCTGATGGACGCCATGGAGGGTGGCCCACCCTGTTCCCCGGGGTGGAAAGGAGGCTACCACCAGCCGCCATACACTGAGCCTGGGCGCAGACAGATGCTTTGAGCGTCATGGGCCTGTCCACCCTGTATCTTAAGTCATCGCTCTAGCGCGGAATACACATTTGCTTCTCTTTAGCCGGGTGCCCACTTGGGGAAACCGACTGACCACTTTTTACAGGTTGTCCATATGCTCTTTCTCTCTGGTGCCCATGATGAGCACATCATCTAGCTAGACGACCACCTTCGGCAGACCCTTCAGGATGCTTTCCATTGCATGCTAGAAAATTGCCGGGCAGATGGGACCTCAAAAGGGGGGGGGGGGGGGGGGGTGTATTCACATTACCCTATACGGGTGTTTATGGTCCCAAATTTTCTGGAAGCTGGATCTAGCTCCACCTGTAAATAAGCATGGCTCATGTCTGTTGTGCTACCAGCTGTCCAGCTGTGTGGTCTCCGCCCCTCCCTGGGAAGCTCATACTCCACGAGTTCCACTGGGTGATCAACAATGGTTTCCCCATGGTCCTGGTGCCCAAGGGTCCAACAGGCCATCCCCTTGATTGAGTGTACCCATAACAGGAGCCACTTCAGCTGCTGCCTGTCCGTCCCACCGAACACCCTAGGACAGAGCCCTCTCCGTGGTAATATGGTGACGGTCACTTTAACTCCCTCTGACAGTGGAGGCCTCTGGCTGTGCAGTTGAAGGTTATTGTTAATTGGGAATTGGCATTGTTAGTTATACGAGCACTTCACAGTTATCAAGTGGCTGCAGATTGTGTTTCCTGTTTGCTCCGGCTTGTGGCTGCACTGCCTGAAGGCCTAGTGCTTGTTTGCTGCTGCCTCTTCTGCGGCCAGGAATAAAGTTGGCCTACTAGCAATGCTGGAGAGGGAGATGGGGTGCTCTTTCATTCTTCTGTTGTGTTCTGTGTAAATGTGACTTTCTGGTTTAATTATTCTTGCCTTTGAGTGTCTGCTGTTGAGAGCTGCAGGAGCGGGAGAGAGGTGGAGTAACCCGAATGATGCTGCAGCTGCCTGGAGGCTGTGTGTCTGATTGCTGCCGCCTCTTTTGCTTCTGTGACCTGGAGTAAGGTAAGGGAAGGAGTGCGATGAACTAATGGCAGCACGATTCAACTGAGCAACTTGCTGATGGTACTGAAGAACTGATTTTGCAGATTGTTGGTGACTTTATTGTGCAATGTTCAATGTTCAATATCTGGAAGCTGCGTGTTTGCTTGCTACTGCCTCTTTTACCTGTGGCCAGGAGCAAGGAAAGGAAGGAAGTCAGATGACCTGCTGACGTGCTGGAGATGAGGAAGGGTAGCGGCCGAGAGTATGGAACCTACTGCCAATGCTGAAGAGGAGTGTGCTCTTTTGCTCCTCTGCTGTGCTCTGCATTAGTGTGACTCTCCGGCTTATCGTTATGCTGCACAACCCCCGAGTAACTTTCTACTGCTGAGAGCTGCAGTAGGGGAGAGAGCAGAGGGTTGATTTGGATGCTTGTGACTTCATTGTACTGTTATTTATTTATTTTTATTTAAAAGAGTGCCCAATTATTTTTTCCAATTAAGGGGCAATTTAGCATGGCCAATCCACCTACCCTGCACATCTTTGTGTTGTGGGGGTGAGATCCACACAAACACAGGGAGAATATGCAAACTCCACTATGGAGTGCCTCGACAGTGCCCACCCGAGACTGGGACATGCTCTGCAGCGCCTCATAAAGGTCCACCTGGGATTGGGACACATCCCGAAGCGACTGCGAAATACTGTCAGGGCGCTGTGCAATGGCCATCACTGACTGAGCGAAGCCTTGGACACTACTATTCATGTTCCAATGTAGTGTTGCAAGCTTTCCACTGCGGTCACCACCCTAGCAGTGTTGGACTCGGTGCCACTCATTGCCAGCGCAGTCTCCTGCACCCGTGGCCTTTAGGACTCCTCCAAATGTCTATGGACCTGCTGTGGTCACCCTTGCAGCCCGGTGGAGATCATTGAGCTTCTTCCGACTCTGGACCGATGTCCTCCTGGTTATGTTCCTCGAGCTGACAGCCGCTTCCACTTCCTCCCAGGTGGCGTGGTTGACCAGTGGCTGACCCTCCGACTCCCTCAGGGGAACAAAGTGCCCTGTCGCAACTCCATCACGTTGAGAAGTCTGGCCAGGTTGGCATCACTGAAACTTGGTGCTGGTCTGCGCGGTGGCAGTGCTGTGTGCTGTCTGGGGTTTGCTTGGGGGGAGCGGGTTAAGAGCTGGTCCCCCTCATTAGTGGGTTTCTGCCAGGTGTGGTTGAATCGAATCAGCTGGCAGGACAGCCATTTCCGCCATGAAGCCCATGGGGCATCATTACTGGCCCTAATTAATGTTAGATACCGGTTGCGGTTTCACCGGGTCAGTTGTCAGGAAGCACTCGGCGAGTCTCCCTCGCTACCGCACTTAGTGCTTGTCCCGTTAGGTCACGCCCCGCATTAACTTAAAGATTTATAGGAGCAGTGGAAAAGCTGCAAAAAATAAGAGATTTACATGGATAATACCAGAACTGGGAGGACATACTTATTAAGAAAAGGTAAATCGTAATGGCACTTTTCTCAAGAAGTAAGAAGGCTGCGGAACGGCCTGGTAGAGATCATTGAGATAATGAAAAGATGGCGTAGTGGTTAGCATTGCTGCCTCATAGCAGAGGACCCGGGTTCGATCCTGGCTCTGGGTCACTGCCCGTGTGGAGTTTGCACATTCTCCCCGTGTCTGTGTGGGTCTTACCCCCACAACTCAAAAGATATGTAGGGTAAGTGGAGATGTGCTGGCTAAATTGCCCCTTAATTGGAAGAAAAAAACGGAATTGGTTACTCTAAATTTATTTTTTAAAAAGATAATGAAAATATTTGATGAGGTAGAAATAAATAAAATGTTTCCACTTCTTCAGGAGTATAAAACAAGCAATCAGAAATATAAGAGTCACAAATAAATCCAGAACCTTCTTTTCCCAGAGTGACAAGAATGTGGAATGGACTACTAGAAGTATTTGATTCATCCAAGGGTTGGCGAGATAATCATATTACGAGAAAGGGATTTGCTGATGGCACATGGTTCATGTGAGCATAAACACGGGCATGGACTAGTTGGGCCAAATGGCCTGTTCTTGTGCAGTAAACCCAATGTACCAATCACATAAGATACAATATACACATAAGAATGAAAAATAGGTCAGTTTCAAGCAAGTATCAAACAACTATCTTACATTTGGGGTAGCACAGTGCTAAGCACTGCTGCCTCACAGTGCAGGGACCCGGGTTTAATTCTGGCCTTGAGTGACTATCTGTGTGGAGTTTGCACTTTGTCTCCATTGTAGTGATATCATGGTTGTTTGTAATTCACCACCTGACGACTAGGAATCACACTAGTATATAAGTGAATGTTAAAGTCAGCTGACCTCAGACTGGCTGGAGGAAGTTGAAGAGAGAGGTTGCTTGGCATGATTTTACTGTTTTTCATCTGTTGTCTTGGATATAGTTTACCCTGTTAATGTTAATAAATTGTTTATAGCTTTAGCTACAAGTGAACTTGTAGCCATCAGGCCATCCGACAAGGACCATTACACTCATGTCTGCGTGGGTTTCCTCTGGGTGCTCCGGTTTCCTCAGTCAGACCAAAGATGCGTAGGTTAGGTGGAATAGCCATGCTAAATTGACCCTTAAGAAAGATTAGGTGGGGTTACAGGTTTGCAGGGGAGTGGGCCTAGTTAGGGTGCTCTTTCAGAGGATCGGTGCAGACCCGATGGGCCAAATGGCCTCCTTCTGGACTGTAGGGATTCTATGATTCTATGAAAGAGTACCGAATAAAGTTATTCCAAAAACAACATACTTGAGATTTTTAAAAGACTGAATGCAATTAAACCAATTAGCTACATTACAATCACAGAACGTTCTTGAATCCATGTCTCAAAAATTAGAAATTGAAGAGGATCCTACTGTACCTTAGTATTGGCTTGTTCACACTGTGTAGTCATCTTGGTTAAATCATCTCTGCACTTATTTAGTTTGCATTCTTTATCTGAAAGATCTGCTTTAGCTTTATCAAACTGGAATTGAATTTCATGTAGCCTGTTCGTGTGATTTTTCATTTCTTTCTCCTGGGCTTGAAGTCGAAATTCCAGATCCATAACTTTAGTTTGCAGTTCTTCAAAAAAAATTGAGCACTTTTCATCAGCACCGTAAATTAGATATTGCTGCAGTACAGCAACTACTCACTTACTTCATCTGAAACATTTCAACAAATATTTCATTAAAGAGCAATACAATGGTTAGTATTCAAAGAATACAGCGTACACTAGGATACTGCGAGAGATCAGAACTCAATCTAATTCTGGCCTTCAGGTCCAAAATAGTTGTTCAACTTGTCCTTTCAGAATGTATTTGCACTCTTTTTTGTGATGTGTTAAGCAATGTTAAAGTGTAAATGCTTCACAAATGACAAATTTCTGCAGGTAATGGATAATCGCCACCCAACATGGAATTCAATAAATTGAAACTTGCCAAACCTTTCCATTTCAGGTCATATTTTAGATGGAAATATTAATTTAAATAATAATATTCGCAAAACCATATTATTTATTAACTACTGGATTATCAGTTATGCTTTCATTGTAATTTAATTTTTTTTTTTTTAAATATCCAGTTACTAGATTTAAAACTAGCCAATGAGATGTCAACTCATGGCTAAGTGAAATGTTCTAATCATAATTGAAAGCAGCTTTTCTTTGTACAAATATGGGCCAATCATAATTGTACTGATACGCACAGAATGATCAAAACAAAATCATATCCATTGAATCACAGAAAAGAAAATTAACAGTCAATATATTGCTTGTGTGGGAAATATAAAAACTTATTTTGGTGTAGCAGAGGGTGCACATCTAAAGTTTAATTCAGGGCACAAACTAGGGCAGAATGAAGGACGGTTAATTCTGCAGCTGTTGGGGACAGCATGATGGTGCAGTGGTTAGCCATGCTGCCTCACAACCCAAGGACCCGGGTTCGATCCTGGCCGTGTGGAGTTTGCACATTTTCCCCGTCTGCGTGGGTCTCACCTCTACAACCCAGCATCCCATCCATTGACTTTGTCTACACCTCCCACTGCCTTGGGAAAGCAGGCAGCATAATCAAAGACCCTTCCCACCCAGCTTACTCACTCTTCCAACTTCTTCCATCGGGCAAGAGATTCAAAAGTCTGAGAACACGCACTAACAGATTCAAAAACAGCTTCCACTGTTACCAGACCCCTAAACGACCCCCTCTTATGGACTGATGGACTGATCTGATCTCTTCACCCATCCTCTATTATGTATTTTCTTTTCATGCATGGAATGATCTGTTTGAGTTGCACGCAGAACAATACTTTTCACTGTGCCTAGGTACACGTGACAATAAACCAATCCAATTGACCTCGCTAAATTGCCCCTTAATTGTAAAAAAAGAATTGGGTACTCTAAATTTTTTTTTAATTCTACAGCTGTCTGTGCTAGAACTACTCGAGAATATTTATTGTCAACAGCAGGTGACAAACTGAAAACCACAGCAGGACACATCAATGACTGAAATGAGCAAAAGGACAAACCAAGAAGTATTGTTCATGAAATGGGTAAAATCCCTGCTTGTACACCACTTATATTCCTCATACTGCTTAGAATTACAAAAATGTTCCTAAAAGCAGTTCCTCTTTCAAAATGATTAGTTGTGAACTAGTGTTTATCATTTGGCGCCACAATACCTTGATTTTGTAATTTCAGTTGTTCCTCTTGCTTGGAACTGTCCATACTGTTATTAAACAAGCCTGTAGAGAGTGTGGCCTTTTGCAGCGACTTGGGACAATGCTTCAAGGGAGTTTCTTCTTGCTCCCATTGAAGATTCATGGCAGCACCCTTCTTCAAGGGGGTCTCCAGTGAAAGAGAGGTTTGCTGACTTGGAGTCTGACTTTGTTGCCATGGGAACACAGAAGACGATCGCTGCCGTGCAATATTCCGATGGCTAACGGTGCTCTGAGGCTGGGTTTTGTTGATCAACTGCAAAATTGTAAAAACTCAATTCAAAAAGGAGTTTTCCATGAAACGTTCCACTAAAACGACATTCCTTAAACTGAAATTGAGAACACCCCTATCAACCAAGAACTTCTATTAACAGTAAGCAGAAATACAAACACAGGTCCCAAAAGAAGCAGGGAGAGAAAAATCGAGACACCACATCACCTGACATATACACGGAGCTTTCACGTTGAAGTATATCCCAAAGTGCTTCACAAAGATGTAACCAAAAAAAGTCACCAAACTAAAGACTCAGGGAGAGGAGCCAAGCATTAGTTAAAGAGGTGAATTGTAACAAAGATCACAAAGGAGGATAGGGAAGTGGAAAGACAGAAGGTTCAGGAACAAAATTTCAGAGCATGGGACCTAGGTAGGTGAAAACAGGGCTACCAATGGTCGACTAAAAAGGAGCGGGGAGGTGGAGTGGGGAGGTGAACAGGGACAGATTTCGAAGAATGAAGAGTTCACGAGGAGAGGGTGATTGTGTGACTGGGGGAGTTATAGAAATACACACGGATATGTGATGACGGAATTGAAAAGTGAGGATGAAGAAATAACCCATCTCACAGACTTGCAGTGTCTAGAGTTCTAAATCATAAATCTCTTTTCCATCTCAGTCACTTCACCCACCAGTACCTTATTTGACACAGTCACTGGATCAACAATCACTTTCCTCTCTCCAGATGGGTGGCAACATCTTACCCCAGAGTGAAGCCTCCCCACGAAACTAGGCTTTTCAGCACTTGCCACGCATAACCACTGCAGTTGTGGGGGGGGGGGGGGGGGGGGGGCTTGTACCACCAACTAATACTTTGGTTACTCCCCTACTTCACTGGCTCTAAACTCTTTCAAGCAGCTCACTTCATTCCTCCAGCTCACCTCTTCTTTAAAACTATTGTTGCCTGTCTCCACTTCAAGTCCCAACCCAAACATCTCACTGTGTTATCCTCTTTAATCCGCATCTTCTCATTTTTCTTGCTTTTTGTCCTCTGATTTCTCTGCCTTCTAGTCTACACTAAATGTTTACCCCCATATTAACTCTTCTACCCATTCACACTGCCAGGCCCTCAACCTTACCATTTCTCATAATTTCCACACCCATTAGATAAGGCATCTCCAACCACATCACTCTCTTGTATCTCTCACCAGCTGCATCCCCTATTTTGCTATTGCCACACCCTTCTGTGTCTCGGACTACTCAGACAAAACTCAAACCTAAAAATCACTGCTAACAAATGTTTCCTGCAAGTTGTGCACACTCACAGCTGCATTGCAACTCAAGAAGATATCACACAGGCCACTCACAAGCTGTCCTATTTCAGTTGCTGCGGATACAGTGCTCAAACACTGAAATGAACAGGCTGTGTACAATGAAAACATCTAGAGGAAACATTGCTTACAGTTCCACTTTTTAAACCCCAGCTGACTAGCCTTTGAGCCTCCATTTGCCACAGTATGAATATGTATAACTAGTCCCTCATGAGTGGGTGCCATCAATGAAGACATGAAAGTTGACCCCCATGGTCGTTGGTAATATCAGTGAGGTGCAATGAGTAGATAAATAAGAAAAGGAAAAGGATAGATTGCATGGTGGGCTGGAAGAAAAGGTGTTGACAGAGTTGCTCTGGTTAGAGAGGAGAAGGAATGTAGAAACCAACTATTTTCTAATACACCTGATAGGTAAAAGATGGCTATTTAGCGTAAAATATTAAGCCCCAGTTTTTAAAAGATATTTTTATTAAAGTTTTCATTTTATAAAACACAAATAAACAAATCCATGCAAAACAAAATACCATTTACAAACCCCTACCCTTGATAAGAAAAAAGAAATCCCTGAGCCCCTTGGTTTTTTTAAAATAAACTATTTTAATGAGGTATTTTTTGGCATTGTAAACAGTAGAATTACAGAACGAGAAAACAAAAGGGCAGCATGGTAGCATAGTGGTTAGCGCAATTGCTTCACAGCTCCAGGGTCCCAGGTTCAATTCCCGGCTGGGTCACTGTCGTCGTCCCCCCCCCCCCCCCCCCCCCCCCCCCCCCCCCCCCCCCCCCCCCCCGCCCGCTGATGATTAATTCTTCGCAAAGTCAATGGATGGTTGCCACCTCCGGGCGAACCCTAACAACGACCCTCTCAAGATGAATTTGATTTTCTAAGCCCAGGAAACTCGCCATGTCTGACAGCCAGGCTTCCGACTTCAGGGGCTTTGAGTCCCTCCAAGCTAGGAGTATCCGTCTCCGGGCTACCAGGAAAGCAAAGGCCAAAACGTCGGCCTCTTTCTCCCACTGGACTTCTGGGGCCTCTGAAACCCCAAAAATCGCCACCTCTGGACTCATTGCCACCCTCGTGTTCAATACTCTAGACAGGATGTCCTCAAACCCCTGCCAGTATCTCCTAAGTTTTGGACACGCCCAAAACATGTGGACATGGTCTGCCGGTCCTCTCAGACACTTTACACACCTGTCCTCTACGCCGAAGAATCTGCTCATCCGGGACACTGTCATGTGGGCCCAGTGGACGGCCTCAAATTGAATCAGGCCAAGCCTGGCACATGTTGCGGTCCCATTAACCCTGCTCAGCGCGTCCGCCCACAGGCCTTCCTCAATCTCCCCTCCCAACTCTTCCTCCCATTTATGCCTCAGCTCCTCGGTGTGCGTCTCCTCCGCCCCCATGAGCTCCTTGTAAATATCCGAGACACTTCCCTCCCCCACCCATCCTCTAGACACTACCCAATCTTGGATCCCCCTTAGTGGCTAGAGTGGAAAAGATGACACCTGCCTGCGCAAAAAGTCCCGCACCTGAATATACCGAAATTCATTCCCCCTCGTCAACCCAAACTTGGCCTCCAGCACCCTCAAGCTAGGGAAGTTCCCTTCCAAAAACAAATCTCCCATCCGCTCAATCCCCGCCCGTCGCCATACCTGAAACCCCCCCGTCCAACCTCCCCGGGGCAAACCGATGGTTGTCACATATCGGGGACCAGACCGATGCTCCCGTTGCTCCAACGTGCCTCCTCCACTGTCCCCAGATCCGAAGGGTCGCCACCACTACAGGGTTGGTGGAGAACCGCGCCGGCGGAGATGGCAGAGGCGCCGTCACCAATGCCCACAGACTAGTACCCCTACATGAGGCTGCCTCAACCCACTCCCAAGCCGACCCTCCCCCCACCACCCACTTCCTTATCATGGCTATGTTAGCCGCCCAATAATAGTTGCTGAAATTCAGCAGTGCATGCCCCCCTTCCCCTCGAGCATCACCCTCTTCACTCGCGGGGACTTGCCCACCCATACAAAGCCCAAAATGATCTTGCTTACCCTCTTAAAAAAGGAACGTGGAATGAAAATGGGGAGACACTGGAACACGAATAAGAACCTCGGGAGCACCATCATTTTAACTGTCTGTACTCTCCCAGCTAACGACAGCGGGAGCGCATCCCACCTCCAGAACTCCCCTCGCATTTGATCTACCAGCCGGGACAGGTTCAGCTTGTGCAGTCGACCCCATTCCCGTGCCACTTGTATTCCCAGGTACCTGAAACTGTCCCCATCTAACCTGAACGGCAGATCCCTCAGCCGATCCCCTTGGCCCCTCTCCTGAACTACAAACATTTCAAGTCATATTCAATTTGTACCCTGAAAACCGGCCGAATTCCCCCAGGGTCGCCATGATTCCGTCCATCCCTGCCATCGGGTCCGAAACGTACAAGAACAGGTCATCTGCGCACAATGAAACTCTATGCTCCACACCGCCCCCCCCCCCCCCCACCCCCCCCCCCCCCCAGCACCTTCCACCCCTCTGAAGCCCTCAGAGCAATTGCCAGCGGCTCTATAGCTAGCGCAAACAGCAGTGGGGAGAGGGGGCACCCCTGTCTTGTCCCGCGGTGCAGTTTAAAATACTCGGAAGTCGTCCAATTTGTCCTCACACTCGCCTCCGGGGTCGGATATAGCAGCCTGACCCAGTCGATGAAACCCACCCCAAAACCAAACCGTCCCAGCACCTCCCATAAGTAGTCCCACTCTACCCAGCTACAACATATGCCTCCGCACCCTTTTCCAACTCCAGCTGGTCCGACACCCCGAATATGGCCTCCCGAGGGCCCGGGTCCAGTTTCATGTGCACCACTTTAGAGATTACCATAAAATCCTCCTTCCAGTAATCCTCCAGCTTTGGACAGGACCAAAACATATGAACGTAGTTTGTGGGGGCCAAAGAGTCATCGGACTCGAAACGTTAGCTCTTTTCTCTCCCTGCAGAAGCTGCCAGACTTGCTGAGATTTTACAGCATTTTCTCTTTCCTCCCCCCGCAATGTTCACACACATCTTCTAACCCCTCAAAGAGCCGGCTCATCCTCGCCCTTGTGAGGTGTGCTGCATATACCACCTTCAGCTGTATCAGCCCCAACCTCGCGCACGAGGTGGAGGCGTTCACCTTCTGGGGCACCTCACAGCAGAACCCCACCTCCATACCCTCTCCCAACTCTTCCTCCCACTTTGCCTCGATCCCATCCAGCGCTGCCTTCTGCTCTTCCAAAATAGCCTCATAAGCCGCCGACACTAGCCCCTTCTCCAGTCCCCCCGTCATTAGCACCTCCTCCAGCAATGTGGAGGCCGAATTTACCAGGAAGCTCTGTATCTCATTTCTGGCAAAATCTCAAACCTGCACATATCTAAATACTTCCCCGTAACAGCCCATACTTCGCTTCCAGCTCCTTCAATCCTGCAAACTGACCCCCAAGAAACAAATCTTTTAGTGTCCTAATTCCTTTCTCCTCCCATCTCCAAAAATTTCCATCCCACTTCCCTGGCTCAAATCTATGGTTCCCCTGAATCAGCATGTCCCTTGACCCTGGCCCCAACCTGAGATGCTGGCGAAACTGCCTCCAAATTCTGAACAAAGCTATTACTACCGGACTCCGAGTATTTCCCCGGAGCCGTCGGGAGCGGCACTGTTGCGAGCGCCTTCAATTCCGACCCCCTACACAAACTCTCCTCCATTCTGACCCATTGGGTGTCAACCCCTCTGGCCCAGCTCCCTATCTTCTCCACATTCACCGTCCAGTAATAATACATCAGGTTCTGAAGACCCAAACCCCGTTGCCTGCCTTCCTCTCTAATCTGGCCACCTTCCCTCCCCATTTGAACGAGGTAATCATCCCTTCAATCTCTCTAACAAAATGCCTTTGGCAGGAAAATCGGCAGGCATTGAAAAATAAACAGGAATCGTGGCAGCACATTCATTTTAACCGCCTGAACGCGACCCGCCAATGACAGAGGGAGACCATTCCACCTTGCCGGATCAGCTTTCACCCTCCCCACCAAACTAGAAATGTCGTTCCTATGGAGCCCCCCAATCCCGAGCAACCTGCACCCGCAAGTATCTAAAGTGAGTCCCTGCTCTACAGAGTGGCAGCCCCCCCACCCCTGCCGGCCGAGACACCACAAAACATTCCACTCTTGTCTAGATTGAGAAAGACCCAAACACCCGAAGCAGCTCCAGTTCTCCTATTCCCAACCCCATTTCCCCCTATTGACACACTTGGTTCCAACTCGTATAATAACAAGTCATCGGCATACAAGGACACCCTATGCTCTATCTCACCACCCCCCCCCCCCCCCCATGCACTATCCCTTTCCATACCCCCAAACTTCTTAACGCAATGGCTCAATTGCGAATGCAAACAGCAGGGGAGACATAGGACATCCCTGCCTAGTCTCACGGTGGAGAGAAAAGTATCCCGAGTTGATGTTATTTGTGCAGACACTCTCCCTCGGCTCCTTGTACAGTAGCTTTACCCAGTCCACAAATCTTCGAAACCTAATGGACTTTAACATGTGTTGTAAGACTTCTTACTGTGTCCACCCCAGTCCAACGCCAGCACCTCCACATCATTTCTGAAGAGTAATAGAGTAACTTAACAGATGGATACACAGAGCAGAGATGAAGTGACAAAGGCCTGATGAAAGAACGGTGATATTTCAAATTCATCAGCAACTTATTTGCACTCATCATTCAAGGGATAAAGAAAATGAAAACCAACATAGTTCTCAAAGTCAATCCCATTTTTGTTAATGTAAGGAAAGAAAAAGGGCAGCATGGTGGCGCAGTGGTCAACACTGCTGCCTCATGGCTCCAAGGACCCGGGTTCAATCCCGGCCCCCGGTCACCATCCGTGTGGAGTTTGCACATTCTCCCCATGTCTGCGTGGGTCTCAATCCCACAACCCAAAAAGCATGTGCAGGGTAGGTGAATTGGCCATGCTAAATTGCCCTAATTGTTAAAAAGAATTGGGTACTCTAAATTTAGTTTATAAATGTAAGGAGAGAAAACTATATAAATATGATTCACATTCTAATGTCACTGTATGATTGAATGTCTTACAGTATACAAGTAGTAGTCAAATGGAAGTGAAAAGCTATGGTGAAACTGGGCAGCACAGTAGCATTGTGAATAGCACAATTGTTTCACAGCTCCAGGGTCCCAGGTTCGATTCCCGGCTTGGGTCACTGTCTGTGCGGAGTCTGCACATCCTCCCAGTGTGTGCGTGAGTTTACTCCGGGTGCTCCGGTTTCCTCCCACAGTCCAAAGATGTGCAGGCTAGGTGGATTGGCCATGCTAAATTGCCCATAGTGTCCAAAATTGCCCTTAGTGTTGGGTGGAGTTACTGGTTTATGGGGATAGGGTGGAGGTGTGGACCTTGGGTAGGGTGCTCTTTCCAAGAGCTGGTGCAGACTCGATGGGCCGAATGGCCTCCTTCTCCACTGTAAATTCTATGATTCTATGGTCTTGGGTACTGGCACAAAAACAGCCAACAAGAAATGCCACTTTCCACTCAGACCCATTTTTAAAAATCCCAATTGAAGGCAATAGAAAAATAAAATTGGGCTACGTGTAAAATGGTTTGACAATACATCACTGCTCATTTTTCATGACCAACCAATTAAAACTTTTTCTTTAAAGGTCTGGATAGCAAGAAACAATATATTTCACATGCTGGAAATCAGAAATAAAATCTGAACATTTCAGGTCTGTGACCTTTCATCAGCTCAGTGACACACTGGTTAGCACTGTTGCCTCACAGCGCCAAGGACTCAAGTTAGTGTCTAATCTTGGGTGACTGTGTGGAGTTCGTATGTTCTTCCTCTGCGTGGTGCTCCAGTTTCCGAGCTTTGACAAAGAGTCATCGGACTCGAAACATTAGCTCTTTTCTCTCCCTACAGATGCTGCCAGGCCTGTTGAGATTTTCCAGCATTTTCTCTTTCCTCTCCATTGATATGCAGGTTAGGTATATACATGCTAAATTGCCCCTTAGTGTCCAGGGAAGTACAGGATAGGGCGGGGAAAGGACCTGGGTAGAGTGCTCTTTCAGAGGGTTCATGTAGACTTGATGGACCAAATGGCCTCCTTCTGCACTGTAGGGATTCTATGATAATCTATTCCATGAAAATGCTACATTAAACCAAGGAATTAACAGGAGACAAAATAGGTATAGAAGGGAAAACAAAAGCACTATCTATAAGCATCTCAAAAATGAGCATTCAAATTAATTTACAGGTGGAGACACTTTCACCAAAAGTGCAACAGTTCTCAGTTCTGTTACCACCTTTCTTAGCTTACTAAATGCCAACAGATCTGCTGTGTATTTCCAGAAAGATTCTCTTCGGTGGACATAAAAGATTTGTCTCACCTTGGTCTGAATTATTTTTAGTTCACTTTCCAATCGCCTTCTTTCTTCCATTTCTTTATTATATTTTTCCTGCAGTTCCTCCAGTTTTGAATCTGTAAGTAAATCATCAAAATGACCTGGCACCAAATAACCTCCTCTAATAGTGCTTCACCAGCATTAACAAAAAATCTAACATTTTTGTACATTCTGCAAGATTAGTAGGGCTGTGTTCTCCAATTCGTAGAATTGCTGTATCTGTTCATTTTAAATGCACCACTTGGCATTCCCAATACAGAGCAGAAATCCCGGGTGGGATTCTCCATCGTGCCAGGCCCGTTTTCTGGATTTGATCCCGGCCCCGGGTCACTGTCCGTGTGGCGTTTGCACATTCTCCCCGTGTATGCGTGGACCTCACTCCAACAACCCAAAAGATGTGCAGCGTAGGTAAATTGGCAATGCTAAATTGCCCCTGAATTGGAAAAAAAGTGGGCACTCTATAAATTTATTTTTTTAAAAGACCGCCTAGATTACATGCTCAAGTCTTGAATAGGGTTTGATGCATAACCATCTATCTCAAAAGCGGGTGCGCTACCCATAAGCCAATGCCAAGAAGACTTCTGGGCTGGAACTCTCCGCCTATTCACTGGACCAGATTCTCTGGTCCCACCAGCAGCGCACCCCTTCCTGCAGCTTCTTGGCAGCATGGGGTAGCTTCAATGGAAAATCCTATTGATAATGGCAGGAAAAGAGAATCCCACTGCAGAGAAACACGGGGCTGGAGGGCCGGAAAATCCCGCCCCTGATTTATTTTGCAATGTTCAAACCTTTAAAACAATAATACCAAATAGTAAGCTTACCAGCAACATTTTTAATTGGTGTCATTGGTCCAGAGAGGTTTCTTTGTGGTGTTCTAGGTTGTACATCTGCTGGCGTTGCAATCTGCTGGCTTCGCTCAAGTTCAGAATTGTATCTATTTAAAAAATTAAACAAGAGTAAGTTATTAGATTAAAGTCCGATCTAATTGACCTTTTAGTCACAGAAGTAAAAATAATTCTTTGTTTCATTTGAAAGTCTTAGTGAAGTTTTTCAAAAGTAGCAATGCCTATCTACAAAATAAAAAGTGAGATACACGATGACTTGTCTGCATCAGCTTACTTGGGCATTAAGATAATTGTGCCATACCTTAAGATTGTTTTAATTCCCTGCATCAATATTTCCCCAAATTCCCAAAAATGGCTGTGCAATATGAAATCAAGCGACCAATTGTATTTTAGAGTTTATAACTACTTCTGTCTTATATACCACACTCTTTACATATTAGATCAGGCTTGTCCAACCCACAGGCCGCAATAGCCCTTCCATGTGGCCCACAGAGTAATGGCTGAAATGCAGGTAAGACGAGTCAATGAGTTTGAAGATTTCTGCAGGGGACTGTTCCTCCATATGCAGTGGGTTTCTCCACTGTGTTTGTTGCTGAAAGGCATCAAACGTCACTCAGACTTTGAAATAATCTTTATTGTTGTCACAAGTAGGTTTACATTAACGCTGTAATTATGTTACTGTGAAAATCCTCTAGTCCCCATACTCCAGCGCCTGTTCGGGTACACTGAGGGAGAATTCAGAATGTCCAAATTACCTAACAGCAAGTCTTCAGGGATTTGTGGGAGAAAACCGGAGCACCCGGAGGAAACCCACGCAGACACAGGGAGAACGTGCAGACTCCACAGACAGTGACCCAAGCCAGGAATCGAGCCTGGGACCCTGGCGCTGTGAAGCAACAGTGCTAGCCACTGTGCTAAGAATTATTGAGCCTACCAGCATGGGAGGGAAACATACTGTGATTGAAGGGGGCTATGAACACCGACAACTGCGAGTTTGTGAAGATAGACAGTGATGCTGGAACATGTGGGGCCTCTACTCACCACGTTTTCTCGTGGCTCAGGCCATTTTCCCCAGCTCCCAGTTTTCAGGCCCAACTTCTGCTGTTTGTCCAGTTACCCCACGTATCCTGGCATTTCACTCACCGGGCACCGCGAAGGCCTCAGACCTCACTTCAAGGTCGCTCTTTTTGCCCCCCAGCCGATTTAGTGAAGATGAGTAATTGAGTTTGAGGGTGGATGAATGCATGAGTGAGTATGAGCGAATGTGTAGTACTTGTGCATGTGTGTTTGTGGAGGGTGTGCATGCCTGTTTGTGTGGGAGCAGGGAGTGTGCGCATGGGTTGGTGGATGCATATGTGTGTGTGTGTGTGTGTGTGTGTGTGAGAGAGTGAGAGAGAGAGAGAGACACACACAAAAAGTGTGAGAGTGTGAGAGAGAGAGACACACACGAAAAAGAGAGACAGAGAAAAAGAACACAGAAATAGAGAGACAGAGAAACTCACTCTCAGTTTCGGGGTTCTCATTCACCCTTACACTAACTGGGACACTTCCCCCCATTCTCACAGTGGGTGAGGGTGTGTGAGTGAGCACCCTGAACCTGGGAGTGAGTGGGGCACACACTCACCTTTTCACATTCTAATGGTCATCTTTTTTTATTACTCATTTATTAATTGGCAATTTCTAGTTGGGACTTTTTTTTGCTCAGCAAATTGTTTCTTTTCCTACATCAGATTTGTTTTTAAATTCATGATTTCTGTTGGGCGGGATTCTCTGTCCCGCCGCACCCATTTTCGGGTGTGGTATGCCCCCGCGGGCAACGGGATTCTCCGTCCCAGCAAACGGTCAATGGGGTTTCCCATTGTGGGCACTTCAACGCTGTCGGTAAATCTGTGGGAGTGAGTGCGTTGCTGGCAAAATGGAGGATCCTGCCGACAGAGAATCAAGCCAATTGTGTCAAGCCTTAACTTTCGGAAATTTGTGAGAAAAATTGAAACGCAGCCTCCCACGTGAAAAGGCTGGAAATTCCTGTACTAAATCACATGGGTAAATGGTAATAAGTTGTTCAAGGACCATGTTCTTCCCCCTATAGTACATTATTTCACTATATTAGGAGGTTAAATTAAGGATAACAGGAGCAGTCACATTATTTTGACTAGTGATCTTCTTCGTCTTTTTTCTACTTTTCTCTCTCCTAAAAGATATCGACCTCTTGCTGAGATACAATTCTACAAATGCCAACCAGCCTTCAGTACCTAACCCAAGTAGCTGTTATTTATGTTTGAAACGGAGAGAAATTCAGCAGGTTCTTTTACCACGCATTGTTACAGCAGAACCTGATAAAGGTCTTCAACATGACATCCATGCATTTGCACTCTCAATAGGGAACATTGGATACTGTTTAGGAATAGAAAACGTAGCAAATTTTTCCTCCTCACTGCAGGGGAACTGAAGACATTTGTAGCACCCTTACTGGTATTTGTACAGAACTAGCCAAATACAAACTGTGAA
This sequence comes from Scyliorhinus torazame, assembly GCF_047496885.1. Taxonomy (NCBI): domain Eukaryota; kingdom Metazoa; phylum Chordata; class Chondrichthyes; order Carcharhiniformes; family Scyliorhinidae; genus Scyliorhinus; species Scyliorhinus torazame. The sequence goes on along the minus strand of NC_092707.1, from coordinate 333,711,710 downwards.
TTTCCTGGTCTTTACATCTTAGCCACTCACTAACTTAACCAGTAAGCTAAAGTGCAGCTATACCTTCATAACAGCCACCAGGAGATCTCGGACAAAACACACGTTATGCATCAAAACTTGTTTTGTTATTCCAAAAATAATTGAAGCTGCCTTCTGAATTTAAATATCACCCTCTGGTGGCTAACTACTGTACGCTGAGTTTCCTCACAAATATTTCATTCCAATTAATAATTGAACATTTAAACTACTCTTCTCCATATTTATAAGCAATAAAACGGTGTCACATGTTTCCTACCGAGAGGATATATTCCAAAGTTTTACATTAGAGTGGGGGAAAAATAGTTAATTGGTGGAGACATACTTAGAATCTAATTTGGGTCACCTAGCTGACTGCACCGTTTCCAGTAGTGCTGCATCCCTGACTTCTGACACACAGCAGTGCCTCCTTAGTACTGTGTGGCTATGGGTGATAATATCCTCCAACACGGTCTAAAAACCTCTTTACCTCTTGTTCTCTTGTTCAAGTATGTCCATCCGTTTCTTGCTTGATGCAAGCTGCCCTTCCAGATAATTAACTTGTGATTCCTTCACCTGCAAATCATGGGAAATCTTCTGCCTGGTTTTCTCAAGGTTATCACATGATTCTATGAGGCTCTGGTGCTCCCGCTTCAGAACACTCGTTTCAGTCTTCTCGTTCTCTACCTGTTTGACAAGAAGTGATGGAAAATGATTATAAATATACTTCCTACCATAAAAGAAAATTACTGGTTACTTTACTGTTATAACCTGCCTGCTTACCATTGGCTGGGGACTAATGACAATCCCACAATCCTGTGGGAGTATGAGCTTCCCCAATGAGGGGGGCAGAGAAACCATAAGTAAACTCCAAGTATAAATAAAGCTGGCCAATTTGGAACCAGCAGGAAGGAGTGTACAGCAAGGGAAGTTGCTGCTGCTGTTATAGATATATGTTATTGTACATAAATGTCATTACTTTGTATCCTTAAAACTCGTGCTGGATTCTTCGTGGCCCTCACAAAATTTACTATAACCACGACAGCCGGTTTGCACTCCTTTTGCAGGCTTTGACTTGTTAATAGACAGATTCTTCTGGTGCAATGCATCCCAAGTGGTTTATTGTTGATTTCATCTCAGACAGTGCGCTTTATCAAGCTATTTTCCCAGAGTATCGCAGATATAGTAGATTTAAGATCAAACTATTCTTATAACATGAACTTACAAGTATCCCCTGTTTCTGTTTGGCTGTTGATAGCACTTTCATATTTAAATTTGAAGATTTCAGGATTTAAACACGTAGGGGAAATTTCTGTGGAAGACGGGCAGTGAAAACACCAGAAAAACAATACAAACAAAATGTTATAACAGAAGATCGGGAGAACAACCAGAGAAATTCAGCCATAGCATGCAATCTAGGTAGACACTTCAACCCACTGCTAATATTGTCAGAGCAACCATTCTTTAGACATGTCCTGTCTATTCACTCTGGGTGAACATTCAAAAGATCATTACTCCAAGAGGAACTTGGAGTCTTTCCTTTACTACCACAGTCAACATTACTAAAGAAAACAAATCACTCATCCAACAGCTGTTTGTAGGATATTGCAAATTGGCTGCTGTATTTACTTGTGTGGTGGACCAGTTATTGTAGTTCCACGGTTGTTCCACTGTTACTTACAGCGCTGTATATATTCTCTGTTACTGTTTGTTCCATTGTTGCTCAGTGTTATATATTGTTGTTCTTCTGCAGCTCCTCCCCACTGGGTGTTGTATATAGTTGACTGATCTGTTGCCCTGTCTCCAGTCGGGTTTCAGCAGTAGACAGGCTACATCTTAAGAGTATTAAAACCATGACTTTGTTTCCCACAACTTGCCTCATGCGTAATTGATGGTGCATCAACTTGTAATGCAGTCACTTCATTTCAAAGTTATTCATATAATAAATGGAAAATACTACAGGTGCTGGAAATCTGAAATAAAAGCAGGAAATGCTGGAAAACCTCAGCTTGTCTGGCAGCATCTGTGTAGAAGTTTGTGGAAAGTTATTCATGGTGTGTAACGTGCTTTTGGGAACTTTCAGAGATAAACATGCAAAATAAATTCAAGTCTTTTACATAAAATTAGTTTGACACCGTTTGAAGACCAGTCTGAGGAAGGAAATGAATCAGTATATGCAATGAAAGCACTTATTTTGGCTAGTTTTCACCCAAAACATATTTCTTTTCTCCTTCCTTAGTGCATTAGTGTATTCTTACAGTAAGTGTCCCAAAAGCACGTTATCTGCACATATACATTGTTTAGCTATTGGGGAAATCAGCTTTCCTTCTCTCCCTATATTCACATCCTTACCCTTTCTAGATTTCAAGACTATGAACTTGGGATTACATTGCCCCAATTTCCAGGCATGGGGGCTGTGGTTCATAGCATTCCTATGCCCATTGTCAAAGGGTTGGGTGTGGCAGAAAATCGGTCTACCAATTTTACTTCTGCAATTTCAATGTCAAAAGGAGCAGACCCAGTGCATTTCGGTACAGGGATCCAAAGCACATTACAGGGGACCAAGCAGCATTTGTTCCAGGCAATCTCCCTAATTTAAACAGCAAAGTCCCTATAAAAGGGAAAATGCAGCAATGCACTGCATGGTAATTGGTTTTGGACTTTCAAAAAGAAGCAATGTGAGACTTCCGGTTGCGGCTATGCTGAGCTAAGTCGCACGTTCGGCAGCTCCCGCCAGAAACGGACTTTTGGACTCTTTTAAGGGCCCCAGCGACATTTGTTCGAAGGTTCCCAGTGTGGGAAGGTGACAGTACGATTTCCCCGGCACTGTATGGATTGGACCAGGAGTGGAGCGGTGAAAAAAGTAATTTTTGTGCAGCGTAAAGTGCGAGGGAGGAAAGCCAAGATGGTGGCGGGTGGAGACCAGGCAGCGTGGGCGCAGTGGTCGCAAGAGCAGCAGGAGTTTCACAAGCGCGGCTTCACGGAATTGAAAGCAGTGCTGCTGGAGCCGATGAAGGCTTCGATCGACAAGCTGGTTAAGACCCAGAAGGCCCAAGGGGCAGCGATTTGGGAGGTTCAGCAGAAGGCCTCGGAGGATGAGGACGAGATATTGGGCCTGGCGGTGAAGGAGGCGCAAGAGGCGCTGCATAAGAAATGGCAGGGGAAGTTCGAGGACATGGAGAATCGGTCGAGGAGGAAGAACCTGCGGATTCTGGGTCTTCCGGAGGGAGTGGAGGGGTCAGATGCTGGAGCATATGTGGTCACGATGCTGAACACGTTGATGGGCGCGGGTGCCTTCCCGAGGCCCCTGGAGCTGGATGGGGCCCACCGAGTCCTGGCGAGGAGGCCCAAGTCTAACAAGCCGCCGCGGGCGGTATTGATGCGGTTCCACCGCTTGGTGGACAGGGAGTGTGTCCTAAGATGGGGGTAAAAAGGAGCGGAGCAGCTGGTGGGAGAATGCAGAGGTCCGTATATACCAGGACTGGAGCGCGGAGGTGGCCAAGAGGGCCGGGTACAATCGGGCTAAGGCAGTTCTGCACCGGAAGGGGGTGAAATTTGGGATGCTGCAGCCGGCGCGACTGTGGGTCATGTTTAAGGACCGGCACCATTACTTTGAGACGCCGGAGGAGACGTGGACCTTTAGTCAGGCTGCAAAGTTGGACACAGACTGAGGGTCGGTTGTGAGGGGAGGTCGCGGGGGGCTACTGTGGTTACTGTGCTTTGGGGGATGTTCTGTTCTGTATTATTTCCTTGGGTGCTAGGTGGAGTAGGGTGAAATGGTTCGAAGTGGGGGTTTTGAGAGAGTGTGGGCGTCGGTGGTTGGAAGGTCGGGGCCCCGTTGGGGGGAGGGAGATTATCATAGATATCATAGAATTTACAGTGCAGAAGGAGGCCATTCGGCCCATCGAGTCTGTACCGGCTCTTGGAAAGAGCACCCTACCCAAGGTCAACACCTCCACCCTATCCCCATAACCCAGTAACCCCACCCAACACTAAGGGCAATTTTGGACACTAAGGGCAATTTATCATGGCCAATCCACCTAACCTGCACATCTTTGGACTGTGGGAGGAAACCGGAGCACCCGGAGGAAACCCACGCACACACGGGGAGAACATGCAGACTCCGCACAGACAGTGACCCAAGCCGGAATCGAACCTGGGACCCTGGAGCTGTGAAGCAATTGTGCTATCCACAATGCTGCCGTGCTGCCCACCAATGGGAGATGGGAGGCCCGAGGTGGGGGAGCTGGGATTAGACCGCAAAAGGGAGCTGCGCCAGAGAGGGCAGGTTAGATGGAAAGCGCTGGCTTTTTCCCGCGCTAGGGAAGGAAGGGGGCGGGGCCAGGGGGAAGGTCGGTGTTGGAGAGGAGCGCCCGTTGATGGACTGGAGGGGGAAAGAGAGAGAGACTACCACACTGGGGGGTCGATGGAGTGGCGGGAGTCAGCTGACGTACGGGAGTGCTATGGGGGGGGGGGGGAGCAACGCAGCTAGGGGGGGACCTAGCTGGGAGAGGGGGGCGGTGGGAGAACTTGGTTGCTGCTGCAATGGCCAAAGGGGAGCTGGAGCTCGGAGACAGTCGGGGCGGGGGTCTGCCGCTGGGGGGAATGGAGAGTGCGGGAGGCGCAGGCTCGCGGCTGGCCTAGAAAGCTAGAAAGAGGATGGCTAATCAGAGGATGGCTAATCGGGGGGGGGGGGGGGGGCCTGATCCGGCTGATAACTTGGAATGTGAGAGGCCTGAACGGGCCGGTCAAGAGGGCCCGTGTTCACGCACCTGAAGGGACTGAAGGCAGATGTGGTTATGCTCCAGGAGACGCATATGAGGGTGGCAGATCAGGTTAGGCTGAGAAAGGGGTGGGTAGTGCAGGTTTTCCACTCGGCGTTGGACGCAAAGAATCGAGGGGTGGCGATTTTGGTGGGGAAGTGGGTGTCGCTTGAGGCGCTGAACATCATGGCAGACAATGGAGGTAGGTATGTGATGGTGAGTGGTAAGCTGCAGGTGGTATTAGTAAATGTATATGCCCCGAATTGGGACGATGCCGTGGCGCATGTTGGGCCGGATTCCGGACCTGGAGGCAGGGAGCTTGATAATTACGGCAGGGGGGGGGTTTCTTTTTTTCCCCACGTCCATAAAGCCTACTCCCGGATAGACTTCTTCGTTATGAGCAGGGCACAAATCCGGAGGGTGGAGGATACGGAGTATTCGGCCATAGCCATCTCAGATCATGCCCCGCATTGGGTGGAGCTGGAGCTAGGGGAGGAGAGGGTCCAGCGCTCGCTGTGGCGCCTGGATGTGGGCATGCTGGCGGATGAGGAGGTGAGCGGGCGGATCCGGGGGTGCATTGAAAGCTATCTAGAGGCCAACGATAATGGGGAGGTGCAGGTGGGGGTGGCCTGGGAGGTGCTGAAGGCGGTGATTAGGGGAGAGTTAATCTCCACTAGGGCCAACAAGGAGAAGAAGGAGAGGAGAGAGAGGGAGAGATTGGTGGGGGAGGTTTTAAGGGTGGATAGGAGGTATGCAGAGGTCCCCGAGGAGGGACTACTCAAGGAGCGACGAAGCCGCCAGGCCGAGTTCGATCTGTTAGAGCATAGAACATAAAACATTACAGCGCAGTACAGGCCCTTCGGCCCCCAATGTTGCGCCGACCTGTGAACCACTCTAAAGCCCATCTACACTATTCCCTTATCGTCCATATGTCTATCCAATGACCATTTGAATGCCGTTAGTGTTGGCTAGTCCACTACTGTTGCAGGCAGGGCATTCCACGCCCTTAATACTCTCTGAGTAAAGAACCTACCTCTGACATCTGTCCTATATCTATTTCCCCTCAATTTAAAGCTATGTCCCCTCGTGCTAGACATCACCACCCGAGGAAAAAGGCTCTCACTGTCCACCCTATCCAATCCTCTGATCATCTTGTATGACCACCAAGAAGGCAGAGGTGCAGTGGAGGAAAGCGCAAGGGGCGGTGTATGAGTGCGGGAAGAAGTCCAGCCGGATATTGGCACGCCAGCTTCGGAAGCGGGAGGCAGCGAGGGAGATTGGGGGAGGTAGGGAATAAAGGGGGGGAACATGGTGCGGAGTACGGTGGGAATAAATGGGGTATTTAGAGACTTTTATGAGGGGCTGTATAGGTCTGAGCCCCCGACAGGGGAGGGGGGGGGATGCGTCGATTTTTGGATCGGCTGAGGTTCCCGAGGGGAGGAGGAGCAGGTGGCTGGGCTGGAGGAACTGTCTAAGGGACTGGGGAGTATGCAGGTGGGGAAGGCACCGGGGCCAGATGGGTTCTCGGTGGAATTTTACCGGAAGTACATGGGCCTGCTGGGCCCTCTATTAGTGAGGACTTTCAATGAGGCGAGGGAGGGGGGGGCCCTACCTCTGACGATGTCCAGGGCGCTGATCTCGAAGTGGGACAAGGACCCATTACAGTGTGGATCGTATAGGCCAATCTCTCTCCTCAACGTGGACGCGAAGCTGTTAGCAACGGTGTTGGCTACCAGAATTGAGGACTGTGTCCCGGGGGTGATTCACAAGGACCAGACGGGTTTTGTTAAGGGAAAGCAACTGAATACCAATGTGCAGCAGCTCCTTAACATAATCATGATGCCTGCAGTGGAGGGGGAAATGGAGATAGTGGCAGCGATGGACGCAGAGAAGGCCTTCGATAGTGTGGAGTGGGGGTACCTTTGGGAAGTGTTGAGGAGGTTTGGGTTCGGGGAGGGGTTCATTAGTTGGGTTAGGCTACTTTACAAAGCCCCGGTGGCGAGTGTGGCCACGAATCGGAGGAGGTCAGAATACTCTCGGCTGTACCGGGGGACGAGGCAGGGGTGCCCCCTATCCCCCTTGCTATTTGCATTGGCAATTGCGCCTTTGGCTATGGCTCTAAGGGAGTCCAGGAACTGGAGGGGGCTGGTCCGGGGAGGGGGAGGAACACCAGGTATCGTTGTATGCCGATAACCTGTTACTGTATGTGGCGGACCCAGTGGGGGGGATGCCGGAGGTGATGCGGATCCTCAGGGGGTTTGGGGACTTTTCCGGGTATAAGCTCAACGTGGGGAAGAGTGAGCTCTTCGTGGTACACCCAAGGGACCAGGGAAGGGGGATAGACAAGCTTCCACTGAAGAGGGCGGAAAGGAGTTTTCGGTACCTAGGGATCCAGGTGGCCAGGAGCTGGGGGGCCCTACACAAGCTCAACTTGATGAGGCTGGTGGAGCAGATGGAGGAGGTGTTTAAAAGGTGGGATATGCTGCCACTCTCCCTGGTGGGTAGGGTACAGTCGGTGAAGATGACGGTGCTCCCGAGGTTCCTTTTTATATTCCAGTGTGTCCCCATCCTGATCCCCAAGGCCTTTTTTAAGCGGGTCAGTAGGAGCATCATGGGATTCGTGTGGGCGAAAAAGACCCCGAGGGTGAGAAGGGTGATTCTGGAGCGGAGTAGGGACAGAGGAGGGTTAGCGCTACCTAATCTGTGTGGGTATTACTGGGCTGCCAATGTGACGATGATACACAAGTGGGTAATGGAGGGGGAGGGGGTGGCGTGGTAGAGGCTGGAGATGGCGTCCTGTGTGGCCACGAGTCTGGGAGCGCTGATGAAAGCATCGCTGCCACTCCCGCCGACTAGGTACACCACGAGTCCAGTGGTGGCGCCGACTTTGAAAATTTGGGGGCAGTGGAGACGCCACAGGGGTGAGGTAGAGGCTTCGGTTTGGTCCCCAATCCGGGAGAACAATCGGTTTGTCCCGGGGAGAATGGATGGAGGGTTCCTGAGCTGGCACAGGGCAGGAATTAGAAGGATGGGGGACCTGTTTTTAGATGGGACTTTTGCAAGCCTTGGGGCGCTGGAGGAAAAATTTGGGCTTCCCCCCGGAAATGCCTTCAGGTACATGCAGGTAAGGGCGTTTGTAAGACGGCAGGTGAGGGAGTTCCCGCTGCTTCCAGCACTCAGGATCCAGGATAGGGTGCTCTCGGGGGTGTGGGTTGGAGAGGGCAGGGTCTCGACAATCTACCAGGAAATGCAGGAGGAGACCTCGGTGGAGGAGCTAAAGAGTAAATGGGAGGAGGAGCTTGGGGAGGAGATAGACGAGTGTGCGTGGGCGGACGCCCTGGGTAGGGTTAATTCTTCCTCCTCTTGCGCCTGATACAATTTAAGGTTCTTCACAGAGCGCATATGACAGGGGCGAGGCTAAGCAGGTTCTTTGGGGTGGAAGACAGGTGTGAGAGGTGCTCGGGGAGCCCAGCAAATCACACCCACATGTTCTGGGCGTGCCCGGCGCTGGATGGGTTCTGGAGGGGTATTGCGAGGACGGTGTCTAAGTGGTGAACACCCGGGTTAAGCCGAGCTGGGAATTAGCACTATTTGGGGTATTGGACGAGCCAGGAGTGCAGGAGGCGAAAGAGGCCGGTATTCTGGCCTTTGCGTCCCTGGTAGCCCAGCGGAGGATTCTGCTACAGTGGAAAGATGTGAGGCCCCCAAGCGTGGAAGCCTGGATCAGCGACATGGCAGGATTCATTAAATTGGAGGGTAAAATTTGCCTTTAGAGGGTCTGTGCAAGAGTTCTTCAGGCGGTGGCAACCGTTCCTAGACTTTCTAGCGGAGCGTTAGGAGGTGGTCAGCAGCAGCAACCCGGGGCGGGGGGTGTACTTTGTGTTTTCTACTGTGTTTATTATTGCTTAATGGGGGTTTGTATATTGGGGGAATTCGTGATGTAGTTGTAAGATGTTTATTTAGGTGTTCTTTGTTTTTCTTTTTTCTGTAAGGGGGGGTTTGTAGAAAATATAAAAAATTTGAATAAAAATATTTATTTAAAAAAAGAAGCCATGTCCTGCATTCAGTAATGACCTCCACAGTGAATATGCAATTCCAGGTGGCTGAAGTCAGAAAGTACCATAAGACATCGGAGCAGAATTAGGCCATTTGGCCCATCGAGTCTGCTCCACCATTCAATGACTGATATGTTTCTCCCCATTCTCCTGTCTTCTTCCCATAACCCCCGAGCCCCTTATCAATCAAGAACCAATCGATCTCTGTCTTAAAGACACTCAGTGACTTGACCTCTACAGCCTTCTGCAGCAATGAGTTCCACAGATTCACCACCCTCTGGCGGAAGAAATTCCTCTTCATCTGCTTTAAAGGATCGTCCCTTCAGTCTGAGGCTGTGCCCTCAGGTTCTAGTTTCTCCTACTAGTGGAAACATCCTATCCTTTCCACGTTCATTGTATCTAGGCATCTCAGTATTCTGTAAGTTTCAATGGGATCCTCCCTCATCATTTTAAACTCCACCAAGTACAGACCACAGCTCCTCATATGACAAGTCCTTCATTCCAGGGATCATCCTTGTGAACGGAGGTCCTGTTTCCACGGGTATGGTCAGGAGCCCTCCAGCCTGACCCTCGGAAGCAGGTTGCAAGTTAGATAATGCTCAAAGCCTGATCCTGTGGACCTAACAATATACTGTGTGCTGCTTAAGAGTGCACAGAATGCCACGCTGGGAGTTTAGTGAGTGAGAGGTTTGGTTCAGAGGGGAACTATAAATTAATTATTTTTTTAAATGAACACATTAAAGATGGCGGGATGGATGACGTGTCACGGCTACAGAATGTTGGAGCTCCTGGATACCACTGCAATCCATGACAACCACGGCTGAAGTAAGTGTCGGCAGCTTGAAGAGCTTCGGCTCAGAGTTATAATAATCTTTATTTTTGACACAAGTAGGCTTACATTAACATTGCAATGAAGTTACTGTGAAAATCCCCTAATCGCCACACTCCGGCGCCCGTTCGGGTACACGAAGGAAGAATTCAGACTGTCCAAATTACCTAACAGCACCGTCTTTCGGGACTTGTGGATGGAAAATGGAGCACCCGGAGGAAACCCACACAGACAAGGGGAGAACGTGCAGACTCCGCACAGACAGTGGCCCAAGCTGGGAATCAAACCTGGGACCCTGGCACTGTGAAGCAACAGGCATGTAAAGAGATGGAGAAGGTTGGTGTGGAATAGCCTGTGTCCTTTCAACTGACCAACAAGTTTGAGGTTCTTGCAGCTTGTATGAACAAGAGAAAGGACCCGATTGTGGATGAGCAAGCTGGCTGACCATGACATCATGGCACAGCAAACTATTCAAGTGGGGGAATTAAAAGGAGTGTAGTGGTACTAAGGGACAGAATAGTCAGGGGGATAGACACTGCTCTCTGCAACTGAGGGCAAGATTCCAGAGGCTGTTTTGTCTGCCTGCTGCTGGGATTCAGAATATCTGCTCAGGACTGGAGAGGAACATAAAGTGAGGGGAGGATCTAACTGCTGTGGTGCATACAAGTACCAATAATATGGATAGAACTAGGAAAACAAGTGGAGCTAGGTGCTAAACTAAAAAGCAAAAACTTAAAAGATAATAATCTCCGATTACCTGTGGGGTGTGTTAATTGTCATAGGGTAAATAAGATTAGAGAGCATGGTTTAAAGATTTGTGTGAGAGAAGTGGCTTCTCGTTTGTAGGGCACGGGCACCAGTACTGGGGATAGTGGTGGCTGTACCTTTGGGATGGACTTCACTTGAACCGTGCTGCGACCTGTGTTCCAGCAAGTCATATAACTAGGGAAGTAGAGAGAGCTTTAATCTTAATAAGGGGGGTCAGGGAAGATCAAGTAAATTAAAGGGAAAAGATAAGGCAATAATAAATTGCGGTAGCTATAAAGGTAATAATAATCAAGAGTGTGGCAGGAAGGGACTGTGATTGCTAACATAAGAGTGTGTCAACGGTTAGGACCAGTGTTCACAAAATAAACTGCATTAAGAGCTCTGAATCGGAATGCCCTCAGCATTCACAATAAAATAGATGAATTGTCAGCTCACATAGAAATTTGTATGTTTAATCTGATAGCATTAAAAAATCGTGACTACAAGGAAGCCAACACTAGGATCCGAATATCCACGAGTATGTGACATTCAGGAAGGACAAGAGATTGAGGAAAGTTGCTGGGGTAACTCGATCAATTAAAATGGGCATTAGTGGTAAATACGTGTTTTGGCCATATTGGGGCATGTGTGCCGACAAAAAGGGCCATGGCCACAGTTGTAGCGAAGATATGGGTTAGTTTTTTGATGCGGTTTCATAATTTATAAATTGGTGGACATAAAATATGAAAACTCAATAAAACTTTTTTTTTTAAATCTAAAGGGCATTAGTACTGTAGGGCGCTATTTAATGGCTGCATTGCGCTTGAGCACCACGCGGCCGTTAAATAATAATAATCTTTATTGTCACAAGTAGGCTCAAATTAACACTACAGTGAAATTACTGTGAAAATCCCCTAGTCGCCATATTCTGGTGTCTGTTTGGGTACACAGAGGGAGAATTCAGAATATCCAATTCATCTAACATCACGCGTTTCGGGCCTTGTGGGAGGAAACCGGAGCACCCAGAGGAAACCCATGCAGACACGGAGAGAACGTGCAGGCTCCGCACACAGTGGCCCAAGCCGGGAATCGATCCTGGTACCCTGGAGCTATGAAGCAACAGTGCTACCCACTGTGCTACCATGCCATCCATATCGCAAGAGACCAAAATCAAGAACCGTGGCGGCTGCCGATCAGTTTGTGATCCAAATAGACTGCTCCCGTTGGCGAAATCAGGATCACGGCGTGGTGTGGCAAGAAACCAATAATCACCACATACGGCCAATCTCCATACAATTAACAACAATTAACGAGAACGACCCACTATCCAACGGCCTCCTGTGATTTAATCGCCTCCCCAGCAAGTGGTCACAGAGGTGCCAATTCGTACACCTTTTTAAAACATGAAGCTGGCAGAGTGGTTGCTGCGGTGACCCAAGATGGGAGTAGCCACCTTTGCTCAAAGGCAATGAGCCCAGGGGCCCCAAGATTGCAGACACGGTCGGGGTGGGCAGGGGGTCTCAGCGCCCATGGGTCTGCCATGCCATTCCCTAGAATGTGTGTACCCATTACAGAGGCAACCCAAGTCCCTGCCTATCTTCTGTCCCACCAACCACCCATAATTCTCACTGGGCATGGGAGGCCTCTGAAGGCTATTGCTAATAGGGATTTGGCAATCATAGTTAAGTGAGCACTTCATCACCCCCAAGTGGATTTCCGTGGTTAGGCGTGTTATTGCCGGGCATCGCAACCAGATTGTGATGCCTCGACATTGTGCCTGAACACAACAGAAAGCAACACCACGGACGCAGCTGCCAAAATCCGAACATCCAGGGGCTGGGCTCCAGCATTGGGGACAACTCTGCAACCAGAGGGTGGGTGGGTGCACCCGTGGGGGGTCCAGCACCCAGTCCAGGTAACGATGCTGGTGTGTCTGGGGTACAGGGTCAGGTGAGCAGCAGGTCCCACTGCAGCCGGGGGTGCATGGGCTGGGCGTTGGACGGGAGGGGAGGGGGGGGGGGGAGGGGGGGAAGAGAGCAAGGGGGAACTGGACAATCCGGGGTGGAAGACACCGCTGGTTGTCAATCTCACACCCTCTCCAATTCCTTACAAATATTACACAGGATGGATGATATCCTGGACCCATTTGAGGTTTCTCTAGTGGTGCTGCTGGCAGGCCTGGTGGCCAGACACCGGAGCAGTCAGTGGCAGTAGCGTCGTCGGAGACGAGAGATGGCGGTCTATGCTCCACAGTGCCTCATAAAGGTCCACCTGGGACTGTGACACGTCCCCCAACGACTGGGTCATGCTGTCGAGGCGCTCTGCCATAGACGTCAGTGACTGAGCCGCGCCTTGAAGACCTCCTTATGCTGCTAGCGTCATGCTCTAGGTTCTCCATGCGGTCGCCACACTAGCAGTGCTGCCTTTGGTGCCACGCATTGCCTGCACATCACCTGCACCTATTGCCTCTGGGACTCCTCCAATCGGCTATGGATCTGGTGTCGGGGACATCCCTCCTCTGAATGTCACGACTGCACCGTTTTGACTGCATCAGCTCTGGGTTTACCAGGTCCAGAGGCTCAGCATCTGACTGGGACCCACCTGGGTCCTGGGATCCACCAGACCTCTGACTGTTGTCCCCCCTGGACCTTCCTGCCTCCACCTGATGTGCATGAGCAACTCTGAAGTGCTCACCAGAATGCGCCCCAGTCGCCTGACCACTACTGTCACCAACCGAGGTGTGTGTCTCTGCGCTGGTGGTCGGTGGAGATGACAGCCGTGCCGCGAATACGGTGGTCTCCTCAGAGCTCCCTCCGAGGTGTTCTCATGGGAAGCGGAGTGGGCACTCCAGATGGGACAGCACCGTGGGATGGGATTGGGGTTTGTCACGTGTACTGAGATAGAGTGAGAAGTATTGTTCCGCGTACAGTCCAGACAGATTGTTCCATATATGAAAAAAACATAGGACATACAATAGATACATAGACACAGATATTAGGTGAAACATATGGAGTGTAGCTCTACTCAGTGGAGAAGATGTGTGGAGAGATCAGTTCAGTCCATAAGAGGGTTATTCAGGAGTGCGTTAACAGTGGGGAAGAAGCTATTTTAAAATCTGTTAGTCCATGTTCTCAGACTTTTGTATCTCCTGCACGATGGAAGAGGTTGGAAGAGAATAACTCCGGTGGGAATGGTCTTTGATTATGCTGCCCAGGTGGAGATCCTACGGCTGAATGGACATGTGGTCAGTAGGAGGGATGGGTCAAAGTCTCCAAGGAATTAACAAGTCGCATGTGACAGGTCATCCGAGTGGGACCGGTGGATCCTTACTTCTGCGTCAGTGACCGCTCCGTCCTCGGCCACCCTAGGGCCCATTCTTAGTCTGGGGTGAGGACTCTGATATCTGGCACCCCGCCACCCATCTGTTGTGGGCCAACTTCTCCGGCAGGGACACCCAGGTTGGGGGGGGGGGGCTTGGGCGGCACCACTGCACATGGGTAGGCCGGGGCACTGTATGGGAACGGTGCCAGAGGAGCCAGTACCAATCCACCCGTGCGCCTACTGAGGTCATTGATCTCATTACACCACCGCACCTCCTGGTGGCGCTCCCCAAGCTGACGGTCGTGCCACTTCCTCCCAGGCGACACTGGCTGCCCTGCACTGTGGCTGACCCTTTGAGCCCCAAGAGTGAACAGGGCATCCCGTCTGGTCTCAACCACGTCCAACAATCTGCCCATTTCGGCATCCGCCGAATCGTGGTGCTGGTCTCATCAGAGGCATGGCTTCATGCTGTGTGGGGTTTGCTCTGCAGAATCAGTTTAAGTGCTTCTCTCCCTTGTTGGCGGGGAGCTGGCGGGCACGGTCCCAGCGACTCAGCCGGAGGGACCATTATTTGTGGTGTGAAGTCCATGGGGCCTCATTAAGTGGACCAATTAATGTTTGATATCGGCGACAGTCTTGCCAGGTCACGCGTCGGGAAGGTCATGGCAGTTCCGCTCGCGACCACAGTTTGAAACTTTTCCATTAAATCGTGCCCATAGTGAGAGTTGACCTTTGTTCAAAAGATCAAGATGTGGAATTATTTTGGGTGGAATTAAGAAACAAAAGGGGCAAGCAGCACAGTGGTTAGCATTGCCTCACGGTGCTGAGGTCCCAGGTTCGATCCCAGCTCTGGGTCACTGTCCGTGTGGAGTTTGCACATTCTCCCCGTGTTTGCGTGGGTTTCACCCCCACAACCCAAAGATGTGCAGGGTAGGTGGATTGGCCATGCTAAAATTGCCCCTTAATTGGAAAAAATTAATTGGGTACTCTAAATTTATTTTTTAAAAGAAAAAAGAAACAAATGGGGCAAAAAACATTGGTGGGCTATAAACAAATCCCAGCAAACAACAGTAATGACGTATATTACAGCATAAATTGGCAAATTAGAGGTGCATGCAACACATGTTTCACGTCAGCCTCTGGCGGGTTTTCCGACGTGCCATAGCGGGCACCAACAAAAGATTCCACTGTAAATTCACATTGGCGTGAAACAGATTTCTGGGCCACCCGCCATATTCTTCCTCCATGCCCGCTATCGAACCCGCTGACGGGAGCTAGGAAGAATTCCACCATTTGTGTTTGTCTTCATGGAGTAAAAAAAATAATAAGATCACAGAAATTATGAGGAATCAAGAGACTAAGGTAATCAAGGTAAATGAAGAATTCCAAGACATGAATATTAGTA
Source organism: Scyliorhinus torazame (assembly GCF_047496885.1). Lineage (NCBI taxonomy): Eukaryota > Metazoa > Chordata > Chondrichthyes > Carcharhiniformes > Scyliorhinidae > Scyliorhinus > Scyliorhinus torazame. The sequence continues at coordinate 333,696,575 of NC_092707.1, read as the reverse complement.
ATGAAATCGTACTAGAGAAATATATAAATCCCCTGGATCTGATGATCGACATCCCAGGTGTTGAAAAACGTGGCCGAGGAGAAACCGATGAATTCGTGGTCATCTTTCAAATTCTATAGACTCTTGATTTGCTCCTGCAGATTAGAAGGTGGCAAATGACCCCATTACTTAAGAAAGGAGGGAAAGAGAAAATGGGAAACAACCGACCGGTCTGCCCGATTTCAGTAGTAGGGAAAATGCTAGAATCTATAAGGACGTGGTAATATTCACTTAGAAAATAAAGGTAGGATTGGGCAGAGTCAACATGGATTCATAAAAGGGAAATAATGTTTAACGTTGTCTTTTGGAAAATGTAATTAGCAGAATAGAAAAAAGGGAAACTGGTAGATGTGGTATATTTATATTTCAGGAAGCTTTTGCCAAGATTCCACATAAGGAGGTTAGTAAACAAAATCAGAGCACAAGGCATTGGAAAGAATATACTTGCATGGGTTAAGAACTGGTTCACGCACAGAAAGCAGAGTAGGAATAAATTAGTTATTTTCAGGTTGGCAAGCTGTGATTAATGGGTTAAGGAAGAATCAGTGCTTAAACCCCAGCTATTCACAATCTATATCAATGATTTGGATGTGGGGATTAAAGATATTATTTCCAAGTTTGCAGATAACACAAAACTAGCGGATGTTTGAGTTGTGAGGAGGATGCAAAGATGCTTCAAGTGGATTTAGTGAGGCAAAAATTTGGCAGATAGGATATAATGTGGTAGGAAGAACAGAATTACAGGGCAGAAAGTTCCAATTTTTCGAGTGGCACAGGGAATGGAGACTGACAGCATGTAAGCAATCTGTGCTTCAGCATATGATAAGAAGTGCTGAGGTGCTGCTTCATAGGGGTGGCAGTGACACCGTAGAGCTCAAATCTGCTGTCCTCTTTCAGGAAGGCAGCATTTATGCCACCACTCAGCCCGTGTCTGTGCTATTGTTCCTCAGCTAGCCAGCCCAGACAGCTGCCATTCATGCTGGACTGAGCCCTCAAGGCCTAGAACTCTGCGTCATCCTTAATACCATCCCCAATTGCCATCAGGGAAAGTAACCTTCCACCAGAAATATTGTACTGGGCAACACTGTGCGTGAGCACTAGGCCAGACAAGGACAACAGCAAAACAATTAATGTACAACAGTGATTAGTTCACTTTTTTCCTGGATAAAGTTGTGACATGAAGGTTATCGTTGGTCTTTATTGAGTAATGTAGGCCAAAGGGGCTTTGTCATGAGAACTCTGAAATGGTTGGAGAGTAGGGACAGTCAGTCCATGCGCAAATAGGGGAACTTGCTTTCAAAATGAAGCAAAGCCCCACTATCCAGTTGCAGCATTCTCTTGCTCCTTCGTGGCCTCCAGATCCCAACTGGTAATAACTGTGCCTCGATACTGGCAAGGTTGTGGAGGACACAACACAGTACTTAACACAAACATGGAGCCCACCCCCTCCTAGGGAACCTAGACAGTGAAATGCATGCTTCAGTAGACTGACCGCTTGCTCCACATTGTTACATGTAGCTTCCTAGCTCTGATTGCAGGCTCAATGACATCACCTTTGCATTGGCAAAAAGGGAACAATTATCCAGGTGTGGAAGGGGTAACACTTATTTGAGAAGAATCTTTGATGTGTTTGCAGACCATCTGCATATGGGACTTCTGGTGGCGGCCATGGAGTGTGCGATCGCACATTTGGTGGCTCCCGCTCAAGGTGGTATTTTTTGGTCTGGTGCGGAGGCTGGCATGTACGTGGCCAAAATGTTGGAGCAGTTGATGGGGAGGGGGGGCCTGGCCACTGGAGGTCGACTGAGCACTGATGAAGAGACCGCACGTAGATGAGCCGCCAAAGGTGATAGAGGTGCAGCTGCATCGCTTTCTGGATAAGATCCTTCAGTGGGCAAGGAAGTGCACCTGGGAAGGGAACGAGCTGCAGGTGTATCAGGACTTGGGCGCAAAACTGGTGAAGAGGAGGGCCAGGTTTAACTTTCAGTGTGCCCTCTTTAAAAGGGGAGTGACGTTCAGAGTGCTGTACCCAGCCCGCCTCTGGGTGACTTTCCTGAAGCGCGAGTACTATTCTGGCACGCCAGAAGAGGGGATGAAGTTCATAAGGGACAATGGACTGACAGGAGAGTGAGGACGCTGAACTTGGAGGAGTTTGTGCGAGTGTTTCTTTGTTTGTTCTCTGTAAGTTTTTCCTTTAAAAAGTGTTTCTTCTGTTTTGATGGGTTTTTTGGAAGGCAGGCCTGGGGGTGCATTGAGGATAAGTGCACCTTTTGCTGCTTTTTGGGATTGTGGAGGCCTTGGGCAGGGCCACCATGCTAGCTAGTTAACGGGAGTGCAGTAGGGGATTGTCAGGAAACAGGCCCAGGGGAGGGGGGTGGGGTTGATGTTTTGTTTGGGAGTGTGGATTTTGCTGACAAGTGCGTGGTTGATGTGGTGCAGTTGGAAAAGGTTCGATGACGGTGGACATTAGAGGGTGGGCCTAGAGGGTCGCGTGACACGTGCTGGCCCAAAAAGGGATATGGTTGATCGGCAGGGGAAGGAGGCGGGGTACTCCCCCATCTGGGCTGGTCACGTGGAATAGGAGAGGACTGAATGGACCAGTCAAACAGTCACATGTGTTCGCGCACCTGAGGAGTCTGACATCAGACATGGTCTTTATGCAGGAGACGCACTTAAAGTGTCTGCGTGGTTTCCTCCCACAAGTCCCGAAAGATGTGCTGTTAGGTGATTTGGACATTCTGAATTCTCCTTCAGTGTGCCCGAACAGGTGCCCTAGTATGGCAAATTTTACAGTAATTTTTATTTTCAATTTTTTTTTAATTTAAAACAAATTTGTAACATTTACAGAGGAAAAAAAGGCCATATGCAAAGAGCCTTAACATAGTGAAAACGAACAGTGGGAAAGAATAAACCTGTTAATAAGGCACTTCCCCTATCAGCTCTGTTTGCTCATGCCCCACGTGTTCAACTAAACTAATGTGGCTCTAACCCTCCCCTCCCCGGGTGCTGCTGCTGTCGGTTTCCTGCGCTGCTCCCTGCAAGCGACTTTCTCCCCCGGGGGATCCCTGGTCACCACCCCCCCCTTGCCCATTTAAGTCCTCTCTGCTCTCCTTCCCGATACCAAGTGCAGGGCCCCTCTCTCCTCCTCTTTTCCTCCTCCCCCCCCCCCTGTTGCAATCTCCCAAAAACACCCTAAGCAGTGCGCCCTCCAGCCCCCACTCTCTGTCCAGGCTGAAAACAACCTTAGATAAAACATTACAGTACAGGATAATTTAACAAACCGCCGCCACACAAAATCTCAGAGCCCAAAGTCCTTTAGTTCAAGTCCAGTTTCTTCTTTTAATAAAAGTCTACTCCTAGTCAGAGCAAGTTCAGGTTAACAGACCGCCGGCACTGTACAGCACTGAAAAAACTAAGTGCCCATTAGTTCAAGTCCAGCTTCTTATCTTTAATGAAAGCCCAAACCTGTTCTGGTGTCTCGAAGTAGTGATGGAGTTCCTCAAACATAACCCAAAGCTTCGCAGGATAAAACATTCCGAACCAAACCTCCTTTTTGTGGGGGCTGCCTTTACCTTGATGAATCCTGCACGCCTCTTGGCCAGCTCCGTTCCCAAGTCCTGGTAGATGCGCACCTCGCAGTTCTCCCATCTGCTGCTCCTCTCCGCCTTGGCCCATCGCAGCGCACGTTCCCTGTCAACAAGCCGGTGAAAGCGGACCACCAATGCCCTCGGTCGGTCGCCCGTCCTGGGCTTCCTTGCGGGGGCTCTATACGCCCCATCCAACTCCAGGGGTCGAGGGAAGGCCTCCGGTCCCATCAGCGCCTCGAGCATACCCATCACGTATGCACCCGCATCCAATCCCTCGCAGCCCTCAGGGAGGCCAACGATCCTAAAGTTCTGCCTCCTGGCTCTGTTCCCCAGCTCTTCAAGCTGCTCCTGCACCCTCCTCTGGCGGGAGTTCAGCTCCTCCACCTCGTACTCCAGCTCCGTTACCGTGTCCGCCTGGCTGGAGAGCTTCACCTCGACCTCCCCGAGAGCCTGCTCTTGGACCTCCTGCGCCTCGACCATTCGGTTCATTACCGCCCTCATCAGGTCCAACGTGTCCCTCTTCACTTCGGCGAAGCAATTCTTGAAGAGCTCCATCAGTTGCTCCCTTGGCCAGTGAGCCTCCGCTCCCTGCCATCCGCTATGCTTCGCCGCCTGGTCTGGGGTTCCTGCTGCTCCCGCTTCGATCCTTGCCGCTCCACTCGACCACTTCTGGTCCAGCTGTCCATACCCGGGGGGGGGGGGGGGGGGGGAGCCTCTTCCTACAGTCTCCTCCACCGATTCAGGTCGCCAGGTCCCGAAAAAATCCTTTGGAACAGGTCCATTTGCCCATCACAGGCAGGAGCGATCCGACCTGCTTCCTCGAGGGCGCCACCGGAAGTCCAATTTTACAGTAACTTAATTGCAGTGTTAATGTAAGCCTATTTGTGACACTGAAAAAGATTATTATCATAGATAGGGGACCAGACAATGTTGAGAAAGGATGGGTGGGCAGGTGTTTTCTATTCGGGACTGGAGATGAAGATAAGAGGGGTGGTGGTGCCGGTGAATAAGCGGGTGGAGTTTGAGGTAGGGAATATTGTGGCAGATTCGGGGGCGGGGGTTCATAACGGCGAGTGGGAAGCTCGAGGGGTTGTCAGTGGTCCTAGTAAACAGTTACTCCTCAGTTGGCATGATGTAAATTTCATGGGGCGGGTGCTCGGGAAGATTCCTGATCTGGACTCGCACCAGTTGATCATGGGTGGCCGGGTTTTGGGGGGGGGGGGGGGGGGGGGGGGGGGAAATAGGTTTGGGAGACCTAAGGTATTCAAATACTTCTTCCATGTGCACCGAGTGTACTCCCGGATTGACTTTTTTGTGCTGGATAAGGCGGTGCTACGGTGAGCAGGATGCTGGGCCACCAAAGAGGCGGAGAGGAAGATTGGCAGAGTAAAGGACGAGATGGGAAGGGTGGTGCTGGACCCAGACGGGGTGAACGGTGTGTTTGAGGTTTTTTTTTTTTTTTTTTTATTTATTTACAGGAAATTGTATGAGTCGGAGACCCCGGCCGGTTGGGGGGGGGGGCTGCTGGGGAGGGCATACAACGAGGCTAGGGAGAGGGGCAAACTCCTCCCTCCACTATCGCAGGCTTCCATCTCTCTGATATTGAAAAAGGACAAGGATCCAGAGCACCGTGGGTCGAACTGCCCAATATTGCTATTGAACAGAGGCACCAAGTTGTTGGCGAAGGTGGTGGCTTTGCGTATCGAGGACTGAGTTGCCATGGGGAAGCGGTTTTAGGTACCTGCAGGTCTAGGATTTCATGAGAGAGGTGCCATCTTAGGCTGGGCTACCGCCCATGGGGTTGCCAGATAAGTTACAGTCAAAGAAGATAGGAGAGGGGAAGATGTCCGAGGTCCACACGGAGCCAATGGCTGGGGAGGGGGCCCTGGTGGGAGGAGGAGCTGGGTGAAGAGGTGGAGGGGAGGTCAGGACGTTGGCAGAGGCACAGTGGAGGGTGAATGTGTTCTCGTTGTGTGAGAGGCCAAGCCTCATTCAGTTTAAGGTAATTCATAGAGCACACCTGACTGTAGCTTATTGAGGGATACAGGATAGGCCCAGGCAGTGGGCGGGGAGGCCCGCGAATCACATCCACATGTTTTGGGCATGTCTGAAGCTAAAGGGATTCAGGCAGGAGTTTGTGGACGTAATGTTCAAGGTGCTGGGGCTGAAGGTGGCCGAAAGTCCAGAGGTAGCGATATTCGGGGTGTCCTAAGACCCAGGGGGCGAGAGAGGCCCATGTCTTGACCTTTGCCTCCCTGATAGCCAAGAGACAGATCTTGTTTGGATGGAGGCACTCGAAGCCACTGAAAGCAGGGGTGTGGGTGAGTAACGTGGCAGAATTCCGGAGGCTGGAGAAGGTCAAGTTTGTCCGGGGATCAGTGGATGGCCTCGCTCGGAGTTTATTGGTGGTGGTTATTTATATTGTTGTACGATTTTTCTTCTCCTTTGGTTTGTTTTTATGAAAATGCCTGGATGAAATATATATATATTTTTTTTAAAGACCATCTGCACATTTATTGAATGGTAGCCCTTGTGATTAAGGCATCACTCCCCAGTAAAATAGAGAGCCAGTAATGCAGCTGATGGCACCCTACACCAATCAGGAAGCCATCTTAGCCTGTGTACTCTCCTCCTGAAGATGGGGAAAACCCAGCCTTCTCTTGTACTGTGCCAGCTACCTCCCAGAGTTGAGCAACATCTCAGTTTGACATTTGCAAACTTTAGAACAGATTATAATGGGAAATCTTAATTATCTTAACATGGCTAGGATAACTTCAGTGGAAGTTCTGGATCATGATAAGTCTGTAGATTAGTTTCTGAGGAATGAGGTGGATCAAGTGTCGGTAAGGGAACATTTGAGAGACAGTGAGAACAGTATCAGAATATCAGCTTCATCAGAGGATTCAGAGTGGCAATTGTGGAGGCACTAGACATAATCATTCACTCCAGGCTTGGTGCCAAATTGGACTGCAGATGTCACACCCTTGTTCAGAAAGGGTGGATGGATGAACCCAACTACAGCCAATCTGCTGAAACAATAACCAGAGACTGTAATGACTTATTCTAATTGGTCAATCTCAAAGGCCTGGACTAAGAGTTCCCTGATTAGTGGGCCAATCAGGGAACCCCTCTCTGTGTATATAACAGGGAGTGTCAGATCCTCTGCACTCCAGGTGTAGACAGCAGACTGAATGGTCATGGTTGTTCAGCTGTTGGGTTTGTAAATAAAAGGAATTCTGGTGATGGGACTTCTGCCTCTGTGGGCTTATTATAGAAACAAACTGGAGTTGATGTGCACATGAACCTCCAAAAGATGTGGATTAACTGCCAGATAAGAGGTTTGTGTGCAATGACGATGGGGATAGTGGCAACATGAGGCAAGTTGAGAAAGCAGTTAATAAGGGATACAGGACCCTGGGCTTTACAAATAAAAGCACAGCACAGAAGTTATGAAGAACCTTTACAAAATAAAAACACTAGTTCAATCTCAACTAGTATATTGTGTTCAATTCTAGGCCCGAGGCTCTGGAATGATGGTTTTAGAGATGTGACATAAATTATTTAGGAAAATAGCTTCAGGGACGAGAGACTTGGTTATGTAGATAGATTGCAGAAGCTGAGGTTTCCTCCTTCAAGAAGGTTGGAGGAGATTTGGTAGAGGTGTTCAAACTCATGAGGAGTCCAGGCACAGTAAATAGGGGGAACTCTTCCCACTGGCAGAACAGTCAAAAATCAGAGGACATGGCTTTAAAATGAATGACGAAAGAGCCGAAGACAACACGAGAAAAATGTTTTTATTTACACAATAGTTAGGATCTGGAATGCACTGCCTAAGAGTCTGGTGGACACAGATTCAATCCTAGCCATCAAAACAAAGGTGCATAATTAGCTAAAGAGAAAGAAAATTTAACCCAGGTCCCTGGTGCTGTGAGGCAGCAGTGCTAACCACTGTGCCACCAAGACAGCCATTTAGCCCAACTGTTAATGCAGGCAGTCAAGTCAGTGTCATTTCCCAGCTTAATCCCCGGTCCTGCATGTTTATTTCCTTCAAATGCCCACCCAATTTCCTTTTGAGATCGTTGACTGTTTCTGCACCCACCCTTTTACCTCACCTACGAACAGCAGATTGCAAGTCATTACCACTCCCTGCATAGCAATATTTCTCCCCTCATTCCCTCTGCATCACTTGCCAAAACCTTCAAACTCTGCCCACTCATCCTTATACAATCAGCTAATAGAGAGAGTTTATCTTTGTCTACCTTATCTAACCCCGTCATAACCTCTTTGGTCCAAGGAGAATAACCCCATTGTTTCTCATCTTTCCTTGCAACTAAAATACTCCAGTCCTGGGCATCCTCTCAAGGGCCCACACAGGCCACTTTAATATTTCAAAACAAGCAGTGTATTGACAATCTTATAAAAGTACAAAATTATTGGTGGTTACTAGACTTGGACCACATTAGCCTCCACAAGTGAAATTGACAGGCAATTAGCAAACTGGCTTTTTAAAAGCCCAAACTGTAGCAATGCACTTAGTACTCATGCAACAGGATGATGCATGTAACAGAATCATGAAACAGGCTATTAAAAAAAATATTTATTAAAAAACGGACTATAACCATACACAAGACAGGATTCTCCACTTGGGATCCCGCGGGGAGATTTGCAAACCACAATTCAGTATCCCTCGCCATGCAGACCACCGTCAATGGGATCCTTCCACAATAGAGACCCCTGCCTGGAAGCTAGAGAGCAGTACAGACAGGGGCAGTGAAAAAAATTACAAAGAGAATTAAGTGCATTCCAATCACACCCCTTCAGGAGGGACTTTTGAAGTGTTGAGCTGGAAATTGACAGTACTAAACTCTTTGATGTGGTTGATGTTTTTAAACATTGTGGGTACAGCAAATGGAGATGAATGAAGCACAGCTCACAGTAGTTCTGCAGGAGCCCACTACAAGAAATTAATGAACGGCTTGCAGCAAGTGGATCTGGGATTTAAACACAGGTCACAGCTGTTCTCTCTAGGAATGGACACGTGGTATTTCTAGGTGGGAGTGTTACAACTATAATTTTTTTCACTGCCCGTCTGGACTGCTCTCTAACTTCCAGAAAGGGGGCTGGGGGGCATCCTATTTAGCATAGCAGTCAGCTCAGCACATGACACAAACCTAGATTTCGGCCGGACGTCCGATTGCGATCCCACGTTGCCCGTGTCGTGGGACGTAGAATAGAAGCCATGCTTTTAAGGTTAATGAAACAAGAGTTAAAAGGCTGCGGCAGAGATTTGGATTGCTGCAGTGGAGCATAAGAAATCCTCAACTTATCCCAAAGCACCAATAGTTTACTTTTCAATACGTTCATTAATGTAGAAAAAAATGTAAACGCCAATTTTGCAAAAAGTAAGGCCTCATGAATAGCAAAATGATGGTGATTGAGGGAGTCATCGCCCAGTACTTTTTTTTTTTTTTAAATACTTGGTCCTAAAGTCCATTGGGTGTTCTTCAACTTCCAATCCTCTGGCTTAGCCAAGAGAGCTAATAGGAAAAAAATCTGACACCTAGGAACAACTAAACCATTTCTAAGCAAGTGAAGAATAATCACCTTTTGCTTTTGTTTCAACAGTGCAGCTTCCAGGGATTCTAATTGAAATTGCCGCTGCTGACGTTCTTTCTTGAGTTTATCCAGCTGAGTTTCAATCTCTTGTATCTTTTGGAGAGCCTTTGTGGGCAGCCCCTGTTTCCACTCTTCCACAGCCCAGCTCATTTTGCTCAATTCTGTGCCAGGTTAGATCATGGCCTAAAACAAAAAGAAAATTCTATATTAGTCACAATGGCACAAAAGGAGGCTATTTGGCTCACCAAGTCAATGCCAGAGTCGAAGACTGCATGGAATACATATATACAGATTTGTTGTCAACACAAAGATGTTTTTCAACTTTAGACTAAGGGAAACATAATAATAATCTTTATTGTCACAAGTCGGCTTGCATTAACACTGCAATAAAGTTACTGTGAAAAACCCCTGGTCGCCACATTCCGGCATCTGTTCGGGTACACTGAGGGAGGATTCAGGATGTCCAAATTACCTAACAGCACATCTTTCAGGACCTGTGGGAGCACCCGGAGGAAACCCACAGACCGAGGGAGAACATGCAGACTCCACACAGACAGTGACCCAAGCCGGGAATCGCACCTGGGACCCTGGAGCTGTGAAGCAACACTGCTAACCACTGCGCTACCGTGCTGCCCAGGTTCCCATCACACACCAGCAGGGATGATGGAAAAGAAACAACAGCTAAAAAAAAACATTTCCACTAGACAAAGAACACAAGACTATAAACCCAGAGTTCATAACAAGCAAACTGATGAGGTGATTTGGAAGGCAAATTAATTACAGCTTTCTGTTCAATAAATTATTTTACTACACATTGGTGTAAAATAGTAATGGATGAGTGACAATCAAATTACATTAACACCACTCTAATTATGGTCTCCATTCCAGAACATGAGTTGGGGCATCATTGCTGAGTGAATTGCCTTTTCCACACCAGCTAAGATTTCCACAACTAGCGAAGATTGCTTAGATCAATAGGGAAGCTGGAATCTTTCTAGTTTGCATGATCCACTTAGATGCCACAGAAACATCAGATTTAAGAAGTAATAAAATATGCTGTTATAAATCTTTGATCATCAGTTTCAAAATCCTACCTAGAACAAAGAGCTTTTACTTTGGATTAGCAAATATAACCAATACACAACCATCAGCAAATGGTCTCCTTTACTCTTAAGCATCTCGAACCCTGGCTGCCAATAATTCCAAACAAAACATTAGCCATAAATTAAATTAATCAATCCTTGCTTAATTAATTTTAAATAACAACACTATTTGAGGATATTACATGCCTAATACTTTACAGTAAAGCAGATGATTAATTCCAAAATTAAACTTTCACATTCACAAGGCAGGGCTGAATGGGTTCCCTCTATAGCTAATGGTCACCAAGGTCACAATTACATTCACAGATCACTATGGTGTTTAACAAAAACAAAAAAAATGTTGGAAATACTCCAGATGCTGCCGAGATAAACAGAAGGTGGAATTTTAGTGCATCATTCCCAACACAAAGTGGGCACCACTTTCACCGTCTTGCTTTTTGCCGATTCCCCCAGATAAGCAGCAGAGAGCAAGGGAAACGCATGCGATCAGTGAGGGATGTTTCCCCATGGTTAAACCTGCCATCAGATGTAAATATAACAGGTACAGGTGGGTTGCAAAAGAGCCTCCTGGACAAATAGGAAGGATATACATCACAACCACAACTTTCCTCTCCAATTCCATTGTCATTAACACAAGACATACGGAGGGTAAAGGTGGCATGTGTTTTTCAAATTTAAATAGTTCACATTACATTGGTTTCAGTTTTACTCATGGTTTCAGTTTTACACATGTTGGCACCATCGCTATTTGTTAAGAGCAACGTAGTCAGAGAGCCAAATATATTGAAGTAAAAACAAAAAGTGCTGGATAGGCTCAGCAGGTCTGGCAGCATTTGTGTAGACAGAAATAGAAGGAACGTTTCAAGGCCATATGACTCTTCTTCAGACCTAAAGAGAGTGAGAAATGTGATGGTTTTATGCTGTTAGGAGGGGATGGAACAAAATAGCTAGGATATATTTATCTCCTATAACTGTACTAATCTCTTAAAAACTGAATTCTAACACTAACCTTTCCCTTTTATGTTCTCTTGCAGGTCTGAAGAACCTCAGAGGCCCGTGGCAGGACTCCACAACGACACTACCCAAAAGTTGAAGATGCCCGAACCGGAAGTTCAACCCCAACTTGGACCCGACCCGGACCTCTTGAGCGCTCGACCCGGCCTAGGAACCTACACCAAGATGGAAGGAAGAATCCACGTGGAGGCCCGACCAGACCACGAATAATGGAGCAGAACACGGGACCCAGCTCAACCTGACCCAAACCCTGATTAAAGACCACCGAAACGGTGGAGACCCCACGCAAGGACCCAAACACGCAGCCAGGTAGACCGCCAACCAAGGAAAACGCAGCAGTCTGCAGGGGAGACTAAAGCAACGCCCTTTCAAGACTCCTCGCCCCAGCATACTACTGGCAACGATCCAAGCGATGGAAAACAAGCTGGACGAATTTAACACTGGAAACTCTTGAGGGAAGGAAGGGACTGCTGTGTGCTCTGTTTCAGAGACATGTCTCATGTTTCACGGAGACATGGCTCACTCCTGCCTCACCGGACTGTGCCATACAACCGGAGGCTTCTCAATACACCGGATGGATGGAGTCATCAGGCAGGGTGGAGGGGTTTGCCTCCACATCAACTCCTCCTGGTGCTCGGATGTGGCGATGCTAGCTACCTACTGCTCCCCAGACCTGGAATACCTGACCATGAAGTGCTGCCGTACAACCTTCCACGTGAGTTCACTTCAGCAATCATCACAGCGATCTACATCCCACCCCAGGCAGAAGTGAAGGCGCTGGACAAGTTGTACAGTTACAAATAACAATGAAACAGAACACCTGGGGGCCTTGTTCATCATGGCCAGGGACTGCAACAAGGAAAGTCTCAAGAGTGTACTACCAAAATTCCACCAACACATTTCCTGTCCCACCAGGGGGGTGACAACACTCTCGACCATTGCTACACAAAAATCAAGGGCGCCAACCGATCCATCCCCCGACCGCACTTCGGAAGATCGGACCATAAGACAGTACTCCTTCTCCCGGCATTCAAGCAGAAACTTAGCAGGAGAATCTGGTTCAGAATGTTGCACAGTGCTGGTCCAAGGCAACAGAAGAGCTTCATAGTTTCATAGAATTTACAGTGCAGAAGGAGGCCATTCGGCCCATCGAGTCTGCACCGGCTCTTGGAAAGAGCACCCTACCTAAGGTCCACACCTCCACCCTATCCCCATAACCCAGTAACCCAACCCAACACCAAGGGCAATTTTGGACACTATGGGCAATTTAGCATGGCCAATCCACCTAACCCGCACATCTTTGGACTGTGGGAGGAAACCGGAGCACCCGGAGGAAACCCAAGCACACACGGGGAGGATGTGCAGACTCCGCACAGACAGTGACCCAAGCCGGAATCGAACCTGGGACCCTGGAGCTGTGAAACATTTGTGCTATCCACAATGCTACCGTGCTGCCCCTAATGTGTCTTATGTGTCTGCTTGGAGTCAGTGGACTGGTCAACATTATGAACTCAGCGACCAACCTAAATGGGTATGCCACCACCGTCAGACTTTATCAGCAAATGTGTAGATGACTGTGTGCCAATTTGGTACGTACATTTCCCAACCAGGCTTAATCGGGAGATTGACTTCCTACTGGAGGCCAGGTCTGAGGTGTTCAAGTCAGGCGACCCTGACCTATTCAAAAAATCCAGGTGTAACCTCCGCAAAGTCATCAGCGATGCCAAAAGACAATATCAGACCAAGTTAGAGTCACAGACTAGCGTTAAAGACTCTCATCGGGTGTTGCAAGGCTTAAACATCATAACAGGCTACAAAGCTATGCCGATCAGAATCTCTGGCAGCAGCGCACCCCTCCCCGATGAACTCAATGCATTCTGCTGCGATTCGAGCAGGAAACCATCAAACCTTTGTCGACTGCCCCAGCAGACCCAGACACCCCCATACCCACCGTCACAGCTCCGAAGTCAGATCAGCCTTCTTGAAAGTGAACCCTCAGAAGGAGAGGGGTCTGCCGTCACAGCTTCCAAAATCAGATCAGCTTTCTTGAAAGTGAACCCTCGGAAGGAGAGGGGTCTGGACAGGGTCCCTGGTTGTGCACGGACCAGCTGGCAGATGTGTTCGCAGACATGCCAGAGAAGTACTAGGCAACATGCCTCAATGGACTATCAAACGGTGGCCTTGACATACTCCCAGAATCCCAAGATCCACTGCCAGACACCATCTCCCTGGCCCTACACTCATCCCTGCAGCATCTCAATATCAAGGACTCCTAACACCATAATCCAGAGCTGCCAACCTTTCCCAACAGAAATCTGTATTCCAGATACCAAAAATCAGTATTGTGGCAGTAAAATCCAGATTTTCATTTCAAAAGAAAAATGCCCCCTGATCTGAAGTATAGCTTTACACCTTCATTGCACAAATCTAAAACACAAATGGAAAATGCAAATCCAATGCTTCACACATGTACATCATTATGAGTGGGTATTTTCAAATTATGTTTCAAACATTCAGAAATCTAAGAATGAAAAATGCAAACAAAACATTTGCCTTTTTACATGAAATTCAAAATTGGCCTGAACGCTTGATTAACTTAATGGAGTTCTTACAAGAAACTGTATATAGACAAAAGGAATTCTTTCTTTCAAAAAATATTTTCATGAAGTAGCACTAACAGATTTGATGTTCAAATGATAGTAAAAGGTAAAAGAGCACTAAGAAAAGAATGGCCACAAAAAGTAGATGGTATGGTTAAATAGATGCATGATGCAGGTTTACTTTTTCCACATTTTTGTTTCATGCTCATAGCAAAAAACACAGTTTCTACAAGTAAAACAAGTATTTATGAACGGAATCCTGTGCAATGCATTACCATCTGCACTCCATTAGTATAGAAAGGGGGAAGTAGAAATAAAATTTCAGATCAATGACCTTTCAACAATTCGGAAATATTAACTCTGCTTCTCTCCCGATTGATGCTGCCTGACCCAAGCATTTCCAGCACTTTCTTTTCTTTAAATACATAGCAGTGCTCTATAAAGATCAGTAATAGAGCTAGTGTTGAGCCTACTTACGATAGTCCACCCTCCCTCCACAGGACTTTTTAATCCCAATAAAATCCAGGCACCTCGATGCCTCAGAGACCGCACGGTCTCACACATGAGGCATCGAGATGGTATTGGTTTCCTTGGTGATGGGGCCCCACCCACTCTTCGCACACCAACAGCACATGCGTGAAAATTCGTGCTAGTTGGCAACTCTGATAATCCCAGCCAAGCTCATATCAAAGCTCCAAAACCCAAGGGTCATCTGGACTCGAAATGTTAGCTCTTTTCTCTCACCACAGATACTGCCAGACCTGCTGAGATTTTCCAGCATTTTCTCTTTTGTTGTCAGATTCCACCATCCGCAGTAATTTGCTTTAATCCCCAAAACCTAGGACTTGGCTCCTCACTCTGCAATTGGATCCTTGACTTTCTGACCCATAGACCACAAATAGTAAGAATAGACCACAATCAGCAAGAATCAACACCTTCTCCACGAATGTCAATACCAGGGCACCACAGACTACGTATTAATTATACTCCCTAGACACACACGATTGAGTGGCAAAATTTGGCTCCAACTCCATCTACAAAGTTTGCTGATGACACGACCATGGTGAGTCCGATCTCAAATTGCGATCAGTCAGAATACAGGAGGGAGATAAGAGAACCTAGTGAAGTGGTGCAACAACAAGCTCCCCCTCAATATCAACAAAACGAAAGAGCTGGTCATTGACTTCAGGAAGCAAAGTATTGTACACGCATCAATGGGGCCGAGGTGGAGATGGTTAACTTCAAATTCCTAGGTATGCACATCACCAA
Source organism: Scyliorhinus torazame (assembly GCF_047496885.1). Lineage (NCBI taxonomy): Eukaryota > Metazoa > Chordata > Chondrichthyes > Carcharhiniformes > Scyliorhinidae > Scyliorhinus > Scyliorhinus torazame. Next base: position 333,681,347 of record NC_092707.1, on the reverse strand, counting down.
AAATCTGTCTTGGTCCCCCCACATCGACACTATGACCAAGAAAGCACAACAGCACTTATACTTCCTCAAGAAACAAAGGAATTTCAGCATGTCCACATTCTCTTACCAACTTTTACAGGTGCACAATTTTGTTTTTAATTTGGAGTATCCAATTACTTTTTTTCCCCAATTAAGGGGCAATTTAGCATGGCCAATCCACCTACCATGCACATTTTTGGAGAGATTATGGTGGTGAGACCCACGCAGACACCAAGAGCGTGCAAACTCCACACAGACAGTGACCCAGGATCGAACCTGGGACCTCAGCGTCATGCTAACCACTGCATCAGCAGGTCACCCTACAGGTTCACCATACAAAGCATCCTATTTGACTGCATTACAGCCTGGTATAGCAGCTGCTCGGCCCAGGACAGGAAGAAACTAGAGTCGCGAACACCACTCAGTCCATCGCACAAACCAACCTCGCATCCATTGACTGTCTACACCTCCTGCTGCCTTGGGAAAGAAGGCAGCATAATCAAAGACCCTCCCACCCTGCTTACACACTCTTCCAACGTCTTCCATCAGGCACAAGATACAAAACTCTGAGAACACACACAAACAGATTCAAAAACAGCTTCTGCCCCACTGTTACCAGACTCCTGAATGACCCTCTTATGGACTGATCTCATCTCTTCACACAGCTTCTCTACCAAGTAGTACTACACTCCTGTATGCTTCACCCAATGCCTGTGTCTATGTATTCACATTGTTGTATTTTATTATGTATTTTCATTTCACGTACAAAATTCTGTCTGAGCTGCACGTAGAACAACACTTTCACTGCACCTCAGAACACGTGACCCAAGTAGTTCCAGCTTTCATTTTTTAAAACATATTTTCATTCGGTTTTAACAACCAGCTTTCATTTTTGTATTACTGCTGCATTTATATGGTTATCACAGATCCCTAATCTCAGTAAACATGGATTTGCATTATGTTCACTGCTTACAAGGATTTGTTTGCCCTCCATCCTGGTGCTTAAACGGAATCCAGTGTCCAACACTCCTCTCTTTAAAAAGGGGTTTTGTTCAACACCCCTTCAGAACTCCAGCTCGGCGGATGGCACATACCAAAGGTGAACCCATGTGAACATGGCGCACCTGGAAAATGGCTCAGCCCGACGGTCGCGGGGAGACAGAAAGCTCCAACTCATCAAAACAAAAATGAAAGTTGGAACGACTTGGGTCAGTCTAGCAGCAACCTGTGGCAAAGCGTGTGAAGTTTGGACTTCCAGAATTAAAACTGGAGGCTTTGGATGGTTCTGACTTGCTTACTTCAATCGTTAACGCAGGAAAGGCTAGAAGGGTTGAAAGCAGTTCTGACTCCTGGATGAAGGACTGGGCGCTGCCCTCACCCACTCGCCTGCCCCTTATCTTTACATCCCTTCTAAAAGTGGTGTTGGACCCCGCGCTCACGAAGCGGCGACAAGCCGGACAGGTTGCCGGCCAACATTTAAAAACAGAAGCGATTCAAACCTGAGACACCAGCAGCCCAACTTCCCGGATCGCCTCGCTCCAGGTTTAAAAACCGCGCGCACGAACCAACGGCGCACAACACGCTTCTGATAGGCCCAGCAGGGCGCGATGTCTGATTGGTCTTAAATTCAAACCCGGGCCTCAGCCTGCATTGGCTGTTTCGCGACAGCCGTTGTTGGAGGGGGCGGGGCGGTACCGCGAGCCCGCTTCCTGGTTGGCCAGGTGGCGACAAGTCAAACAAAGACCAATCAGCCTTTGTGCACCGAGGAGAGGGGAATTGTACAGAACTCCCCTCGGGCTGCATGATTCACATTGCATGGTGCTTCAATAACAATTGTAATATTCCGACTGCAACCTGGCCCATAACACTGTTGCACCACACGGAATGCCCGTTTTTGAAATCTCTTTTTTTTTGATTGTATTGAATCAGCACATGATCAAGGCAGAACGCCTGAGTATTATTGCACTTCTGCAATGGGCATTTTGAAATGTTTGAGGTGTTTAAGATATTTTGCAAATTATTGCAAAAAGGTAAATCATAGAATCCCTACAGTGCAGAAGGAAGTCATTCAGACCATCAAGTCTGCACCGACCCTCTGAAAGAGCATCCTACCTAAACCCACTCCCCCAGCCTTTTCCTGGACTACCATAAAAACCTGCGCACTAAGGGGCAATTTCTTTTATAACATGACCAATCCACCCACCCTGCTCATCTTTGAACTGTAGGAAGTGATGTGCCATCAATGAATACAAAACGAGTAGTGAACGTAACAGGCTTTGATAAACTAAACAGAAAGTCTCCTGGCCTCTGATCCCGAACAGGGTCAGCGGTGGAGACCAGCCACCTTTATACCGGGCCCGAGGGGAGGCGGAGCCATCTGGCAGTGGTTTACCACAATACAAGTAATACAGTAGCCGTTTACCACAATACACATATACTACAGTGGTTTACCACAGGAGGAAACTGGAGCACTCGGAGGAAACCAACTCAGGGGAAAAAGTGCAAACTCCAAACAGTCAGTCATCCAAGGACGGAATTGAACCTGGGTTCCTGGCGCTATGAGGCAGCATTGCTCTCCACTGTGCCACCGTGCTGCCCTAAATCTAGGAAGTTAACAGCATCACAATTCACCAGCTGAAAAAACACAGGCTACTAATTTAATCAGAAGTAGATGTGAAGTCTGAAAGGAGAGGCATTTTGAATTGTTGACCCACTCTGCTCTCCTCTACCCGCCCCCCCCTCCACCCCACCAGAATTGGATTTGATTTGATTTATTGTCACATGTACCAAGTACACGGAAAAGTATTGTTCTGCGTACAGTCCAGACAGATCGTTCCATGCATGAAAAAACATAAGACATACATAATGTAAATACATAGGCACAGGCATCAGGTGAGCATACGGAGTGTAGTACTACTCAGTAGACAGGAGTCTGGCGACAACAGGGGGAAAGCTGCTTTTCAACCTGCTAGTGCGTGTTCTCAGACTTTTGTATCTCCTGCTCGAAGGAAGAAGTTGGAAGAGAGAATAACCAGGTGGTGTGGTGAAATGTATTCACCAGGCGATCTGGTGCCTGTGTAACCTTTAACTTTAAGGATGAGCTGGAACCCCGGTGGGCTCCGCCTCTCGGTGGCGCTCATTTGTACATAAGTCACTGGCAGCTAGTTCTTTGTGTAATAAAGCCTTCATTCACTTGTTCATATGGTCCTCGCTGTGAATTGATGGTATATCAATTTATTACACAAACAGCGTCACTATGGACGCCGCTCTCAAGCCAGAAAAACTCGACTTAGACGCCCGTGCCCCAGAAGCCAAGGGGATCTTCTCTCACTGACTCCGTTGCTTTGAGGCCTACCTCGGCTCCTCTGAAGCACCGATCCCCGAAGCTCGCAAGCTTGCACTCCTCCACGCCCGGGTGAGCCATCGAATTTCAGTTTTGATCGAAAAGGCGGCCACGTACAAAGCAAGCGGTCGCGATTCTGAAGAAGCATTCATCAAGCCTGTAAATGAGGTGTTCGCGCGGCATCTGCTCACTACCCGCCGACAGCGTGCAGGAGAATCTCTGGACGAATATCTGGAAAACCTGACCCTACTCGCCAAAAACTGTAATTATCAAGAAGTGACGGCTGAGGAGCACATGAAGCTGCAGATCCAGGACACCTATGTGGCTGGGTCCGCTCTAATTACGTCAGGCAGCGGCTGCTGGAAAACAGGGCTACCAACCTGCAGGACACGATAAAACTAGCCACCCGCGGACCCAGCGAGCCCCACGTGCGCCCCGCCGACGCGGATGTTGCCAAACCCCAGCCATGCCACAGGCCTGTGCCGCGCGGCTGCCCATCCAGACCGGGGGGACCGTCGTGCTACTTCTGCGGCCAGGGCCAACACCCACGGCAACATTGACCAGGCCCGCTCCGCGACATGCAGCGACTGCGGCAAAAAGGGTCACTTCGCCAGAGTCTGTCGGGCCAGATCAAAAGCCCCAGAAGCCGAAAGCTCCTCAGGCCCGACCCATGGACTCACAGGCCCGCAGACCCCATAACGCGGCTGTGTGCCTGCTGGAAACGCCCCCTTCAGACGTGTCATCAGCCACGTGCAACTTGTGGGAGTGGCCATCTTCAGCTCAATCCGACACGTGCAACTCGTGGGGGCCGCCAATTTATGACCCAGATTCCTCCGACTACACTGAATACCCGCAGGCTCGGGTGCCGTCACCCTCGACCAGTCGCGGCCGAAGCACCTGAGGAGTTCCATGATGGTCGTCCGGAGTCAACGGGCAGGAGACCCCCTGTCTCTTCGACTCCACGAGCACGGAGAGCTTCGTACACTCCGAAACGTATAGGCGCTGCTCCCTACGCATCTACCCCGCATCTCAAACGGTCTCCCTCGCCTCCGGATCCCATCCGGTCCGGATCCGGGGGTACTGTGTGCCCTTTTTAAGCTGTATGTCCTCCCTCACCTCTGCGCCCCACTACTGCTTGGACTGACTTCCAATGCAGTCACCGGAAGCCTGACCCTGAAGTTCGGCGGACCCTTACCCCCCCCTCACGATATGTAGCCTCGTGACCCTTAAGGTCACCCCCCCCCCACCCCCCCGCTCTTCGCGAGCCTCACCCCCGACTGTTGAGCCATCGCCACCAGGAGCAGGGGGTACAGTGCTCAAGATTTGACTTTCATCAAGTCAGAGGTCCAGCGACTCTTGAGAGAGGGGGTCATCGAGGTCAGCAACAGCCTCTGGAGAGCTCAAGTGGTGGTTGTCTGGGGAAAAGAACCGGATGGTGGTGGACTACAGCCAGGACCATTACCCGGTTCACTCAACTGGATGCGTACCCTCTCCCCCGCAGTGCGGAGATGGTCAACCAGATCGCACAATACCGGGTTTTCTCTACGGTGGGATCTGAAGTCTGCCTACCACCAGCTCCCGATTCGCCTGGAAGATCGCCACTACACGGCTTTTGAAGCAGCCAGCCAACTCTTCCACTTCCTCAGGGTCCTATTCGGCGTCACCAATGGGGTCTCGGTCTTCCAGAGAACGATGGACCCGAATGGTGGACCAGTACGGGCTGCGGGCTAAATACCCATACTTAGACAATGTCACCATCTGCGGCCATGACCAGCAGGACCACGACGCCAACCTTAAGAAGTTCCCTCCAAACCGCCCAATCCCTCAACCTCACATATAATAGGGAGAAGTGCGTTTTCCACACAACCCGGCTAGCCATACTCAGCTATGTCGTGGGAAAAGCGAGTCCGACCCCGACCGCATGCGCCCCCTCACGGAACTTCCCCATTCCCCACAGCCTCCAGGCCCTCAAACGGTGCCTGGGGGCTTTTCTCATACTACACCCAGTGGGTCCCCAACTACGCGGACAAAGCCTGCCTCACTTTTTAAGACCACTACGTTTCCCCTGACGGCTGAGGCCGCTCGGCCTTCAGCCGCATCAAGGCCGATATCACTAAGGCCGCCATGCATGCGGTGGACGAGTCCATCCTTTTCAGGTAGAGAGCGATGCATCAGACGTCACCCTGGCTGCTACCCTCAACCAGGTGGGCAGCCCATAGCCTTCTTCTCTAGAACCCTCAATGCTTCCGAGATTCAACACTCCACTGTCGAGAAGGAGGCGCAAGCCCATTGTGAAAGCTGTGCGGCATTGGAGACACTACCTAGCTGGCAGGAGGTTCACCCTCGTCACCGACCAACGGTCAGTAGCCTTTATGTCTGACAATGCACAGCCGTGGCAAAGATTAAAAAATGATAAGATCTTGAGGTGGAGGATCGAACTCTCCACCTACACTTACGATATTAAGTATCGTCCTGGGGAACTCAACGAGCCCTCAGATGCCCTGTCCCGCGGTACTTGCGCCAGCGTGCAGGAGGACCGACTGCGGGCTCTCCACAACGACCTCTGCCACCCAGGGGTCACCAAACTTGTCCATTTTCTTAAGTCCTGCAACCTGCCCTACTCACCGAGGAGGTCAGAGCCATGACCAGGGATTGCCAAGTCCTGCGCGGAGTGCAAACCGCGCTTTTATCGTCCAGACAAGGCCCATTTTTGTAAAGGCTCCCGGCCCTTTGAGCACCTCAGTATCGACTTCAAGGGGCCACTCCCGTCCACCAACCGCAATCTGTACTTCCTGCCCATCATTGATGAATACTCCCGCTTCCCTTTCGCTGTCCCTTGCCCCGACCTGACCTCAGCCACAGTAATAAAGGCCCTGAACAGCATCTTCACACTGTTTGGGGAACAGCATTTATGAGCGATGAGCTGCGTCAGTACCTGCTCGGTAAGGGCATTCGCCTCGAGCAGGACTACCAGCTATCACCCGCAGGGCAAACGGGGCAGGTGGAGAGGGAGAACGCAATGGTATGGAAGGCCGTCCTTCTTCCCCTGTGGTCTAGAAGTCTCCCGGTGCCCTGCTGGCAGGAGGTCCTCCCTGACGCGCTCCACTCCATTAGGTCGCTCCCTCTACACTGCCACGAATGAGACCCCCTCACAACCGCATGTTTGTCTTCCCCCAGGAAGTCCATCTCCGGGGTCTCGCTTCCATCCTGGCTGACAACTCCGGGGCCTGTCCTTCTCTGGAGGCATGTGAGGAGCCATAAGACCGACCCCCTAGTCGAGAGGATCCAGCTGCTGCACGCAAACCCCCATTACGCCTACGTCGCGCACCCAGACGGACGGCAAGATACAGTCTCCCTACGGGACCTGCCGCCTGCTGGTTCACCTGCCAACACGCCCCCCCGCATCCAGCATCGCCTACCGCCACCAACCCTGTCTCTTTCACCCCCCTGGGGCTCTTGTGTCCACCCGCGCCTACGCCGCACCCCCCCCGCGCCTGCACTGCCCCCACGCCTTCACAGCAGCCACTCGCCACTCACTTGCGACTACTACCCGCAAACGTCTCCGACACACCGGGCGGAAGCACCAAACAACATGCTCTCGGTAGTCACCATCATCTACAACGTCCATGCCTGCCGCACTGCCAGAGCTGAGGAGGTCTAAAGGATGACCCGGCCTCCGGATAGACTGGACATTTGTCCCATGTCACCCCCGCCGGACTTTGTGTTTTTTTTAGACAGGGGTGAACGTGGTGAAATGTATTCACCAGGAGATATGGTGCCTGTGTAACCTTTAACCTTTAAGGATTGAGCTGGAACCCCGGGTGGGCTCGCTCTGGCTCCGCCACCCCCCCCCCCCTCCTCCCACCCCACACCCCCCCACCCCTCCCCCCCCCCCCCCCCCCCCCTCCCCCCACCCCCCCCCCCCCCCCCCCCCCGGATGGTATAAGGGGCTGGTTTAGCACAGGGCTAAATCGCTGGCTTTGAAAGCAGACCATGGCAGGCCAGCAGTATGGTTCAATTCCCGTACCAGCCTCCCCGAACAGGCGCCGGAATGTGGTGACTAGGGGCTTTTCACAGTAATTTCATTTGAAGCCTACTTGTGACAATAAGCGATTTTAATTTTTTTCATTTCATATATATAGTCCTGCGCCACAGTGGGTGAGCGCTCATTTGTACAGAAGTGACTGGCAGGCTAGTTCTTTGTGTAATAAAGCCTTCGTTCACTTGTTCATATGGTCTCGCTGTGAATTGATGGTATATCAGGTGGGAGGGGTCTTAGATTATTCTGCCCTCTTTCCCAAGGCAGCAGGAGGTGTAGACAGCGTCATTGGATGGGAGGCAGGTTCACATGATGGACTGGGCTGTGTTCACGTCTCTGTTGTTTCATACCGGTCATGGGACCGAGCAGTTGCTATACCATGCTGTGATGCAGTCAGATAGGATGTTTTCTATGGTGCATCTGTAAAAATTGGAAATGCTGAATTTCCTTAGTTTCCTGAGGAAGTATAGGCGCAGTTGTGCTTCCTTGGTCATAGCGTCGACGTGGGTGGACCAGGACAGATTGTCAGTGATGCGCACACTTAGGAATTTGAAGCTGTCAACATCTCCACCTCAGCACCATTGATGCAGGCAATGGTGTGTACAATACTTTGCTTCCTGAAGTCAAAGACCAGCTCCTTAGTTTTGCTGACGTTGAGGGAGAGATTGTTGTCGTTACACCATGCCACTGGTTTCTCTATCTCCCTCCTGTACTCTGACTCATCATTGTTCGAGATCCAAACCACTATGGTCATGTCATCAGCAAACTTGCCGCCCAAAGTTTGCCACACAGTCGTCTGTGTATAGGAAATATAGTAGGGGACTAAGTAATCAGCCTTGCGGGGCCCAGTATTGAGGACTATCGTGGAGGAGGTGTTACTGTTTATCCTTACTGATTGTGGTTATGCGTCAGAAAGTCAAAGATCGTGTTACAGAGAGAGGAGGAGCCAAGTCCTAGGTTTTGGTGTTTTTGATGTGAGCTTGGCTGGGATTATGGTGTTGAAGGCAGAGCTGTAGTCAATGAATAGGAGTCTGACTTAGGAGTCCTTGTTGCCGAAATGCTCCAGATGACTGTAGGGCCAGGAAGATGGTGTCTGCTGTCGACCAGTTCAGAGAATCATAGAATTTACAGTGTAGAAGGAGGCATTCAGCCCATCGAGTCTACACCAGCCCTTGAAAAAGCACCTTACTTAATCCAAGCCTCCACCCTATCTCTATAACCCAGTAACCCCACCTAACCTTTGGACACTAAAGGGGCAATTTAGCATGGCCAATCCACTTAACCTGCACATCTTTGGACTGTGGAGAGGAAACTGGAGCACCCAGAGGATACCCAAGCAAAGACGGAGAGAAAGTGCAAACTCCACACAGTCATCCTGAGGCTGGGATTGAACCCAGGTCCCTGGAGCTGTGAGGCGACAGTGCTAACCACTGCACCATCATGCCCATCTGGTTAGTGGCGGTATGCAAATTGCTGTGGATCACGGCACTCTGGGAGTATGGAGTCGATGTGTCTCATGACCAACCTCTCTAAGCACTTCCTGATGATAGATGTCAAGGCCACCGGACGGTAGTCAGGCCCACCGGACGGTAGTCGTTGGGGCACATTGCCTGGTTCTTCTTTGGCACCGGTATGATGGTGGTCTTTCTTGAAGCAGGTGGGGACCTCGGGATGGAATAGGGGGAGGTTGAAGATGTCCGCGAACACACCCGCCAGTTGGTTCATGCAGGATCTGAGTGCACGACCAGGGACTCCATTAGGACCCATTGCTTTCCGATGGTTCACTTTCAAGAAGGCCGATCTGGCTTCACATTTTCTTCTTTTGTTAATCACCTTAAATCTGTGCCCTCTCATTCTTGATCCTTTACGAGCAGGTACAGTTTCTCCCTATCTATCTGTCTAGCCCCCTCATGATTTTGAACACCCTCTATCAAATCTTCTCTCAGCCATCTTCTTTCCAAAGAGAACAGTCCCAACCTTTCCAATCTATCCTCATAACTAAAGTTTCTGATCCTTGGAACCATTCTTGTAAACCTCTTCTTCACTCTCTCCAATACAATTTACATCCTTCCTATAGGTGTGGTGTCCAGAAACTGTATACAATCACTCCAGCTGAGGCACAGATAGTGTCTTGTATACGTTCAGCATAACCTCCTTGTTCTTGTACTCTATGCCTCTATTAATAAAGCCTGGAATATCAAATCCTTTATTAACTGCTCTCTCCTGTCCTACCACCTTCAATGATCTATGCACATATATACCCAGGTCCCTCTGCTCTGCTCCCCATTTTAATATTGTCTCTCCATGTTCTTCCTACCAAAATGCACTACCTCACTTCTCCACACTGAATGTCATCTACAACCTATCTGCCCACTCCACCAACTTGTGTACGTCCTTTTGAAAATCTACACTGTTCTCTTCACAGTTTACAATAAGTTTTGTATCATCTGCAAACTTGAAACTTTTCCCAACACACATAGATCATAATATACAAGGGTCCCAATCCTGACCCTCAGGAGAATACCACTACAAATCTTCCTCCAGCCCAACAAATATCCATTGACCATTACTCTCTGCTTCCTATTATTTAGCCAATTTTCCATCCACGTTGCCACTGTCCCTTTTATTCGATGAGCTATAAATTCTCACAAGTCTGTTGTGCGGCAATTATTCAAATGAAAAATGAAATGAAATGAAAATAGCCTTCAAATTAAGTTACTGTGAAAAGCCCCTAGTCGCCACATTCCGGCGCCTGTTCAGGGAGGCTGGTACGGGAATGCCTAAATGCCTAAAGTCGAGGTACATCACATCAGCAGCATTACTCTCATCAACTCTTTCTCTTCTCCAACAAGTTATTTAAACACGATTTTCCCTTTCGAAATCCATGCTGGCTCTTCCTAATCAACCCACATTTTTCCATGTGACTACAAATTCTATCCTGGATAATTGTATCGAGAAGCTTGCCCACTACTTATGTTAAATTGACTGGCCAGCAATTGCTGGGGCAATTGTCTGGTACCTCCCTGAGTCTAGAGAGGCTGAAAGATTATGGCCAGCACCCCTGCAATTTCCATTCTTACTTCCTTCAATATCCTTGGATGTATCTCATCCAGTCCTGCTGCGTTGTCAACTTTCAGTACTGACAGTCTATTCAACATTTCTTCCTTATCAATTTACCCTTTTAGGGACAGAATTTCCTCGACTATGTCCTAGGTAGCATCAACCTTCTTGGTAAAGATGGATGCAAACAGCTAGCTCACGGAAGCACAGTGGGGGGTGTGCATACGTTTCGTTTAGCAGATGGGTTAGGGTTTAAAGTAGTGTTGCTGGGGTGGGGGGGGGGGGAGGATTGGTTCTGCTGACGAGGGAGGGACTTCGGTGGAGGGACAGTGAGGAGGTCGGGGGTGGGGGCCGCCATGGGGCGGGCCGAAGGAGGTGCGGCGCAGGGGCTGGAGGCGGGCCCAAGAAAGAGGATGGCTGACCGGCGGAGGGGGGGGGGGCACTTTGCCCACTAACTGGGCTGATCACCTGGAATGTTCGGGGGCTAAATAGGCCGGTAAAGAGGGCACGTGTGTTTGCACACTGAAGGCGGACGTGGTAATGTTGCAGGAGACGCACCTTAGAGTAGTGGACCAGGTCAGATTGAGGAAAGGCTGGATCAGTCAAGTTTTTCACTCGGGGCTGGATACAAAGACTAGAGGGGTTGCGATTTTGGTTAATAAGCGGGTGACATTTGAAGTGGGAAGAATAGTCTCGGATGTGGGAGGTCGACATTTCATGGTCAGTGGTAAGCTGCAGGGGATGAAGGTAGTGCTGGTCAATGAATATGCGCCAAATTGGGATGACGGGAATTTTATAAAGAGGGTGCCAGGGAAGATCCCGGACCTGGACTCGCACAAGCTGATCATGGGAGGGGATTTTAATACAGTTATTGATCCCAGCCTGGATCGGTCATTATCGAGAACGGGCAGCGTGCCAGCAATGGCAAAGGAGCTGAAAGAGTTCATGGAGCAGATGGGGGGGGGGGGGGGGGGGGGGGGGGGAAGAGGGGGAAGGGGGTGTGTGGATACATGGAGGTTTAGGCAGCCAAGGGCGAAGGAATTTTCTTTTTACTCCCACGTACATAAGGTGTACTCTCAGATCGATTTCTTTGTCTTGGGTAGGACCCTACTGGCTGGGGCGGTGGACACGGGGTACTCGGCGATCACGATCTCGGACCATGCTCCACATTGTGTGGACCTGCAGGTTAGTGTGGATGAATGTTATGCAAAGTCCCGGAAGGCCTTGCTCACCCCTGACGAGTCCCCAACTAAGTTCCCATGGAGGTTGGAAGGAGGGCTATTGGCAGACGAAGCAGTGTGCAAGAGGCTGAGGAATTGTACGTTGAACTGCCCGCAGGTGAATGATACGGGGGAGGTCTGAGCAGCGGTGGTCTGGGAAGCGCTGAAGGCAGTGGTGAGAGGTGAGCTGATCTCGATCCGGGCTCACAGAGACAGGACGGACAGGGCAGAGACGGACCGACTGGTAAAAGAGATTCTACAAGTTGATAGGAGGTATGCTGAGGCTCCAGAGGCAGGGCTGTTAAGGAAATGCCGGAGGCTCCTGTAGCCACCTGAGTTGGCCACTTCCAGACTTAAAATGGAGAACCGCAAAGGCTGAAGTGAAATTCAGCCAACACAGGCAAAGACTAGCAAATACAGAAATCATGTGTATTGAAACCTGTAAGGAACCAGACTGCACTAAAACCAGCAGCCATCTGCATAGTAATGCAGCAGCCATCTGCATAGTAATGCAGCAGTCATCTGCATAGTAATGAGCGATTCCAAGGCACAATCGCAACAGTTAAGGTGAATAAAGCCAAGCCAGACTCCTCAGCGCCAGCAGGTGCCCAGACAAAGGAAGGCCAACGGACACTTAGGGACCGCCCAGCGATCAGGGAACCGCTCCAGCATTGGAGAAATCGATCCAAGTGATCGGTAGGTAGTCCAATCACTTGGAACCAGGTACGAGGTCCGCCCCGAAGAGCAGGAAGCCCCTGGGGACTATAAAGTAAAGCCCCCAAGTTCAAATCGTCCTTCTTTGGCAGGGTCACTCAGCAACTTGAACCAACCCTTGACAGTGACCTGCCTCGCTGCCTCCAACCAAGTGGTGACCAAATGAGCTCCCTCCAACCAAATGAACGGACATCGCGCAACAATCACCAGGCAGGAATGTTCCCTTCCAGTCGGGGAACACTTCAGCAGTCAAGGGCATTCAGCCTCTGATCTCCGGGTAAGCGTTCTCCAAGGCGGCCTTCAGGACGCGCGACAACGCAGAATCGCCGAGCAGAAACCTATAGCCAAGTTCCGCACACATGAGTGCGGCCTCAACCGGGACCTGGGATTCATGTCGCATTACATTCATCCCCCACCATCTGGCCTGCGAAATCCTACCAACTGTCCTGGCTTGATGCAATTCACACCTCTTTAACCTGGGGTCGCCCCATCTCTGGATCTGTAAAGATTTAATCACCTGCTAATGGTCGCATTCCTAGCATTGTTTGGCATCTCTGAATTTGTCTATATATGTGTTTCTGGAACATACTTCTTCATTCACCTGAGGAAGGAGCAGCGCTCCGAAAGCTAGTGACATCGAAACAAACCTGTTGGACTTTAACCTGGTGTTGTAAGACTTCTTACTGTGCTCACCCCAGTCCAACGCCGGCATCTCCACATCATCCAACCAAGTAAGTCTCGAGTCAACGCTCGCTACGAGATAGGTGCTCCTAGCTACCAGTCCATACCAACTTTTGAATCCTGCAGACTCAGGACCTGAACGAAAGGCCATTTGTTCCCCTGACCTGATGGGCCAGTCCGAAGCTAAGTATAGGCCTTTTAGTGATAGGAATAGCCTAGAAAGTAGAGTTTATGCATGAGTAGTGATTTACTGTGTATAATAAATGTGCTTTGATTTGAATCTTACTAATTGGTGTGTTCAGTTATTGATCATTACTTGAACTTGAACCTCGTGGCGGGATCATAAAGATACCTGGCGACTCTAGAGCGAAGATTAAACAAACAGAGCAAATATCCAATTTAAGAGTCAACCAAAAGTTAGCAACACTACATGCGGAATTTGGTTTGCTTACCGCAGGCCGTCCTATTGTTTCAGGCAATGGGACCCTGTGTGAGAACCTCTCTGGCTACATCATCGTACCCTTGTACGAACCCATCGTACAAGGTACGCCCAGCTTCTGTCGCAACACGATGGACTTCCTACAGAAACTCAGCACCCATGGACCAGTTGAACTAGAAACATTCCTCGTCACAATGGACTTCTCGGCACTCTACACCAGCATCCCCCATGACGACGGCATTGCTGCAACAGCCTCAGTACTCAACACTGACGACTGCCAATCTCCAGATGCAATTCTGCAACTCATCCGCTTCATTCTGGATCACAACGTCTTCACCTTCGACAATAAGGTCTTCATCCAGACGCAAGGAACAGCCATGGGGACCAAATTCGCACCCCAATATGCCCAATTCATGCACAGGTTTGAACAAGACCTACTCACCGCACAGGACCTTCAACCGACGTTATACACCAGATACATCAATGACATTTTTTTCCTTTGGACCCACGGCGAAGAATCACTGAAACGAGTACACGATGACATCAATAAGTTCCATCCAATCATCAGACTCACCATGGACTACCCTCCAAAATCAGTTGCATTCTTGGACACACTCGTCTCCATCAAGGACGGTCACCTCAGCACTTCGCTTTACCGCAAACCCACGGATAACCTCACGATGCTCCACTTCTCCAGCTTCCACCCTAAACACATTAAAGAAGCCATCCCAAATGGACAAGCTCTCCGTATACACAGGATGTGCTCAGACGAGGAGGAGCGTAACAGACATCTACAGACGTTGAAAGATGCCCCTCGTACAAACGGGATATGGCGCTCGACTCATCGATCGACAGTTCCAACGCGCCACAGCAAAAAACCGCACCGACCTCCTCAGAAGACAAACATGGGACACAACCGACAGAATACCCTTCGTCGTCCAGTACTTTCCCGGAGCGGAGAAACTACGACATCTTCTTCACAGCCTTCAACACGCCATCGATGAAGTTGAACATCTTGCCACGGTCATCCCCACACCCCCACTACTTGCCTTCAAACAACCGCGCAACCTCAAACAAACCATTGTTTGCAGCAAACTACTCAGCCTTCAGAACAGTGACCACGACACCACACAACCCTGCCATGGCAATCTCTGCAAGACGTGCCAGATCATCGACATGGATACCACCATTACACGTGAGAGCACCACCCACCAGGTACGCGGTACATACTCGTGCGACTCGGCCAATGTTGTATACCTCATACGCTGCAGGAAAGGATGTCCCGAAGCGTGATACATTGGCGAGACCATGCAGACGCTGCGACAACGAATGAACGGACATCGCACGACAATCACCAGGCAGGAATGTTCCCTTCCAGTCGGGGAACACTTCAGCAGTCAAGGGCATTCAGCCTCTGATCTCCGGGTAAGCGTTCTCCAAGGCGGCCTTCAGGCCGCGCAACAACGCAGAATCGCCGAGCAGAAGCTTATAGCCAAGTTCCGCACACATGAGTGCGGCCTCAACCGGGACCTGGGATTCATGTTGCATAACATTCATCCCCCACCATCTGGCCTGCGAAATCCTACCAACTGTCCTGGCTTGACACAATTCACACCTCTTTAACCTGGGGTTACCCCATCTCTGGATCTGTAAAGATTTAATCACCTGCTAATGCTCGTATTGCAAGCATTGTCTGGCATCTTTGAATCTGTCTATGTATATGTTTCTGGAACATACCTCTTCATTCACCTGAGGAAGGAGCAGCGCCCCGAAAGCTAGTGATATCGAAACAAACCTGTTGGACTTTAACCTGGTGTTGTAAGACTTCTTACTGTGCTCACCCCAGTCCAACGCCGGCATCTCCACATCATACCACAGGGAGGGCAGTGGAACTGCTCAGAAAGGCGAGGGGAGCAATTTAAGAGCGCGGTGAGAAGGCCAGCAGGATGCTTGCACAGCAGCTCAGAAAGAGTGAGGCAGCTAGAGAAATAGGGAAAGTTATTGACGGGGATGGGAACTTAGTTGGGGACTCGTCAGGGGTGAGCAAGGCCTTCCGGGACTTTTATAGCAAGTTGTATAGGTCGGAGCCCACTGCGGGGCCGGAGAGGATGAGGCACTTCCTGCAGGGGCTGAATTTCCCGAGGGTGGACGGTGAGCTGGTAGAAGGGCTGGGGACCCCGATCAGGCTGGAGGAGATAGTGGATCGTTGGAAGGCCATGCAGTCGGGTAAGGCCCCGGAACTGGATGGGTACCCAGTCGAGTTCTATTAAAAAGTTCTCCAGAATATCGGGACCGGTTCTGACGAAGGTCTTTAACGAGGCTAGGGAAAGAGGGGTTCTGCCCCAGACGATGTCACAGGCCATGATCTCGCTAATCCTGAAATGGGACAAGGACCCGGAGCTATGTGGATCTTACGGGCCGATTTCCTTATTGAACGTAGATGCCAAACTGCTGGCCAAAATTTTGGCCTCTAGGATTGAGGACTGTGTACCGGACATTATTGTGGAGGATCAGACGGGGTTCGTTAAGGCCAGGCAGCTGGTGGCCAATGTAAGAAGGCTGTTAAACGTGATCATGATACCCCCGGAGAGTACGGAGGTGGAGGTAGTGGTCGCGATGGATGCAGAGCAAGCTTTTGACCGGGTTGAGTGGGATAATTTATGGGAGGCGCTGGAGCGGTTCGGATTTGGGAGGGGCTTTATTGACTGGGTTAGGTTGCTGTACCGGGCTCCGGTTGCAAGTGTACGGACGAATAGGACGATTTCAGACTACTTTAGACTGCACCGGGGGACGAGACAGGGATGCCCCCTCTCGACACTGCTGTTTGCGCTGGCAATAGAGCTGCTGGCAATTGCTCTGAGAACCTCAAGGGGCTGGTCCAGGGGGCGGTGGAGCACTGGGTCTCGCTGTATGCGGATGACCTGCTTATGTATGTCTCAGACCCAATGGAGGGGATGGAAGAAATTATGGGAATTTTAGGGGAATTCGGCCGGTTTTTGGGGTATAAGCTCAATATGGGGAAGAGCGAGATGTTTGTGGTCCAGGTGAGGGGTCAGGATAGGCGACTGGGGGAATTGCCGTTCAGAGTGGTAGGGGAAAATTTCATGTACCTGGGTATCCAAGTGCCGAGGGATTGGGACAGGCTACACAAATTGAATTTGGCCTGGCTTGTGAATCAGATGAAGAAGGATTTCCGGAGATGGGATGTGCTCCCGTTGTCTCTGGCGGGCAGAGTTCAAACGGTAAAAATGACGTTCCTCCCAAGATCCCGATTTGTTTTTCAATGCCTCCCCATCTTCATCCCGCGGTCCTTTTTTAAGCGCGTCAATAAAGTTATTGTGGGCTTTGTATGTGTGGGCGAGTGCTCGCGGGTGAAGAGGGCAATGCTCGAGCGGAGTAGGGGGGATGGTGAGCTGGCGCTGCCGAATTTCAGCAATTATTACTGAGCGGCTAATATAACCATGGTGAGGAGGGGGCAGGTGGGGGGGGGGGGGGAGCCGGCGTGGGTGTGCATGGAGGCGGATTCTTGCAAGGGCACAAGTCTGGGGGCGTTGGTAACAGCGCCTCTGATGTTCCCGCCGGCACGGTACTCCACCAGTCCAGTGGTGGTGGCGGCCCTGAGAGTCTGGGGGCAGTGGAGGATGTCATAATATGTACCAGTATATCTCGTTATTCTTGTTGCATACTGCTTCCCTGCACCAGGCACCTTCCCATGTAAATAGCTTAGTTCTCATGTACGTAGTCCTGTAACTATGTCTTCACACCCCACACGTAGTTAGGAACATTCTCACCATACATTATTTATTGCCACACACATACATTCTTTTATAAAAGGGGGGATGTCATAATATACACCAGTATATCATGGTGCAGATACACACACACACACTGATGGACACACAGCGGGACCAATCAACACACACAACACCGCAGCCAATCACCAGTTAGAGCACACTCACTATAAAGACAGAGGGCATCAGAGTTCCCGCTCATTCGGGATGCAGCCTCCTAGAAGGACAGAGCTGACAGCTTACAGCACAGATCCTCACCATGTGCCGAGTGCATAGACTGGTTAGGACAGGCATAGGTCTTTAGTTTAATCTAACATCGTGTTAACCCACAGTGAAAGTATGTTCAACAGTTTCTAACTTAATAAAATAGTGTTGCACTATTTTAAGTGTTGGTGACCTGTATGTGTTCCACGGATCCAGAGCGCCCAACACAACATGATACCAGGAGTTGAGGGATATTAGAACTTCTTAGACCTACCTGCAAGTGATCTGCCTTCCACCAGCATACAGTCATCCTGCAAAATAGACAGCGTCCGCCCGCCGCTGCCGCTCCGCATCACCGGTAACTTGGGGGCCAACTGGAAGATATTCAAACAACGCTTCCAGCTCTACCTTGAAGCCACAGACCGGGAAGATGCTTCAGACACCAGGAAGATCGCTCTTTTCCTATCCACGGCTGGGGACCATGCCATCCACATTTTCAATTCTCTCACCTTTGCTGATGATGAAGGTAAATCAAAATTCAAGACAGTCCTCCTCAAGTTTGACACTCACTGCAGCATAGAGGTGAATGAAAGTTTTGAGCGCTATGTATTCCAACAGCGTTTGCAGTGTAAGCATGAACCTTTCCAGTCCTTTCTCAC
The DNA here is from genome assembly GCF_047496885.1 of Scyliorhinus torazame. NCBI lineage: Eukaryota > Metazoa > Chordata > Chondrichthyes > Carcharhiniformes > Scyliorhinidae > Scyliorhinus > Scyliorhinus torazame. Next base: position 333,663,179 of record NC_092707.1, on the reverse strand, counting down.
CCACTTGCGCAGTCCTGCAATTACGGGCCCACCTCCCACTCCGTGATACGCGACCAGATCGTTTTCGGTGTTCAGTCGGACCCCCTACGCCAGCAGCTCCTCAATGGAAAGCAGCTCACTCTAGCGATTGCCTTCGAGACCTATGTGCTACACGAACACGCCACTAGTCGGTATTCCCACATCCAAGCGGCTGAAACAGCGCGGCAAGGTCCCCACGAGGCAGAATGGGTCCAAGCAATCGAGCAACTCCAGGGCCTCAGCTTGGATGAGGGCGGCCATTTTGCGCGCTTTTCACGGACTCCCGCGCTTGTGCGCACCGAACGAGGGGACGTCGACGAACGTACTGCGCAGGCGCGCACCACGTACGACCACACCGTTCATTCGCGGTGGCGCAGCGAACGTACTGACGCTACAATGTGCGGCAACTGTGGCTCCGCCCACTTAAAGTGGCAATGCCCTGCCAAATACCGACGATGCCTGAGATGTGGCAAACCGGGCCACTATGCTGCTTTATGCAGATCAGCTCAGTCTGCCAACTCATATCACTCCAGCCAGCCTCGCAGGAATGTCCGGGCCATTTAACCCATGGTCACCAAGTCCGATGCGGACCTACTATCCAATATTAACACCGAGGACCCGAAGGCGCCTTTCCGAGTCGGTATCGTTACAAAAAACAGGGTGTTCCCGAAGCAAAGAATCCAGACTCTATCGGTATACAGCATCGATCCAGACGATGAGTGGTGTGCCACCCTGACGGTCAACCGGTCCCAAATATGATTCCGCCTGGACACTGGTGCCTCCGCCAATCTCATTGCGCGGTCTGACCTCCAAAGCCTTTGTGTCAAACCAGCCATCCTCCCATCATCCTGCCAGCTATTAGATTATAATGGCAATGCCATTGCTGCCAGCGGCTCGTGCCAACTTGAAGTGACGCACAGGTCACGCAAAGCCATCCTTCCCTTTGAAATTGTGGGCTCCTCGAAAGCCTCCCTGCTTGGTGCGCAGGCATGCAAGCTGTTGAACCTAGTTCAGAGAGTTCACTCTCTCTCTCCTGATGACGCGTCTGCCTTTCAGGACATTGACTTCAGGGCGCAGCTCAACGCCATTATCAACCAGCACCACAACGTCTTCGAGGGCATGGGCACGCTCCCGTCCACCTACAAGATTTTATTAAAACCGAATGCCACGCCTGTGGTGCCCGCACCTCGTAGGGTCCCAGCATCCCTTCAGGACCGCCTCAAGCAGCAGCTGCAGGACCTCCAGAACCAAGGAGTGATTTCCAAAGTCATGGAACCAACCGACTGGGTCAGTTCCATGATATGTGTTAAAAAGCCTTCCGGCGAATTGAGAATTTGCATAGATCCCAAGGATCAAAATCGCAATATCATGAGGGAGCATTATCCAATTCCCAAGCACGAAGAGCTCACATGTGAGATGGCTCGTGCCAAGCTCTACACCAAACTCGACGCCTCAAAAGTATTCTGGTAAATCCAGCTCGATAAATGTTGCAGGAAACTTTGCACATTTAATATCCCCTTTGGCAGATATTGTTACAACAGGATGCCGTTCGGGATCATATCTGCATCAGAAGTGTTCCATAGGATTATGGAACAAATGATGGAAGGCATTGATGGTGTTCGCGTCTATGTCGATGACATAATCATTTGGTCCACCACCCCGCAGGAGCATGTTAGTCGCCTCCAGCGCGTATTCAGACGTATACATGAGCATGGCCTCCGCCACAACAGGGCCAAATGCTCTTTTGGTCAGACGGAACTCAAGTTCCTCGGGGACCACATCTCCCAATTGGGTGTGCAGCCGGATGCGGACAAGGTAGCTGCCATCACAGCTATGAAAACGCCAGAGGACAAGAAGGCGGTCCTCTGATTTCTGGGCATGGTCAATTTTTTAGGGAAATTTATCCCTAACTTCGCCTCTCATACCACGGCTCTCAGAAACCTGGTGAGGAAGACAACAGACTTCCAATGGCTCCCTCCCCACAAGCGCGAATGGAGAGAACTCAAAACAAAACTGACCACGGCCCCTGTATTAGCTTTCTTTGATACAGCAAAGGAGACCATAATTTCGACCAATGCCAGTCAATCTGGAGTTGGGGCAGTGCTCCTTCAACGTGATGAGGCCGCATCATGGGCCCCCGTTGCATATGCATCACGTGCGATGACCCCCATGGAGCAGCGCTACGCGCAGATAGAAAAGGAGTGCCTGGGCCTTCTGACCGGTGTGGTTAAGTTTCACGATTATGTCTACGGACTTCCTCAATTCACCGTCGAGACCGACCATCGCCCGCTGGTCAATATAATACAAAACGACTTGAACGATATGACGCCTCGCCTCCAGCGTATTCTTCTCAAGCTCCGGCGATATGACTTCCAGCTGGTATACACCCCAGGCAAAGACCTCATCATTGCTGACGCTCTCTCCAGGGCAGTCAACACTCCATGTGACCCAGCGGGATTTGTCTGCCAGGTTGACGCCCATGTGGCATTTGCGGCCTCCAATCGACCTTCCAGGGATGAATGCCTCGTCCAAATTCACCGCGAGATGGCGGCTGACCCCTTGCTACAGTGTGTCATGCGCCACCTAACGGACGGGTGGCTCAAGGGCCAATGCTCTCAGTCTATAATGTCAGAGATGATCTGGCGGTAGTAGATGGGGTTCTTCTCAAACTGGACCGCATTGTCATCCCACATAGCATGCGCCAGCTTGTTCTGGAACAACTACACGAGGGCCACCTTGGTGTGGAAAAGTGCCGCCGACGGGCCCGAGAGGCAGTGTACTGGCCCAGCATTAATGAGGACATAGCCAACACAGTGCTCAACTGCCCCACTTGTCAGCCGGCCGGCCCAACCACGTGAGACCCTGCAGCCCCATGAGTTGGTCACGTCAACATGGGCCAAGGTGGGCATCGACCTGTTCCACGCGCTGGGTAGAGACTATGTCCTGATCGTGGACTACTTTTCGAATTACCCGGAGGTGATACGGTGCACGACATCACCTCGTCTCCAGTCATTTGTGCATGTAAAGAAACCTTTGCTCGACATGGCATCCCGCTCACGGTTATGTCGGACAATGGCCCCTGCTTCGCCAGCCAGGAATGGTCCAACTTTGCCAGGCGGTACAATTTTGCCCGTGTGACATCCAGTCCCCTGTACCCACAATCCAACAGCAAAGCGGAGAAGGGAGTACATACAGTCAAACGGCTCCTATGCAAGGCTGCTGATGCTGGGTCCGATTTCTACCTTGCCTTGCTGGCCTAGCGCTCCGCCCCACTGTCCACTGGCCTGTCGCCAGCCCAGTTACTCATGGGTCATACCCTGAGGACGACGGTGCCGTCCATCCATGTCCCAGACCTCGACCACGTTCAGGTCCTTCGCCGGATGCAGCTGTCTCATGCGCGACACATGGCGGCTCATGACTCCCGTGCAGCTGATCTCCCTGCTCTGGCTCCAGATGACAACGTCCACGTCCATCTTCCGGATGGTGGCTGGTCTGCAACCGCTGTTGTCCTTCGGCAGGTGGCCCCCCCCGCTTGTTCCTGGTTCGTCTACCGGATGGCTCTATTCTGCTCCGCAATCGACGCGCCCTTTGTCTCGTTCCACGCTCGTCACGTGATCCTCCACTGTCGCCTCGCCCTCCTGCTGACCCTGCCACGGACTATGCAGAGCTCCCTGTCACACTACATCCCCCTGACTCTGACGCATTCCAGCCCGCTCCAGAACCAGCGACTCTCGGCCCACTCTTGAGGCGGTCAACCAGAATTCGTCGCCCACCTCAGAGACTTAATTTATGAGTTCCGCACACATGAGTGCGGCCTCAACCGGGACCTGGGATTCATGTTGCATTATATTCATTCCCCACCATCTGTCCTGGGCTTGCAAAATCCTACCAACTGTCCTGGCTTGAGACAATTCACACCTCTTTAACCTGGGGTTACCCCTATCTCTGGATCTGTAAAGACTTAATTAACTGCAAATGCTCGCATTCAAAGCATTGTCTTGTATCTTTGAATTTGTCTATATATATGTTTCTGTAACATACCTCTTCATTCACCTGAGGAAGGAGCAGTGCTCCGAAAGCTAGTGTTTGAAACAAACCTGTTGGACTTTAGCCTGGTGTTGTCAGACTTCTTACTGTGCTCACCCCAGTCCAACGCCCGCATCTCCACATCATTAATTTATGAACTTTGCGGACTGATAGACTCTCTGAATTGTTTTGTTGCTTTGTTTGATCATTTCCCTGGTTTGTATATAGTGTTGATCTCGTTATTCTTGTTACATACTGCTTCTCTGCACCAGGCACCTTCCCATGTAAATAGCATAGTTCTCATGTACGTAGTCCTGTAAATATGTCTTCACACCCCACACGTAGTTAGGAACATTCTCACCATACATTATTTATTGCCACACACATACAATCTTTTCTAAAAGGGGGGATGTCATAATATACACCAGTATATCATGGTGCAGATACACACACACACATTGATGGACACGCAGTGGGACCAATCAACACACACAACACCGCAGCCAATCACCAGTTAGAGCACACTCACTATAAAGACAGGGGGCATCAGAGTTCCCGCTCATTTGGGATGCAGCCTCCTAGAAGGACAGAGCTGACAGCTTACAGCACAGATCTTCACCATGTGCTGAGTGCATAGACTGGTTAGGACAGGCATAGGTCTTTAGTTTAATCTAACATCGTGTTAACCCACAGTGAAAGTATGTTCAACAGTTTCTAACTTAATAAAATAGTGTTGCACTATTTTAAGTGTTGATGGCCTGTATGTGTTCCACGGATCCAGAGCACCCAACACAGCAGAGGAGACATGTGGGAGCAGAGGGGGCATCGGTGAGGTCCCCAGTATGCGATAATCACCGGTTTGCCCCAGGGAGGATGGACGGGGGGTTCCGAATTTGGTGGAGAGCGGGGATTGAGAGGATGGGGGACTTGTTTATAGAAGGAAGCTTCCCGAGTATGAGGGCGCTGGAGGAGAAGTTCCCATTGGCGGAGGGAAATTAATTTTGATATCTGCAGGTGTGGGACTTTTTGCAGAAGCAGGTACCAACCTTCCCACTCCTGCCGCTAAGGGGGATTCAGGATAGGGTGGTTTCTACAGGATGGATAGGAGAGGGGAGTGCCTCGGACATATATAAAGAGCTTAAGGGATCGGAGGAGATGCAGACCGAGGAGCTGAAGCAAAAGTGGGAGGAGGAGCTGGGAGGAGAGTTAGAGGCGGGCCTTTGGGCGGACGCGTTGAGTAGGGTCAACGTGACCGCAACATGTGCCAAGCTCAGCCTGATCCAATTCAAGGTCGTTCACCGGGCTCACATGACAGTGGCCCGGATGAGCAGATTCTTTGGGGTGGAAGACAGGTGTGCAAAATGTGCGGGGGGGGCCAGCGAACCATGTTCACATGTTCTGGGCATGTCCAAAGCTGAGGGGATTTTGGTGGGGGTTTGCCGACGTCATGTCCAAGGTATTAAATACGAGGGTGGTAATGAGTCCAGAGGTGGCGATTTTCGGGGTGTCGCAAGATCCGGGAATTCAGGAGGAGAAAGAGGCAGATGTTCTGGCCTTCGCTTCCCTGGTAGCCTGGAGGCGGATATTACTGGCATGGAGGGGCTCGAAGTCCCCGAAATCGGAGACGTGGCTATCGGACATGGCTGGCTTCCTCTGCCTGGAGAAAATTAAGTTCGTCATGAGAGGGTCTCTGTTAGGGTTCACCTCTGTTAGAGGTGGCAACCACTCATCGACTTCATCGCAGATAATTAATCGTCAGCAGGGGGGGGGGGTGGTGGGGGGAGGAGAGAGGGGGTTAGGCTAGCATAGATTAGGGGGGTAAGTAATGGTGGGACCTGTGGAAGAGGGAGGTGGTATTTGCACTATGTTAATATTTTTCTTATTATGTACATTGTTTATTTTGTTGCTGTTACAATGCAAAGAAATACCTCAATAAAATGATTATTTTTTAAAAAAGATGGATGCAAAGTATTCATTTAATACCTCAGCCATTCCATGGACCTCCATGTGTAAACCCCTCTTAGGCCCTTAAATTGACCCGACTCCTTTTGCTATTTATATGCCCATAGAAGATTTTATGTTGGCTGCCAGTCTTCATAATCCCTCTTTGCTTCTCTAATGTGCTTTTTCACCTCCTCTCTGAATCTTCCATACACCTCTTTGTTCTCAACTGTATTTTCTACCCGACATTATAAGCATTATTATCTTCCTTATTTTTATTTCCTTGTCCATTTTCAATCAGGGATCTCTGGATCTGTGTTCCCTACCTTTCCCTTTTAAGGGAATATACTGTGACTGTGTCCAGACCATTTCTGTTTTGAAACCGCATTGTTCAGCTACAGAATTTTCTGCCAGCCTTTGTTCCAGTTTAACCAACTCTGTTAGAATCATAGAATCTCTACAGTGCAGAAGGAGGTCATTTAACCCATCGAGTCTACATCGACCCTTCAAAAGAGCATCCTGCCCGATCCCTGTAACCCATCTAACCTACCCTAAGGGGCAGTTGATCATGGCCAATCTACCTAATCTGCACATTTTTGGACTGTGCAAGGAAACCGGTGCACTCGAAGGAAACCGATCGAGACATGGGGAGGGGGTGCAAACTCCACACAGACAGTAATCCGAGGTGTGCCTTATCTCCTATTTCTGTTCTCCTTTCACATGGCACTGGGCGTGATCCGTAGTTTACTACCTTGGAGGTCCTTCTTGCTAGACCCCATCCCCTTTCAAACTGCTCACCCTCCCCAGAATAATGTCTTGCAGCCACTGACATTCTTGACCCTGGCACCAGAGAGGCAGCATACCTTCCTAGAGTCATGCCTACACTACATAAACACCTGTCTGTTCCCCTAATGAATCTCCTATCACTATTGCTCATCCTTTCTTCTTCCTCCTTTCCTGTACAGCTGAACCACTCGTGGTGCCACAAACCTGGCTCTGGTTGCACTGAGGAACAAGCACCATCACCAGCTTCCAAAATAGAAAACCCATTTATGAGCAGGGCCACAGGGGACTCCTGCACTATCTGTCTAGTTCTCTTGGACTGTCTGGTGGCCTCTGCCTCCAGGCCCTTAAGCAGCAGTGTGATCACCTCTTTGAAGCACATGGTGTTGTGTATTCATGTTGAGTCCAGCAGAAACAGGGTCACTAGAGTTTAATCACGTGATGTACTGATGACATCCTCATCAAAGAATCCCTAAAGTGAAGAAGGAGGCCATTCAGCCCATCAGTTCTGCACCAACCCTCTGAAAGAGCACCCCACCCAGGTCAATCCCCATCCTATCCCCATAACCCCACCTAGGGCTAATTCAATGCAGCCAATTCACCTAACCTGAACATCATTGGACTATGGGAGGAAACTGGAGCACCTGGAGCAAACCCTTGCAGACATGGGGAGAATATGCAAACTCCACACAGATAGTTAACACCCAAGGTCGGAATCGAACCCGGGTTTCTGGCGCTGTGAGGCAACAGTGCTAACCACTGTGCCACACCCCATCAGTTTGGGCAGGTTAACAGTCGGTCTACACTAGCAGCCTGTGTGAAAACTCCTTCCCCAATAAAGCTCTGTTTGTTTTGTACCTTTGTGGTCTACAAACCTGTACTTTAAAAATGCCACAAAGAAAACTGCTGACGAGGAGTTTGAGCCACACTGCAAACACTCGAAAAAGAACTGCAGGAATCCAGTGGAGGAAGAAAAATTGATCCGGCTGCTGACATCCAAAAAAGATCAAGATAAAAAATATTACTACTCCAAAGTTGGCATCCTAGGGGTGCCAAATAATAGCAGCGACCATCGAAGAAAAAACAGATTTCAGTGAAAACAGCATCCGAGCGCCCAGAAACACAACGCTATCAAACGTCACTCAGGTTAGATAGGGGGCCTCAGCAGGGAATGTGCGGCTGAGGCTGCACATAGCCCCATTTTCTGCAGTGAGGAGCTCCGCTCTGGAGCCCCTGACGCAACCGCCAACTCCCTCCCAAGACCCATGAGGGGGTCCCCAGGATCTCTCGCAACACTCGCGTAGGGCACACCTGGCCCGATCGCCACTGCATACAAAATGGCAGCTTAGCACATTGGCAGTGCCAAACTGGTACCCTGGTAGTACCCCTGCCAGCTGTTAGTGCCACCTTGGCATCTTGGCAGTGCCAGGGTGACACTACCAGGGTGCCCAGGTGGCACCAGCCGTGCCAGAGTGCCACCTTGCCCAAAGAGCATGCACCTGGGGACCTTCGATCAGCTGGGAGGCCCCCATGAGTATTGCTCCATCTGGTTCCCGTTGTGGAGAATAGTACTGAACGGCGCTCGCCCGAGGTCTCCGAGGCAAAGGGGATAGATCCCAACACCTCGGGTGTCTCAGAAAACAGCTTATTAGAGTAAGGCTAGCTTTCTCACTTTGATATGCAGGTTTTTGAAAAAGTGATCCCGCCCACAACGGGCAGGATTTACATTGCAATGTCTCACGAGATTGTGTTAGATCTCGCGAGGCATTGCGAGCTGGATCGATCCTGGGAGTGGTGTCTCACGCCTTCTAACGGCCACGTTGTGCTGCGGCGAGCTACTTTTCAGGTACAGCGTGGGTGTTCAATCGCACTCATCATCTTAAAACCCTTAAATGATCATCCAAACCTACAACGGAGAAATGGTTCCATTCGGGGGCCTTGTCGAGGCAAGTGCGCAGCTGAATGATGAGACCTCAGATTTGTCCCTGCATGTCGTTAAAGGTGGATATCCAGCTAGAATGGGGAGAACCTGGCTGGAGAGAATCAAGCTAAACTGGGCCGAGGTGAATCTCATGTCAGAATTAGGTCTACCAAAGAATCAAAAAAATATATACTTTATTCAAGGCATTTTCATATAAACAAACAAAAGCAGAAGAACAACCAAACATTTTACCCCTCATCAAATCTCTCAATCTCTGCCTGCCGCCACCCCGAAAACACACATCCAACCTCCCCGGTGCAAACCTATGGTTGCCACAAATCAGTGCCCATACAGGGCACCCTCCAGCCCAATTACGACCTCCACTGCCTCCAGACCTTTATTGCCGACACCACTGCTGGGCTCAGAGTACCTGGCTGGCGAGAACGGCAGAGACGCAGACAACAAAGCCCCAAACATGTTTCCCTACACGATGCCGCTTCCATCTGATGCCTCGCCAACCCCTCCCACATGACCCACTTCCTAACCATAGCAATATTTGCTGCTCAGTAGTAATTCATCATGTTTGACAGTGCTCCCCTCCAGGAAAGCCCTCCTAACCCGCGGGATCTTCCCCGGCCACATAAACCCAGAGCTCAACGCATTAACCTTCTTTGCAAACAACTTAGGGACGAAGATTGGGAGGTTCCGGAACACGAACAGAAACCTTGGCAGCACCATCATTTTTACTGTCTGTACCCACCCTGCCAGCGACAGCGGCAGCACATCCCACCTCCTGAAATCCACTTTCAGTTGCTCCACCAGCCGGCCAGGTTCAACCTATGCAGTTGCGCCCAACCCCGAGTCACCTGGATACCCAAGTATCTAATGCTCGCCCCCACCACCATAAATGACAATTCCCCAAATCTCCTCTCCTGCCCTCTAGTCTCAATCAGAAACACCTCGCTCTTTCCGATATTCAACTTGTACCCCAAAAACCGCCCAAATTCCTCGAAAATACCCATGATGCATCCGATACTGCCCAACGGGTCTGAAATATACAGCAACAGGCCATCCGCATACAATGAGACCCTGTGTTCGACGCTCTCCAGTCCCTCTCCAGTCTCGCAACGCCCGAAGCATCATTGCCAGAGGCTCTATTGCCAAGGTGAAAAGCAACGAGGAGAGCAGGCACCCCTACCTTGTCCCCGATGCAGCCCAAAATACCCCAAACTCACTCGGTTCGTTCGCACACTCGCGGGTTGTGCCTTATACAGCAACTGGACCCAGTCCACAAACCGCTGTCTGAACGTGAACCGCCCCTACAGGTACTCCCACTCCACCTGGTCAAACGCTTTCTCTATTTCCATTGCCACCACTACCTCCACTTCCTGCCCCTCCGAAGGCATCATGATGACATTAAGCAGCCTCCTCACATTCCCTGTCATCTGCCCGTTTGATCTTCATCTATCACCCCCGGGACGCAGTACTCGATTTGCGAGGCCAACACACCTCCGCCAACTGCTTGGCATCTACATTCAGTAACGATGTCGAGCGGTACAACCCACATTGCTCCGGCTCCTTATCTTTCTTTAATATCAGGGAGATTAAAGCCTGCGTCAATGTTGGAGGGAGTTTCCCCCTCATTATACACCCTCACCAGCAGTGGCCCCAGGTCCCCCCCAAACATTTTGTAAAACTCCACTGGGAACCCGTCCGGCCCCAGGGCCTTGCTTGCCCACATTGCCCTGATACTGTCCATCGCCTCGCTTAACCTAATTGGGGTTCCTAGTCGCTGAACCAGCTCCCCCTGAACTTTGGGAAGCTCCAGCCCGTTAAAAACCGCCGCATCTCCTCACCCCTGGCCGGCGGCTCAGACTCATATAGCCTTCTATAAAACACCTCAAATACGCCATCCACCCACTCTGGGTCCATCAACATTACCCTTATCATCCCTCACTCTGCCAATCTCCCTCCCTGCCTCTTGCTTCCTCAACTGATGGGCCAACATCCTGCTCAGCTTCTCCCCAGACTCATAGACTGCCCCTCTGGTCCTCCGCAACTGCCCCACCACCATCCCTGCAGACACTAGCCCAAACTCCACCTGGAGCCTCTGCCTCTCCTTCAACAGCCCTGCCTCTATGGCCTCCGAATACCACCTGTCCACCCTCAAAGTCCCATCCACCAGCCTTGCCATCCCTGCCCGCTCTGTTTTTCCCTGTGCGCCTGAATTGAAATGAACTCCTCCTATCCACCGCCTTGAGAGCCTCTCACAGCACGGCGGCCGTGACCTCCCCCGGCTGCCCTCACCCGCTCACACACCTCCTCATCCGCCAGCAACCCCACATCCAATCTCCACTGTTGGCGCTGGGCACCAGCACATGCAAATCCACCCAGTGTTGCGCATGGTCAGAAACCACAATCGCCGAATAGCCCACGTCGACCACCCCCACCAACAACGTCTTATCTAGCACAAAGAAATCAATCCAGGATTACACCCGGTGCACATGAGAGAAGAATGAAAATTCCTCCACCCTCGGTCTCCCAAACCTCCATGAATCCACCCTTCCCATGTGCTCCATAAACGCCTTCAGCTCCTTAGCCACTACCGACACCCTCGATGACTTGGGACTTGACCGGTCCAAGCTCTATCCTATAACATCCCCATAATCAACCAATGCGAGTCCAAGTCAGGAATCTTTCCTAACACCCGCCTCATAAAATCTACATCATTCCAATTTGGGGCATAATCGTTTACCAAAACGACCAGCATCCCCTCCAACTTTCACATACCCTCCCAGATCAGTCACAATGCTCCCACCTCGAACGCCACCCGGTTATTCACCAATACCGCCACCCCACTCATCTTCATATCCAGCCCAGAGTGAAACACCTGCCCCACCCATCCCTTCCTCAACCCTGTCTGGTGTGTCTCCTGTAAAAAGGCCATGTCCGGACAGCATAGTGGCGCAGTGGGTAGCACTGCTGCCTTACGGCACTGAGGTCCCAGGTTCGATCCCGGCTCTGGGCGACTGTCCGTGTGGAGTTTGCACATTCTCCCCGTATCTGCGTGGGTTTCGCCCCCACAACACAAAGTTGTGCAGGGTAGGTGGATTAACAATGCTAAATTGCCCTTTAATTGGAAAAAATTAATTGGGCACCCTAAATTTTTTTTAAAAAGAAAAAAAAAAGGCCATGTTCGTCTTCAGACTCCTCAAGTGTGCGAACACACATGACCATTTGACCGGCCCATTCAGCCCTCTCACGTTCTACGTGACCAGTCTGGTCGGGGGGCTCATTGCCACTCTCCCCGGCCGATCATCCATATCCATTTTTGAACTAGCCCCGGCCCGTGTCACACAACCCTCCAGGCCCACCCTCGGATGTCGGCCATCATCGATCCTTTTCCAACTGTACCACGCCAACCATGCCCTTGTCAGCAAACCTCCCTCCCTTCACCCCTGACCCTTGAACAAAGAACCAGCTCCATCTCCCATCCCCCCCATGCCTACTTCCTGGCAATCCCCCACTTCACTTAACGAGCCCGCCCAGCTAGCATGGTGGCCCCTGCACAAGGTCTCCAACCTCTCTTCCTCCACCAGTTCCTCTCTTCCCCCACCGCACATCCCTGAAAAGTAACAAAGGTGCACTCCCCATCATTTATCCCCCGTGGAAAAACCTGCCGTCCAAACAGCCCGCTATCCAAAACTTTAAAGACCACACAAATTTCCTCCAAAGTTCAATGTCCTCACATTCCTCCCAGCCCATTGTCCCTCACAAACTCCACCACCTCCTCTGGCATGCCGAAATAATACTCTCGCTTCTGGAAAGTCACCCCACAGGTGGGCTGGGAACAATACTCCAAATGTCACCCCCTTTTTAAAGAGGTTAAACCTGGCTCTCCTCTTCGCCAGTTCTGCACCCAGGTCTTGGTACACCCGCAGTTCGTTCCCTTGCCAGATACATTTCCTGGTCTGCTTCGCCCATTGAAGGATCCTCTCCTTGTCCAGAAAGCGGTGCAACCATACCATCATTGTCCTCGGCGGCTCGCCCGCCTGCAGCCTTCTCATCAGCTCCTTGTGCGTTCGGTTGACCTCCAAGTGCTGGTCGAAGCCCCCTTCCCCATAATTTCTGCAGCATCTTTGTCACATACACACAGGCCTCCGCACCTTTGATGCCCTCGAGCATCCCAATAATCCTGAGGTTTTGCCTTCTGGAGCGATTCTCCAGATCTTCCACCATCACCATCTACCTTAGCCTCTTCTGGGTCTCCTGCATCACTCCCATCTCAGCCACCAATGAGGCCAACTGCTCCTCGTGATCTCCCACAGCCTCCTCCACTTTCTGGATTGCTCGGGACTTGGACTCCTGCCTCTGCTCCGCTTGCTCGATCCCCGACTTATTCGGTTCCACCACCTGGGCTAGGTCTTCCGGGGCCTCTTTCCTGGCAAAGAGGGCCTCTTTCCTCTGCTGACAAAACTTTTAATTGAGGAACTCTATTAACTGCTCCGTCGACCACTGGACAGACAGAGCAGCCCACTTGTCCTCCGCCATCTTATCCTGTGGTACACCACAAAGACTCTCCTGCGCCAGCAACTCTTTTCTTCTTGCACCTCTCCCAGTCCATGGATTCATCCACCAGTCATGCCAGAGGACTAAAACCTTCCCCAGGTACTCATGTACCTCTTGCTCTCAAATGCTTTGCCCTTCTGAAAAGACTGAAAAAATCCACCTTGAGTGAGAGCCATCAGATGTGCGACCATTCACTCCATGGCTGCCACTGAACGTCCCGTCTACCAAAGATTTTAAAGAAACATGCTATAGTCTTTAATGGGAGCTGGGAAGCATGAAAGAGATCTCAGTTAAGGTAAAGATTAGGGACAACAGCCAAGCAAGATGCTTGAAGATTAGGTCAGTGACATATGCCATCAGGCCTAAGATAGAGGCAGAATAAGAGAGACTGGTCAAGACTGGGGAGGGTCCTCAAACCCAATAACGCAAGTGATTGGGCCATGCTGATAGTCCCAGTGATAAAGAAAGATGGTTCGGTACGAATGTGGTGATTTTAAAGTCACTATCAATCTGTTACTGCGTGTCCTCTGCATTTAATTGATGATTTATTTACTGGGTTGGCTAGGGGTCAGCGTTTCAATAAAGTTGACCTTAGTCAAGCTTATCTCCAGACAAATGTGGATCCAGATTCAAAACAATATTTGACCATTGTGATACACAAGGGGTTATACAGATGTAAAAGGCTTCCATTTGGCATCACACCCACAACTGCATGTTCCAATGTGCCATGGATGAAATTTTCAGCGGACTATGAGTCCAGTGCTACTTAGACAGGAAATGGACGGATCAGTGCGAGAAGGCCTTCGCACAAGCAAAAGAAGCATTATTAAAGTTACAAGTACTGACGCATTTTGATCCAAAGTTACCTTTGCAACTGGCTTGCAACACATCACCTTATGGGGTCCACACATCAGTATTCCATCTCGAGCAGCGAGCCAGATGATGGGCATTACTATGGTCAGCTTACCCCTATACCATAAAATATCGTAAATCAAAATCAAATCTCCATGGGAACGTTGATGGACTCTCCAAGTTACCTTTACCCAAGGAGTTGTCAACATAGTGCAAGTGAGTGCAAGTGGTGTTATTTTCTATTTTGAAGAAGTCTATAACATTCCTGTAACGGAAGGACAAGTTAAGAAGTATACCAGAAATAATCCACTCCTATCAGAAGTTATGGGCATGATATTTCATGGAAGGACCTCAGGTGCAAACCTGGAGTTGAAGCTATATGTTACCCAAAGACTCAAACTATTCGTTAAGGCTGCTCGTCTCCTTTGAAGAACGAGAGCCATCATTCAACCATTGTTAAGGAAACATGTCCTAAACCAACGTCATGAAGGCCATTGTGGGATAGTAAGGATGAATGAGAAAGCCAGGTGGTGACCAGGACTCACTCATGAAATCGAGGAGAAGGCAGGGATGCGTTCATCCTGTTCAAAAATTCAAAATATGTCGCCAACTAGCACCATTACACCCATGGGAATGACCATAGTGATTTTATTGGACTGTTGGAAGGGTGAATTGTCCTCATTGTGGTTGACCTGACGTTGCCTCAGAGAATGATAGATAGAAAGATTGGATGAGATTTTTGCAAGATTCGGACACCCTGAACAATTAGCGACAATGGGCCACAGTTAGTTTCATGGGAATTCACGGATTATCTAAAGGCGAACAGAATCCAAGACATCTGATCCACTCCTTATCATCCTGCCACAAATGGGCTGGCTGAAAGGTTTGTTCAAACAATGAAGCATTCATTGAAGGTGACTCATGAGCAAGGTTCACTGTCAAAATAACTAAGCTGAGTGCTGATGATATACAGGAATACGACACATTCGACAATCAAAGTTCTCCAGCATTACTCGATAAAAAGTAAGTTGCGCACAGCATTTAACTTGTTGAAACCACACAAGGCAAGAGATTGTTCAGACGAAATAGCAAAATCAAGTTTTGCGACGTGAGAACAGGGCTAAATGATGCATTTTTCAAAAAGGTCAGAAAGTATTGGCAAGGAACTACACCAGCAGTGAGAAGTGGATACCTGACATCATCTTCGCACAGACAGGACCGGTCTCCTACACCGTTCAAACTCAGGATGATGTAGTGTGGTGAAGACACTCTGAACAACTTTTAACAATGAGAACTAGTTTGCCAGAGTGGGGTTAACTGAGAGTCCGCAACAAACTGCCAAGTGAAGACCGAGACATCCCTGATAATCTGGCAGTACCAGAAACTACTGTAGAGCAGTGTTCTTCAAACTCGGGGGCACGACCCATGGGTGGGTCGCGGGCGGGTGTCGGGAGGGTTGCGGAGCCGTCCTTTGTGGCGCTCCCAATCGTGCAAATCCCCGCGCAGCAGCCGGCTTTTAGTAACGCCGGCTGCAAGCGGCCTTTAAAATGACCGCGAACATGTAAAAATAAATTGGCCACATTCAATTATCGGCCGCATGCGCTGTGCAGCTGCCATTTTTTAAAATGGTCACAGCTTTTTGTTTTACAAGTTCGGGGAGTTTTATTCATTTATTTTATTCATTTAATTTTTATTTATTTCATTTGTTTTACTCATTTTTTATTTTTTTTACAAGTTCCGGGGTATTTTATTCATTGTATTCATTCATTTTATTCATTTAATTTTTATTTTTTTCATTTATTTTATTCATTAAAATTTTTTATTTTTTACAAGTTTGGGGGGGTTTTATTTGATAAAAGCTTACAGGAAAAAATGCAGAATTTTGGACAGATGGAGACTCCATACATTCCGACACCGGAAGGCTTCACCTTCATCCAACAGGTTCCATTGGAGGAGCGTGTACGAGGGCCAAAGGGACCCAAAGTCATTTCCTCCATTTATGTCAGCAGCAAACAAGGTAAGAGAAAATGGTGGGTCGCTCAGGTTGGCCGGCGTGGGTCATGAAGGTCAGCCGGCGTGGGTCGCGAAGGTCGGCCGGGTTGGTTCCCAAAGGTCGGCCAGGTTGGGTCCCGAAGGTTGGCTGGTTGGTAAAAATGCGTCCCCGGAAAAAAAGTTTGAAGAACACTGCTGTAGAGGACAGTACCCCAGTGGAAGACACTTCAACAACAAGTAAAACTGCAAATACTACATTGTCTCCAGTTGAAGCAACAGCAGGCACCATACAAACGCAAACAAATACACCAGCGGTCACAGTCAACACGAAACGCAGACGCCCAAGGTTCACTCATAACCACACAGGAATCAATGTCCAACTTATTGACTGTTGTGTTTGTTAAAAGTACATATTGCAAATTTCGATTGTTAATGCTATACTGTGTTTCATTGCAGGAACTTCAAATTAGAAGGGGAGGAAAGTGTTGTGTATTCATGTTGTTCCTACAGGGACGAGGGTTACTTTAAGAGTTTGATCACATGACATACATGACATATTGATGACATCATCTGGGCAGGCTAATAGTCTGTCTACACTAGCAGCCTGTGTGAAAACACCTTCCCCAATAAAGGTCTGTTTGTTTTGTACCTTTGTGGTCTGCAGGTCTGTACTTTAAAAATACCGCACATAGCTCTCAGCCTCACAGATGCACCACATTGACTCCAGCTGCTGCTCAAGCTCAGAAACCCAGAGCTCACAATTCTGAAGCTGGCAGTATGTCCTGCACATATGGTAATTTAAGACAGTCATTTTCAAACTCATGCGACACATGGGCAGGTCACAGACGGGATGTGGAGCGATTGGTCGCGGCGTTCCCAATTGCGGGAAGAGGTGTCAAACGGCCACAAACAGCTTTTAAAAATGCCTACCGCGAACGGCCTTCAAGAATGCCGGCCATCCCGTGCATTCATGCCCCCTCAGCCAGACCTAGCAGGCCCAAAGCCAAGTGGGGCAGACCGCCTCCTCCTGACATCGCGCTGTCCCAGGACCAAATTTTTTAATAATCGATGGAGTCTTCCCGCCAGAAGGGGCACAGAGAGCAGGTACAATGATGTCACACTCTGGGCGCAAAATCACAGAGAAGAGATTCCTCCGTTTTGTAGCTGCCAGCAAGCGAGCAACAGGACTGTGTGCATCGGTTAGCACTGTTGCTTCACAGCGCCAGGATCCCAGGTTCGATTCCCAGCTTGGGTCTCTGTCTGTGCGGAGTCTGTGCATTCTCCCTGTGTCTGCATGGGTTTCCTCCGGGTGCTCCGGTTTCCTCCCACAAGTTCCGAAAGACGTGCTGTTCGGTGAATTGGACATTCTGAATTTTCCCTCAGTGTACCCGAACAGGTGTTGAAGTGTGGCAACTAGGGGTTTTCACAGTAAATTCATTGCAATATTAATGTAAGCCTACTTGTGACAATAATAAAGATTACTATGAAGAACTGAAGATGGATCATTTTGTAATGAATAGAGAGAGGGCCAGAGACACAGACAGGCCAGGATCACAATTGAATCTGCTGGAGAGAGCTTCTCAGGAGAGTCCAAAGGCCACCCCTTATAGGGGCACTGCCAGAACAAAACAAAAATCAACAGAAACTTAAGAACATTAAATCAAAGTGCGATTAAAAGGGTTTATAAGGCACTCCAGCCCCTGTGGGGCCCACCTGGCAAGGAAAGACCCTCAACATGCTAAGGACTTTCAGGTGATTGACAATTAACTGTCACTCAGTCTTTATAACTAGGCTACTTAGGCTACTTAACTTAAAAAAGATATTACCAATTAATTCCCACTTTGCTCCAAATTCCCAAGTATGCTCATTTGGACTGTGTCTCACTCGGGTGATGTCTCTCCCAGTGCTTGTGCGCCCACCTACTGATCCACTTACTTGAACTCAGAGCTTTTGACCGAGAGGCAGTGATGCTATCACTGCACCACATAACCAACTCATAGTGCATTTAAAGTAGTAAAACAGCTCAAGGCATTACAAACAAAGTTGACACCGAGCCACATAAAGAGGTATCAGGACATTTCACAAAAAGTGAGCAAAGGACTGACAGGTGAATAGAACTTGGTGTGAGTTAGGATACAATAGCAGAGTTTTGGATCATCTGAAATGCATGAATGGTGGAGAAGTGAGCTTGGCTAGGATTAAACTGGAATAGTCAAGTCTAGAAGAAACAAAGACATGAATGATGTGAAGGTGGCACCATAGTTGGAATGTCACTGGACCAGTAATCTGGGGGCAAGGGTTAATGGGGTCATGAGTTCAAATACCACCATGGTAGCCCATGGAATTAAGATTCAATTAATAAATCTGGAATTGAAAGCTAGTCTCAGTAATGATGACCATTAAATCATCCTTAATTGTCTTTAAAAAAACATTTGGTTTACTCATGTCCTTTATGGAAGGAAAACCAATGTTCTTACCTAGTCTGGCTGGCCGACAGACCCATTGACCTATGCAATGGCTGAGCAAGACACGACAGAAAAGTCAGAAAGGACTAAAACACGTGGACCACCTGGCATTGACCTAGGAACTCCCTTCCTAACAACACTGTGGGTCACCTGCATCAGATGGTTTGCAGCCGTTCAAGAAGGTGGCTTACTACAACCTTCTCAAGAGCAATTCGAGATGGACAACAAATGCTGGCCTTGCTAGCAATACCTACATAAACTTTCACTGCCAGAAAGGATGGGGGAGGCAGAGACCCTCATAACATTTAAAAGTATTTGGGTATGCACATGCGATACCAAGGTATACAAGGCTATGGACCAAGTGCTGGAAAATGGAATTACAATAGTTAGGTGGTTGTTTTTAACCAGTGCAGACATGATGGACTGAAGGGCCTTTTCTGTGCTGTAGACCTCTGTGACTCAATATGAAATGATAAAAAATTGCAGCTGATGAACTGAGGTGCTGTGATGTTAATTGATGCGATGTAGTTGGAAATAGGCTGTCCTGGTGACAGTGCAAACATGAGAATGGAAACTCATCTCAGAGTCAAATATGACACCAAAGTTGGAAACAGTTTGATTTATCCTCCAGCAATTGCCAGGGAGAGGGCTAGAATCGATGGCTAAGGAACAGAGTTTATGGAGGGGATCTAAGACTTTGGTCTTTTCATTATTTAGTTGGGGAACATTTCTTCTCGTCCAACATCGGATATTGATCAAGCAGTCAGGCTATTTAAAGATAGAGGGAGAGTCAAGAGAGGTGATGGTGATGTAGAGCTAGATGTTATCAGGTTACATGTGGAAACTAACCCTATGTTTTGGGATAATGTTGCTAAGGGGCAGCATGTAGCATAAGGCATCTTTTCATATCCTCAGCTGTGGAACATTGACCAGGACACTGGAAAAACTGTTCTTACTGTTCTTACTCGGATTTTGCTGCAGTTTTGTTCATTCTTATATGACCAAGCAGATAGCCTTGATTTCATGTCTAATCTGGATGACTGCATTGAAGTATCAATCTGGATCATGTGCTCAGGTCCTGAGGTGGATCTTGGGTTGGGAGGATAGATGGCTCCCAAATGAGTAAAGATTATGCTATCAGCTTGATAGCGTTAAACACTGGGGGCTGGATTCTCCGTTTGGGAGACTATATCCCTATGCCGGGCATATAACGGTGATGTTTTACGCCAGGAAAACTGGTGCAAAACGGCCACCGATTCCCTGCTCCGGGGCGTGGGGTGGGGGGGTGGGGGGTTGCAGCTAGGCAGCATAAAGCTCCCAGCTCTAACTGCCGATATGGCTTGCAGAATTGCCGGGTCCATGGCAGCCTGCAGCGGCCGCGCTTCATGGCGGACGCCGCTCGCAGACCCGGCTTGCAAAAATAGTTTCCCCCACTTCGGCCAGCTCGCGCGGCCCGGACCGCCCCCCCCCCCCCCACACACACACACAGTGCCCCCAGCCCAGAATAATGCTCCCCCCTGCCCATGGATCAGCCCTCCTCCGACTGTGGCGGCGCTGGACTGAGTCCGCAGCCGTCATGCTGAGTTCCTGACGGGTGAGACCACACGTGACCCACGCCGTCGGGAACTCGGCCTGTTGGGGACAAAGCATTGCAGGGCGAGCCTCAGCCAACATAAGGAGGGCGTGGATACGGCGGGCAGCATACTCCGAGAGTACCGCGCTTTTCAGGGAGTGGAGCATCGCGAACGCGGCGCAGCTCCGATGTCGTCGACATCGGGGATTCTCCGCCCCTTCGCCAAATGCGATTTCAGCGTCGGAGATCGGAGAATCCAGCCCTAGATATATGAGCAAGTAAGCTCCGCGTGGGCGGAGAATGGCCGTTTACCCGGAAATTGGGACCTGCGCCACTGAATCAATTCTCCGGTCCCCAGAGAATCGTTCTGGAGTCGCTCGACTGTGATCTACGCAGTGCGGGTAGGGGGCCATTGACAGAGGCTCACCCCCGCGATTATCCGCGCAAAACTGATGAGTTCCCGACGGCGTGGTTCTAACCACATATCGACCGTCGGGAACCTCGGGTGCCGCGGCTGCCCTGGTGGGGGGCGGGGGGATCGATTACCGGGGGGGGGGGGGAGAGCCACATGGATGGCCAGGGGAGCGATCGGGCGGCACGGACCCGCGGGCGCAAGCGTCCTCAGGGGGGCCTACATTGCTGATGACGGTCCGCGGTGCGAGTCCGGCATGTCGCACGGGGCAGCTGCCGCTGTGCACGTGTGCGGACTCCCGACCGGAAGTGTGGGGCCCCGTATCCACAGCCAGAGCTGCGAGAAGCACTCCGGGCCCTGCCAGCCCTCTGCAGGTAGGAGAATTGCTCAGGACTTTCTTAAGGAAATCCAGAGTGAAACACCAGCATTTTTATGCTGGCATGGGGACATAGCTCCATTATTAGAGAATCCAGCCCAAGATTTTTATTCTCGACCACACCACACCCAGTAACTGGGGTAGCCCCCGCTGAGACGTTAATGGGAAGTAGGCTTTGTACACGACTGAGTTAGATTCTACCAGACATTGGCGTGAAGGTGCGTCATAACCAGGATTTGCAAGCATGTTGCCCACTTTGCATCTGTTCGTTCGTAACTTCAACAACGGTGCCTGCTGGCACTCTGTGGTTGTCGTTTGTGACAAGTGACCAGTCTCCCACCAAGATTGGGTCTGGGGGCAATTAATAAAGCTAATAAATAACTGAATATTGATGTGTTGGGTACTCTGCTACACAGACGAACCAACACGGTTGTGAATGGTACAACTCAGTTTTATTGCTAACATTTA
Source organism: Scyliorhinus torazame (assembly GCF_047496885.1). NCBI lineage: Eukaryota > Metazoa > Chordata > Chondrichthyes > Carcharhiniformes > Scyliorhinidae > Scyliorhinus > Scyliorhinus torazame. The sequence goes on along the minus strand of NC_092707.1, from coordinate 333,641,783 downwards.
TTTACAGTGGTAAACTGGTTACTGAGGTTCGATCATAACCCTAGAATCTGTGGACCTATTCCTAATACTATCTTGTAGTGGCACTCAGCACATGGTGGATGTCTGCGTGGCTTGCTATGAGCTCTGTGCCCTGAGCTGTCTCCTGCTGGAATGCTCAGGAAGTGTCGTGTTCCCTGTTTTGTACTGTGTATGCTCTTGCCTGTGATTGGCTGTGGTGTTGTGTGTGTGTTGATTGGTCCGTTGATCTGTCCATCAGTATGTATGTGCTATGATATTTACCTGAATATCATGACAAATATCATCCTCCGACCGTAGGACTGCTGGCGGAGAGGAAAAAGCTGCAAATGGACTTTAACCTGCTATCCACTAGGAAAGCAGTGTACCAACTCCGTCAGACACGGGGGACCTTCTACGAACACGGAGACAAGACTGGCCGCCTATTGGCTCACCAGCTGAGAAAGCAGGCAGCCACAAGGGAAATAACGCAGGTAAAGGATAGCAGAGGCAGACTGGTAACAGAACCAAAGGAGGTCAATCGGGCATTTGAGACCTTCTACCGGTGACTGTACACCTCCGAGCCCCCCAACGGGGACGCGGGGATGAAACTGTTCCTAGACGGACTGGAACTACCAGTGGTGGGGGAAGACAGATGGGTGG